>NC_079160.1:51467206-52155539 GCF_947563725.1 Argiope bruennichi
CCTGAATGAACCATTGGGAAAAATACAAAGGGAACAGTGAAAATCAGAAACATTTGCAATTCTTGTCAGTCATTGATCTTACACCTGAAAGATCTTTAAATTCTAATGTCACATATTCATTTTTATCCCTTTTATTTATTTCAAGGAAGAACTACTCACACAATAGGCTAACCACCCTTCCTTGCAACACATTATCTAATGTACTATTTTTGAATTATATAAAATTAAACTCAGTGTCTTTACCCTCGACATCATTAAAATGAATTAACTGTTTCAGTAAATGCATGTAAGAAATTCAAAAACTAATAAAGGACTTGTTAAAGCATAAATATGTCTGCAATATGTTAAAAAAATATATAGCAAATTTGTTTTTATAATTTCAAATAAAGCTTGGAAAATCTTATTAAGAGCAATAACAATTCCAATTTCAGTCCATTAACAGAGATGATTACAGTTCCAATAAGCTTGAATATTCCTATAATTTACTATACTAAAAAATATATTTAGATCAAATATACGGTATATTTCTTAATAACAAGCAAGAAATAAAACTTATAAAAAATGTATTTTGAAGTAATCATACATTAGCCAAAATTGTAAGTATTTAAAATGATGCTGAAAATTTTTTTCTAAATACAAACTTTCTCAAATAGATAGATTTTCATATTTATTTTTAAATGGTAAACTAAAAGATCTTTTACTGTTTTAAGAGAAAGAACTTTTACTGTTTTCCAGACAGAACAAGAATTCCAATATAAAAATTTTTGATATTTTATCTGAACTAAAACGTATCAATAAATAATGGATGCATTCAGGAAAAAGGATAATTTCCTTAACAGTAATTGTTGTTTATAAAATAACTAAAATGAACATTAAATCAATAGCCACTGACTTTATCTACAATATGCAACTAAAATTTCAGGTGCTATTCATTTATTATAGGCATTTTAATTTTATTGTTTCTCTTGCATAGACTGAACATTTGGCAAATAATAACTGACAGAAAAATTACTTCAATTTTTAATACATTTGAAATACAAAACTTCCATCGGACTTTTTCCAACTGCATAAATATTTACAACAATCAATATCTGCAAATTATTTAGAAAGGTAACTGGATTCAGCCGAGCTTCAGGCTTGTCAACATTCAATCCCAAACAACAATTTCAGACATCAAACAAAACACATAAAAATTTAAAAAGAAAATCGACCTACATTTCCTAATAATACTGTGTCGGACAAACTTGAATTGCCGTAGGAATCATTTGATCGATCAAAACCATCTCTAAAGTTTCGACCTCCACTTCCAAGTTGATAAGGTGTATCGCGACCCATGTTATCAATACCAGAACGGCCCATCACGTTGCCACTGGACATCATGGAGGATGTTCCTCCCATTCCCATGCCAACATTGGGAGAGGGAACACCCATACTTGAGCCACTCATGCCCATGCCCATTGAAGAGGCACCCATCATTCTGTCAGCAGCCATTGAATTATTCATACCCATTGATCCTGTAGCAGGAAGACCCATTCCAGATGAGGACAACATTAAATTACTTGAACCAGACATTACACCTCCTCCTACACTGCCTGAAACGAAATCATCACAAACATTACCTGAAATAAAAACATTTGGTTTAACGGCACGACTTAAAAGAATCCAATAAACACACTCTTCCACAAATAACCGCTAAGCAGCTGGCTCACACGCAATTCAGACTACAAAACCACAGAAATGCACTCAGATTTTCTGCATATCAAAACACAGCAAAAAAACTCTTACAGTGATTTATTGTCCACATTCAAATGACAATGCTGAGATATGTGGTACTGCAACATTTAATTGAGAATTAATTTTTATTTGCTTTATACCCAAAAAAGGATTTTATATTTGGCAAAGAAATTGCATGTGAATTTCTAATTGCACATCTCAGCATTATTCTCTCATGCTCACATCAAAAATTCAAATAAAATTAAATAATACAAATAGAGTTGCAATTTTTAAATTACTATACTGCCACCAACCTAAAATTCCTTAAATTGCAATTACTGTTTCCTTTTTCAAAAACTGTCCAATGAACCAAAAAGAAAATCATTTTATTTATTTTTAACTACAAAACCAATCTAAATTATTTTTGGTAGACAACCTAAAAAAACAAACAAAAAAACTTTTGTAAAATTTTCAGTAAAAAAATTTTAAATAATGTCACACTCTTCCAGGCCAGCCAAAAATTATGCATTCAAGCTCTATTAGCAAAAATCATTAGAAAAGAAAATTTCAGAAAAATTATTCCTGCCAAATATAACATGACACAAGAGACTTGCAGTAAGATTTTATATTCAGCTTCGTTTCAAACCTTTTTGCAGAATCCTGTAATCACATGCCATTTATACTACTTCAAAAACAGTACTTGTTGTACTGTGACACTAAAAACTTGTATAGTAGTTTTGCTGACACCAGACACTACATACAATCAGCTCCAATGAATGTGAATAATATTAAAAAGAAATCTGGATGGACAGCAAGTAATGTTGAATACAGTTTAATTACATAACACAAATCGCCATATACGTCAGTAATATTCTGCAACTCAAAACCAGAACCTTCAATCAATTTCCAATTATACATATAACAATTAAATTAAAAATTCCAAAACATTGCCATATGCTTAAGCCACAAAATCTGCACTACTAAACAAGATGCAATTTCAATAACATAAAATACTTCATTATCCAATGTATCAAAAAATATATTCAGAAAACACAGATATGCTGGGATTTAATGAGAAGAGGCAGAAATTAAATAGGAACTAATACCTATCAAACCACAGAGCAAAACAACTTTTTTTTGGAAGTGCTTCAAATACTACAGAATGTGAAATTTCTTAAAGAAAATTCCCCTGGTGAATATACTGACAATTTATTTCAATACAACTGACATATTTATTCTCATTCATATCACCTCCAAATAATTAAATATTTTAATCAAACACCAAAATGCAATATCAATTTATTCATCTAAATAAAATACAATCTATAATGATACCTCTGGAAAATCTCCAAATACAATATTATTATAAACAGAAAATATGAAATATAATCAAAAAGTTTGTCTCAGACTCAGATTAAAAAAAAAAAAAAAAATGCATATCATGGTATGAATTTTCAATGCAGAATGAGTACATAGGATTGTATTCCACAGGCAGGATATTTTGTGAAATTCGTTTTAATACTTTCTTATCCTTTCAGCCAGTGTAAATTACTTTAATTATATATATATATATACTAGAAAACAATCAGCCATATTTCATGAGCTTGATTTCTATAAGTTATTTTCTTTTCCTTGAATATATCATTAATTCTGCTCCTATATAAAGATGTAAATTCACATGTTTATTTAAACAAAACATGAAAAGTTGAAAGACTTCTAAATCTCACAATGGCAATTATATAACTTTTTGACCTTAAAATCTAAATGTTCAAAACTAAGGCTAATACAACCAATACGGCACAAAGCAAAAACAAATAAGGAAACCTAGCATATTTTTATTCTGTTTAACTACCTACTTTCAGAACTCTTGATTAATAAGCATAAACAACAAAAAAATACTTATTGAGTTATTAATAATTACCGATTGTTTGTAAAAGAGTTTTCTGATTTCAGCAAATTAAATTTCTTATTCTTATCATAAAAGCCAGCACAGATAATGATAAAGATCTAAAATGTATTAGTGAAAAATGCTGAGTTAGATTAATCTTGCCATTAGATAGAAAACAATTATATTCTAATCCTCCTGAATAATTTCAGATCAGCTTTATTAAAGGATCTTATGATTTTCACTTTTATAAATATGTCCAGCATCTTAGATAATGCAATTATTGCAACTGATATTTAAATTTATTAATAGTTATAACTTTTCATTTGTTTTTATGAATCATTCTTCATCTATGATAAGATTGAAGTCTGATTATTAGTATGCAAGTTAATGCTCTCAGACTTACAATATTTTAAGCAGCACAGATAATTATTTCTTAAAAAAAAGTTGTAATTTACACATGCCAAAACAATTTCAATTCTTTAGCAATTGTAATCAACCATTAAATAATAATATAAAAATTTTAACACACACAAAGAAACAATAGAGTTAAGAAGGCTTAAAGTCAACCTTTTGACTACAATTCCTAGCATCAATTGCACTTCCTAATTTCATCCAAAATATTTCTGACACAGAGACCTCATTCAAGTAAAATAAACAATTGGTTAATTTGGAAAATAGTTTAATTATAAAATCATGATTAATGTAGTGCTTTATAAAAGATTAAATGACGTTAACATTTATTTAAAATTTAATGCACCATTAATTACTATTTGTAACAGCATTTTAAATTCATAACTTACCTCCCATTCCCATTCCAAAACCGAAACTTCCGGTTGGACCAGTAGCATTTTCTGAAAAGATTATACATTTTAAAGCAATGCTAAAAAAAAAAAAAAAAAAAAAAACATAAGAGTAAATTTTAATATTGATTCCTTTCATACAAAAGGCATTTCATGTATTTGCTTATATTCTCAATTCCAACAAGAAAAAAATCAATATCTGATCATTATAGCTCATATATATTTTTTGATATATCTGAAACAGACAAAGAAGGTAGCAAAACAAAAAATCAATTAAAACTTAATATTCTTTAAAGAATATTACGATACGCACATAAATGAAGCTGACAATTTTAACTATTTTAATATGATTTTTTTTAAAACTCACTGCTAAACTGCATAGGTTGGCCATTAATTCCTAGCCCTTTCCCTATACCATGAAGTCCAACTAAAAATAAAATTGAAAAGCAAATTAATTTCATAAGAACTACTAATCATTTTGAAGTGAACCCAAATGAATAACATGTTACTTACCAGGTAATTTAGATGGAATAGAATCACCTTCCTCACTAAATTTATCCTAAAATAACAGAGAATAGTTTCACAATATTTTTCAATTAGTCAAAATAAACTTTTCCAAAATTGAGTGATGATATTACTTACAAACAAAAATAAAAATATTAAATCTTCTACTACTACAGTATTTTATGAAATTCTATCCTACAGTAATTATAAAAAAATATTTCAAACACAATTTTATTAAATAAAACACATGTAGAGTTTTGAAAATTAATACATTTAAAAATTGTCATTTTGAACAAAGTATTAATTTACAGGATTCTACTTTATAAGCAGTCATGAAAAATAATGGAACTTAGCTTACCATTCGAACATTCATTATTCGAGCATATAATCGTTGGCCATTAAACATAGCTTCAAGCAAATTAAGGAGTAAAATATTTCCAATTGCAAATATATTTAAATATAATAAAATAATCATGTAAAAAATTAAATTTAATAAGTTAAAAGCAAAAAAAAAGTAAACTAATTCACATTAATATGTCACATTAATATTTAAGTTATACCTAATTTCCTATACTAAATCAATTTGAAAATAAATTCAAATTAAAACTTCATATAGTAGAAGAATAAAAGGTGCTTGTGTATCAATGACATGCCAGCGGCTGATTACCAAAAATATGAAAATCCTAAACTTTTCACTAAATACATCACCAAGAAAAGATTTTTATCAAGCATATCACTCAAAATAATACATAAGCTGTAAGCCAACTGAAAAACCTGTTTTCCTGAAAATTAATTTGCAAAATGCAAATTTCTAAATGCATAGCTAAATAACAATATTTTTTCCATTAAGCTAGATTATGAAATTTGCCAGAAATTAATTTCAATAAAAGTTAAAAAGTCTGATATATTGCAAACAAACTGGAAAAGATACAATACAAATTCAGAGGTTCTTAAATTCTTTCTAGAAATAACTTGCTAGTCAACAACAGAAATACTGATAAATGTAAAACTAATTGCTACAATTAAAAATTGCCATCATTCCAAACTACCCCGGATATCTATAATGTTCAACAAAATACAAATTTTTCAAGCATATTCTAGAAATACAAAATAAGACAAAACAATAACCATGTTTGCAGCTAATCATCTAAGTAGTGTTCAGTAAAGAAACTATGTTATTAAGTACTTCATTAAGTTCGTAGTTTTGAAAATTTTGTAATAATTATGTACAAAGTTAAAAAAAAAAAAAAAAAAAAAAAAAGCAGGATTTAAAAACTGCTTAAATCAAAAGAAAGAAAAAAAAAACGATGAAAACAACATACTCTCATAATTTCCATTAAAAAAAACTTATATCACCAATAAAAATCATTGAGTGACATATAATACCCAAATAAAAATCACAGGATACTAGAAGAGCAATAATTTTACAATGCAGTGTGGAAAATATTAAATTAAGTATTGAGGGAATAAAATCATTGAAGGATACATATAGCTTGTACAGCTTCTAATGGATGCTCATATTCAGCAGTACCATGGCCTTTACTTTTCCCTTCATTGTCAACATTTAATTCAACCTTAACTAGTTTTCCAGCAATCTTAAATATTTCTTCAAGTTTCTTTTCTGTGACTTTATAATCAAGCTAGAAACATTAAAATAAAAATATTAGCAAATACAAAAGAGGAGACAATATGTTTAAAGACCAATAATTATATAACTAAGGACTAATACTATGATCTAATAATTTTATATGTACGATACTTAAATGAATAATATTTGGATTTAAGATAGTTAATATTTGACATGAATATATATTTACAATTTAATCATTTTAAATTCCAAGATACTTCCTATAAATAGTGTGAAAAGGAAGGGGGAGGGGGTATTCTATTTATATAGAATAGTCTTATATCTCCATTTTTTTATTAAAAAAATGCTGGTATATGATGCAGAAAATGGCATATAGCTTATCAATATGTGTAAGGAATTATTCGTAAACCTAATGCATTAGAAAAAATACATAAGTTTTAATTTTACTTCCAAGTATATTAATATTTTGATTATTGTAAAGTAAATCAAATTAGCAGATTTGTAATCTAATGGAATGTTACAGAATATAAGAAAATAAATCAATATTTTACAGAAATATGGATTACTTTTTATTCTTATGCAACTCTATAAGCTTATTTCAGGAGACAATTATTATGATTTTCTATAGAAATTGTTAAATGCATTATTAACAGATTATTCTGTCATATTGTCAAACAGATAATTGAAAAACAATATTTTTAACGATAAATGTCACCTCACAATTCATAATAATCACGAGTCAGTTTTCATAACTTTTATTTCTCACAAATGACATCATTATAAGCTTCAATATTAACACTTTGTTATTGCATGTAGACTAGAAAATTCTAAGTAAACAAAATATGAAATTTTAAAAATTAGAGATTTAAATAATTAACTATCATTCAATAATTTTAATATTATTTTATTCAAGTACAAAAAAATTCAAAAGTTAATTAATTAAAATTATATAATGCTTATTAAAAGTTAAAATTTATTAATTAATCAATAATTAACATGATTTGATTAATTGAGAGAGAGAGAGTGATATCTCTATTTTTAAAGTTTTATTTCATTAATATAAAATGATTATAGATTTTATTATAGCAAAGTTTTTAATTCACCTCAGATAGCAATTCATTGTACAAAGTTCATTATCTAGTATTTGTTTCATAATTCCAAGATTAAAAATTCACTTTAAGTCAGTTTAAAATTCAAGTTATTAATATATAATTCTTTAAAAAAAGAGAGAGAAATTGAAACGTAATAATGTAATGCAGCACATCTCATATTTCAAAGATTATGTTTCAAAAAATTATTCAAGTTAAAAAAATTCTAAGGCAGAAAAAAAGTTAGCATTTAGATTACTAATTCTAGAGAAAAAGTATCATGACAATGAAATCGCAAATCTATGGTTAACAAGAAAGCATCGTTACTAACATTTGAAATAAAAACTTTATTATTTAATGGTCCATGTATTCCAAGTGATTTCAAAAAATCTGGATTGAGACCATATGTGTTAAATGAAGGTTCATGTCTAAACTCATTATTGCCAAATCCATCACTATTTCTCATGAATTCTCGTTCGGATGTTCTTGACGAAGTTCGCCGTCTGTCCATTTCACCAGTATCCTACAGGAGAAACATAACAAAGTATAAAAAAATAGGGCATATAATTGACAGAAGAAAATAACTGAAAAATATGGGGTGGTTATAATTAAAGTGCAAGCGTTTGAAGGACTGGAAAAGAAGGAGTATGTTGAAGAAATTTGATATATGTTATATTTACAACATGGGGAAATGAATTACACAATTAAAAAAAATAGTTCAACTTTTTTTTCCCATAGGTGGTGCATTTTAATGCCAATATTTTATACATTGTAATTTATACTGTTTTTCTTTGTTAAAATATGAAATGTGTAATGTATTACAATATTTGTTCAATATGGGATACTTCAAGTCCTATCAAATGCTGTAGACATAAGATAGCATGATCCACAGTAGCACCTAATGTTTCCTGCTGAATTTCTAGGACATGCCTAGTAATGCTGCTTTTTAAAGCAACAACAGTTATATTTGTACTTGTAGACACGATCTTTTAAATATCCCCAGAGCCAGAAATTGCAAGGATTCAAATCAAATGAACGAGGTGGCCATGTATTTTGGATACATCTGTTAACTGTATGATTCTCACTAAAAGTTCGGTGAAGTAGTTATGTAATACAATGATCAATGTGAGGTGATGCTCCATCTTACATGAATGTTGTTGAATCGAGGCAGTTTCGGTCTTGCAAAGCAGGGATCACATTACTTTCTAAAATTTGAGTGTAACTAGTGTCTATAACGGTGCAGTAAATTAGCTCTGTTGGTGTAAGATTTTTTTTAAAAAATGGACCAATAATGGACCAGTCATACCATACCAAACTGCAACAAATGTTGATTGAAAGGGTTTCCTGAAAACAGTATGCTGGTTGGATGAGCCTCATATCCTACAGTTATGGGTGTTGACTTGTCCGGATAAAGTAAAGTGTACTTCATCAGTCCACAAAATCTTTCGAATCCATGATTCATCTTCATCAATTTTAGCAAGAATGAAGTTAGCAAAATCAATTTTTTGTTGAGGATTGTGTGGTTGGCAAGTGCAGCAAAATTTTAATTTTATATGGATAGTGTCTTAAAATGGAATGCAAAACTTTGCATAAGGTCGTCCGTGGTTTTGATAAAGTCCTTGCTACACTTCTAGAGCTTACAGATCGCTGATCTACTAACTCTGAATCAATTGTTTCCCTAATTTCTTCCACAACTTCCCGATTCACAGATCTTCTTCTAGTTCCAGGAAGCACTCTGAGTTCTCCTGTAGCTTCAAATTTATTAATCATTTTCTTTAAGCCATTCACAGACATTGGTCCTTTTTTCAAATCTTTAAAACTGTGATATTCTTTCAAACCAGCACTATAATTACTATTCTTTTGGTAATAACATTTTACTAACAGAGCACGTTCTACCTTTGACAAAGTCATGGCTATAACTTAAAGATACGTGACTTTTATCATCATAATGATTTTAAAACAAAGTAGTATTCATTTTGAAATAGTACAGAGCAAAAACAACGTTTTAATAATCTACAGCGCCATCTATTGCAAAAAATAAACTAACATTTTTTTTGTTGTGTAATTCATTTCTCCATGTTGTAAATATAATATAGATCAAATTTTTTCAACATACTTCAAGTAGTTTTTCTTTTACAGTTCTTCAAACACCTGCACTTTAATTATAATCAACCTGTATTTTGCAATATACTACATTATTTTTATAAGTATAATCTGAAAAAGTCTTATTGTTAATCATATAACAGCAGTTGGAATATTTTGCAAATAATTTTTTACTTTCAATTTTTTTACGGTTATCCACTCTAAAAAGAATATTTAAATGTCATCATTTTATAAAATATAGAAATGAAACATAGTCAGCACAGTAAAAATTCATGAAACTGCATACTATTTTAACATTCAGTGGTCTCCCTCGAAGTTCGTGTTTATGCATAATATCCACAGCCTTCAGTGCAGTTTCTGCATCTTTGAATTCAACCACTCTAGAAGGGAAAAAAGTAAATAAATATATTTTACAATATAATAACATATATATTTTACATTTAATATTACGAAATCTGCATAGTCATCATCTCAGCTGTTTGATTCTCTGACTCTAGACTTTTCCATGATAATTCCATGCTTTTTAAGCTTTATGTGATTATATCTAATATTCTCTTTTGCTTTCTTTTCCTTTCTTTATTTATTCTACAACATATTCTTAACTATATGTGAAAAATATTTTACTCTATTAACTAAAATCAATGTAAAATGCAATTTAATCCCCGAAACTCAAAACTAAACAACAAAAAAATGTTGTTTTCACTTATTAAATTACAGATAACCTTCAATGGTGTAAAACACTAACATTTCCAACCCTTTTTTGAAAAAATATTAACTAATATTAGAAAGTGAATACCCAATTAGACAGACTTTTAGAAAAACCAGTCATATCACAGAACTGTTTGTCAGATTTACTCATTAAAGATGCAGCACAAAAAACGCATGCACATTGCTACAGTGCTTAGATTGAAAGGATTTGTTTCCTTCCAATGGGTTCTCCTCTATCAATATTGTTTATCGGCACACAAATCAGAACTGAGCAATAAGTCTACTAAGAGAAAAAAAAAATTCATTTACAAATACAAAATAAAATATCTGCATCAATTTTTAATGCACCAATCACAATAAAAACTCACCTGCATATTGGCTGAATGTCAACATACAGAATCAATTTTTATAGCATAAAAAGAAAAAAAATTTTAGAGGCATAAATTTATTTATTTGCTAATACTAAAACCTAGCATCAACTGCAACTTGGTCTAATAATGATGATTTAACAAATTATAATTTTGACAATTTATCATGCCAATGCCATAAAAAGAACATTTTTTTAGAGAAATTTATTGAATATAAAAGGCAAATAGTAAAACAGCCAGTACAATTTGAATCAAAATCCATTATAATCTAGATGCATTGCAGTTGTTGATCAGAATTGAAGGACTTTCTCAAATACAACACTGCAGCAAACCCAAATTTTGATCACTCAGAAATTTTAATATAAATTTCCCCCCAATTTAATGTATGTGTTGAAATATGGTTAGCATTTGTTTTTGACTATCAGTAAATAATTGATTTTCATTAGTTGCCAATGATGTTTCATTCTACTTATGAATACTGAATCATTATATTCAATAGTAATTACTGAATTATTTTTTTAAAAAATCTGATTTTAAAGTAAATTTTCTGAAATTTCATGGTTTATGCAGTCAGCTGGCCATCCAGAAAATGCCCTTCAAGGGTAGTGGTTTCTCATTAAATAGCAATTTTAAAAACTTTTCTTCTTAACAAGGCAATAGCATTTTGATGATTCATTAGAGCAAAAATTTATTTTTAGCATCTCATAAGAAAACAGATGGCAACAAAAATTTTACTCTACACCATTATAGATATATACATTTAAGATGTCTTTTATGAAGAAAAATGAATCGTTTCAATCTTCAAAAGTGTTATATAAGGCAAAAAGATTTAGAAGTTTCAACTGATTTCATTTATTCACATCTCTTTTGATAAATGGCTAAGAATGTCGAAACTGCCAGCTAGAATACAAAACTGTAAATATAACAGAAGTGATAAAAGCATATAAGGGGGTAAAAAAACACTTACCCACAGCCCTTAAATTTTCCACTTTCATCTTCAAACAATTCCACAAAAGCAACATCTCCAACTGAAACATTTTAACATTCGAAAAATATTATCTTCTAAAAAAAACTTAAAATTTAGGTATGTTTACAGTTCCAATATACAAAAACAAATATAAAAAATATATAATTTTTGTTAGCTTTATTAATTTCGAGTTCAATACTTTCATTAAGCAGTAGTAGCTGCTAAATGTGAAGCCCGGTGGCTTAGTGGAAGCACTTTGCGCTCAAAACGCAAAAGTCCGATGCTCGATCGTCTGGTTGGGCAAGGCCAACTCAGCCTTTCATCCCTTCAGTAGGTTGATAAACTGAGGACCAAGCATGCTTGGGAATTAAAAACTGGGGGTTCTGCGTTAGGCTGATCACCTAACTGGGACATATGCCTTGCACCCCACGGCCTCAGTCAAGAAAGCAGATATGGGCACTGTAGGCCTTGCCAACATTGATTGTTGTGCCACTGAGTTTAGTTTAGTAGCTACTAAATATATAAAATATAGAAGTGGATACTAAGCAATAATTTCATCTTTATTAAGAAACATTTTATATGGTACCTAAGCAGGGTCACATGCATACTCTGCAATGAACAGGTATTAGGAAGAAAAAATATGGTACATAACATCATGTTGCATAAGAAATGCTTGAATGAGCAAGATTTGTCTGATTAGGATTCCTTCTGATTAACCTTTTAAAGGTGATATAACTTCAATGAATGAGATAATAATAATAGAAAATTGAAATAAAAATATGTTATGAAAATAATTTGTCTTTGCAATTTAGTGATAAAAATAAGTGAAAAATAATAGAACATGCAGACTTATGTAACTAAAAATTGCATAATTCTGCTTTTGTAATACAAATAATACTAAAAATTACATAATTCTGCCTTTTAATTTTTGTTTTTATTTTAAAAGTTTATTTCTAGAAAAAGAAAGTTTTAAAAAAATACTTCCAAAATAAGAATGCTTTGTAAACAAATGCAAATACATAAAAATGTCTAAAAGTATGAATCAACATTTTTATTAAAATAATCATCTATTAATAATCTAATATTCTTATTAAAAATCATCTAAATACACTTTCTTTTATTCAAGAATTGTACAAAAAAGAATTGGCAATTTTGAAATACCTTTCTCTCTAAATAAATCTTTTAGTTCCATCCATCTGCATTCAAATGGTATATTATTTACAAACACCCTGTTTTTCACATTTGCTCCCCGACCAGATCGTCTTGCATCAGGAGATCGATCACGTCGCCTGTTCTTATTTTTACCAAAGTCATCGTCATTGTAAGAGCGCTCATTAAAATTTTTACGGAATGGAGACCTTGACCTACAAATAAATTTCATTAAAATATTTCTTTTGAAAGATGAAATACTAATTAAACTTCAAAAGAAAAAAAATCAAACACCAAATTAGCAAATTCATTACAAATATAATTCTCATAAAATAATAACATGACAGAATCTAATAAATATATTCATATAATAAATTATATTAAAAATGAACCATTTAAATATTCAACATTTGAATTTAAAGCTGATTTATCAATCTAACAGTATTTTCCTAAACCAGTTGGCCCATTCCACGGTAATGTATGTGACAATCGGACTAAAAGATATGCATAAATATCTGATAAATTTATGTACAAATGTAGTGAAAGTCAAAAATTTAATTTTGTTAGACAATTAAAAAAGAGTTTTAATAAATGGTAATGAAAAATATATTTGTATTTAAATTTTGAGAGACCTTTTAAAATTTTTTTTAGATAGTCACGTATGTGACAAAAATTGGAACTGTGATTTGATAACACCAACTTTCTTTAAAAAAATCAGTGAATTATATGCATGAAACGTGCTTAAAAAAAGTTTCCCATAAGAAAAAGGTTTAATGAAGACAAACTAATAAATGCATTAAATATTTCTTTAATTTTTCAATTAAAAAAAAAATGTAACTTTACAGGTCATGTATGTGACAAGTAGTCATGTATGTGACATCGTTCAATTTCACATAACTGCATTTTGAAATATTACAGTATTGCGACCGTTAATTATAGGTGTTGGCAATACTCTAATTATGTCATCCCGCTGAATAACTCCTATATCATTCTCTTGATAAATGAAGTTGCATACGGATACCTGCTTTAGGAAAATAACATTGATTTCGGTGTTATCTAATGCAGACACCTGTGCTACATAAGGCTTCCAGGACTTTTTTCCAAACACTTTTACAAGTAAAAACTTGCCAAGTGAAATATATGCAGAAGTGTGATTTTGTGCAAGTAATGGAGTTCTTTTCAAACACTGTTCTGTATTTTTACAAAAGCATAGCTCTTGCACAGTTGTATCCAAATTTTGCTGACTTGTAAATAAACAAATGTGTTCATCCAAACATTTAATTATGTGGGCTTTTTTAATTCCTGGAACATCCTTAGCTAAATTCCAATCAATTTGAGTTTTATCTATATCCTTTTGCAGCATAGGAATGACAGTGATATTTTGTACTACTTTTGCAGCAACTGTAGCAAAATCAACTGCATTCTGTACTATAGCTCTTCTTGCCTTTACTTCCGCATAGACTCGGGACTTTGCAGTACCTCCTATCCCATCAACAACTCCCTTTCCATGGGAAGTTGCTGAATATTTCCATTCGAAACTAGAAAAATGCTTTTGTGTTTTGAATAAAATAAAGAGGAAGTAACAAATAAATTTGTTTTTAAACTCGCTGGATGGTCCATCGCTCCAAATTATTAATTTTGGTTTATTTGCCTGAAATTTAATAATTTCCAAAAGCTTCAAAATGAAAGCAGACACAGATAGCTTAGATTTATCTTTAGTATCACTTACAATAAGATAACTCTGTGTTTTATGATTCTTTTCAAATAATGCAGCTGTAAACAAAGTTACGTTTTCCCGGCTCCATAGTGCAGACTGTATTTCACTTTGCCACTCACATGAATAACTCATAGCAAAATCTACTTGCAATACAACAGTATTGCTTTGCTTTATATCAGATTGAAAGGCAGCAGCTTGGATTCGTTTAATTTTTACATGCTGCTTAAAACTTTGAAAATTTTCTAAAACATTATCAGTTAATTCAGCTATGCAACCTTCATTGGTTTCTTTATAGAAGCGCTTATTTTCTGACTTAACCCATTGGTGCCATTGTACATTAGAAGCATTATTTAATCCTTTTTTGCCAATAAAATCTAAAAGCAATTTTCCAGCATTACATTTATCACATTTTGTTTCCCAACACTTTGATTCCAAGTCTGAATTGCACAGCACTTCTTTCCAAAAATCATTGTTATAATCAATATTTAATCCTTTTAACAAAAGAATGAAATTCTCATGACTCTTGCATTTACACTGATCACTAGGTGTGTCTTTAAGAAGAAGAACATTTTTAGGTCTTAAACTGCAAAATTTTGAATATCCAATATTAATGCTTGGATTTTCTTCCTTAAACAAAGCATGTGCTTCTTTCATATACATTGTAAGAAAATGTTTACGAACACGTTTTTTAATGCCATTTTCCCAAATTATCATTTCATCATGCATTCCTGGAGCAGTGTAGACTATGTCTGCTCGGCACAAGAAGTCTGCCACAAGTTCTTTGTTTTGATTATTATCACTGATATTGGACTCTCTTTCCTTTTGCAGTTTTAAACCTACCTTTTCCACTAAATTGCTGACTACAGCCATTCGTTTTCGAGGTGAGGTTGGTAAGGCTTTCAAAGTTTTTTTAACTGCTTTGCCAAGTGTCTGGGGAACTGTATAAGGAGAACATTCTGGGGTAGTCGCAATAGAAGAATTCAAACTTGAAATTTTTGTAGAATTACTTATCTTTTTGGCTGCTCTGCATTTCCTCTGCCTTTCTCTAGCTGCTTGCTTTTGTTTCTTTTTCTCCTTTTTTGTCATAGTTGCTGCTTTTAAATCTCTTATTTTTTTCTGCCTTAGCTTTTCTTTCTCTTTAAAATCAGGATCATTTCTTTTTTTCTCATAATATCTCTTTTGTTTAGTAGCATTTTTTATTCTTTGTTCATCATCCATATTTTAAGCTTAAAATAGCAAAATAAGACTAAGATGCTTAAAGATAGCAAAATCTGACTTGCAGCATACTTCAAACACAGTGTGCTGTGAACCTTTGCTTAAAAACAAACATTAGGTTATAGCTGGAGAAGTAAAGGAATGTACTGCCATCTGGTGAGATGAATTTAAAATAACTGCTTTGGATTTTATAATTCAATGTCACATACATAACTGCTTGAAGTCACATACCTGACCATTGAAAATTATAAATTAATTATAATATTTTTTAAATTTTTAAATGCAGTTTCATCAAATAGTATGATTATATTTAGAAAATAAAAATTTAGAACTTTCTATTAATTTAATGATGCAAAAAATAAAAAAAAAGTTTTAATGGTCATGTATGTGACACTCCACAATCTTCATTAGCTTTGATTGTTAAAACAAAGCCAAAATAGACATTAATTTGTAATTTTTTGATATAGTATTACTAAAAACATATTAACAATTGAAAATTAAAATTCTATAGGCACCTTATGAAAGGTGAAATAATTATAGAAACCTTTAAAAAATATAATAATGAAACAGGCCATTTACAAATTCTCAGCCAAGGTTTTAAAAAATGCAATTTTTGATGAGATCTAATATTTTTACACAAAAATCAAGTCAACAACAAGCAAAATCAGATATTTTTCATTAAAATTATGTGTTATAACCATGATAATAGATTAAAAAAAAATTTGCCCCTTGGTTTCAAAATCCATGGAATGGGCCAGTTGTGTTTTTTTAAATATTTATATCCGTTCATAGAAAAGTCTTTTAAAAAAACCCAACTAATGCATACAGCTTTTACTTTAACATTATTTTTATTACAAAAATGATTATATAAGACATTTCCTATTTATATAAATAAATTTATTTAAAAGATAAAATTTGCTACAATCCTGAACTGAACTCACTGTTTGAAAAAAAAGGAACAAATCCTGAAAATTCATTTTCCAGGGTTTGTAGTGTGAAATGGATACAAAAATTAAGCACTTTCTAAGCACCTTAGCGAAAAAAATCAAGCACTTTTGTACATACATAAACTCAAGAATTTTCTTCTCATAGGATTTTTTTTGTCTTATAATAAATTATAGTTTTTATAGAAAAATTTTAAAAATATCTATTTAAAAAGATTTTTAGACTTTAATCTTTGATCAGAAAACAACTTTTCACATTTTAATTGATATTTGAATGTTGAATCCAGCTTCACATTTTATTTAAATTGGCAAGATTATGTTCAGAAATAATTAATACAAAGAAATTCTGAAAATTTGAATTAAGAGCAAATTGAAAGGAATTCAATATATGTTACAAGCATTAAAGATTCAAATAATTGATAAATTCAACAAAAATAAATTTAAAAAAGATATCGGGCAAAAAAATTTATGCTAATTATACAAAAAAAAATCATAACCAATCACATATTAATTCAGAAAATTTAATTTAATAATACTAGATAATGCTGACAGATAAAATAGATTTTTATCAGAATAATTTTAAATTTAAGTTTAAATTTTTTTTAAATAAAATCAGAAAAAATATAATTAAATAATTTCTACATCTTAATTATTTTTATTTTTTATGTGTATGGTTTAAAAATATTTACATATAAAAAGTAACTGACTTTTCCTCTCCCTTAGTTTTTAAAATACTCAACTCAAATTTTAACATTAAAATGATAAAAATCTGACAGTATTATTTTATATTGATAAATTAAATTAACTAATACATACAGCTTTTATTTTAATGTTATTTTTATTAAAAAATGATTATATAAGACATTTGCTATTCATATAAATAAATTTATTTAAACTATTTATACAAATTCTATTTTAAAAAAAATTCATTGATAATTTCTGATTTTTATCCTTCTTCTTTGAATATTGTTGCACTTCGCTATGAGTGAAAAATCCTTCATTTCATTAGCTTTTCATGACAGTTCTTTAACTTCTACAGAGTATAGTATATGTCGGTTGCTGAATATATTTATGGGGACGTCGGCAGCATTAATTTTCTACGGAGGATAACTTGCAAACTGCTGTACGCGATACTCTCCACTTTGCGTTCATTAACAGAATTTTGCATCAGGTTTCTTTACAGGAATTGAATTCCAAACATATGTACTATCTATGAATTTGCTTCTTTGGTCCTAAAAAATGGATTTACAAAAAAAAGGAGTAAGAGTTGAAATGGCTGGTATTTTTCTGAAGCTTTAAATGAAGATGAATCCATCAAAATACTATAGGAGAAGGTCAGATTTGGAAGCTGTTAATGGAAAAATCCTTCTATTACTATCACAATTAATGCAAGCGTTCCACAGTCATCAAAGTAAATGAGAAGTAACAAGCAGCAACCAAATTCACAGAAGAGTGTTGGAAAATATTATATAAAACCTTTAAGAAGGTGTAAAAATAATTTTTTTATATAATATTCCTTAGCTTTATGTGGGAAATTCATTAAAATTTTTATTTTTCAATTGAATTTCTAATTAAAACTTTGCAAAATCCATCTTTAGATATCCTCTAACAGCCAGAAAGAATTACCTACTAAATTTCATGTTTCTTATTTCAATGATACTCTGTTTTAGTCAGGCAAATGTTTATATACCGAGGAAGAAAAATTTCCTTGGAAAACAAAAAAAAAAAAAAAAAAAAAAAAAAAGGAAGAAAAAAAATCATGTAAAAATTACAAAAAGAGAAAAAAAACTTTTACAAAATGATATAATCTGAATCAAAGGTTTCTTAATACTTTTTTTATTTCTCTTCAATTTTAAATATCAGACCTAGCACAATTTTTTAAAAATAAAAACCAACATTCGACAAGATTGATTCAACAAATGATAATTTTCAAAGGAATGGGGACATTTAAAAAAGTACACAGCAAAAGAAATTATTGAAAACTTACGTTTTAAAATTAAAATTTTATCTCACTGGATTTTATGCAATCAACTAAGTAATTACAATCACAATAAATAATTGTACAGCAAAATCCCTTTTGGAGTCGTTCAAAAGATTACTCACAACAACACATTAACGAGAATGATAATTGAATGCATAATGAGACTTCATGGTAACTAGAATAAAAGCAGTTAAATATCATAAATATCTTTTATGTACACTTTTAGAACAACTTCTGCCATCTCTGATGTATCTATTTATTTTTTTTCCGCACCATACTGATTCTTATTTTTTATCGATCGGAGCTGATATGCGTAGTCTTTAAGAACACAAAAAGAATTGAAATTAAAGTTACCAAGCATAACTAAAATAAATTATTCTTTATTTAGAACACTAAATGTAAAAGAAGTTCAAACGTTTTTTGAGTTGCTACCAGTTTGGCATATTTCATATTTCGCTCTTTCGGAATAACCATCTCAATATTCGCCGATGCCCATTGTTGGAAAAAGAAGGAGCAAATAAAAAGTTCATTACGTATTTTCTTAACATGAGTTCAAATTCGTGTATCCCTTCACTGAATGACTCCCTTTCGTTTGCTTTATTTTTTTATATATCCAGTAAACAAAAATTTATGACTGTTTTCGATTTATCATATTCATTGTCTGCGGAAACAAAAAGGAATATCTTCTTTGCACTTTTCAAAAAAATTAAGCACCTTTAAGGACCTTTTTTCCAAAAAAAATGGTTTTCAAATTTAAGCACTTTTTAAGAACTTTTCATGATGCTACTCACCCCGTTTTCCACCACCAACATATGTGCATTATCATATATATCATCATTAAATATAAAAAAAGGGAAATGTAAAACATTCATCAGAAGAATCTCATTACAAAATTTTGGTTAAAAACACTCATAAAAAAACAAATAGATTTTTTTTTTCCCATTTTCTACCCAAAGCAGTTTTTTATTTTTTACAATAAGTGACAGGAATACAGATATATCAATCATAAGTTATCATATAAGTGATAATATGAATTAATTATAGATCAATTTACATATTCTTCCTTAACAGCGTACAAAAGGCTTTATATAATATTATCTGGCATAACTAAGATAAATTATTCACCTACACATAAGGTGTTCAAATGTTTTTTGAATGACACAGTATGTATTTCATATCGCCTTTTCAAGATAACCATTCCAGTACTTCAAAAAATAGCAATGCACATTGTTGAAGAAAAGAGGGAGCAGGAGGCAAAAAAGGTTATTAAGCATTATCTCAATAAGTGTTGGCATCCATAGATCTATTTCACAAAGAATTCTTTTTCCAAATTCAACCCATTTTTACTTTATTGATTTGACATATCCCTAAACAAGGGTTTATGACCATACTTTCAATTTATCATATTCAAAGGCAATATAAAGGAAAGCCTACGAAAAAAAATAGCTTTACTTGCATTTCTCGAAAAACTCCTATTTTTTCCCCCCAAAATTATACACATTTTAATGATGCTATGCGTCCTGGTGATGACTGAACAATTGTTTCACACGCCAAAATTTCAAATTACATTAAGAATATAGATATTAAAACTAAAGTTCTTTTCAAACTGCATTAAAAAAAGGGGGGCTTTGCATATATTCAATAATAAATTCACAAATTATTTCAGATATATGTATGCTCATTAATGTAATTAGATTCAAATAAGAAAAGTCATGTGAGAAAAAAATTTTTAAACATTTACTTCATATTCTTTCTTAAAACTATCTCTAAAATCATATTTAAAATTATTCTATAGTTTTGAAGTATGTTAGAAATCATAAAAATCAGAAAATGAGTAAGTTATTCAATGAAATCAAGTACAATGAAAAATAAGTTCATAAACATAACTATAAAAATATGATAAACTATTCGAAAATTAATATTACAATAAGCACTTGATCAACAATCTGAATTTTCTGATAAGGGAATCTTACCTAAGATAAAATATATGAAATGTTCAATTTTAATATTGAAAAAGTATTAAATGATGAAGCAATACAAGTTTTTAATTATTTTATGAAAATATATCATTTTACATGTAACATTATTTTTACAAAAGAATCGACCGAAAAAAAAAAACATCATGTCATAAATCATAAACAATTGCCGCGGCAAATACTTGCCATGCCATTTTAATTCAATAGAACTGGAATGTACAAAAAATTTTATACAATGTAAAGAAAAGAAAATAGTCTTTAACTTGTGTGATGATTAGCGTTACGGTTTAGAAGACGAAATACAAAAGATGAGCTTATAAGTATTCTTATTTCGAATTTCTTTAAGTTTATTCACACATTGATAACTCCAGTTTTACCTAATTAGTAAAAATTAATCTAGTAAATCCTTCCTTCACTAGTGTAACAAAATAACAAGATTTAAATTTTTCGAATACGAAATAATTTAGATAAAATAAAGTAACAACAGTTTCTTTAAAATCGTACCGTGATCGGGATCCATAACGTTCTCGTTCAAATCTTCCTTCAGCACTCATTTTTATTTCACTAAACAATTAATTTTATTTCAAAAATTTTGATTTATAAACCAATAACTCAATATTTATTGTTTGTATATTAAAACATACGATGTATAGCGGCTCCAGAATGAAAATGGCTGCAATTACAGTTGCCATAGAAAATTTCAAAATTCGAAAAACTAAAACGATGATGTTAATGCGAGAAAAAAAATCTTCCTCCATGTGATATTTAAAACATGTGCAGTTTAAATTTAAATGAAACAAAAATTTTCAATTTTTAATTCTATTTACACCATAGTTTTCACAAGAATAGATTTTTTTTGTATTTTTATTAGCTATTAAATAATCAAAGCTGTGAGTGGCATCAATTTCTCTTTATTTGCGAACATGAACACATGGAATTATTTACATTTGTATTCAATTTAAATTTGTTTAAAAGGATTTTCCATTGTTTTAGTTTGGTTTTGTGATTTTCCCAGTAAGAGATGTCATAAATTGAAAGCTATTTTAGTCTTTCTGATTTTTCTTCAGACAGATTTTAATCTTCATGTGATATTCTATTTTGATCTTGTTAACCGGGCATAGGCCAAGAACCCGGCTCCGAAGCATACGCCGGTCAACAATTCTTCATCCTTCCTTTAAAATGGTTGTTATTTAATCAAAACCTCAAAAATTTGAAGTAGAGAAACCGTAATAAAAAAAAATCCCAGAGCGCCTTCTATCTTTATCAATTTACGATTCTTTATCGTCATCGCCTGTTGATTAATTATTAAATTGAATATGAGTACTGAAGGAAGATCGGACAAATCTGCTGCTGATACATTAATGAAAAAAGTGTTATCGAAAAGAAAAGGTGACTTTGCTGATAAAAATCCTAAAAGAATTCGTTCGAAAGAAGTACAGCGTGGATTGGAGGATTCTACATTAATAGAAACTGAATATTATTTTGAAAATTATCTTAGAAAAGTTTATCCTTATTATTTCACTTACACGACATTTTGCAAAGGCCGTTGGGTTGGAAGACAGTTAATTGATGTTTTTTGTGAGGAATTTCGTGCTCATTCTAAAGAAGAATATGAAAAGAATATAGCTGTTGGCAATATAAAAGTCAATGGCAAACCTGTGACTGGCGATTACATTTTTAAAGAAAACGATCGTGTTACTAATAAAGTACATAGGCATGAAATAGCAGTTATTGCTGCTCCTATAAATATTATACATTCTGATGAAGAATTTATTGTTGTTGACAAACCTCCTTCAATTCCTATTCATCCTTGTGGGCGCTATCGACACAATTGTTTGTTATTTATTTTAGCAAAGGATTATGGTTTGAAGGAACTATACTCTGTTCATAGACTTGATCGTCTAACATCAGGGTTGCTTGTTTTTACTAAAACCATTAAAAAGTCTCAAGAAATAAATGAACAAATCCGTGAACGGAAAGTTAAAAAGGAATATGTTTGTAGAGTAGTTGGTAATTTTCCTGATGGTATTATCCACTGTAAAGAACCACTTGAAATAATATCTCCAAAAATGGGCATTTGCATTGTAAGTCCAAATGGTAAGGATTGTGAAACCATTTTTGAAAAAATAAACTTTAATGGAACTTCCAGTGTTGTTCGATGTAAACCTCTAACTGGTCGGATGCATCAGATTCGTGTGCATCTACAATATCTTGGTCATCCAATTATCAATGATCCAATTTACAATCATGAGCATGCATTTGGTCCTCTGAAAGGAAAAAATGGAGAAATGGGAAAATCCCGAGATCAGCTGTTGGAAGACCTTTTAAAAACTCATAATCTTCAGAAATGGCTCATTGATGACAATGCACCAATAATACCTGCAGACTCTGATGCTAATAATCCAATAAATGATGAAGAAAACAAAATGTCTCTTAACGCTTTAGAGTATTACCTTAAATCCGATGGTTATGAAAAGTTAGCGGAGAAATATGTGAAAAAACCTGAAAACTTTATCATTGAAGATTCATGTGATCTATGTCATCAAAAGTATATGGATCCACAACCCAAAGATTTAATAATGTTTCTTCATGCTTTGAAATATCAAGGTGATGGCTGGGAATTTGAATCTCCATTACCTTCATGGGCAAAAGGTGATTGGAAAGAGAATGTAACTGAAGCATTGTAAAATTATTAATAAAAAAATCTTAAGTATTTGCAAAATATATTTTTTATTCATCTGGAAGAATCATGAAAATTTATTATATTTTTTATTCATTTACAAGAATTATGAAAAATTATTATTAATTTTGCTATCAGATGTTTTCCATTTTATTTTTAAAAATTAAATATAACTATATACAGTTTTTAATGCTGTTAGATTAAATTAGCAATATTCACGTCTACATGAATCATGAAAGTTTATTATTGATTTTGTTATCAAGTTCTCTTCATTTTTTAAAAAATATCATTATTATATTAAATATAAAAATCATTATAGTTTTAAATATGTTTATCAAGATAAGTATAATATTAGTTTAAATTAGCACTGTTATCAACTATAAATGCATGAACACTCATTTTCAAACTAAATAATAATTTATTTATTTTATTTTAAATGAATTTTATTAAATATTTTTGTAATAAAAATGTGCCATTATGTTGTGACATTTTTGAACAGCATATCAAAAATACTTTTAATAGATGAAACTTCAAATTATTGTTAGATTCTTTAGATGAAAGGTGATGTTAGGTAAAACATTTAGAGGCTTCTGATCTTTGATTTCTACTATAATTACTTAAAGTAGCACTAGTTATCAATAAATGTTCAGTTGTAAAAAGAAGAAATTAAAATTTATGTTTTGGTTCGTATACTTTTGAAATGGAAAATCTCCTCATTTTTGCTAGTTCATCAGTGTTACTGGGACTTAAAAAAAGAAATGATTTTTGCAAATTATAAGTTGAAGAGCTTCTGTCTTTTTAAATTTATGTAATGAAAAAAAGAGCTATCTTCATATATATATATGAAGATAGCTCTTTTTATTACATAAGATAATCCAGAATCTATTAAATATTATGAAAGGTTTATTTTAATTTAACAAATGATTTAAATGAACATTGCTGAATATTTTTGAGTTCAACTCCCAGTGTATAAACCTCAAATTATCTGTTTGTCAGGTACTGATTGCTACATACAAATAATATTCTTTACCCTGGTTTCTATTGCCTAAAGCTTACTGTTTTAATTCAAAATATACTTTTCTCTGTTGTATAAGTGTTCATCTAAAATTCAATAATGTTTGACTTTATTCCTCCAATTTTAAGTCCAGTTTTTTGTATTATTATACCGTAGACTACTGCTAGATCAAAGTAATAAAATATTATTTAATTTTGACATATTAGTTAGTGATTCATTCTATTGTCATTTTATTTTCTAACAAATTTATTAATGCATTTTGAATTTTAATTATATTTCAGTAAATAACAAACTTCAGTGATGACTTCCACTACATTAATAGCACTAATGCATATATTAATTTTATTTCATCCTTTATATATATATATATAATTTAGTCAACAGGCAGTTAATGATATGGTAAAGCTACTGAATTAAACTGCACTTCACATTAGTTTCAAATGCCATAAATAGAAAGGGAATTCGCTCCCCACATCTCCTAATAAGAAGGTAATACAAGCTGAAATTGAAGAATTAATTGATCCAATAAACAAACTATTCAGCCTTATTTTAAGCCTTATATATATGTTTTGTATCATGTTTTTAGAATATGTTCAAACTTTATTATACTGTTGGAGTATAAGTTATAATTAACATCAAAGTCATAGTTAGTTTAATTTCCTCCTCTTTATTACAGATGTTCAATGAAAAGGAAAATCTGCCCACTGTCTGAAACTGAAACCTCTAAATTAATGTATAGTTTTTATAATAATTTATTAATTAATTATGACACTTTTATTATTAAAAGATTTAAAATACTGATATTTTCATAAAATTTTGTTTTATTGGTGACATAAAAATTTTCTAGAAATTAAATTGTGTATTTAGGATCGACAAAGTGGAAATTTCTAAATTATTTTATGATACCAAATAATCTAGAAGCTACCAAGGATATCCAGGCAATTGCCATCAGTAATTGAATTGTATAAGGCTTGACTTTTAACTCTAGGACTTGATATATGTATTAATAACAGAAATTTGAAGTTATGAGGGAGCATTTGTTTTGATTTCTTTTATTGTAACATGAAACACTTGGCTTTCGATTTTATGAAATAATGCTTTATATTTGCTATAAAAATTCATCAAATATTAGACCATACAAATCAATACATACTCTGCCTATAATTAAAATATTATTTTTTGATGCTGTGCATCCTTGTCAATTTAATTGTACGTCTAGAAGAGAAAGATCATTCATACTCTTACTTCAGGGGTGTTTGTGCTCCGGGGAAACCCCGGAATTCCGGGGATTTTGAACTTTGATACCCGGAAATTCCGGGGATCGTCGTTCAAAAGGAAGTAAGAATAATAATGAATTATCTATTTTGATCTGGGTAATTTTGTTTGCTTTGAAAGCAGAAAACGCAAGGTCAGTGTGTGTGGTGAAAACTTTTCCTTTCTTTCTCCAAAGGCAGTGATAATGCGTGAAAAGGAGGAAAAAACTTCTTTTTTGTTCTTTCCTTATTGCGAGTTATGACTCATTCCCCCGGTTCTCGGACATTCTCTTCTGGATTCTTTTCGGCAAGTAGGCGCGGCAGAAAAAAAAGGGAAAGACTTCGTTCGACCAGATGTGCGATCACGTGACCTGGGTTCAAAGGTCTTAATTTTGCAAAATTAATGGTTATTAATTTTGCAAAAAAAGTAATTCATTGAACTTTTATAATTAGGTCATTCAATACTTCATAATCGTAATTTTTCATTTCTCCCCCCCCCCTTCTCGAAACTCCAAAATGTCGGTAGTAAGTCCGTAAAAGTTTCAGGGGATTTTTTGGGGTCCCACAAACACCCCTGTTACTTGAAAAAATTCTTACAAATACAATGGAAGATGAAAACAGTTATTCTAAATCTGGCTGATAATCAATTAGAGGTGAATAAAAAATATAATAATTAAAGAGCAAATGAATTTTGCATTCAAACTTTTTAAAAGGATAATCCAAAATTTTAAAATCAGGTCAGCTTTACAGTCAAGAAAAAAAAGGAAGAAACAATATGGACATAACTAAGGATCTGAAGATCAGAATTTATGCTATATTGTCTAAACCATTCAAATAGGCTTCGAAAAAGGTATGAAGACAATTTCTTTTCTTTTTTAGCTCTCTGGTTTATTAAAAATTTTATTTTCAAATAATTCAACATTTTTTCAATGTGAATTAATTAACAAATTTAAATTGTTGAATTTGGATCTCTAATAAAAGCAAGGTGTGTTCGAAATTTATGGTTAGTAAGCAATCTTTTATGCTGTAGGCTTAGAAATTATAAGTGTAGTTTTATTTTCTGATGTTTCGATAAATATGCTGTCTTCAACATATTAAATCACTTTAAGGGAAGCCAGCATCCTAAATGAAATTACAGAAACCAAAAGCACTACATGTCATCATTGAAGTAGCAAATTCTTATTAAATTACATTAATTTTCATGAAGTACACTCCTACAGAAGAAAACAATAGGAAAGGAGTCTCCCTCGCCTCCCCCCCCCAAAAAAAAAGTTCTATAAAAGAAATATTACATTTGATAGTAACTTATAACGTTTTATTCCTAAGTGTAGGACCTGCAAATAGCAATTTGTCCATAAATACTATACTTGCAAATAACATGTTACCCTTAGATATAACCAGGGCCAGCCTTTAGTCGATAAAACCAATTGCTTCCAACAGGGTCCCACGCAAGTGACGAACTATATTTGAAAATATTAATTGCTAGGTGACAACGAGTGGGGGCTCATTCACTCTCACACATACACTTATATATATAATTAAAATCGAAAAATTAAAATAATTTATTCTAATTGAATTATTTTTGATAAATCTGTACCATATTGATATTTCAGAACAATATTGTTATTTTGATAATTTATTTTTAATTTTAATAATTTATTTAATTTATTTTTAAGTGCAAACTATCTACCATAGTCAATTATTTTAAAGAACACATATTATCGCAGCTTAACAGCTCAAAAGTGCAGAAATTCTAGGTAGGTCACTATTTTAAGGACAAACAAACGCTTCAGTTCTCTAGATGGTTGTACAGATCTATCAATAATCGTTATTGCATTTAAACCATCTAATAATTCCTTCAATCGAAAGTGATACATGTGATTCCAATTTGTCCACAGACAATTTTTTAATCTATTCTTAATGATCTTCAGCTTTGAATCTCTTGCAATGATTGATAGTATGTAGATGACTTTATAAAGCTCATAAAAGTTATCACATGCATTATCATGAAGCCTGTTATAATATCTTTGTATATATATAAGCCTGTAATATATAAGCCTGTAATAAAATCTTTGATATTAAACACAAGTACTGCAACTTCACAGTTATTGCAAATAGAATCCATTAAGTTCTCATGTCATGTTGTTTTAATGCTTACCTTTAGCAATATTTTAAAAATATTCTAAAAATTAAGCCTTAATTGTATAATTTTCAACAATGCTTTCCAATATCTTAAAGAAAAGTAAGCTTCATTGTTCTGATAAATCAGTAACTCTAATATTTCTCTTCTGTTAAAAACATAAGTGCAAATCTATTTTAATTCTAACAGTCTAAAACCTTTTGATGAATTGAACAGGGATGTCATTCTACCGCGAATCCACGGTTTTCCGTTTTTTATGGATTTGTCATCTTTCTCCGCCTTATAAGAAATCTACAATTCAACTGTACCTACAACTAACTGAACTATCTAAAAGATAAAACGAACAGGGATCGCTATAAAATATGAATTCAATAGCAAGGAACTTCAGAGCAGAAATTCTTACTAAAAATAAAGAAGAAAAAACAAATGTTAGCGCCAAACAGTCGAAGGAAAAGGCTAATGTCATAGGAAACTGCAAAGAAAATATTTGGCAAAGCTACCTTATTGATAAGAAATATTTATCTTAAAAAAAGAAGTTCCCAGGTCTCAAAAATTTCTTCCGCATTTAAATCTTGTAAATCAAATGAAGCTGCTTGTTGTGCCGATGTGACTGATAAAAATTTCATGGCAAATTATGAAATATCTATTCAGCCAAGTCAATGAAAGAATTGTAAAAAAAAAAAAAAAAAAAAAAAGGCCAATAATGTATTCGAGATCTGTTTAGCAAACATTAAAAAAATGTTTGCTAAAATACGTTAACGAGGTATGTTGACAATACAGTACTGTCTTTCCCCTCATACTTGTTCAATATTTATTTAAATTTGTCCGGGACAATATACTTCTTAAATGTCTTTGGAAAAATCATAAATGCTATTGAATTCTTACTTTTATAAATATTTTGAAATTGTGGTGAAAGCTTATAATCCAGTTAATAACCACGCTGCACGAACAATTACTTTTATATCATGGTCATGTTACTGAACTGCGAACCACAAGGTCTTAGGTTCTATCCTTGCTCATATCAATCCGCCACATTAGTGACCTCGGACGATGATCTTTCAACCTTCGTACAATTGTTGTGGCGCCATCTACCCATAGCAACCCAAAGTCATCAGATTCACTTGACGCAGCAATCATTCACCCATACACGCTCGCCATAACGCTTGGCGTTACTCAAATGGGTACAGGCGCATTAGAATCAACAGCTAATACATCACCACTCAACAGCCATATCGTTTGTCTCACCTCCGACTCACTGGAGGGAGAGTCTGTGGTGAAAGCTTATAAGCCAGTTAACAACTACACTGCACGAGCAATTGCTTTTGTATCATGGTCATGTTACTGGACTGCGAACCACAAGGTTCTAGGTTCTATCCTCATACCAATTCACCACAAAATGAATATAAAAGCCAATTAGGCTGTGGTTTTGATTTTTTTTTTTTTTTTTTTTTGTACTTGACTATTTAATTCAAACCTTTTGCATATTTTTTCTTCCTTTTTCTTGCATGTTTCGTGTCACTTTTTGGATTCCCTCTTTTTTCCCTTTTAGTTGTCACATTTCTAAATGAAATGCTGTTTTTTTCCATTTACTTTTTAGATAGTTTAATTGTGTTAGTTTGATAATTTTTAGTCCCGGTCTTAATTTGCGTTTTCCCTTATATCAAGATAATCTTCTCTGGTGGTTCTATTGTTAATTTGTTTGTTATTGTTTGTTAAGGGTCTTTGATGACAACCTAGTTGGCCGGGATTGATGGTTGCTAAAAACTTCACTCAAATATTTTATGTCAGCAAATTATTTTTAATTTTCAAATTTTGAGTGGCATATAACATGTACTATTCTAGAAGCTTTACCAGTTCTGTTTATTGTGCTTTGCATCTCGAATTTTCTGCCATCTTACCTAAAATTTGAACTTTTACTTGAATCGGATATTATTGAACTGCTACTAATATGATTTTCTTACACCAACTATTTAAAAATAGACTCGATGAAAAAACTCTGTTTATTTTTAAAGTTAAATTTAATTATAAGAAAATATCAAAAAGTTTTTAAAAGCATATATAAAACAGATACCTTCGCATCATGGAAATATAAAATTATTTTCATATCTTCATCATCAACAATGAAACGCCCTAAATGAAATATTTGAAGCAACAACGAAAAAAAGAGTTTTTGTTTTACAACAATGAAATATATTAAAAAACAATACAAAATAAATTTAAAATATTTGTGAAAATTAATTAAAAATACACAAATATCAGTATAGCAATTAAGTTAGTATAATTGATTTTTTTTTTTTTTTTTTTTTTTTTGTATTTTAGGAGATTATGCGAGAAAAATATCAAATGGTTCATTTCATTTTTAATTAATTAAAATTTCAAAAAAATAGCATATAATAGCATAAATTAAATAGCATATTTTAATTTTCCAAAGTATATCCCCACCAACTTAGGTCGCTTTAATCCAACACAGAATTTCTTTCTTTCTTTTTTTTTTTCTGGCCCACTGCCTCCTATATAAGAAAAAATGCACAAAAAATATTAAAATAGTGTTGTTTCTGGAGAGCAATTTGTGATCTAAAAGTGTATCTGTACAGATTTAATTATATTTATTGGTAGCTAAGATAATATTTAGCCAAATAAGCTATATAAATGTAATTTAAATTCACTTTAAAACCAAAATAATCAGAAGAAAAATAATCACCATTGAACAAAAAAATTTTAGAAAATTTTATTCTTTTATTCCTTATAAAATTTAATTCAAATGACAAATTTTATTTCTGTTATTTATATTTTTCTGCTTTTTTTTTCATTGTATTTATGTTTGAGTGTATGTAACAAATTCATACACATAGTTATTAATAATTAATTCAAAAGAAAAATGAAATTGGCGAGTCAATAAAATAATTAAATTAACACAAACAAAACGTACGAATCAGCTGATTACCGAAAGCGGCCAGGGTTTAATACAGTAAAAGCAAAGGAAAATAGACAAGCAAAAATGTTTACTAATATCATCAAAAAACAATTTCCTGGTTAAATTTCTTAATGAAAAATTTAATCAGGAATACAAAATTTTTCTCCAATTGTTTGCCTGAAAGAATCTTTCGGCAAAGGGACATCAATACTATTTTTTCAAAGGGTGTTTGCCTTTAAATAAACTCCTCTAAACACATTAATCGAAGAATACGTATGTGTGTGTGTGTTTCCCCTCATTCGTGAATTCGGTCGTCAAACTACATCATTCCTGCTCCTTTTTAAAGGTTTTAGTACTTCCTCCCCCCCTTAAACTTAGAAAGGCCTTGTGATTTTATGATTCTGACGGTAAAATGCAATTATAAAAAAATAAAAGATAAGTAATGACGTCGTTTAATCAAGTTATAGTTGCTTATGGCACTTGTCATAGACAAGCATGCTTACAAGGTTAGCGGGTTTAATGCCGAGTGTCAGCGTCTTTTGTTTTCTGCAGCGCCATCTAGGGCCAAGAATACGTCTTAGCTATTCATGCGTCACAGCCCCTTTTACGGGGCGGACTTCATTCATACATTTCATTCAAAGATCGTAATTTAGACCTGAATCAGAGAACGATCACCTCTCATCCAGTATCTTCAATGGTAGAGGACATTGAGGCTACGACATATTTATGAGTACACCAGCCACCATGTACATGGAGAGTCTTTGGCCGGAGGGTTTCGAACTCACAACCCAAGGGATGCGAATCCAACGACCTATCAACCAGACTTCCCGGCGTTTAATCAAGTACAAAGAATCAAAGCAAAAGGAACTCTCTGTTAGAGCATGTTCTTTTCTTTCTCGCTCTTTCTTACACCATCCTAGGTGCCCATATTGTTTTATATGTCACTTTCCATCGGGCAAGCAGGACAGTCTGCCACCACCCTACACCATAGTGCTTCAAATATATGTTTTAACTTAAAAGGAAGTGTTCGTGTATCTGTTTGCGTGCCGATGAAATCTACACAAATCTATCGCACTTGCAGCCATGAAATGTGACTAATAGTGATTTAATGCACTTCAAGCCCAAATTTTAAAATTCAGTAATGAATTTTTTTTTATTTAATGTTTTGTATTGTTTTAAATGGATTTTTCGCATGCATTTTCCCGTAGTATGGATCCTAATGATTGTAGGGAAAAAAATGTGCCATCAAAGATATCAACTGTTGTTCTAAAGAAATTTGTTCTGGAGCTGTGCTATTAATTATCATTTTTAAGAAAAAATTTTTAAAATTTATTCACTTTTCTTGAAAAATTTTTTAATTTAAAACTAAAATTTCTGCAACCGACATTCTATTTCCATTATTCTTTTTCGAATTTTTTTTGAGGTATTTATTCGGACATTTTTTTCTAATTTAAAAAAATAAGATTAAAATACTCTAATTGATTGGTTTTTGATTAATTATTTTCTAGATGAATTGAATGATTTTATTTTCACTGATCCAGTCAATGAAGGAAGAAATCTTTTGCATGTTTTGGCATGCTGCCAGATTAGAACCCAAGAAACTAAGAATCATGAAAGTTTATTTTAAAAAGATATTTAAATTGGCAATGGCTTGCAAGATTGGATTAGTCATGAGTTTGAATCAGCAGAAAGATTGGGACATATTCTATTCAGTTCCAAATATAAATTGAACTGAAAATAAGAGTGCTTTTAAAACGTTAGGCCGACAGAGGCGCATCGGACACCGCAAGAGCCGCGGTGCTTTTACAGGAACAACATCCCTATTTCCGGACGAGCCGATTCCAGGGACATGAACCCTTACAAAGAAAAGACAACTCTTCCCTGAGTCCTCCGTCCACATTTCCGAGTTCAGTTGCACTTGACCCCGAGGGGTCTATCTCCGTGTCAGGGTTGGGAAATATTGACCCCATTCTCTTTCGGTCCAATAAAAGACCTGTTTGAAAAAAACTCGCTTAACTGAATCAAATTAAAGCATAATGTTAGAATTTTTTTTTAAAATCTTTCTTTAGATGGTAGATATGTGAGATATATTTTATATCATGAATATCTAAAGAAAGGTGGTAGAACCTTAATAACTTACCTGAAAATCGTGAGTACTGATATGAAGTAATGAATTCCTGAATCGGAATAATAAGTATACAGGAATTCAATGGCTGTTTTTTTACCTAGCAAATGTTAAGGGAAGTAGAGTTTTTACGATTTCATAAGGGAAAATGGAAATTGGTGAAAGTGATCACTAATGGCACATCTAGAGGTCATGAGTTTTCAGATGAAATTAAAAAATATGTATATGAAATTAAAAATGTTCGCACTACTACTAGGTCTCAAGCATCATAATTAAATATAAAACAAGAAGGTTAAAAAAAGCTTTTGAAAAATGCTATAAAACACTTACATTTTTAAATTTTTGCATAAAACAGATTGAGAAAATACCTATGAAACAAAACTATCTCATTGATTTTTTTTGGATGGGAAGGCTAAAAAATATAAAGTAAAAACCTTCAAGTTTAGAAATTTATCAAAAACTTGTTCTAATTCTTTCAGATAATTTTTAGAAATATATAGGCCTAGTTTTGTTTCTTAAGTAATATTTTTATGATTTTTAAATATTTGGGTTCAACTGATAAATAACATGGAATTTTCAATTTTTTCTCTTTATAAAACATTAAAACTACTCTAGAATACTTTTTAAATATAGCATAAGTAATTTAAGAATTGCAGAATATATTAAGAAGTTACTTACAAAGCTAAATAGAAAATTCACATTAGTTTTTAAATTATGAAGGTTTTTTTTTGTAATATTTTATCAAAATATAGAATTTGAGAAAATAGATTTAACGATATAAATACAGCATTAAAATATAAAATTATTGTAATTTCTCAAATAATAAATGTAGAAAGAAATTTAAAAGAACTATTTATGTGAGTGTGTGTTAAAAAGTTACTTAGAGATAAAGAATATTGAATTTTAAAAAAATTTCAAAATTTTTGCCTTACCTTAAGAAGTCACGATCTAGAAAAAAATATAGATCAGCAATCATAACCAATGTGGCAAATGAAAAATTACTTAAATAATATGATTTTAAAAATAATTTTATTTTCTCAAGGAATAAATAAATTCGATGTGAATTCTTTTTCTTTGAACTTGCATAAAGATTGGTATGTGATGAAAAGCATGTGGGAAAAAAAAAAGCAATGTCTAACAACAAAAATATAAAGACAGTTGTGATCAATATGATCTCCACTAGAAAGTTAAAAGCAAAAAATGAAAACAAATAATTTATTTGAAGTTCCAAAATGCATTATTACAAATCTTACAAAACAAAATATAAACATTAATATAATTTACAAATACATAGATAGTAATATGTAGCTCGTATTCCAAGCTCCTTTAATTCTTTCATACTCAAAAATCACAAACAGTGTGAAAGAGAAGAGTTCTCAGCAAGTTTATACTTTCATATGGCACTGCTGCACTTTTTCCAATATGAATTATAAAACATGACACTTATTTACAAATATATACAGCAGTCATACATACATTTTCCATACTTTTTTATTTTCTTTCTCATTCAGTATCACCTTTCAGCACATAAAAAATTTTATTCTTTTTCTTGCCTTAATTGTTTCACAGTCTATTTAACACGAAATAATCAGATTTAGTAACATTACTTACAAACATGCATCTTTACTTTATCATTTATTTATTTTCATTATTATTTCCAAAGTTTATGCATCTTCTTCATTTGGAATCACATTCCATTTCAAGTCCCAAAGGTTTACACTTATTACCAAGCTCGTTTAATTCACTCATATTCAAAATCACAAATAGTGTGAAAGAGAAGAGTTCTCAGCAAGTTTATACTTTCATATGGCACTGCTGCACTTTTTCCAATATGAATTATAAAACATGGCACTTATTTACAAATATATACAGCAGTCATATATATATATATCCCATATTTATTTATTTTCTTTCTCATTCAGTATCACCTTTCAGCACATAAAAAATTTTATTCTTTTTCTTGCTTTAATTGTTTCACAGTCTATTTAACATGAAATAATCAGATTTAGTAATATTACTTACAAACATGCATCTTTACTTTATCATTTATTTATTTTCATTATTATTTCCAAAGCTTATGCATCTTCTTCATTTGGAATCACATTCCATTTCAAGTCCCAAAGGTTTACACTTATTACCAAGCTCGTTTAATTCACTCATATTCAAAATCACAAATAGTGTGAAAGAGAAGAGTTCCTAGCAGGTTTATACTTTCATATGGCATTGCTGCACTTTTTCCAATATGAATTATAAAACATGACACTTATTTACAAATATATACAGCAGTCATATATATATATATTCCATATTTATTTATTTTCTTTCTCATTCAGTATCACCTTTCAGCACATAAAAAAGTTTATTTCATATCTTGCTTTCATATAAAATTGTTTCACAATCTATTTAACATGAAATAATCAAATTTAATAAAATTACTTACAAATATGCATCTTTACATTACCATTTATTTATTTACATTATCATTTCTAAAGCTTATGCATCTTCTTCATTTGTAATTTCACTCCATTTCAAGTCCCAGAAGGTTTACACTTTAATATTGCATTTTTACACTTTTATTAATCTGATTAACATGATAAAACATAGTAGCTATTTACAAATATATGCAGCAGTCATATGTACATTTTCCAAGCTCGTTTTCTTCTTTCTAATCAGTATTAAGTACCAGCATATAAAAGTTTACTTTATGTTATACTTTTATAAATGTAATTTTATAGTCTTATTTAACATGAAACAGCCACATGCCATAATTATTTATAAATAATATGCAGCAGTCATATGTAAATTTTCCAAGCTCGTTTTCTTCTTTCTCATCAGTATTAATTACCAGCATATAAAAATTTACTTTATGTTATACTTTTATAATATGTAATTTCATAATCTTATTTAACATGAAATAGCCACATGCCATAATTATTTACAAATATACAATTCTTCATTTATAGGTTAAAAGTATTTTCCAAGCTCATATAGCTTCTTCAATCTGAATCACATTCCATATCCATGACTTCTAAATTATCTTGACTATGAATTTCTGAAGAAACCGCAGATTCTGAGATTGTTTTCGAAGGAACTATATTTTGAGAACTTGAAGGACTGGAGTTATTAGCATGTTTTTTATCAAAAGTACTCAGTATATGGTACAAAATGAGGCAGTTTTCAAGAGGTATTATAGGTGGATCCTTCAATGCCTTTTTAAAATCACAATTAAAAATACTTTTATTAGCAAAGCCCTCTAAAATAATTTCAAGGCCTTGCAGTAAGTTAGGTTTTTCATCTGCCTTTCCAGTTTTTAACTGATCCTTTGATTCTAACTGCACATTTGAAATTGGTGAGCTCATTTTCTCGTCATTTTCAGCTAGCTTTGGTAATTTAGTATCAATAAATGGAATTTCTTGTTCATTGCTTGCGAACTGTTCTGAATATTTGGAATTATGGGATGGATTTTTTATCACATTCTCAGAATCTTCATTTTCTAGAAGCTTTCCAGCTTCAATGTAATCTTTTACAGCTGATGCATCAGTCACACAATTATCTTCAACATTCGGAGATGGACTGCTTTTATTTTTTCCAGGAATATATTTCAGAAATTCAATAGATGTAGAGGATGAGGATGAAGAATCAATGATTCTTAATGGAGTTTGCAGTGAAAAATTACTTTCTGAATTGAAGCTGAATTCAGGAATAACAGTTCTATTGTTTCTTGTTTTATCTTCCCGAGAAGTTTCATTATTAATTGATAATGAATCTTGGGTTTCACTTCTATTATTTAAGAAGTCAATTTCTTTATACTTTTCCATTGCTTTAGAAGATGGCATAAAAATATTACTAACTTTTTTAAATTTTCCTCTTTTATTGATATTTGGAATTTCTTCTTCTTGAAAAGGTTCCATTTTTCTTTTAATACTGGTATTTGATTTAGCCTTTTCCGTATCAAACGATTTTTCAAATAAAATCTCTATTTCATTACCATTTTCTGTTTGTTCTTTTTGATTTAAAGTCTTTTTAGTCAAGAGATCTGATATGATTGTCTCCTGATTAGAGGATTTTGCTGCAGAAATGAGTTCTATATTTTTTGGTACTTTAATTTGCTGATCAACTGCTATCTGTAAGCCACCACTGTTCTCTTTTCGCACATTTAGATTAGATATTCCAGTAAGAGCTGATTTGGGTCTTATTTGTTTTTCAGAATTTGGTTTTATTTCTGCAAATATTTGTGCTAATTTACTCAAGTTTTGTTTAGGTGCTTGATCTACTCTCTTAGAAAAAGTTTCTTCTAAACTTTTTTCACAATTTTTAGGAAAACTCGACAAGGTATTTGAGGAAATTTCGTTCCAGAAAGAAATGCTGTTATTCACATTGTCAGGACTAAGCATCGTACTTTGGCCTTTCTCCTTGATAGAACCAAGTGATATTTTTGAAGAAGTTCTAGATACGCTTGCATTATCATGATCAAAGGGAAAAGTGCAAGTAACTAAAAAGAAATAAAAATAATAATAAAATTGACAGAAACAAAGATATTTAATAAAACTGCAATAAAAACTATTAGTATTTCCCCCTGATTTAAAAAGCAACTCAGCTTTATTCAGTTCAGCATTGTGAAATTAGCCATTTTCACAAACTTCATGCATAAAGTGTTGAAGTTGGTATAAATGTACACTTTGTCAGCAGTCATTTTAACAAAAGTGATATTTTAGATTTCAAATTTATGCTTAACAACAAATGCAGTTCAGATGAATAAAAAATATCAACCTATTTAAATATATATGATGTCCACTCTAATTGGGGTAAACAGCTAATTTCAAACAGTTAGAATAAGGTATTTACTTCCCGTTGGAAAAAGGCTTTAAATGATGTAAAGGATTATACTTTATGATGTTTCAATTAATAAATTGTTAAAAATTACAAAATTCAAACTTTTATAAAGCTCTCAGTTGCATATATTTTAATATTTCCTTATCAATAATAAATAGAAAAAATATGCTTGACACATTAACATAAAAAAAAAATACTCTATATTTTTAAGACTAAAACTGACTGAGTTATGAAACACTGAATACTATTATTTTAGACTATTTGAACTGCCACCTTCAACCAGATCCATCAATCAATGCACAAAGCTTCTCTCAAGGCAGTTAACGATTCACCTAAAATAATGAAATTCAAGGCTTTATAAACATAATCAGTTTTAATATCAGAGATGTACACCGTCTACTTCTTTTACTTCATCTTTTTTAAAAACTTAAAATGTTATTAACCACCGTCTACTTCTTTTACTTCATCTTTTTTAAAAACTTAAAATGTTAATTAACCAAGTATATTTTATTAAATATGATGAAGATCCAAAGATTAGATAAAAAAAAATGTACATTTTGTAACTTTTTCATTTATATAGTTATCACTGAAACAAACACACAATATGAATCTTTACATTGATTAAAGCATATTTTCAGCAGGAAATATTTATCTTCCTCTAATGGTATCATAATTAGCATTAGTTATTAAGCTTTAATCAGAATGAACACACTGAATATAAAACAAATAGCAATAAATTATCATAAACATATCCTCCGCATTCAGCAATAAAAAACTGTGCATCAGCAAAATCCTTATGTTCAATTCATGCATTAATATAATGTAGTCCGAAATTGAAATTACTGAAATTCATAAATTAATTTGCTTCAAGCTAAAATTAATACATTATCACTATTTCAATATCAGTTTCTTTTTATTGAGGTGTTTATATGTATAAATGTTATGATATTTTAATATTTAATTTAATCCAAATTAATTTTTAAAATTTTTGCCTAATTCAGCCCATGTTGGGGTCATTCTAAAGTGTTCTCTTGTTTCTTGATCCCCAAACCACATATGAAACTGTGTAAAAATTACTGCACAATCAATTCTACGTATCAAGTGAAAATGATCTCTCTGTTGCCCTTGTCAAAGGTCAAAACATGTATTCCATCGCCATGTGGCCGAAAATCCCATGTTATATAAGACTAGTGATCATTTGTTTTGTCCCTTTTTCTTACTTCTGCTTTTGCTTCGAGCTGTACTGGATGTGCCTTGTCCACGCCTGCTTGTAAATAAATTGCTTTCCCAGAATGAATATTAAAGAGAATTAAAAAATACAAAGTGTCTTCTATGTCTTCGAACCTGCATTCTACTTCAACCAAAATAGGCTTATATTATATATATATATATATATAAACAAAAGGGTGTGTATCAAAACCAAAAATTTTTTGTTGCACCATTTCCCATGATCAAAAATTTATTGATCTTTCAAAAATTCAAGCTCTTTTCATTTTATTTTTTCTTTCTAAATCAAAGCTACCTTCTTATTACTTTGTAACCTGAAATGAAAGGATAAATGGTTTACAGACTCATTTTCGATTGATTATATACCTCATTTAACACTCAAAATTATTTTTAAGGTTTTCCATCAATATAATTTTAAACAATCCATAAACACTCGTTTCAATTTAAAACACAAAATTTCTTTTAAATAATGTTAAAAATATCAAGAACAAATTAAATTCTGAAATTTTCTTACGAAAAATTATTGAACAAATAATAAAAATGTATCATTAAAATATTTTCATTACAGATATATTAAACGGTTTTTAAAATATAAAAATTTATTAAAAAATGTGAAAAATAAATGCAAGCAAGCAAAATAAATAAATAAATAAATAAAATAAAAATAAATAAATAAAAAAAAAATCGAAATAATATCTATACTTAAATCTAAACTACTTTACTTAAATCTATAACAGCTATAAACTATTCAGGAGTTAGGGAATATATACTGATTTTTTTTTTAAAAAATCAAAAAAGAAATAATGGAATAAGTTTAAATAATAAGTAATAAGTAAGTTTAAGTAATAGTATGTAACTTATACTATAAATAGGATGCATTAATGGGTAAAAATTATTTAGATAAATAATTTGAATCTCAGAATTTCATAAACCATACAAATCAAATAATTAATCATTAAGCCACTAAAATATATTAAAACATATTTATTTCTGAGTTTTCCTTCTGCATTTTTTAAAGTAAGAATAAAAATTAAGGAAGATTTAGCCAACATTTAGCTGAACAGATCATTTCAAGTGACACAGTATTCACTGCTTTTGCCAAATTTCCCTTTGTTTCCTGTCATAACATATCATTAAAATGTAATTTAATTAAAATCTATTTCCATCGTTAGGTTGTTTTTTAAAGCCTAGCAACATACAATGATCAGGTGTTTTCCTACCACTCATATATTTATTGTCTAAACAAAGATTGTCCTTAAGCAACAATCATTGCCATACCCTCCAACATTGGTTATCCAGTCATCAGTAGCATTATTTATAGATGTTACACAGTATCGATAAAAAGTAATAGTATCAACAAATTACTGAACAGATATTTTGACAGAAATTTAAAATTACTTAATTTTAAAAAATAAGTAATATTAATAATAAATAATTAAAAATTAGTCTAACTTTAAAACAAATGTTTTCAAACATTATTCAAAATTAATAGACATTTGTCATCAATGAAATATATAAGTAAAATAATTTTTTTTAAAAATAATTGTGCACACCACGATTTTGTTGATGAAATAAATTAACACTATTTTTCAGACATTTAAACTTTGTTTCATTGATTAGTAATCACTTTTGCTTTTTTTAACGTCATTATTGCTCAGTTTAACATAATAACCAACACCTGCATTCATATTTATTATGAAAGGTGACTTCAGTGTTTTTTTTTTTTTTTTATTATTATTATTCATGCTGGATTAGGATTTTATTTTTTCCCTAACCATGCTAAAAATACTTTCACCATCCGCATTGCTGTGAGGGTTCTTTTTGGCATTTTTTGTAGTTTCTCACTATATATCCATAATTCCACAAAGTAGTTGTTAGTGGATATGCATTGAACTGATTTTGATATTTTTTAAATGATATGAAAATTTATGACAAAAATACATCATCAATGTCCCCATGTTAACAGTACATTTTCAATGAAGGGAAAAATCCCATGTCAGAGTTCCTAGTCTCAACCACTAAATAAAATATATAAAGTATGATTTAAACAATTTTTTATTTCATTTCCATCCCTTCCATCTCCATATCTGAGAGATATTGAGACACAGAAATCCAATAAAATTCCTAATCTCAACAACTGAACATACCGTAAATAAATCTAACAAATCAAAACGATCTATCATTATTATGCAATTACAATTTTAACTAGTACTTTTGTTTGTTTTTATTAGATGTGTTTCATCAAAGTTGGTTTACATGACTATATTAATTGGTCACCATTTCTACCTTTAATATGGTCACAGAAGGCATTTAATTGTATAGTTAGTGATGGAAATTAGCTAAATCAATCCAGTTGCCAAAGTTGAGGACTGTGTCAAAATGTTATTTTGCAATATCTTTCAAAATGGATAGAAAGAGGGTAGATGCCCATTGGATAAGGTAGTTATGGTCCATAAATATTCATAAGAAACAAAACATTTCAAAATTGAAAATAGGATCATTATTATTACTTTTTCCATAAAGAATGTACAGTGTAACAGTGTTTTTCCGTTTCTTTCAAAAATGGAGGTCATGGAGAGTAGTTGACCATTAATAATGCATCTAAGGACCATGTGCATTTATATAAAATTAAAGTGTTCAAAATTGGTCCAGTGGTTGGGGCTGGAAAGTTCTGTCATGGGTTTTTTCACAGATATTGTACCCAATTTCTCTCAAAAATGGTAGATAAATGCGAGCAGGTAACTATGGCTGAAATATTTAGACATTACAAGCTTTCATATGAAACAAAAGTTTGCAAAATTGGATTAGTTATTAGAGCTGGGCAATTTATTTATATATAGATACAATATCACTTAATGAGTCCTTTATGAATAAAACTACAAATTTTTGGAATCAGTTTTTCTATTAAATGTATAAATCAATCAATATTTTTTAAGCCATATTTTTCAAAGAACAAATCTTTTTAAATATCAGAAGAAAATTATAAAAAAATTTTCAACTTTAATTTGGTATTTGTGTATTATTGCTGATCAGATTTGGTGAATTTTTTTCTCTTCCAGAGAATGCGTAAAACAGAATAATCAACTTTATTGACTTCTTTACAGTTGGTGGATGCTTACAATAATGCATTTGTATAAAAAAAATAGTTATCTTTGATTGAGGTATTATTTTCATAGTTTTTAATATGATTATCATAACTGGTAGACATTAGATAATTTGACATGGATATGTTCAAATATGATCATCAGCGTAACTGTTAAAACACAGCTATTTTTATTTCTTATTTGGGACAAAGTATCACAATAATTCCACAAATGCTTATTTTCTTTCAGCGATAGGTATGATTAATTCTTTGATTGAAATGTTAAGGACATTGATATTGATTTAAATTAAACAAATAAATGTTCAAACACCCATTATTATTTTTCGCATTATTTGTAATCTCTTGTCAAAAAGTTCTTATTTTGAAACACCAATACATAATAAGTTTACTTGCAATTTTAAAATAAGTACACTTACTTGGTGATGTGCATGTATTGCTTTCAGAAAAACATGGAGAGCTGCTTTCACTTTGAGACAGAAGTGTCAATTTCTTTTCAAATAACATTCTTTCCATGTTCTTCAGTTTTTTCCCATATGTCGTATATGCCTGAAAAATGATATACAAATTGAAATAACGAAACTTTTAGAGTATTTTAAATTGCTATTGAGATATAAAATGTAATATCAATTAATTTGATGTATAAAATTTAAATCAAATCGGAAACTAATTTGGGGAGTTTTATATTCTTCATAAGAATTTAAATTTAGAAGTATATAAAAAAAAATTAAAAAAAAGAAAGAAAGAAAAGACAGACAGAAAGAGAAGTATAGAGAATGGCTTGCTGGCTCAATTTTTTCATTTTCAGAACAATTAATTCCATCTCCATTATAATGTTATTAAGTTTTTCAATGTGTAAAGTTTTAAATAAAATCAGCCAAGTCAAATGTTAACAAAATTCATTACAACCTGAAAAAATGCATTAGAATTAGTTTTTCCTTTTTTTAATTGACAACAACAATATATAAAATTAATTTTTGTATACCCACATTGGAAGCTTTCTTCACATCTCCATATTGTGCATTATAAAAAACAGAACTGTGTTCCAATTCCTTTACAACATTCTTCCTAACTTCGGATTCATTATCAGCAGCTTTTAGACAGTCTTCGACAAGACTTTGAAAGGTATCAATCACTTTTAATATCTTCTGACATTCATTCAGGTCTACAAGATTAAAAAAATGTATGTTAACTAAAAACAACTTTAATGGATAAGAATTTTAAAAATAAACACAATTATCAGATAATGCTAAGGATACTACAGTATCCATCAACATTATGCAATAATGATTACAGGCATTGCAAAATGAATTCATCTAATTTTTTTCATTTAGCTATCATGTAAGCAATTTTTGTAGACTTACATTATATTTCAATATAAATAATTTACCATAAAATAATATTTTGATTTATCTACTTCAACTTACATGAATTCAAAGTTGTGTTCTGTATTTCCCTCTTCTGTTTCAAATATTTCCTATTTTGAAATTTATAACGAATGAAAAATTTAGAAATAAAAACAAGTAATAGAAATAAAATAGAATAGAAAATAAACAATAAAGAATGCCAAAACAGAAATGCTAATGTCAAGTCATGTAACTGAAGATGCTAATCTTATCCAGTAGTGACATTTAGATGATATTAAAGATGTCAAAGTTGTTGGACTTGATATGGTTGCATGATATTCATTCAACTTGTAGAAAAGTGTGAATAAATTGCTACTATAGAAGCCAATATCTGAGATCTGGATACACCAGAAAAAAAAATAATAATAGTGTCAAGCATAATAGATTTCAGTTCACTTGGGTGGGGATGCAAATTTTGAAGACAATACACTCTAACAAAGACTGCTCCATTTTTTTAGGACTTAAATGGATCTAAAGAATAGGTGTCATATTTATGCAAGATGGATCTAAACTGAAAACATTATTATAACATTACATTTCACAAGTTGCTGACACATTTTATGAAATGAATAAATTGATAAAAAATTGTAAGCAGTGTACCAGTGTTAATATATGCATGTGAAAGAAGTACCAATACATTTTAAATAGTTAAGAATTGTAAGTTTACTACCTTCACAGCGTCATAATCTTTGAAGTGCAAAGTAACAAAATTAGATTTGCTTTAGATAATAGTAGAAAAGCTTGATTAAATGCCTCCAAAAAAGATGAATGCATTTAAAACTTCAGAGTGGAAGGATTCTGTTTTATGTTTGATTTCAGAAAAAAAGCTTTAATTTTAATTTAAGTTTAATCATTTCCACTTCAATTTACAGTTCAAATTTTATGAAAGCTGACAGAAAATAATAGAAATTTATAGCATCGGTTACATGACAATCAAAATCTGAAACTTAAATATTTTGCTGAAGAAGCTGTTAATTAACTAAATTATATAAAATAGTGAATCGAAAATTTAAACCAGAATCTATCCCAAAGAACCAGCACCATATACAGAGCATGAATTTGATGACATGTATTTTGGTTATGCCATTGATGCTGATGACTTGTTTGAATTGACTTACCATGATTTTCTGCACTTTGGATTATTATAGAATTCCATTTTTCATTTCCTATACCACCATATGATGCAATTTTTTTTCTGTGTCTTTTAAGCAATGATTCACAGGCTGTTCTGTGTTTTTCAATGGCTTCAGCTCATACAGTATTCAATTTATTTGTTCATAAATCATTCCAATGAATTTGAAATGTCTAGATATTGTTGACTGGTCAACATTTAATAATCTCATAGGTTCTTTAAACATCATAAAGCTTCTAATTGCTCATCTTCAAATCTTTTTAGGAAGAGTTGGATGTTTCTTATATTCTGAATCCCAATCGCCAGTTTTGTAGCATTGGAACTAGTGGTCACAAGTTGATATTTAGGAAGTATAATCACCATAAGCTTCCAATAGCATTCAGTGATTTTCAACATCACCTTTTTCGAAAATAAAAGTTAAAAAAAATGTACAAATTGCATTTTTTGGACCAAATTTGTCATATTCAATGTTAAAATAAAATAAAATCAAAACAAAAATTTATAAAAAAATAAATAAAACCACATAATGATGTTTTAACTTGTCAGCAACAATACGGCAACGGCACAATGCAATATAAGTCATACCATTTCTTGAAAAATCCTTCAAATACACACTTCCATTATTTAAAATAACTGACAAAACCATAAAAACAGATCCCCTAGCCCCAAATATTAGTCCAATTCTACCAATTTTTATTTTATATGAATGTTTATGACCCCAGGCAATATTAAACTTTGACACAACCCTGCCCCCAGGCTCAACAACTGCACCTATTTCAATAATTACTTTCTTCTCTTTGCAAGCATAATATCCAATCAAAATACTCTATGGTTACTGTGCAAGTATAATTTACCACAGCTCTTTCTTATCATATGATATAATGTATTTCATGAAATTCGGTTGATATGATTAAATTAACACTATTAACACAGTGAGCGAACATCTGGTGCCTGAAAACGATTATTCATTATTGAACATTATTATTAAACATTTGCCCTCAAAATATCCACTCTTAAAAATCCTATGGGATCTGGGCCAGAGGAAGACCTCCAATTAGATGGCTGGATGATGTGGAAAGAGACCCGAGTGTTCTGAGGATAAAGAACTGGAAGGGAATTGCAGGGTATAGAAAGCGCTGGAAAGTGCATGTGGTTGAGTCAGTCAAGGTCTGCAAGGGGTTATTGTGCAGAAGATTATTAAACATTTGCTTAATTTAGCATATTATGGCTGCTGTTGTTGTTCTTATAAAAACTACCATTTTTTTTAATGAGGCACATAATAGCTGTGCCAAATATAAGAGATATTTCTTTTCCTTTTAGCATTTTTTATGAATATGTTTTTAAAAATTTATATACCAAATAAAGAAAATTTCAAAAGCACTTATTTCATTTTACTAGCAATTCGCTCTAAAATACACTTTAATCTGTTAATGATTAACTAAATTTAAAGCACAAATTTCAGTTGATTTCTTTTAATTTATATTAAAATAAAATACTAAAATTAACTGAGAAAAAATGAAATTATGAATTTTTTTAAAGAAAAATCAGTACAAAGTCGCTGAAAAAAAAACTTTTTTACTAGATATATGCTATGAAAGACTTATCCTTACCCTGCCTAAGTGTCTTGGATTAAATTAAATGACAGTTTTCACAAAAGTATTTGGAACTGATGATGGAGTACAAACAATCATTACCAAGCAAAGCCCAACCCCTTCCACAAAATTAACATTCTATCTTTGGAGTAAAGGTAAATCAATCACATACCATTACTTTACCCACCAGGAAAGTGAAAGCCTTCTTACTTATAAAACAAACTCTCATCCAGGTATTAGTATACACTCTTGGCAAGTTTTAACATGCTAAGAATTTTTGATGACCATCTAGATCACAAAAATTAATGGCTGTTGAAGTATGTATATTTAAAATAATAAGGAAAACAAAACCCAACAAATCAGTCACCGAGCCCCATTTCGCAAATATTTATTTCATATGAAAGCTTATCACGTCTAGATATGTCATTAAACATCGGTTATCTATACCATTATTATTAAACTAACAAATTTTCAATCATTGTACAGGAGTATTGATATGATAATATTAGTAAAAAGATGATAAAGAAGCACTCAAGCCAACTATGGCTGTAAGTCATGAGCAACCATTCCGATTTAAAATGAATATTACATTTCAGCAAAAAGTATGCAAGAACAAGTTAAAGAAATAACACAGAAAGTAATATACCAGTAAAGTTATTCAAATCAACTGATTTAAGCTCATCAGCAAATTTTAAAAAAACTTCTATTTTTTCTTTTGCTTCAGCTTCTGCAGCCGTCAGCTTTCTCAAACTGTCAAAAAGGTTTTGAGACTAAAATAAAAAATATACTTTATAAATAAAAACAATAAAACAAAAAATATTTATTGTATTGAGAAAAAAGGAAACCATAAGTATATGTCATTTAATAATAACCTATATATATATATATATATATATATATATATATATATATATATATATATATATATATATATATATATATATATATGCACACAAAATCATGGGGGGGGGATTAGATATTTGGAAACTGTAGCAATCAAACATGTTAAGAATAGTTGTCACCAATTTACATTACGAAATAAAGACATGCTACATGTTTGTTTATATTATAATAATACAATAGTAAATATATAACAATAATATAAATCCATGCAGAAACACTTAAATTCACAAATATGCAGTCATAGAATATTCTTATTGTACAAGATTTTATACATATATCTGAAAAATAAGATATGAATATTTTGACTTTTTCACCTTTACAGTGCTGTTTGAGAAATACAGAGCTATTCTTAGTCAAACTATTATGGTTTTTACAGGAATCATTATTTTTTCAATTACTTTTTTTTCTTCTGATGCATAAATATTTCTAGATTAGTTAAAAGCCTTTCTTAATATCTATTAATTACTTTTACCTCCAAAAAAAATTGAGCATAAGTTATTATGTTTGATACTCAAGAATTTTTGCATTAAGTTTTTTTTTTTTGCTGTTGTTGTTATTAAAGTTATTTGAAAATATTTGTTTAAAAAATTTTACTATTTTAAATATGGCATAATTATAATATAATCTATATTAAAGAGATTTGTGTCATAAAGTGCAAATAATTAAAAGCTTATAACATGGCTATTTGAATTGCATTTAATGTGGCCACTGTATTTGACTCTCAAGCATACATCTTGGCAACAAGGAAACAAACAATAAATTAAAGCGCTTTGTCAATATTTTTTTATTGGTAATAATTGTTGTTTACCTAGTTGAAAAGTACCCTCCCAAACATAAATATATTGCAAAATCTGTATATAACAATATCATCTATAATGATAACTTATCTATAATGATAATTTTTTCCTTTTTAAACAGTTAATAATACATATGAATTGATTTTTTTGAAATGATATCTTACTATCCTGAATGTGAGATATCAAAAGATTGCATTTGCTTTTATGTCCAGGTGTAAAACCTTTTCACTATTTTAATCCTTTTGGATCACAACAATAGGGGATATATAGAGGAGAGATGATTACGATAACAATTGGAATGTGAAAAGATGTTCGCTGCCTATACAATGCGCAATATACAAATCACAGAATACCAGTCCTTAAAGTGACAACTTTTTGTAATTTCCTCCTCCACTATTGCAAATTCATTTGCTTTCATGATCCAGTCCATGAACTTAATTAAATACGGGCATAAAGTTTGTCTCTGAGTTTTTTCAGGGACATTTGGTCTACAGGAATCATCATTTTAAAGGAAGCATTTGTTTGTTTTATGTACAAAGTTTAAATTTCAACAAGTAGCAATCATTCAACTTAATTTAGAAGAGGAAAAAAGAGGCTTGCCTCCTTCTACAAATAGTCCCAGTTAATCCTTTCCATTCTCAGATTAGTCATTATTCACTTCAGACTAACCACGTTTTCCTTACATTTCATATTTTTATGAATTAAAGTGATGGCCCAATATAAAGCATTGGTATTTGAAGAAAAGAAATCAATTTCAAAAATTATTTTTAAATTTCTGAAATTGATCAAAGGCTGAAACAAGTTAATATTGCTAAAAAAAAAAAAAAAAAAAAAAAGGATTTTTCAATTGATAATACCTATTTGTTTGAAGATACTGAAGATATTGTAGAAAAAAAACAAAAAGGATAGCAATTTTTTTTAAATCTAAAAAGTTAATTTTTTTAATACAAAGCTATAATAAGGCGATACTATGAAATGAGAAAATAAATCTTCCCATTGGGATCCAGAGTAGCCAACATTTTTGTTGTTCGAATTTCCCTCACAGTTTTCAGATGTTTCTAATATCTTCAAAATGCTGCTGCTTTATTTTATCCTCTTTAATTATTGCACAATATGTTCTTAATTGTATTTGAAAAAAATTTCTACTCTTTTAACTATGCTCAGAAAAAAACTCCATTTTCACATAGTGAATTTCAGTTAAGTTTCAATTATTTGAAACTCTTTTTTTTTTTTTTTTTTTTTACAAATATATTAACCAACACTAGAAAACACACAGCCAGCTAGGTCAACTTTTAGCCAACCAGTCATATCTCAGAACTGTTTTTCAAATTTACTCACAAATAATGCAGTACAAAAACATATTGATTGCTTAAAACATTGGCAGATTGCTTATGAATGAATGATTTATTTCCTTCCAATGGGGTCTCACCTATCCATACTGTTTACCAACATGCCAATCAGAACTGAACAATAATAATTATTGCAAAATATTTATTTAATTAAAAATAAATTGTCTGGGAATTATAATAATGGGTCAATATTTTACATCCAGTTTTGAATATTTATACAAAAAATTCACATTTTCACTTCAGTAGCATATGGTATGATCGATTTGGCATTTGAAGGAAGAAAGAGGGAGGAGGGTAGCTCCAAATATATTTTTTTTAAATAAAAGAAGTCCACTACAGCTTAAAATCATAACAGTATCAGGAGCTGGGCTTTAATTAGGCTGCCTTTTCCCACAGTACATAAAACCATTTTCACTAATTATGTTGATAACTTGATTGATGTTCTGAAAAAAAGCAAACAAAAACTTTCAGCAAAAATACTATACATTTATACATATATACAATAAATTAGATATGGTGGTTAATACTTCTCTCTCGTAATCTGTTTTTGACTATCAGTAAAAGTTTGGTTTTCATTAGTTGCCAATGATGTTTCATTCTACTTATGAAAAAACACCAATGAATTATTATGTTTGATCAAAATTACTACTTTATAAAAAAAATTCTAATTTTATATTAAATTTCCCTGATTTTCTCTACCTGGTCACCCAGGTAACCAATGATTTCTAAAAAAATAAAGAAAGGCATGTATTTGCAAGACAACAATAATTTAGGGCCGGCAAGAGCAACACATTCCTCTTTATTAGTAGCAGAGATACATAGTGTAAATAGATTAAGCTGTATTGTAGATCATTTTCATAAAACATTATAATGGTTTCAATCTAGAAATCAATTTATTTGAAGTTTTATATATTTATTTCAATTAATGTAAATTATTGTAAAAACTTAAAAAAAGATAATTTACATACATCAAGTACAAGACTAATAGTGAAAGATGCCATGTGCATGTTCACCATAGAAGAATTTAAGACAGAAAGAAGCAATTGGCACCACATTCAAAACTTTATCAACCCAAAAGCAAATTCTCCTCACCTAAATTAAAGAATTGTTATATCAGCAATTTGTTGTAAAGTAGCAAAAAAACCAAACCAAGATAATTAAAAATCATACAATTTGGACAATTAGATTCAGAAAACTACAAATGAAATGATTTTAGAGATACAGCCAAATTTATTTACTTCAATTCATAGTGAATTTAATATATGTAATAATGGATCAATAGAAATTAGATGAATTACTTATTTTTTTCATCATAAAGACTGTAGACGAAGAGTAAATATTATAGATTCAACAATATTTGTTGAGCGGTGGAATTCGAAATTTATAATTTTCTAGAAAAATCAATGCCATTATTCAAAATTCTGAGCCTGAGTCTGAGTATCATATAAATTTTAGATGAAAGGAAGTATCAAAACACTAATTTACTCTCATTTTATGTATATAAACTTCTGAGCCTGTAAATAATACAAAAAGATCTTTCTCTCAATATATATATATAAAACACTAACACATACAGCATAGAAATTGCTCTCATTACTTAATATAAAGAGTAAGCTTGCTTACTGGAATGAGCCAGATTTAAACAAATTGCTATATGAATGTTTCAAACTGCTTCATTGAATGTTCTTACTGATGAAATTAATTCAACAATTCACTTATTAAAGGAGAAGCAAAATATTGTTAGAATGAAAGAAATATTAGAAAGTTCTGAAGTGGGTTTGCTATATCATCCAACGATTCATTCAGTCAGAGGAAAAAAAAAAAAAGGATAAAAGAAAAAGAAGTCCAGAAATAGGTGTCAAATAAATTGTCTTACCCATTGCCAACTTGGCAATCACTTTGCCTCATCTATAGAAATTGATGAACATATTTTCCAAAGCTATTAATCTCACGAAAATGATTATCCTAAAACTAAAAAAGTTATTTTTTTAATGAATATCAATTTTACGTCCGTATAACTCTTTCTTTATTTTTAATAATTTTTAATGCAATTATTACACAGTCTGTTACAATGCTTTTACTGTTATGATGAAATGCAAACTCATCTATAGTAAAAAAATCCATATTAAATAAAGTAAATTTTTTTTAATGTATTCAAAATGTAATCATTTAACAGCTTAAAATGTCAATATCTTCGCAAATAAGTTAGGTCTAAAAAGGTAGCTAGTGTTGTTAATACTGCCAAGTCAGAATAGGATGAATTAATGTTGATAGATCTAACACAGAATCTATTTATTATTGTATTAGGAATGCAAAATATTATGAGTTTGTTATCTAGAAAAATAATTTACCACATACCCATACACAATGAAAAACAGGGGGAAAAAAACTTATAAACTATCTCTGTATTTTAATTAAATTGATGTTCAGCCTTTCAATCCAATGATGTACTGTCAATAAAACACTAAACTGTAGAAGCACAAACATAACACACAGTTCATATCAAAAAACAGAAAAAAAAAATTCTATTTAAAATTTCACATAATTTAATATTGAAAATAAATAAAAAACAATTTAATATTACCTTGTAATTATAAATTATTTTCCTTGTAGAAATTTCATAATCATCATCTGCTGCTGCTGCTGAAAGCGATGAGGTTACTTCAGCACCATTCACTGTAAATAAAATTGCTCGAATGTAAATCAAACATATTATTTGAATATATAAGTGATTAAAGAAATATTTAGTAACTGACCAGTGTTGCAAATTTCATGATACTTTTTTCTGCTTCATCCACAATTTTGTCAATATTTAGAAAAGTTCATCTTATATCAAGCAATTTCTTTCTTCTTTAAACCAGTAGGAATATCCTTTGATTTTCTCAGATGTTTGCACAATATGACACAGAATACGAAATAAAACAAATCTGTATTTTGAATATCTTACTTTTGACTGATTGTATTACAATATTTGATACAGATTCACAATCTTAGTCATAAGATCAGATAAGAAATTTCATTAAAAAGCAATGATTTTGAACATGCTAAAGCATTATGAATTTATCATTATCATCAAAAGAAATTAAAAGTTCTAAAGTAAACTTTTGAAATACACCTCAGTCTAAAAAAGGAAAGGAAAATCACAACACTGTATAACAACACATAAAGCAAAAGTAAAAAAAACATTTTTAGCTTACATTTAGTTTCTAATTTCTTCAAAAAGTCATCTTCAAACATGTTCCTTTCTCTCCACAAATTAAACATGTAGCACACATCCGATTTGATTTTTTTGACCCTTTAAAAAGAACAATACATATAAAATTTTCGTACATACCATAAAATAGAAAAGAAATTCACAGCAAAAACTTAAACTGAATAATATCAAGTTTTGAATATACATTTTAAAATTAATTTCAATAATTTTTCACCAAATTTGGAACTTATATACTTTAAGGAGGGAGAAATGTGCACCTTGGAGTGATTTAAAAAAAAATTAACAAATTAAATAAGAAGGAAAATTTTAGCATTCTTCGGCTACAGCTTTCAAAATATTACAGCACAAGAACAATTTTCCCATTATAAAATTAATATATATATATATATATATATATCTTTCCAACAACACCAATTTAAATATCATACAAATATTTCCTGAATATTAGCAACCTTTTAAATGTGTGTGTACATATATACATATATATGCCTAAATCTAATAGATTACAATGCCACTCTGAAATTCAAACTGTTTTCATTTTTTCATCAAATAATCAATTATGTGATTTTCTTCTCTTGTTGAGAACTAAAGAAGGATGATTTTGAATAATAGTTGGACAATTTTGAAGATGAATAAAAAAGGGGAAAGATAATTAGAAGAGAAGATTTACATTTTTAATAGCACTATGATGTTATGGAACTGATCTCTATAACAAAAGTTTATATACATTATGTAAGAGACAGTTAAAACAACACAACTTTAACCCTTTCCTGCATGGGTCATTAAATTTTCTGAAATATAATAAAACACAATCAATGTGACCAACAGGTTGTATACACAAGGATTTTCCAATCAAAAATTTTAATTTGCCTCCTTTCGCAGGAGTGGTGTCCTCAAACAAGGACACCATCCATCTAGAGGAATCTCTGTGTAAGAAAATCTTTCAAAATAATTGTATAAATTTATTATGATAATAGCAGTAATTATGAATATAATAGGTTCATAGACACTTGTGTTCATGTTTTAGGTAATTTGAAACATTTAAAATATTAAATATACAAATTATAATATACTTACTACAAATATTTTAAACTGAATCTTATAAATATAATTAATTAAAAATATAAGAAGTATTACATCTTAATACAAATTATAATAAGAAATTATAAAATGCATTAAAAATGTTTAATGCATTTGTTTATGTTTTTTTAACCTTTTGTGCTATAAAAAAAGGAAAAATAAATAAATAAACAACATTTAAATTATTCTCACCATCTGTACTAATAATAGGTTTCCTACTCTACAATTAGTAAATATAGCTACTTGAATCCCTCTAGAAGAGGATAAAATCAACTTTTCTCTTCATGATGTAAAAGAGGTGATTAATATTAATTTTTGTATTGTTTTTAAAAACAATGCTTTTACTTTACTTTAACTTTTTGTTTCTCTTCTTTCCATTTCTGTCTTAAAATAAAATGATGAGAGTTTCAAGTGGACAGGTTATTTTAACATTATGTCTAGAAGTCAAAATTCCAAGCCAAACAAAAAAGAGCATTCAAAAGGATAATGATTTACAAAAGTTTTAGGGTATATAGCTTTTTAAACTTAAGCTTCATTATGCATGTTTAAATTATGTTTTCAAATGGTAAAAAAAAAAAAAAAAAAAAAAAAAATTACATGAAATTCCATTAAAAAAATTTTCCAAGGAAAATGATTTTTTTTTTTTTTTTTTTTTTTGAAATTTTTGATAATAAAGCAATATATATATATCGAAACAAAGATTAAGAAAAATCAATGATCAGTGAAAAGAAAATTTATAAAAATAATATCAGGTAAGAAGAAAAAGTAGAATCTTTATTTAATTTCAATACAACAGAAATTCTGAATTGCAATTCTAAAAAACAATAACTTTTTCAATCAGGGGGGGGGGAAGATAATTTAAATGTTGAAAGACTTTATACATATAAAAACAAATTTTGAATGACTTCATACATATAAAACAAGTAAAATGAATAAGTAATTTTACATCTTCCTTCTAAATGAAAACACTATAACATCAACAAATTGCTTAGACATACAACAAAGAGTAAAAATTCTTACTTTTCAAGACAAACGGCTTTTTCCAAAACTTTAGAGAAAGCTTCTTTGAACAGAGGAACTCTTTTATTTCCAGAATAATGAATGATTTCATTAACAACAAAAAACATCAACAATGCATTTTGACCTAAAATAAATTAAGAAAAGTTACAAAAAATAAATTTATATAAAATGGTCTCTATATTTATATATATTTAATTTAAATAAAATATTATACATCTTGAACCAATCATAAGAAAAAAAAAAGAAACAGAAAATATCAAATATTTCAATTAAGGTAAAATCTCTCAAAATCAATCAATATAAAAAACGACAAAAAATTAAATCCAAAATTCAGGATTATAAAATTTAAAAAAATTACAAGTGTTTGTAAACCGGAAATGCAGGCTTGAATGAATACAAATCAAATTTCAAAATTCCAGTAATAATCTTGTAAACAAGTCGATATTAAATTATTCTACTTAAGAATGAATGAATTAAGCAATCTGAAGTGAATATTGTTACGGATCAAAGGGTTCATTTAAGATTTGATGGTCGATGCTGAAATAAACAGTCCTCTTGTAGAAAACAACGACTACGTTTATTTAAACACGAAGCAACGAATACACAGACAAGAAATATGTACAGCCGAGACGAACACACAGGACAGCACACTACAGCAAACAGTAGCCCACAAGTAGTAATAGACCACAGCACAAAAAGCGGCCAGACAGAATCCAGCAGGCGAGGAGATCCTCGGAGCTTCACTCTACGGTCTCGACAAATGGCTCAAATTCTCACTATCGCTCGCTTTAACTGTATCCAACTGTCAACTCACTACCACAAGACTGGCTACTCTTCACAGGATTTGATGCTGCTTCCACAATAGACAACCGGACTCGGCACACAGCTCAATTCCGCAATAGCTTGAGCTCCACAGAAACGCTGGTACTCGGCCGCTGCTTCGCTATCCACTCGAAGATTTGTTACTTGTCTACGACTCCGCGTACGATTCCAACTGCTATTCCAATGACGATTGCCAATGCCAATGATGATGCAGGTTTTTGGAAGAGCATAGACTCGGCGGCCTTTCATCTTCCGCTCAGCTGAAATGGTTATTAGTAACAGACAAATTATGTTGAGCATTAACTGGGGTAGATATAAATATCAGTTTAGTTAGATTTTTAATTATTGTGTGCATTTGTATGACATGGGACGACACAATACACAGAACAGAAAAGGGGGGTGGGAGAGCTATTTACTATGATGTATTTTAATTGTTCTAATGAGTCCAATGACGATTCTTTGCAGCTTGAGACTGCCGTCCTTTTATAGTTCCTGGGAGGCGGGCCGAGAACCTTCTGGGCCAATCAGGAATATCTGGGCGTAGCTTAGTTCCTATTGGATAGATCGATAAATTTCTCGAAGTTCCCATCAATATCCATTTTGTCGCCGACAAGTCGCCAAGCTCTAAGATCACTGACGCGGCACCCTATCAGCACCTACAGGGCTGATCATAAATCTTTCTTACAATGATACTATTCGTGCTGGGAAGCAAAATTACAGGTTTGCAACGTTGCTCCTCTCTTTAAGGACTGACGACCCGGCAGTCCCACTTCAATCCAACAGCTGGCGTAAGCTTCCGAACGATGTGAACAATTCGTTGATCCATAGCTGGTCGACTTCCGCACTTGCGGTAATGACACCATCCATTAATTTGGCGACAGCTAAAGATCGGTCCGAGGCTTCTCATTGCCTTTGACCTATGCCTCTTCTTCGTTTCGGATTATACACCCAGACTTGATTTCGGTCCTTAAAATGCAAGATGTCCCATAGAGCCAAACATCGTATCGTGGCAGAGCTCTCCGGAACGAATTCTAGCCAGGCTGGTCGATTGGTCACTTTGAACTTCTTCCATCGAACCAATTGAATATTAGGATGATCCAACAGTGCCTTCCGGAGTCCACTTGAAAATCAGGGATTCATCGTCGCCGTCAAAACTTTCACGTTAATACTTCCTCCTATTCCAGGCTCATTTGTGAACTGTCCGCAGCTCTTAACACAGGATCTTCTAAAGAGCCCATCTGTCTTTGTGGTAAGGGTTCCTCTGCGACGACATAACTTATCCGGATACACAGAAGATTCGACGGCTCCTTTTTGCATCGCACTCCTAAGAAAATTCGTCGCATGCCAGAATTCTTGAGCGAAGTCGAGGCCGAGACTATAAGGACCAGCGATTCCAGTTACGTAGCCTTCATCCGTAGCACTCTGCAGAGAGCTACCAAGAGGCTTGCAAAGAGGTTGTCCCTTTAACCTCTTGGATAAATCCGATCCAAACAGGGTCGTATCAACTCCTGCATCCATAGACAACGAGCACTGGCCGCCACTAACAGACCCATCCAAAGAGAGTTCATCTTCTCCATCTCCAAGCACCTGTACTTCCGATTCCACTTCAGGGGACTCATTCAAAGAATGTTTTAGCTCTGCAATTATTTGACAATCTCCTTGTGCATGCCTCTTCTTATTAAATTTCGGTTCATCCTCTTGGTCGCTAAGCTCCTTTTCGGTTACACAGGTTTCCATTCGATCCTCGGCCTTTTCCTCTTTCACTTGGCTCTCGCCATTTCCTTCAATTTCTTCTCTGCCATCTTGGACGCTTTCTTCGGTTTTATTAACTTGATCTTTTAAAGCTTCTTTCATCGACGAACGGTCTTTCTTTAATTCTCTCTACCCAGCTTTAATTTCTTTCGTAAAAGCTTTCATTTCATCCATAAAGATTTTCATTTCTTGCAAAAGTTTCTCTAGTCAGGCTTTCATTTCTTGCATAAATTTCTCTTGTCCGGCTTTCATTTCTTCTTCCATTGCTCTAATGATTATCGACCTATCAAATCCTACATCTGACACCAAATTGTTACGGATTTACTTCCTCGTCCGTCGAAGGGTTCTTTGTGTAGATTTGATGGTCGATGCTGAAATAAACAGTCCCTTAGTAGAAAACAACGACTACGTTTATTTAAACACGAAGACACTAACACAAAGACGACGAATACAAGACGATAAATATGTACAGCCGAGACGGACACACAGGACAGCACACTACAGCAAACAGTAGCCCACAACTAGTAATCGACCACAGCACACAAAGCGGCCAGACAGAATCCAGCAGGCGAGGAGATCCTCGGAGCTTCGCTCTACGGTCTCGACAAATGGCTGAAATTCTCACTGTCGCTCGCTTTAACTGTATCCAACTGCCAACTCACTACCACAAGACTGGCTACTCCTCACAGGACTTGATGCTGCTTCCACAATAGACAACAGGACTCGGCACACAGCTCAGTTCAGCAATAGCTTGAGCTCCACACAAACGCTGGCACTCCGCCGCTGCTTCGCTATCCTCTCGAAGACTTGTTACCTGTCTACGACTCCGAGTACGATTCCAACTGCGATTCCTTACAGCTTGAGACTGCCGTCCTTTTATAGTTCCCGGGAGGAAGGCCGAGAACATTCCTGGCCAATCAAGAATATCTGGGCGTATCTTAGTTTCTATTGGATAGATCGATAAAATTCCCGAAGTTTCCAGCAATATCGATTTTGTTGTCGCCGTCAAATGGTCACCAAGCTCTAAGATCACTTATGCGGCACCTTATCAGCACCTATAGGGCTGCTTCTTCTTCTTCTTACGTACAGCCGACCACCCCGCCACCACTGAACGTAGCAGTATAGACAGGATTTGTTGTGGCCGACTGCTATCAGCACCTATAGGGCTGATCGTAAAACGGCCTTTCTTTCAATGATACTATTCGTGATGGGAAACAAAATTACAGGTTTGTAACAATATATTTAAAGAAAAATATATTAGTGATTTTTTTTCTTTGAAAATAAGGTATATATTTTTTAATAATTCATTAAAAAACTATTTTTGTATTTTAGTTATTTATGAAAACGGTTACTTGAACAATTAGGTAATAAAATTTTAATAACTCTTTACAAAAGTATTATCCCACTGATGTCTGTTATGTTGTTTTGGCATCTAAATCAACTGTTTTAGTGTCTAAGACTACTTTTTTTTATTTGTGCAAATAATGATTCATCAATTCCATGCTTTATTTACACTTTTTTTTTCAAATATTAGATTGTAGCAAAAATGAGGTTTGCAATTTTTACTATGTGATCTTGCATTTTATCTTGAATATTAAAATGTTCATGAACATGCATTAGAAGGTGCGACTCATCATTTGTACAAAGGAAGTGGCAGCAGCAATAAAATAGTATTTCTTTCAATCTAGTTCTAATGATTAGCTTTATTTTAAGTGTTCATGAACATTATGAATAGAAAAGATCCTACTGCAGGAGAAACAATGGTACAACAAGAGAGAGAATTGTACAACAGATGAGTCAAAAGAATAAAAATTAGTCACGGGTTTAGAAAATCCTAACCTTACATTTTGCTTACAATCCCCCACTCCCTGCTGGATTATAGCAACAGTTAATGAGCTGATTCATAATATTCTCATTTCATTTGGAGGTTATAGCTAATATTTTCTTTTAGCATTGTTTTTATTTTGCTTTTGGCATTGTATATTTTTTCTGTTAATGATTACTATTTGTTTGCAAGTGATTTTAGTTATTAGTTTTCATCAGAATGTTCCTCAATTCCTCAACATTATGAATAGAAAAAAATCCCACAATGAAAAAATAAAGTTTTTAATGTAATTAAAGTATACAAATAATATATAAGCAATATTTTATGTGAATCAGAATGCAGTTTTGAAGGCAGTGAAGAGACTTTCGATTTCGTGACGTCGTTTTATTTCATAATTAGATATTTTATGTCATAATAAAATTTTAATAATTAAATATTTTATGTAACTCCTATTTTAATAGCTTCTTCATCAAAATATTTTAAAGCTTCAAATTTGATAGTTATATAAGTCACTCATAACATTATAAAGACCTTCAGCTGTAACAATATATATATATGTATATAATTTCCTGTTAGCTCCCGCAGAATTTATGCTTGAAGTTAAAGTGGAAATGATTAAAATGCAATTGATATAAGAATATTTTTTACTGAAACAAAGCTTTCTTCTTCTTCTTTTTTTTAAATATGATTACTGAAAACGGAGTCACTGAGCATTTAAACCTTATGGGCACTAAAGAATATCTTTCTTAATTTATGTCATATCTCAAGAAGTATTCAACAAAATTTTCTCAGATTCATCATGAACAGATCGATAATGAACAATGTTTAGTTTTAAATGCATCAAACATTAATGAAAGAAACAGAATCGTTTGAAATAATCTGTCGAAAACATGTCAAGCCTTCAAAACTAAGTCCGTATCCGTTGAAAATAGTTGTAAACAATCAGAACGCAATGCGTATGCGTGAATTTTCAACGCCAATTATGGTAACGTAAATGCGTGAATTTTCTACGCCAGTTGGGATAACGCTATGCAGATTAGATATTTTTAATTTCCTTTATTCTGCTTTATTTTAATTTAAAAGTACTTCAGAATGAATCTGAAAGATCGATTAATCAACAATGTTTAATTTTAAATGCATCAAACATTAAGAAAATAGACAGAATCATTTGAAATAATCGGCCGAAAATTTACTAAGCCTAACATCTTTAGCGTGGGGAAAAAACAAGCCTTACTCATTTAGAGGTGGGAAAATGAAAATTTTTTGGCGAGAAAGTTAGTTTTTAATTAATAATTAAAAATTCAAAAAGAAAAGGACCCCAGGTGCACATTTCCGACCTCTAAGGTATGCATGTGCCAAATTTGGTAACTATAGATCGAACGGTCTGGCCTGTAGAGCGCCAACATACATGAGCCTTATTATAAGTATAGAGAGAAGCACGCATTATGTACAAGCAGGAGCGACGAGCAACACACAACACAGAAAGAAATAAGGGAAAAGCTCTTGAACATTTTATGCCTGGTCTTATATAACCAGAGGGATGGATAGGGATAATATTTCTTTACAGTGCTAATATATTAGTAGGATTTCGATACGGATTTTTGCTACACGCGTCAACAAGGCAAGGGAAACATAGGGATCTTTTAAAAAAGAATTTGTCTCGTCAGCGGTATTTTGTCCCTTAACTCGGAATGTGGGAAAGTTAGACTTTTAGCCAATTCAGCAATTTTACAAAGCTTCTCTTGAATTAATTAATTAGTGAAAGTGGAATTGGATCAGGAAATAAGAGAATATTTTAGAATCAAGTTACTATGAGCTGAAGTAAGATAAAACCTTGGAAATTAATTAAATTGAAATTAGAGTTTAAAATATTATTACACACACACACACACACACACACACACACACACACACACATATATATATATATATATATGCAAGAGTGAAATTTTCATTAGTTAGTCTGTAGCAATCGTACCTGAGATACTGTTATCAAGATAAAGGTTTCTCTAGATAGGCACATATTTAAGGGCAGTGTTTAAATTTTTACTAATAGTTCTACGCAAATAAAGAAAAACTTTTAAAAAATGATACTTAAAAATGATGGATTAGAAAATTTTCTGTAAAAAATCAGTAAAACTAAACCTAAGAATAGCGCATTGTCACAATTTTTCTGACTTAAAAAGCTCTTAGATATTAAATATGACTTTCAAATCAGATCCTCACCTTTTCAAATAAATTAAATATGAAATTTTTACATTTGATAAGAAATTATAAAGCTGAAATACTTTTTAAATATTATTTTCAAAATGAAAATGCTATAATAACACATAAAAATTATTATTTAAACATGAAATAATATTTTTGATTCACATTCTTTCATTTAATGTTCTGAGTAATAGAATTTCTTCAAACATAGCTAGTGAAGATATTTTATAAAATTTGTTTTATTTATTCTTTTACATACAGAATTATCATTCATATAGGATAGGATAGGTTTATACAATAGGATAGGTTTTAAACAGAAAGCTCTTTTCTAAGTCACTAGTCATGCACTAAAAAAAATTGTCGTTTTAATCAATTAATCAAAGTTTAGCTATTTTGTATCTTATTTTTAGCTAAGTTAGATCTTATTTTACTATTTTTTATTTGATAGCATTTTCTTAAAAAATTCTCTCCCCCTCCCCTTGTTTTCTTTTGTGTGTGTTAGATTTAGTTTTATCATAACATCTTATTTTGTAGCAATACAAATGCTGTAATGAAAATTTAGTAATTTTTAATTACAGTCAGATAAGTAGGAAAAAACTTATGAACAATCCTTCCTGAAGCTTTTTTGTTACATAGCAGGGAAATGTTTGAAGTTTACTAAAAAATTTAATTTATCTATATAATGATTTTGGCTTTGAATCGGGAACCCACTGATCCTGCATCTAATCCTCTACAATCAGGTCATTGTGATCTCTGTTTTTATGAGTATTTAATTTCTATTAAGCATCTACTTTTAGTAATCAACATTAAATAGTCACTTTTCTGGTCCTAATTCAATAATACACGAAATAACCCTTAACAATTGACAATGTTGCACAATATAAGGCTAAATGTGGCAGAAAAAAAGGATTAAAGACTTCTGTGGCAAATGCTTTTTATTTCGTAAATATAACACAGACAAATGATTCTAACAATCAGTAGCAGAATTAAAGATCGAGTGGCTCTATACAATGTACATTTTAAGGCATCTCCTTTAATAACTTTTCTATTTGGCTTCACATTTCAAATACATTAATGATTTATTTTTATTTTAATAACTTAATAAAATATATACCTTAATTTCTTTCTTTTATTTCAATACATACATACACACACACATATATATATGTATATATATCAAGAAAAAATTAAACTAAGTAATAAAACTTTTGAAAACTAACCATAATTATTTATTATGATACCATCAATTCTAAATAAAATCATTCAGATATAGTTACATTACTATTGAGAAATAATGAACTTCAAATAAATATAACTAACATTATAATTATAATTTTTTAGGACTTGACAAATGCAACATAATCTAATATATAATTTAAAGAAGCAATTAATTTTATTTCTATTTGTTTCTAAATTCAATTCAATTGTGTCCTAATATTTTATAATTTATAGAATTTATATTTTCTACACATTTATTTAAAAATCAGACTAATAACATTTTAAATCAACTTATAACACTATCAATAATTCTAAAATTATTTTGACATATTTCCTTAACTTTTCTACACAAGGAATCTGAAGTAATGAATAATAATTACCTTTAGTTAGTGCAATGTACCACTGCTCAACAATTTCTTTGTAAAATTCAGAATGATGTATAATCCAGGAAGAAACTGCTCGAATACTTTCTTTTGACTTTGTTAGAGATGAAAATTTTCTTTCAAGCTTCTCTATATCTAATTCTCTAGGCATGATTAAATCCTGGTTTTCTTCAAACTAAATCTATATATATAAAAAAAAATCAAAAAATTAATCAATAAGTTGGAAATGAATATTTTATTAATCATTATTCTCTCCATATGATTCTTCTTTAACAATACATTTTCAGTTTATATATAATTTCATTCAATAGACTATAGATCATTTTAGTGCTACCTTTCAAATTTATATGAAAAGAATGCATTTCTGTAATAATAGTAAGATGCTTAAGGAAACTTAGAAACCTGTAGAAAATTCTTTTGTGTGCTTTTAATATGAAATATTAACCAATATAAGTTGATTGGAACACTTCAGAATGGCACATAATTTCTCCAATAATAATAAATGAATCAATATAATAATTAGAGAATTTTTTTAATTTTTGTTGGAACATCAAGTAGCATTCAAAACTTTGCATATCCACAATTATTCTAGCAAATATTATAAGTAAAAAGATTTGATTTTGTATATCAGTATATTTTATATAGAAATAGCATTAAAAACCTGTAACTTCTCAAAGCTAAAATGGCTAAATTTTTATAACTTTGTAGCACAAATATGTAAATCTTTTGCTAAAAAATGCTTTCATAGATTTTCAAATTATTTTGTTCAATAACATTCTTTTAAATAAAAAAATTAATGAGAAATTTTTTATCACTTGAAAGTATTTTTTGTATAACATTATTGTAAACATTTTGATATCACTGCATACAATATTGCATAAAATAATTTAGATTTAAATGAAACAAAATTAACTTGTTAAGATTGAAGCTTCATTTTACACTATAGAATGTATAAATAATGAATCTAAAGTTTAAGTTCAAACAGCAGCTGTTGCAGGTTTCACATCAATACAAACAAGGAAAGCTTATAATTGAACAGATTGAAAAACACATTTATTAAGAGAAACAAACCTAGTGTAATCTTATGAAGTAGAGTTTTCTCAAAATTACAGATGCATATACAGCTATTTACAATTTTTAATATATTTCATAAAAATTTATTAAACTATTTATTTTGATTATATATCAATAATTATTAATTATATAAATAATTATGCAACCAATCAAGGTGTGCAGCTAAATAACAAATATATAGTCTCCTATAAAAAAATTTTTATGATGAGAGGTTTTATGTGTGTGTGTCTCTAGTTTTGTTTTAGAAGGGTCAGGTCTGAATTGCAGAATAATTTCATTTTATAAAACAGGAAACAAAACAAAAGCTTAATTTAAAACTGCAGAAGTAAAAGATCACAAAATTTTGATGATAGCTTTAATTACCAACAACTCTTTAATGTTTGGCTTCATGTATAACAATAGGAATTTTATTTCTTATCCATATTCAGACACAAAAGAAAACATCCGATTTCTATATAAATTATAATTCATAAATACATTTTGTCACAACTATAAATGCCAGAGAATACTATTCAATAAATATATTTTTATTATAAAAAATTAGTTAAACTCACACTGTAAAACTAATAACACATCACAAAACCCCATTTATTTTGTGATAAAAATGACTAGAGAACAAAAAGTTTGAACTACCCAATGCGGAATGCGGTAGAAAAGTCGAAGTTATAGTAAATAGTCCGTTTTTACCTTACTGTGGATGGTCGCCAAGAGGTTATCGCCAAGCAGTAAACAAAGCGAGCGACGGCTCACTGAGGTCCGTTACCCATTCGTTCTCAGAAGAACGATTCCCTGAACTTAGCATTCCGCAAGGATCGGCTGTATCTAGAGATGCATTATCCTCGATTTAATAGCAAGTATTAAATCGTGTATTTTAAATAACAAATATTTTTAATATTGTTATTTTAAAATATTTTTTCCAAATAACTGTTATTTAATCTCACTTTTAATAAAAATTATTAATTAGTATTAATAATCATTTTTTAATTATAATTATTATTTCATTTATTAATTTAAATAACATAGGAATGACTTAATTTATCTATCTGAGAAAAGTTTTAATTTTGATTTTATTTTTCAAAACTATTTATTTAATTTACTTACAGAAGTAAAGTATTTTCTGAGAAATTTGAAATGAAAAATATTATTTCTTTAAAATTTTCACATTAGGGCTATGCCAATAGATGGTTCTATGAATGCCAATAGAATGTCACATCACAGGCAATTAAAAATTCTCTCTATGGGATACTCATATTGTTGGACGAGAAGTCACTGAAGTCTACATATGCATAATCCACGACTTTTTAAATAACAAATAATTTTGCTGTAGTTAATTTTAAATATTCGTCCAAATATCTGTTATTTCAATCATATTATTCAGTAAAAATGATAAATTATTATTAAATATAAAATTTATTAATAGTAATTAATACTTAATTTACTATTTTAAGTAACGTGTGATTGAATTAATTGATTTATTTCAGCTTACTTTTTAATTTAAATTTTTTTTCAAAACTATTAATTTAATTTATTTATTTGAGTAAACAATTTTCTGAAAATTTGAATTTAAAAAAAAGTCATTTCTTTAAAATGTTCACTTTAGTTCCATATTCTGTCAATAGATGGCGCCTGAAGAGTGACAGGAATGTATGCCATTAGAGGGTCATGTCACAGCACTACCTTCGTAATGTATTACGGAGGTTGTGGTCACAGGCAATTAGAAATTATCTTAGTGGAATAACGCATTGTTAAATGCGAATATCGGAAAGTCAAGCAGAGCGGTTATCATAGCGGAGCGGTGACTTCACAATTATGAACACATTACTGTGATAGCTCCACTTTCAGTGATATGCGATTCAATGAGACGATAATTCTAAGAATAACCGGTCAGTTCACCTTTCAACCCATTCACAGATTGCATGATTGAATTCTTGTTTGAGAGCTTCCATTGGAAAAATCTATCGATTGTTACTTTCTATCGTGATTCAAGATCTTTAATCGAAATATCACCAGTAAGATCATGTCAAGGATTTGAATCACACCCCTTTTTGAAAAGTATTGATCACTGGTATTTGTGATTTTTTGATATTGGTTACGTAATAACCGCTCTTAAAATATTCGTCATCCCTACTGAAGTCAAGAAATCACTGATACCACTGAGCAAGCAATGACTTCATTCTTACAAACACTTCCTGGGAATAGCACAGTGATATGCGGTTTCGAATGATTTCAATGATTCTGAAATTCTAGGAATAACTGATCTGTCCACTTTTCAACCCATTCACAGATTTCTCCATTCCCTTTATAGCCTTAATTAAGGGGATAGGAGAATACTTTCCTTCAGGTTGAAAGTTCTATTTCTAGCGTTTCCTCTCCTCCTGCGAGGGATACCCTTTCTTTTCCTTCTTTTACACCCCTTGTATCGGAGAAGTTGGTCTGAGGCGATTTCTGACGGCAGATGTTCTTTGTGGGGATCTTAGTTCCCTGACATTGACTGATACGTAGTTTCATCAATTAATTCTCTAGGAACTCAGAAGGATTGAATTCGAGTGAAAATGTTTAGCCGGCCAGATAAAAAACATTTGTAAGAAAAAAATGCAATTAAATAATACGATTTTTCATGCGTTTTATTACGATTGATATCAGAAACAATTTAACTCATTTTATGCAAAAGATATATATAAAAAACTTCTATCTTTTTTTTTAGTAAATGATTGAAGAAAACTTTTTTTATTTATCATGTATTGATATTTCGGGAATAGAAATCTCTAAGATGGTATAGCTTTTCTGTCATTAAATTCAATTGAATGAAATTATTTATTTCAATTTTGGTGTGAATAGCTTTCAGTTTTTAGAAATCTGCAGGGGAACAATAAAAATAGAAAGTATTATTGAATTTAACTCATCAGAGTTTTAAAGTTATTTTAATACTTTGCAAAAACCAAACTTGAGAATTATTTAATTTATATATTAAGTTTGTGTAAACTAATTTTATGTTCTACGTGAGCAGGGACGGTCATCTGAGGGGTGCGGCGGCCATGGCCTCACCGTGATTAAGAATTAAAATAGTGTTCTGAATAATAATAGCGTTTGCACGTTCTGAAAGTATTCAAGTTTGTTTCCACGTGGCTGGCTGAGAGTCGACTGACGCCGTTATTAGGCAATGATAGCAGTGATACCTATAAAAAGAGGGAAAAAGTTCATTTATACATGAGGAAATCCCCTTCAGACATGTTAAGACAGAGCGGCGCTACTTCTGGGCGCAAGCGGCGGTCAGAAGTCAAGGCTGGGTTGAAATGGACTTGTAAATCCTTAACTATTTACTTTTTACTACATCTAATGTAATATTTTTTTTATGCGTGTTCGTTTATATTAAGTTGTTCAAACAAAAAGTAAAACGAAGATAAATTAAACGATCAACTCCTAACAATGCACATTGCATTACTGCTTCACCGGCCACGACCGGAATGAAAACCTTTTAAGGAAGAAGTTTAAATGGAGCAGTCGACGGATTTAGAAATATACGAAGTTTACACTATGTATTATAGTATAGTGCAAGTATGCAAAATATAGTTAATACAACGTAATTAGATTTACAGTCACTTACCTCACCTACTAGGTAAAAGCATATAGTACAGCATATAGTAATTTGACAATTCATTCTATAAACCGCTTAATACTGTTAGATATAACCATGTCCATGCCAAGGATGTATCCCTCTAGGAGTCAAAAAAGAAAATTTATCAGAAAAGGAAAGAAGAAGAAAGCTAAATTTCAAGAAGTCTCAAGTAGATCTGTTTTCTTGGTTACGAAGTAATTCTGGCAAAGAAATTGCTTCGACTTCAGAAGTTACAATTCAAACTGCAAATGGGGAAGAAAGTTCTGCACAAAGTACGCAGTCTTGCAATGAAAATGTGGAAACGGTGAAATTTGTTGAAGAATCGTATGTTTATACAAATATGACCAAATCAGAAAATCATGACGAAAATGACAATAACAAAAATGACCAAGAGATTATAAATGATCCTGGTTTACGGGCAAGTATTATAACTGATAAATTTAGAATGTGTTGTGTTATAATCGGACCTGTACAGTACAAAAGAGTTTTTGCTATAAATGCTGAAGATAGATCATTTTCAACTACGCACTACTTTTAAAAATGCCAAATGGTGAAATCCAACTTCGCAGCTGATTAATTTATTCAAAAACGCAAGATTCCGTTTTTTTTTTTTTTTTTTTTTTTTGTATACTGTTTTCCAAAAGAAGAGGAAATGATCAAATTACACGTTTTCTAGGTGGCTATAATAACTGGAGAAAGCTGTCAACAGTAATCCAAGATCATGAGTAGGGATTGCAATATTGGACCAAAAGTTCAATACCGGTATTCGGTATTTTTTGGATCTTAATACCGGTAGTAGAAATTTTAGAAAAAGAAAGAAAACACAGGTCAGTTTTATTAGAGAGTGAAAATATCACAAAAAATAATTTGTAACTTATAAATTATAAAAGTATATAAAGAATCACAAAAAAAGTAAAGGAGCATCTCATTTATTTAATTCCCAAAAAAGTATAAATATTACAATTCAGTCTGTGGTACTAATACAAAATTTGGAAATGTGATCTTAAAAAATATAATGCATTAATTGTATTGTCATTAAGCCTGAAAACTTATTTTGTGGAAAAATTACCAGCTGTCGAAAACGCTCTTTCGCCATCTACGCTAGTTGGTGGTACTGTTAGCAATGCGCGATATACTTTTTCCAAGTATCTACCTCTAAATTCCTTGTCTTCAAATAAATCGATTTCCCGTCGGATGGTTTTGGATATAGCTGATTTCTGTATTGTATTTTGGTTTGTTGAAATTTTTTTTATTTATCGTTAATTCTAATTTTTGTTCAAGAGACAATTCCTTTTCACTATCATCAGTGTCATCATAATCTTCGATAACTGTACCGAATTCTTCTGAATATGGATAGGTTTGTGGGTAAAAATTTTTAAGAAAATTTACTATAGTCATGATGAGATTTGAATTGGTTAGTCTCTTTTCTTCTTTTTCATTCCCATTTTTAAAATCATTAATAATTAAATCATTTTAAAATCATTTAATCCCATTTTTTTAATCATTAATCATTCGGTATCACATGAAATTTATTGTTGCAATAGCTGTTAATAAATTAGAATCTCTCAGACATAAAGCCTCATCAGCCAGTTTTATTGGAACTAGAGCTGATACAGTTCTGGATATTAAGTCGAATTCATTATCTGAAAAATTAATTTGCAGGTTTAAGTCAATTATTGCTTTTTGGATTGGATTTCTCAGTTTCAAAAATCGTTCCATCATTAGGAGTAAACTGTTCCTACATGTTTTAGAATCTAATATTAACATATATTCTGTTTTATTTTCAGTTAGTATATATATTTGTAATATGACATTTTTTGTAGGGGAACGTTTAAATATCTTAACAATTTTTAGGACTTTATAAATTATAGGAAGCAATTCTTAATGGGTTAATATTTCATCCTCATTAGCAATATCTTTTTCAACAATTACATTGTCAATATCTTCATTGTCAATATCACTCTCACTCTTTTCAAAGTCGGAATCCGAAGTTTCTATATCCACAGTATTTGGATTCTTCAGTTCTTTATTTTTTTGGTATAATACATCTATTACTCCTAATGGGGTCAATTCACGGTCACGTGTCATGTACCAAACAAACCGCTTCTGTTCAATTTTCAATCGTTCTGCGCATGTCGTGATGTCTGTCGATAACGTTGATGAAACCATCGTTTTGTAAATATTACGCTAGCCGATCAATTATTAAAAACTTCTGATTTTTTTAAAAAAAAGATATTATTTTGAATTATTTAATCCAAATTTTCGTAGTTATGTAATTTTATATTTTATATTAAGTATTAAGTATTTTTAAGTTATATTATAGTATTTTCAATGGAATTATTGTTTTTGCATAATTAATTACCATCGCTTTTTAATTCGTTTGGTGCCACTTTATTCTTTCCTTTCCCATATCCCTTCCTTTTTTATCCAAAGGATACATTTTAACAAACAACTATGGCAGTGTTTTTGAAAAATTACATATGTTCTTTTTTACATATTATTTAAATATTATTGAACGTTGAATCTTATGAATATAGTTCTTTTAAAAAATAATTATTACTCTTAGATAAGTTAATATTTTAAAGCTTACTAATAAAATTATCACATTTTTTTCTTATGTAATTATTTTTATTAATATTGAGACTTTGATGTTTTATGTTTGCTCAGAGGAAAGAACATGAAACTCAAATTAGTATATATTGAATAAATTAGGTTTACAATTTCAAATTATGAAATATAAAAGGCATAGATACCTTTTTTTAAATCTATGCAACTTATGAATCAGTTATTTCATTTTAATTTGTAGAAATCATTAAGGGAAAACAAACTAAATCAAATTTTCATAATTTTTATTTACACATTAAAAAATATATATATATAGATAAAATATATATGATAATTATTTGGAAAAATAGGATCAAATGGATTTTTAATGCACTCACTAATTCAAAAAAAACTATTTACTATTTATCAACATCTATTTTTCTACTTAGAAATAATATAAATCTTTCTTTCTACTTAGAAATAATATAAACACAGTATTACAAGAATGTCAATGTAAATGATGAAATCAGTTTTATTCAACAGAAACATCCTAGATACTAAACAACATTTTTTTTTTATTACCAATAAAAACATAATGTTGAACAATATACTTTTAAAGCAGAACATTTATGATTTTTTTTTTTTTTTGCTAAAGTTACATTGATAAAAATTAAGTTGAATGAATATCATAAAATAAAACAAAAACATATTGTTACAAACCTATAATATTGCTACCCGGCACGAATAGAGTCATCGTAAGAAAGACCGTTGTACGATCGGTCCTGTACGTGCTGAGATCAATGAACTTAGAGCTTGGCGACAGACTTGGCGAGCATTTGGTGGCTTGGCGATATATTTGGCGAGTTTGGCGACTAAATAGATAATACCAGAAAGTTCGAGAACTTTCACGATCCATCCACTAAGACACGAGGTACAGCCAGCTACGCCCTGATTGGTCTGCAGTTTCTAGCCCCGCCTCCCGGAACTATAAAAGACGAGCAATCTGAAGCTAGGAAGAAGGGTTGTTGTTGGTTCGTTGTTGGTTGTTGAAGTAGTCGCTGTGTATTCACTTGTGTGCATAAAAGCAGGCTGTGATTTTCACTTGATTTTGTTTGAAGTCATTCTCGTGTTAGCTTCCGTCATGAACGGTAGCGTTTGCGAAGAAGGTGGAAAGCGCAGATGCGCGGAGACGAATGAAGAAATGATCATTGATGGCAATCATAGTGATCTGCCTCAAACTAAAGAGAAATACACTTGCATCCATTGCAAGGAAAGACTGATGATCCGCGATGCGGTAAAAGTCCTAAGTCTTGAAATTGAAGGTATCAACCAAGCCACAAGGCATGCCAAGAGGGAGCAGATTGATTATGCTCACCCGCATCTTGCAGCCATGGAGTCTAGAAGAAAACAAGCGATTCAGGAGATGGAGACCCTTCTGGGTAAGATGAACCTCGTTAGTTCTTGTCAGGACTCGAAATGCGAACACTCTAAGGAACCCTCCCTGAACCTGAGTAATGATAATTTCGTCTCTCCAACAAAGAGGAAACTTGCCAGAAATAAACCGGAACCCCCTAAAAATGTAATTAACATAAGCAATAAATTTCAAGTCCTCAATAATATTCCAGTTGAAAATGAAACTCCCAACACTGCAGAACATAAAATAGCACCAATAATGTTGAAATATGCAGATAACTTTAATGAAATTTTATCCCAAATTGCCAAAACCTGCGGCAAAACTGTTAACAAACTGAATAAAGGGTTCATAAAAATATTCCCAGAATCGGCTGATCAACACAAAGCCATTCAAAATTTCTGCAGGCAGCAGGGTTATGATTATTATATCATAACCCCCCAAAACAAAAGACCATTAAAAGCAGTCATCAAAGGGCTCCCCCATGAATACGACACAAAAATAATAGCTCAAAACCTAGTTGATAGTGGTTTCCCAGTGACTAGGGTTGTTCAACTTACCCAGCTAAGAACTAAGAGACCTCTTCCATTTTATATGGTTGAACTTAATAAAACTGAAAAAGCCGAGGAAATCTTTAAAATAGAACATCTGGATTACCTTAGTATCACAGTAGAGCCCTACAGAGGTCGCAACCTAGTCTCGCAATGTTATCGTTGCAACTTTTTTCACCATGCAGCGAATAACTGCAACATAAAGCCCAGATGTCTGAAGTGTGGCGAAAGCCACGAAACTAATGCTTGCGTAATAAAAGAAAAAATTGAAACGCCAACTTGCATCAATTGCGGCAAACAAGGGCACATAGCATCTTACCGCGGCTGCGAGGCCTTCCCAAAAATTCAGTCTGCGAGAAAAAATAGGGACAACTATTTTCACAAAAATCAAGCTTTGATCAGGCCAAATGTCAGTTTTGCAGGTCTTTTTAAAAACACAAGCCATCATGAGATAGCGCCTCCATTACACTCTTACCATACAAGCCCACCAGAGCTGGTGCCACAAACCTATGGTCACAAACAAGCCAACAACACCGTTTTAGAAGGCAATGATTTCGCTGACATTATAGAAGCAATGAAAGAACTGAAAAAGCTAACGACCGAGTACCCTTTACTCTTTTCACAGCTTAAAAAACTAAAAACCGCAAACACTGTTATGGAAAAACTGGATATACTCATGAAGGCATTCGATAACCCAAGTCTACCTGTCACTAACTAGTTTTCTCCTGCAATAGCCTTCGCATAGTCTATTGGAACGCAAATGGCATTAACAATAAAATAATTGACCTTCGTAATTTTGTAAATAAGTATAGCCCCGATGCAATCCTACTGCAAGAAACCCACCTTAGACCACAAAGAAAAATTTTCCTGGCAAACTATTTCTCATATTACAGTTACAGAGCTAACCAGGCTGGCGGCGGTACTGCAATTTTAATTAAAAATGGTTTACCTCACAGTGAGGTCCCCCCACCTTTACTACAACATGTAGAAGCTAGCGTGGTAAAATTAAATTTTAAAAATCAAGATCCAATAACCTTAATCTCTATTTATATCCCCCCAAGTGCAGATAATTCCAATTTTATTTTCGACATCGAAAACCTGATGCAAACAGGACCTAATCAAATAATTTGCGGAGACTTTAACGCTCACCACGTTAGCTGGGATTGTAAGCGTAACTGCCCAAAAGGTAATTCCCTAAAATCATTCGCCCTTCAGGCCGGATTAGACATTATAGCACCGTCCACCCCCACTAGATTTGGGCATCAGTCAGCCAATACAATAGACCTCACCTTAATTAAAGACTTCCTGTACCCATATGAAATTCACTCCTTACCTGAACTTAGCTCTGACCATAATCCCATCTTATTAAATTTTTTCTTTAAATATTCCCTGCCCAATAATCTTAATAAATTTAAAACAAACTGGAATAATTTTAAATTAACCCTCAGTCAATCAGAAACCCCAAACATTGATGAATTTACAAACCCAGATAAACTTGACCATTTTGTAAACATCTTCGAATCGCAAATTATTAATGCAAAAAATCTAGCCTCCACCCCCATTATAAATAGTCAAAATTTTATTGACCCTAAAATTAGAGACCTAATCAGGGACAGGAACTTTGCCAGGAAAAATTTTCAAAAAACCAGAGACCCAGTCTTCAAGAGACTAATGAACCAAATTAATAAGGAAATTGAAATACTTAACAATAAAATCCAAAGCAATGAATTTATACACAAATTAATTAGTGTTAACACAGAAGACGGATCAATCTGGAAACTTGTCAAAACTTTTAAAAGTAAAAAACAAAAAATTCCGGCCCTTAAAGGCCCTGCTAGTATTGCAATAACTGATAAAGAAAAAGCAAACTGCCTGGCGGCTAGCCTTGAGAAACAATTTCAACTTAATGAATTGAGCAATTTCACCACAGAACATAATGTAAATAATACAGTCAAAGGCTTTCTCGACTCATTGCCACAAAAGTTTATTGATATTCCCCCTCCCTCAACTGATGAATTAAAGGATCATATTAAAAAACTTAATATCAAAAAAGCCCCTGGCCTTGACAGTATTAACAACAAAATGTTAAAAACACTTCCGGACAATTACCTAAAATTTTTAATTAATATAATTCATAGCATTCTCAAATTAGGATATTTTCCCATGTCATGGAAAACAGCTGCAGTTATCCCCATATTAAAACCAGGAAAAGACCCAACTGATCCCTGCAGTTATAGGCCCATATCCCTACTCTCTTCTGTCAGCAAAATTGCTGAACAGATAATTCTCAATAGATTAAATAATTACCTAGAAGAACATAATATACTAACACCTGAACAATTTGGATTTCGCCGTAACCTATCTACAACCCACCAATTAATTAGAGCAGTAGAATTCATTGAGGAAGGTTTTGAAAATAAACAAAAAACTGCAGCGGTTTTCCTTGACATTCAGAAAGCTTTTGACAGAGTTTGGCAAGATGGTCTTATATACAAGCTAATTAATTACAACATACCCCCACACCTTATCAACATTATAATTTCTTACCTCAGTTACAGATCCTTTAAAATCAAGATAAACAATGAATTTTCGGAAGTAAAACCTATTCTTGCAGGTGTACCTCAAGGATCTAAACTAGGGCCAATTTTATTTTCCTTGTTTATTAATGATATCCCCAAGCAATTTAACACTATGTTGTGCATGTACGCTGATGACACTGCAATACTAGCTAGAAACAAAAATCAAAATTTCATTACCATAGCTTTAAACCGACATATTAAATCTCTTGAGGACTGGTTCGTCGAATGGAAAATTGAAATAAATGCTAGTAAAACTGAAGCTATAGTTTTTAATAAAAATAACTGTAAAAAGAATTTCTCCCCAGTTAAAATTAAAAATCAAACTGTCCCGTGGTCTAAGGAATGAAAATATTTAGGCGTTATTCTAGACAGTAAATTAACTTGGAAACCCCACTTTATTTACACAGCTAAAAAGTTTCGAGACCTAACTCGTAAATTTTATCCCTTAATTTCTCGAAACTCCAAAATGAGTAGACAAAATAAAATGCTTATTTACTCTTCCTACTTGCGTCCAGTATTAACTTATGCCTGCCCTGTGTGGGGATATGCTGCCAAGACTAATCTTAGACTTATTGAACGCCAGCAAAATAACTTAATTAGAAATTTCTGCAATATGAAATACTACATGCCCAATACAAATATGTACTTATGTCTAGACTATCCCCCTTTAAAAAATTCATTAAAAATGTAGCCACTAACTTCTTTAAAAACATGGATAAGAATGAAAATGAAGCAATAGCTAAAATTCCTAAATATAAACCATCTACAAACTCTAGAAGACCCCGTAATATACTACTTTAATTTATCTCAGCCCCTTAGTTTTCTTCCTAACTTTTATTTTTTCAAACTCAAATTATACTGTATCTCAATAGCCAATTCTAGCTCACAAGCAGTAAAAACTTACTAAGCCCAACGGCAGCGTACCCCCCTCCCACCCTCACCCTAATATCAGACAATCACAATGAGTCCTGACACTCGTCATCTCCAAATTTCGTCGAAGAAGGCCACGGCAAAGTATAGACAGCAAAGCACTGTGAAGTCTCTCCTTACCGGGGATAAGCCCCTGCCGGGGCTAGGCGCCCCGTCAACCCAACCATCAAGCTAGGAAGAAGTCGTGGAAGTGTGTGGTCGTCGGAAGTCGTGAGCAGCGGTGATCGTAGTAATATAAAAACTTTAGGAAAAATATTTTTGAAAAATTCATTAGAACTAGAAATTTGGTTGTGGTTTTTGAAATTGTGGACTCTCAAGTTTGCATTTTGGTAGGAAGTTGTGGTGAACGCTATGGACCTCGACAACATGGATCCAATTGCCAAAAGCGACGAAATAAAGAGATGCAAAGATGCTATATTTTATGGGAAGAAGAAAGTAACAGAAGTCCGCTACATGATAAGAAAGGACCCCAACAGCCGGGAACTGGCCGCCCTAGAGAGAAACGCCCAACAAGAGCTTAATAAACTCTACGAAAAGCTCCGAATCTTGACAGTAAATCAACATCAAGGACCAAGGAATGACCCAGACCAGCCTGCTCCTAGACCAACCACCAAATCCGTTGTTTCCGCGGACTCATCACCCGAAAAAACTCCACAGAAGAACACAGATGCCACACAACCCGATGAAGATATGAATGTCGACGACTTCATACCAGTATCCCCAAGGAAAACAGCGAAGAGAACTCTCTCTACAACTAATGAACCTGACATTGAGACTGCGAATAAATACGCCCTCTTGGAAGACTATAAAAAGCAAGAAATCACACACTCTGAAGATCTCCAAAAGTCAAAAATCCCAGCCATCAATCTGAAAATATCCGAAAACTACAGCGTTATACTGCAAGAAATCTGCCGACAATTCCCAAGAACCGTAAACACCTTCAGAAATAACTATATCCAAATCTCGCCATATGCCAAAGATGAAAGAGATAAGATTCTTACCCTCCTAGATGAAAAGAATCAAGAATATGTTTTCTCTGAATCTTTTGAAGACCGCCCACTTAAAATCATCATCAAGGGTCTCCCAGTCAACATGGTAAGTAGTGTAATCAATGAAGAACTTAGAGAAAGGAACTTCCACCCATTAAGAATCTCCCAGCTGAGAAATTATCGTGAGAAAACCCTCTACCCAATTTTCATGGTTGAACTTAAAAGGACTGAATCTGTTCAAGATATCTACAACCTGAAATCAATAGCTTTTCTAAAGATCAGAGTTGAAACCTACAGAAAAAGAAACAAAGCCACGATGTGCTACAACTGTGCTGGTTTTTATCATAGTGCAAGAAACTGTAAATGCACCCCCAGATGCATCAAATGCAACGGCAAGCACCCTACAAATAGATGTGACATAAAAGAAAAGATAGAAGAACCTGTCTGTATCAACTGCCACCAAGCTGGACACCTCGCCTCTTGGCGTGGATGTAAATCCTACCCAGTGATCAAATTAATCCGGAGATAAGAAAATCCTACGCAGATGTTGCAAAAAACAAGTTTAGTAATCATCAATCGATCGCTCCTGACCCACCCAAACAAGGAAACCGAACCACCCCTGAAAATATGCCTATTCAAGATCTCTTGGATTCACTAAGAGAAATCAAGTCTATGCTGGCGGAATTTCCAGGCCTTCTCAATGCAGCGAAAAAGATCAAAGTGGCTAAGACAAAAGAAGAAAAGAAACTCATCTTAATTAATGCTCTGTTAGAATAATCACCCCGCTCTTCTCTCTTGCAGCGCTGTTACGTCTCCCTTACCCTCGCCGTCTCCTGATTGGTCCTGACAAGTTTCTCCCAGTATCCTGCACCTCATTGGCTCCTGGCTACTAATCTGAACCCCGAAAACCAGTGCTCCCTTCTCCTGGCCTCACTCCTGTGGTGTAATCTTGATAATCTCTCATCATCTACTAGTACCTTGAACTAATAAGAACATTTTTATTCACCCCAAAGTTTTATTTCTTGTTAGATTTACGGATGGTGGGGCCTGCGGCCCCAATGAGCCGTAATCCCCCTCTCAACAAGGAAGAAGTCGTGTCGTGTGTATCGTGAGAAGTGGTGTGGATCGTCAGAAGTTGTGTGTAAGAGAGTCAGAGTCGCCGACACGTGGAGGTCTTGGAGGATTAGACAGCAAGAAAGCTGCTGAACTAATGAACTATTAGAGATTAAATGCGCTGCGTCATTAAGATTAATTGACGGTATTTGTAGCAGAAGAAAATTTTCGTAACAATATAATAGAGTAAATTTAATAAACAAGAATAAGGTCATGATAAATATATATATATATAGAGAGAGAGAGAATTAAAATAGGATATAAAGAGTAGTTGAAACAAACACTTTTATGCTTTTACAGAATTTTATAATTCAAGATTGATATGTTAAAGAAATAGAAAATAAATAAATAAATAAAAATAAATAATAATAAATTTTTAAAAAAAGTCCAATATTTTCTGGAATGAATTTCTTTCTTTCTTACAGAATCCTGAAGTTCTTGTAGCTCATTTTGCAAATTGCTGATCTTGTCGATTATTTCAGAAAAAGTAATAGTCTGGGAAGAAGCAGAGTACATTCCACTGAAATCAGAATTCATATAATTTTGCTTAGTAATCAATTCTCTTGCATTTATATACTTAACTGACATGTGTTTTCAAAACTTATATATATATATATATATATATATATATATATATATATATATATATATATATATATATATATATTTCTTATATCTAGCATTCAATTTATCAAATAAAGAGCACTTTTAATAAAATACATCAATTATATATATATATATTATAACAGTCAATAAGAAAATTGGATTTTTAGTAGTTAGTAAAGAATTCACTTACTAAATAAATCTTTAAGAAATTTATTCACTTCCACCTAAGTTTAGCATTATAGCAGTTGTTATTTTTGCAACAGGAATTTGTTTACTTACATTAATTAAATTTAGATAAAATTTTGTAGTAAAATGCAATGTAATATTCATGTAAACATTTTAAAACCTTCTAAGCATATTCAAAATTATCAGAAATTTCACCAAATGTGAATAAAGTAAATTAGAAATGCATCATGTTTTTGTTTGATTGTTTTTGATGGCAAATCACTTACCGATTTCTTTTTCTTCGAAGAGTTTTTCTACCAAATTACTGGAACAGCTATATTTAATAAATGGACACACACTGAATGAATTCTTCAAAATGATCGGAGTATATCACCGACTTCGAAGGCTTGAAAAAATCTATACCAAAGCTATCAACCCAAGTCAGGAGTTGTTGAAAGGAAAATAAGAAAACATTTTAACATGACAGTCACTCTTGTGTTTCACATTAAAGCATGCATCCATCAGCACACCAGTATTTCCTCTGTTAACACATAATAAGAGGAAAGAAAATGACTCAAAAATTATAACTTCAAATGTAAACAAAAAAATCCGCTTCATACTCGGCGGAGAACGTTAATGGCAGACTAATCGACGAAAGCGGTGCGGATGAAACTTAAATGCCATGCGCGAATAGCTCATGACATGTGACTTTTACGTCACATGAATTGACCCCATTGAATTCCATGAGCATAGCACCATTGCTGATTTGCACCAATCAACTTTCCAACTTTTCTCATAATTGTTGCTCCATCAGTCGTTATGAATACAATATCTTCTTTCAGGGATAATCCATGTTTTGATTATTTAGATTTAAGCAATTAATTAAGTTATTAATTAGCTAATTAATTTAGCCCGTTAGGGAGACATAAAAACAAAAACATATACTATTTTGCTATGTTGGCGACCCCTGAACATATAGTGGAGACAATTTTAAAAATTTCTAGTAAATTCCAAAAAAACGGTATTTAAACTTGTGAATACCGGTATTACAAACTTGTACAAATGGCTCAAAATACCCGTATTCGGTATACCGGTATTGCAATCCCTAATCATGAGTGTTCTAGTTGTCATTTTAATTCATTTATTGCTTGGAAAGAATTACTAAGACGACTAAATTTATATTCGATTATTTATAAAACAAATGAAGTTAATATAAGTAAAGAAACGGCATGATTCAAATTACTATTTCAAAGAACTGTAGATAGAATTCTATTTTTAGGGTGTAATAATCTTGCACTTCGGGAAATCCACAAAATAATAGGTACGCCTAAAAAATTTAAATATTTTGTTTAATCGAATTATTAAGTAAATACGACCCTGTGCTAGTGGATCATCTATACAAAAAAATAAATTCTAAAAATAGAATTGCGCATCATTTAGCACAAAGGTCACAAGAACAAATTATTTCTGCGTTAGGAAATGTCCTTAACAAAATTAAGTACGATATAAAAGTAGCCATGTACTATAGTATCCAAATGGATTATACTCCTGATATTTCCCATAAGGAACGAACTTCAATCATTATTAGGTAAATAAATTTTGAAGAGAAAAAGTTAACTACAAATGAGTCATTTATAGGTTTATTGGAGTAACTAATGTGACTGGAGAAGAACCAGCGAAAACAATATTGGAAAAATTAAGTGAGCTTGATTTAGATATTATGAATTGTACAAGGCAAGCTTATGACAACGGTAGCAACATGTAAAGGAAATATAAAGGTGTACAGTGTAGAATACTTTCTCTAAACCCGCATGCAATTTATGTGCCTTGCCTATCACACTCCTTTAATTTATTAATTTGTGATCCCGCTTTCAGCGATAAATATTGTAAATTTTTTGGGGGATATTGCAACGCTTATGTTGCTTATTTTCTGCATCTACAAAAAGATGGGAAATTCTACAAAAGCATTTAAAGATTACTCTTAAACCATTATGCGACATGCGTTGTAAAGCCAAAATAGATTCAGTTAAAGCAGTGAATACATCGGTTGAACAAACTTGTAATTCCCTTAAGAATTTATTGATGTAAGTAACGATAATACAGCGGTATACAAAGCTAAAATTTTATTGGATGCAATACTTGAAATGTCATTTATTTATGTTTAATAGTATGATTTGAAATATTGTCCAAAATTAACACTATCAATAAACTATTTCAAGCAAAAACAATTGCTCTTGACTCGGCTTTCAATTTAGTCAATAAAATTAAAATTGAAATCCAAAATTTAAGAACAAAATTTAACACATTTTTAGACGAAGCAAAAATGCTAGCATGTAATTTGAACATTTCAGAAAATCTTCCTGCAAAAAACGAATTTTAAAAAGGAAACGATTATATTCCAAATTAGCCAAAGATGAAGTTATAAAAAACCCGATAGAGGAATTAAGGTGTTATTTTTTAACACTGCAATTGATATTGTTATTGTACATTAGAAAGAAGATAGATTTAAAAGTATACCAAATATTATTTCTGATTTCAAATTAATCATTGATATAAAAGCTTTACAAAAACATAAATTAGAGAAATGTTCCAAAAACTTTGTAAAGTTTTATAAAAAAGATGTAGATGAAAACCTCATGCAGGAAATTTGTTTGCTACGAGATTTGATTTTGAATGAAAGAGATGTAAATAACGCACAAGATTTATTGCAATACATGCTAAATCATAATTATTATTAGTTATTTTTAAATGTATTAACTGTATTAAAAATTTTCTTGAATTTGCCAATTACTATAGCAAGTGCTGAGCGCTCTTTCAACAAATTAAAATTAACTAAGAATAATCTTCGGTCAAGCATGTGTTCAAAACGCTTAAATGCACTTGCGCATTTAAGCATCTAAAAAAAAATTGCAAAAAATTGTAATTTTTCTGAAGTAATTGATGTATTAAAAAAAAAAAAATCTCGCAGTAATAATACTGTTCGAGGTGTGATCTTGCGTTTGCGTCCACATTTACTCTTTCGTTTTGGAGACACTGTCCCAAAATTGTTTTGCTGATTAATAATCCTAGAAACACTAGATTTTCCAACTCCAACTGCTGCAACAATATCCCTCACAGTCATAGAAGTATGCTGACTAAGGGTAACAATTCTTGTTCTTTTCCTGGGAGTGATATCCATTTTTTAAATACACGTCAGAAAGAGACAATTCACACAAGCGATCACTTCTTACAGCAACTGAAGGGAAAAATTTTCGACATGTCCTGATCACGTGTCAAACCGGTTTAGACTAGTCAAGGGCAGTCGCACGTTCTAAGAAAATGCAGTTGAAACCGGTTTGAGGCGGAAAATCTCCGAGAAAGGAACAATTTTCTTAAAAAATATGCTTGTCCCAATTAATTTGCACAGTACTGTATATGTTCGTGTTTGTATTTTTTTTTATTTCACAAAAAATTAGGGCCTAAATTGGATTTTTTGCACCCAGGCCCCTTTATAGAGAAGGCCGGCTCTGTACGTGAGTTACATAAGAGTATCTTATAGACTCCAAAATTAAGAAAAAAAAATGTTAATTAATATTTCCTATTAGCTTTTCATTTCCTCAATCTACAGATTTTTCGTCTTTTTTTTAAATTTTGTATTATTGTCAGTTCAAGCCTTTTTTAAGTTTTATTTTCCTGTAAATGAAATATACAGAAAATGTTGTAATCGTCAAAAAATCCGAATTCGAGATATATTGCAGAATTTCTACGTTTCAGACCTCCAATAGTTCGACTAACATAATGTTGGCATCGCCTGTTTGTTTGTGGCAAAAATGAACTCAAAAATGCTTTGAACCAGACTAATGAAATTTGGTATATGGTCTTTACACCGACACAATAACTCAAACATGCAATGTCTTGAATCAGTAAAATTTTGTTAATTGATTTCGCGACTACAAATACAATTTTATGTCACATTTTTGGCTTTAATCGAGTGAGAACAACGAGTCTAAAACACAAATTCGATTTTCAGGTACTACTCCTAAACACCAAGCATTAATCGCCAAAAAAAAATAATCGCCAAGGATCACTTAATAGATTCAGCAAAAATTCTAAATTTACACCAAAGATCAAAATTTCATTACTGTTGTTTGCCAATGCCGTTTTCAAGGTATTCACGATGTAACCGAAGCTCCACAATTTTATGCGTGGGGGGGGCTAACAATTTTATTAAAGAGTACACGAGAAAGGCTCTATCCATCAGGCTGTAAAAAATCAAAGTATTTAAGTATTAGGCTATCTGAAGGCAAAATTTAAGCATTGAATTTTGAATATTAGATTACTTATTATAGAAATTTAAATAACAAGATATCTGAAATAGAATGGATATAAACGTGGTATATTGACTAGCGCCCTCTATGAACGAACTCTAAAAAAGACCAGAACGAAAGAAGGCACGATGGAGTGATGTGAAAATGGTGTTGTGTGGTAAACGGTGTCTGTGATATGTTCGAGGAATATGGCCACCTGTTAATAAATTTAAATGCTGAAACCACTTTATATATGTGTATCTGATGTGTGCAATTAATTACCTATTAAAAATATTGCACTAAAAGGTTGTTGACCATTATTGCTCTTAAGAGACGTCAGAGTGGATAACTTTGCAAATCAAAAACATTTCTGTATAAAATAAATATAAATATTTCCTAAATATATGTTTATTTATATACACTACACTCCCGAATATCCGGCCTAATGTGGCGGAAGGGCAGGCTGGTTAACAAAAAAGCCGGAGTTCTATGAACTCATTTTTTTTGCCCACCAATAATCAGAGGACAAAGTTTTTTTATACCAAAACTCACTGCTATAATATATATTTTCTCACTTCTTATTGAGTACTGACAAGGGGAGGTCACGGGGGTGAAATCTGAGATCGGGATGAGATTTAGTATAATGATATGCAAGCATAAATGTTTATTATTTTAATACTTAAATTGCAATTTAATATTTAAAAAATAGTAATAAATATTGCCGCATTGAAAAGAGTCAGTTGAATGGTCATAGCACTGATCGCATAATCACGAGATTGCAAATTCGAATCCCGCTAGAGACAATGCGATTCACAGTTTGTGTAAATATTTAATTCCTTGATTTTATGTTTCCCTTTATTTCATGTTCCAAAAGATTCTGGACATTTCTTTAGTTTACCAGACAAGTGTTCTGGACTTTTCTTATTGTCTCCAGAAAAGTATTCTGGAACTTTCCCTGCTAGTATAAAATCAGAAGATTTGTCAGTCACTGTGTTCTGAGTTCAGTTAATAAATTGTTTTAGCTCTACTTCTTGTATGTGTCATTGAATTCCATGCTAAAGTATCTACGTGACAATATAACATAAATAGTGATAATTATTAATTATAAATACTCACATCGTAAAAAAATTATTCAATATTTCTAAAAAATTATCCTATATACTTTTACTTTCGATTATATACAAGAACCAGAATAGTAACTATAGTAAAAATATTGGACACAAAATATATTTCGATATCTTGTACAACTGATAAATAATGATTATCCACAAGAGCAAGGTTTCTTTAAGAGATCTATGAGAAAACAACTTCATTTGCATTTAAAAATGTCTCTCTTTCATCAGAAAGTTGGGCAACGTACCATGCATACCTTATCATCTTATTCAAAATTGGTGATGACAATTGATGATGTACAATTGATTGAATTTTTACGCTATCTTCGCAAGAATTTATTTCTTGATCATGTTCGATTAAATAAGAATTTTGTATACGCTTAATACGTTTTGAACCATCTGCCAACGCATTCAATAAATCAACACCTGCCCTCTACTATTTCTTTTGATTACTGCGGTTGGGGAACTTTGCTTACATATTTAATAAATATCAGCTGCTTCCTTCAATTTTTGATATAAATACAGCTTCGTTGAGTTAGAATTGGTAACTTATTATTATTAAAATCCGAGAATTTGAAAATTGTTCGAAAATGATGCAAGCAAGTTAAATTATATGTAGCCATTAATGTTACGTTTTTAATTATTTTTTATTTAAACATTAAATTATAATTTAAGTATTAAAAGAATAAACATTTATCCTTGCATAAAAATAAGTAGCATATTAATTAAAACTATCTATAAGTAGTTAATTAAATTTAAATCATTTTATTTTGTTTAAAAAATGCATCAGTATTTATAAATTATTTTTAAAATTTTATTATTATGTACTTTGATAATAAATATTTATTTTGGATGAAAAAAATTAAAAACATATTAATTAAGAGTATTTGTAAATTTTGAATTGAATAAAAAACTATTAAAAAAGAAAAAATTCCTAACCAGGTTTGAACCCTGACCTTTCGTAAACGAGATGGTTACCTAGACAACCATGGCATCGGGATCATCGGAACGGGAGTCAAGTTATCAGTATATAAGCTTTACCAAAAGTGCCAAGTAGAATGTAAAAGCGGCCCGGTGAATCATAGAAGCAGTTGCCGGATTTTGCTATTGCACCAGAGTCTAGTCGCTGTATAGCGTATAATTTTTCCTCCATAGTCAATACAACTTTTTTTTCAGTTATCACTATTTTGAAATCTTCACTGTGGTACACTTAAAAAGCATTAAGCATACCCCAAGAACAATTTACGAATACTGTAAGTACTGCGTAGTTATAATTAGGAATAGCGGCAACAATTGAGGTCCGTTACACACTGACAAAACATTGAACAATGAGCAGAACGTTGCCTTTTTCCTGTCGCAATTTGTATTTTGCATACGGTACATAGGAAGATTGTTCCAGACGCCCGCTCCCAGTGCCTTGACAATGTTGCCAATGCAAGCCTTGCTTTCCTCATTCAATTGCGACAAAAGAAAATTAGGCCGGATAGTACGGAAGCCGAATAATTACGAACAGGATACTTAGAAGTGTACTGTATGCGTTGGCATATTTCAACGCATAAGCTGCATTTTTCTCCGTGAAAATTATTAATTTGCAAATTATCTGAATTTTTATTTACTATAATTCTCTTAATAAAGACATCTACATGTATTATTGCATCAAGTATTAAATCATTGGCTTATTATTTGACATCAAAGAGCATTTAGGTGCCTTAATATTATATTTATTTAAACAATCTTTATATAGGTATATATCAAATTTGCGATTAAAATTGCTTATTATCAGAAAGCTTTCGATTTATAATGAGTTACAGTTAAATGTTTTAAGACTTCTCCAGGGTTTGAATATAAAAATTACACGACGTAAAAGTGTTTGTGTTGTTCTTATTATATAGAGTATTATTAGTATTAAACTATTATTAGTAGTATTAAAATTAAAAATTATTATTAGTAAAGAAATTATTATTAGTAAATTATTAATAATTTTTATTGTTAATTGTTATTAATTAATTTTTATTATTAATTATTAAAAAGTAATTATTATTAGTAAATCATTATTAGTATTATAAATTATTATTATTATCAAATATACATGAACCCACTGTTACAGCGGGTAGTATAAACTAAGATTATGACGATTGTAATTATGTTGGAAAAAATGAAAGATATCTTGTTATTCAGGTTATCCATGTTCTTTAAGTTTTTAAAAGAATTTTAGTTTTCATTATTAATTTTCAGTTTAAAATGTCACAGAATAAATTCTTTTAAGATAATATATCTATTGAAAATTATTCAGAAAATGTCCTTCTATTTTGTTTCAATCAAACAAAAAAGACAATGGTTTCAGAAAAGTGAAAATATATTCTATGTTTCAGTTGATGTTTTTTTTTTTAAACAAACATTATGATAGTTTATTTATTTATTTATGAAAACTCTTTTGCTAGAAGATATAACACTCATTTTGTGGCAAGAAAAAATATATGTGTGATTACAGTTCCTTGAATCACACATGTAATATATACTTTTGGAATAAAATATTTTCCTAATATGTGTGAATAATCGAAGAAATGTATCAAAAAACAGTATTTTCAAACTTCAAGATTTAACATGCTTTTCTGAAAGTTTGAAAAATTGAAGTGCATACTTTTTGTATGAAACATTTTAGTTGTACAAGCAACTGAATAAAAGAAAATTTTAAAAAATTCATTAAAAAAATTGAAATTATATTTTTTGTTCTTCGGTAAATTAATCAGCTGCATTTGCTTTCAATATTATTCAAACATTTCGTTTGAAAGTATCTTTATTAATAATAAAGATTAATGTGTGTGTTTTGGTACTCTACAGGCCTTGCTTTTTGACTTAACAAATTTGACATACATATTTTGGAAGTTGGAAATATGCACTTCAGAGCACTTTCTTTTTATAATTTTGAAATAAAAATCTAATTCATTGAAAATTAGTCGAAATTTCGACATTTTTCACCAAATCATTTCATATTTTGAAAATATTACAGCATAAAAATGATTTTTAGGTGGTCTTGAAATTCAAAAATTATCTTTTTAAAGGCACTAATTTTTTGGTGTATAATTTTTTCCTATTTTAAATTAATTTAAAAAAAACTAAGAATATTTTAAGCATAGTTGTTTTCATTATTTCTGCTAATATTTCATTCAGCCTCATCCCCTCATTATTGATGATTAAGGCTATGAAGATTCGATTTATTTTTCTATGTTGAGAAAGTATGATTTTTAATTAATAATGCAACAAAATATATATATATATATATAAAAGTTTAACTTCAGAACTAAGCAATGGTGAAGCGTTTTTTTAATACAACACTTCCATTTTTAAATACCACTGCTCTTCCTTGTGATGTTATTGAAATAAAAAGATATAGATAGAAAATTTGAGAAATGTACAGTTGAGTATTGTCAGTTTATTTGCACATTTTAGCATATTTTTAACACATTAATTTATTCAAGGTTAATATATTTTTACTTTATTAATTTTATGAACATGCTTTTGCTCATTTCTAACTACTGTGACTTTAGATTCCCCTGCATCTATTATGTGCATAATAATATTGGAGCCTACGTTCGTTTTTATAAATATTCCAATAATTAAATGAAAGTAATGAAGCAAACTTCCCAATTATAAATCATAAAGTGTTAATTCTGTATTATTCACGGAATTTTTTCCTCCTAACTTATTTATTTGAACAAGAAAAAAGACTTTTTAATCTATTTCCTGCCAGCTTTCTTTCAGGCTAGTGGCTCTAGGCATCAACATAATTCAAATCAGTAACTGAAAACGTATGATATGAAAAACTGGATGTTATTATGTGAATGAATATTTGTAATTTACAAACATTTTCCTAAGAAAGCCCTAAAAATCTAATTATATAAATTATTCAATGAAATCTTTTTGCAACCATTAATCTCTCGAAACAAGTAGTCGTCAAAGGTAGCTGGTATAAAAGAAAGGGGAAGAGAAAAAAAAGAATGAAAGAACTAAACACATGACATTTACATATATTTATTTATCACCGGATAAAGATATGGAGGAATAAACACATAAAATCACACCATACACCTTAAACACTTATGCTACACAAACATTTAACATGTAATAGAACAACCTGATTAATAAAATAATCCAATGGTATTAAAAAACACAACAGCAGCTAGTTAAAACTTTGTTATATAAAAAAAAAGCACACAGAAACATAAGCTATAAAACTATAAAATATAACAAACCTTAAAGACTTGACAATGACTGCACAAATAAAAAAAAATTAAAAATAATAAAATGCACAGGCACATTTAAAAGACTCGATATTTTTTTTCCTTAAATCACCAAATGTCATATAAAAATACTAGAGTTCGAATATAACTGCGTTAGATCACATGACAGGGCTGACTGACTGTACACCCCACCGACCAGCGGGGGGAGTCGCACCAAAAGATACTGAACACAGTACGAGTACAAGTCCACGAACAACACTCGGGAGAAGAAGCAGTATATACAGATATATATATATCAGAGAAAAGTATCGGAGACTCATTTTCCAGATCTGTTATCACAATGAGAAGAAACTGAGAAAAGCTTGGGGTGGTACAGGAATGTAGAGTGGGGAGGTATTAGCGAGGCTGCCGTTGTTTTCGTCCATGCACTCCATACCACTAGGAATACTGCGCCGGAGATCAACACAAGGGTGGCCGAAAGACTGAAAGGAAGGTAAAATACACATCATTATTTAACAATTTCTAGAAACGCTCACAAGTTGTTATATAAGTTACTGGCAAAATTTGAAATCCTGCATTTTATAAAATATATCACATTTTATAGAATGCTGTAAATTGGCCAGCAATGTATGAAACGATTACTATTTCAGATGTTTCCTAGGTATTCTATAGAATTATAAATGATAAAGTAAAAAAATACATCACCTGAGATAATCTTCAAAATATGAAATAAAAACGAATATAATTGAAAATAAAATTATTTCCTTTCTTGTTGAAATAAGTAGAGTGATATTTCATTTTGTTTTCTTTAATAAGAAAGGCAAGAATTTTGTTTTGTACAACTATAGTTTCTTTTTTAAAACTTATTTTCAATAAAAATTTTTAAATTGCATTTCCTTATTATTTTTTTTTCAAAATAACTTTTGCATTTTTAAGAAATGAACGTCTTTTAACTCCTTGCCTGCCGTGGGCATATATATACGTATAATATATACGTGGCACTGGGGATCGAATCTCGCAAGTTATCCTCGGCAGGCAAGGGGTTAGATAATTTTATCATAACTTTTTTTTTTTTTACACTTTATCTAAATGGCATTTTTCACTCTATAGAATGACTAGGGAGGCTATAAAATAATTCTCACATTTCATAAGTTACCTAAAAATGACAATAATTCTATAAAATGTCTAGATATTTGACTGAATGCTGGTGGTACATTGCATAAAATGAATCTAAAGAAAAATCAATAATTCACAAAATGATGTGGATAGAAAAATGTTTTTCAAAAAGAATGTATGGATTTTTTTTTTTGTTAAAAAAAATCTGAATTATTGGGAGCATAATTTGCAGCTACCCCCCCCCACATTGGGCAACTAAGCCGTCTATTCACCCTCCATATAAATAATATTAATCTAGTCATCTAACAAACTTTGATAGATTACATCTTACCATAACAAAAAAAGTAATCTTCGAATCAATATGGGCTTCAAGTCAATAAAATGAATTCTATTCACGCTGTATTCATATGGTTTATTTCTTTAAATTTTGACTCAGTGAAAGCATAAATAATTTAAGCAATTATTACTATCTGTTTTAATTTCATTATTATCAAACATTAATTCAACGAATAATAGTTTTCATTTTAGGAAAATAATAAAATGTTCTTTAAAGTAAAAAAAAAAAAAAAAAAAAAAAAAAAATACAGCAATCACTTAGGAGTAAAGATAACAAACCAATAAAAATAATCATCAGTGTATTTACCTTCCAGAACAAGCACCGGCAATGTCGACACAAAAATAAGCTCTCGGTATATTCTTCTTTCAGGCCATGCTTTCTATGAAATAAAGATCAAATGATAAATTTAAAAATTGAATCAAGTGAATGATAAAAAAACGGAGTCAAATCCATGTCACTTCATAGTCTATAAACATAATAGTGCATGTCATCTCTACTAATAATAAAGATGAAAGTGTGTTTGTATTAGTGTGTTGGCGCTCTAAAAGACAGAATGTTTGCTACTAAGCAATCAAATTTGGCACATATGTTTTCGAGTGTGTAAACCTGAATCTAATAGTGTTTTGTAAAATTTTAATTATTTAAAAATGAAATGAAATTTTAACGTTTTTTTCTCCATAACTACTAAAAATATTACTGCACAAAATGATTTTTATACAATCTTAAGATCCAAAAAAATTATCTTTTCAATAATGCCCCTTTTTTACATAATTTTCTATTTTAAATTAATTAAAAATATATTTTCATAACAATATATTCCACTGCTAAAATGAAACGAAATCGATTTATTGTTGTTATTAATAACTAATACTGACTTTCTTTTTCTATTGTTGATGATTCAGATACGATGATTTGTTTTATTTATTCATGTTAGGTATGTTTCATTATAGGTAGGTCCAGATTTCCATATTAGGTAGGCTTCTAATAAAATTTTTGAAATTTTGTACTTACAATCAAGATTTGATTTCAAAATCAAGTAATGCTAAAAAATTTTTTTAAAAAATGTTTCTATTTTGTAACATTTATCTTCTTTCATGTGATAAAATCAGACATATTATATATATAGGAAATTAGGGAAATGCAGAATATAATGCTCAGAACTATCTAAGGCTTTCAAAATAATGTACATCTATCAAAATTTAAATTTGAAAATATTTTGTTGAGGAAGCCATTATGATCAAATTGAGCATAATATTTATTTGAAATTTTTAGCAATTATTAATCTCGGTAAACTAACTGGTCTCCAAACGGTGACTAGATTAACATATAATTACTTGGTGAACTGTATGGCACACTGTTCTTGCACAAATCATTATAAAATATTATGACGTTGTACTTTGCCCTTTGAGTGTTATTAAATTAAAAAGAAAGAATTTTCTACAAAAACCTTTTCAATTTTACGTTTAAAAATTCTGAGTTCTAAAAAGAAGTGACTTATAAAAATGGGAAGGCAAAGTTTTCTTAAAGCTTTATATTACGCATATAACTTTTTATGACACATCAGAGAAATATTTATGACTTTTTAAAAATTTAAAAGTAATTTAATAAAAAATGTAAATACAATAAATCTATAATAAATACAAAAATGTCACCTAAATTTAGATTAGGTTTATTCTAATAGTAGCAATATTCTAATAGCAGGAAGTATTCTGTTATAACAGAAAGAATCTATTCTGTTATCAGAGTATTAAATAATAAAACAGAAAGTTTCAAGATTTAAAAAAATTTAATACATTTCTAATGCAAGAATTAAATCATCAAAGAAAATATAAACTAAGTAAGAATACTAAAGAATTATTCTTGACAATAAAAGTATCGAATCCAGACACAGTTGATTCCAATTTAATGGTGGGTTGATTGTAGTGTGGGAATCAACCGATGTCATTACTTTTCTGATAGCATACATTGTGTTTTAATAAACTAAATATTTTGCACTGAAATGACTTTAGAGTCATTGCAGATAATAATGAAAATATTTTTCCATTTAATAAAAAAGAGGAAAAGGAATTTAATAAAAGTGAGAGCCTCAAAGCTCCAATAACAATACAATAAAATGACCCAATCTAAAAAATTATCAGTTTTAGATTTAAATGTCTTTAGCTTTGTGTTTGAAAACAAGTAACTTATGGTATTTTTTTAAGTAATAAAGTCTTGAGACTTATTTTAGTAAATAAATTTCATCATACGATCCCAAACATAGAAATCTCATGATTATATATCTGGTAAATATAGATGCCGATCCAATCCATTAGATTAACAGTTTGGGTATTGATCGTCGATAACTTTCGTTCCAAACTCATATCAGAACTTTTGACGCATCAACTTCATGCATTGTTTGGATTTATGTTTCAATTTTTCAAAAAAAAATTAATTCCCTTAAGTTATTTTAGTATTAACGTAGAAGTATACATATAAGGAATAATATGAAATAAATTAATTCTTGCATAAAACCTACTGATTTATATGCCAACAAAATTAAATGTGCTTCAAATGAAAAAAGAAAAAAAAAGTGTATATCCAAAAGTTTTATGGTTCTAGAGACTATTTTCTTTTTAATGTTGAAACCACCAAAAAATAGAGTTGTCTTTTTGGTATACATTATTAAATTTCTATTCTTATACACAGAAGTGTATGCGTCTATCGTGTCTAGACAAGCTGATCGCACTTGCAATCATGAAATTTGGCACAAAGGTAATCTTACAGTATACTCAATGCACCTTGAACCCCGAAATTAAAAATTAAAAATAGGAAAATTTCGTATAATATTTTGTGTTGTTTTGGATGATTTTTTGCATGTATTTGCTCATACCATCGTTTATAATAAATGTAAGAAAAAACAGTACCTCATAGAAAAGAAAAACAATTGGTATTCTAAAGAATTTTTTTTTATTTTTTTTATTCTACGACTTAATTTAATAAACTTTGAGATTTTTAATAAATAATTACTTTTTACAAAATATTCTAAGAATTTAAATTAAAATTCCTAAATCCGACATTTTAATTCCGTTGCATTTACACGTATTTGTCTCTAAATTAAAATAAAAACGATAAAAACGACTTTTTTTAACATGGATTTTTAATTAGTAGTTTATTTAAATAACAGAAAGATTTTCTTTGCTTATCCAAAGAAATTGGAGGCAGTTTTACTTCTTCGCTAATTTGGCAAGGAGCCTATAAAAGAAATCAAGATTCATATAAATTAATTTTTTATAATTTAAATTCTAGCAGAATCAGTTACATCAAACTGTCTAGTTACTTATCTTTCTCTCTTTTTTATCAGTTTTCTTTTATATTCAGTTATTTGTTCCTATTTTTATCGTTTGTAGTTCGGCAGACGATATCAGAATTACGGAAAACAAATAAATAAAAAGGCAAAGTTATTGTTATTATTTATTTCGTTTTCAGTTTTATTTTATGTTATTGTAATTTTTATTTCACTAAATTTCATCAGATCACAGCGAGGGTTCTGTTACTTAAAAATACAATCTTTGGTTGAATTCGACAGATTGGAAGCCATTTTGAAAAAAAGAGTAAAGATGAATTTAAACGATTCCTTTTATACTCTTATTAATTCCTCTTAGCGTTCCTAGCAAAATATTTAGTTGAAATTGTTTTACTGAAAAAAATCTGAAGGTAACTGTTTACCTGCGTAGTTGGCGGAACACGACATGCCAGTCGATTTTGGAGTTAGCAGATTCGATCTTGTTCGTTTCAAAGAAAAGGTCTATTTGTTCCTTCGTGAAGTGGAACTTGCAGAGCTGCTTCCAGATGTGCGTCTCGTCCATTAAGAATTTCATATCATCACAGGCTTGAGCTGAGTTCATCAAATCTTTGTAATCACTTAGTCTGAGTAAAATTTCACGCAAGATGGCGGCCGGCATGTCTGTCAACCTGTATGTGCCATCGTCGATGGGCTGAAAAACAAAATTAATTTAAAATATAGAAAAACCGTCCGAACTATTATTAAATAAAAAAGTGAGAACGAAGGCACAATTTCAAAGTCTTTTTTAGCGCTTTAATGATAGATCTAAACCAATTTATTACTAAACAATTTTTATTAAGGTGCTAAATATTTTTATTACATAAAACGAAACAAAAAAAGCAAAGATTAAAGTAGAAGTATTACCCTCTCCCGAAGCTTTCTCGCTTTTTTTCCTAATAAAGACGCTATTTCTTCTCTTCGTTATGAAAAAGGAGGAACTTAAGCAAAACCTTGAACGCCAAGAGTGCTCAGATGTTAATTTTTAGATTGGGCACATAGGCTTTATAGTATAGTAAAGAATTCCTAGTGTGAATTTTTGGTCACCTTTTTTATAAACCGATTATAACTAAAATTCTGGACAGAATAACAATTCTAAGATTACATATCACATTTCATTTAGCTAAATCGGTGTCCTTTTCAGTTATAGCGTCTACATGGTGCGAATGTACACACCAGTAGACGGCCAATCCCTAGACGGATATATTTAAAATTTGAAGAGGTTGTATATTTTTATATGCTAAACTGAAGTATTAAATTTTATCTCTTCAGCTTTTTGCTTTTGAAATTATCGCCTTCTCTTGTATTCGGATAAACATTTAGACAATGAAACTTTCCTCAAAAGGATTTCGCTCGAATTTCATAGAAATATACAAATTTGGTGCAAACATCACTTGCCAAATTTCGCCTGTCTAGCTTAAAGTTTTTTTTTAGTTATCGTGTTCATTGAAGGATAGATATTATTATAAAAATGTGTTTCTTGGAATCAAAGAGGTCTGAAAAGTGAAGATGCATCAAAATCTCGAGTTCGACTACTTTTGGTGATTAGAATAATTTCTCTATTTCGTATAAAGGAAGAAAAAAAAGAGAAGCGAAACAGAAATTCTAATGCATTAAAATGATTTCGCTGGTATCTTTTTCAAAACAATGAAATAGCTGTGATAACTCTGGAAAATAATCTCACACAAAACTAATTTTACATCATTTTAAAATTTAATTGATGAGGATGAGAATTTCACACCTAAATTTAAGCAAATTTTAAAATGATTTTTTTTACATAATTTTCTATAATAGATTCCATTGCTGACTTGACATTCAAAGACTTTTTATTGTTTCCTAAAATATTTAATCGTGTGATTTTTCTTTTACACTATTCAAAGCCAAGGGAGGGAAAAGTGCTTATTATCTGTTCGCGTTTATGAGAACAATCTGAAAGTGCAATTACATTATCACAGAAGACAATGTGCAACTTAAAATAGATTATCCAGAAACTTAATGACAATATGATGACTTGGGATTTGACTCCAATAGGAATGTTCATATTCACAATAAACAGAGCAAATCCAAGGTTATTAAAATAAGCTGACTTTAATGACTATCACAATTCTGATGCTTATTCACTTTTTTGTTGAAAGAATCCTACATCTTAAGTAATGAAGGAGAAATTTAATTCAAATTACACGTAACTAATAGTCCAAAGAAGCAAGTGGTAGATAAATTTGGGTAGATCCTCCCAAGTAGTCTTATATACACCTTTTGATAAATCATATGACAATCAAAATATCAATGAAGAATTTTTTGCTGATTATAATACTTTTTTCTGTATACTGCATATAAAAAATTGAAGAAATTTTTCAAAACAAAACATACTATTGTTATGGGAAGAAAAATATTTGAAATACCTTACCTCTTTAATTTGTATATCACTAGCAAATTGACAAATCCTGTCAATAGTCTTTAAGTGCTGCTCCCAAAGAAGTGTGCTGCCAAGAGGGCGACCCCAGCAATAATATTTCCTGATAATTCGCCTCAGATCATTTAGCAGCATGTGAAGAATGTGCAAATTTTGCTGGTTGCTGGCAACTAGAGAGGAAGATTGATAACAATCAGTATCTCACCATGAGTTAATACAATTAGTATGTAATATAAATAAAAAATTAAAAACTTTTTAATAATGCACTAAAAAACAGAAAGGATTTTTTAAAAATCAGAAATTAGTAAAACGAAACGAATCTATAAGTATGAGACGTTGATATAATATCTTTAAATAAAATGGAATTTTAATCACATTTATAGCATATTTTTAAAATTAAATGAATATTTAAGTCTTTTTATTCTTATTATAGTTATTATGGTTTAATTTTCTAAACGCATTAATGCCAGAATTTCATTTTATATTCTGACTTTCAGATTTTCGATAACAAATTTTAAATTCTTTAATACTTGAATAATAATAATAATTCTTTTATTATTTTCTACTTTAGTTATAAATTTTGTTTCTCGATTTATTATTATGAATACCATTCAATTTTATAATCAATTTTATATCATCTTCACTACTAAATGAAATTTCTTATTCAGAATCAAAAATTAATTATAAGTTTTTGAAAATATTAAAATATTGCATTATTATCTGAAAAACGCAACTGCACCAAATTTTAGAACAACAGTGCAAAAGTAAATGAATAATAAAAAAATCAATTACAAAGCTCCATTTTTAAATTTGGTTTGTTTTATATTGGTAAAAATGGAATTCTGAATTGTACTTTTCATTCACTTCTTGATATGATAAAAGTTTAGAAATATTGTCCTTGCATAATTATTATAACAGTCTATTATCATAGATTTTTCAATTAATTAAATTAAATTTGGATTAATTTAACCAAATTACAGTGATAATAATAAGACAGCAATATTCTTTAACGAAAATGATTTCAAGTTTCCATAATATTCATAATAAGGAATCTAACTTTTTAACTTTCTTGTACTTATGTATATATGTAGGTTAAAAAACATTTTTTTATTACATTTGTTATAGACATGAAAGAAATTATATAGGAAATGTCAAAATACATCAATCAATCGAATCAATCGTTCTACCTTGTTGAGCCACTTCTTCCAGCACAGCAAAGAGAACTTGAGTAGCACGGCCGCTAAGCGTTGTGAGATTTTGAGTTATCAGTAAATGCAATAGCTGGAAACAGAAAAACGTGTTAGTGATGACAATAGCATTAGAATCATAGGCATAACAACACACACACAAAGCCTTTTGATAAATATACACATATTTAAAAAGAAAACACGTTTCTAAAAATATAGATTATACAGAATGCTATAAATTCTATCAACAAACTTTTAGGGATGATCGTACATATCCCAATAAACAATTTTTGTGAAAGAACATGGAATTGCCATAAATTTAGTTATTTTTTTTTAATAATAAAGGGCACAACAAATAGAATAACAATAATTCACAGATTTAATAGAAGGCCAGTGAATTAACTCATAAATCTTCGTGTTCCATGCGTCATATGGATATCGACTTACCGCTCCCCAAACTTATAAGATGAAATTAAATATTCCAAATACTCAAAATTAATTCGGTGTCATAATTCGATCCAAAAATCATATATAATTTTCATATGGTATGACAAATATTCACATTGTTTCAAACCCTCTCAGAATGCTTAATCGAATATTTTTTACAGTTGCACTTAATTTAGTGCTTCGATTAGCTAATTCCAAAAATGTTATTAGAAATATTCGGAAGAAAATTCAGCATTTCACACAAACCTCCATTATCAGATGAAAAATAAATCTAATTGATAAAAGTGAGTATGAAGCAAAAGTTTTAATCGAATGGTAAAATAGGCTTAGCTGTCTCCAGATAAATAATCTCTATGACTTGCTTATGAAAATTCATTTCATATCTTCCTAAACTATTACATCACAAAAATGATTTTTTTTCTTAACCTTAACACTTGGAAAAAAAAACTTTATATCAATTTCATTCTCACACATTTTTTTTCTTATTTAACAATTTTTTTAACAATTTAATTTGATGCACAATCTGAAACAATATTTTTAATGTAATGATATAATTCAAAATTATTCATCAGAACATTCAATTGTGTGTTTTAAGGATTTAAAAAAAAATGCTTTCTTTGGACATTAACCCAAAAATAAGATTCTCATTTCGGCTTTTATTTCGAATTATATGCACTTTTAAATTTGTATGGCGCAATACTAGACTGGTTCATTTAAATTACTTTTGTTCAGTATTACTGAATAATAAGATTCATTTTATTAACAAAAACATTCCATATTATTAGTTTAATGGCTTAAAATGTCAACAAACTGGCATGAAAAGTCCTCGCCAAAAGTGGCTAGTATAATAATAATGCTTACATTGAAGAGTAATGCTTAAATGACAGGCAGTAATTTATTCGTGTGTGTGTAATCCATCTTTTAAGTTCCTATACTGTAAAATTAACTTTGTAATTTACATTAAATACAAATTATGGATATTTTAGTTATATGTTTAATATTAATTCGATAAATTCTACATTTTTATCCAAATATAATTTGAAGTTTTAACGAAAGATCATAAAAAAGCAAAAAACGAAAAGATAAAAACAAAACTAATCCAATATTAAAAAGTAGCTTACTTTACAAATATAGTTAAACCTCCTGATATCATGAACAGCATTTCTAAAATCAAGTTTCTGAATAGCTTCTCCTATATTATTAAAGCCAATGACCTAGAAAAGAATAAATATTCTGTTATTTGCAATTAATAATGATATTATCAAGAAGGCTCAATATGCGAATATTTGATTTCAAAAATACACTTACCAACAAACATAAAAAAATACATACAAGAGTTAATGGAAAAAAGATTTAAAAAATATTTGAATATTCATCAGACGATAAAAATTATTTTTGAATCTCATGAAATAATTTTTTTTTTTAACAATTGATATTCTCATATATTTGACTTCCGCATATATCCGAATTAAGTTCAAGCAGTCATCCTTTAGCACAGCACACTAAAAAAATTAACTTCCCATCAGAAAATTGGTACTTAAAGACTACTTAAACTTGGACTTGAGGAGATACAAGAGAAACAACCCTTTAGATGACTAACTTAACCATTTAGCCGCGACAGTGGATGTTGGAACTGAATGTCGCCGAATGACGTCATCCTTTAAGAAAAGCTATTAAAGGGTTGAACACAAAAAATTCTTAAAATTAGAGTCAAAGAGATTATTTTAAAATATTATGAGATCGTTAAGAAATTATACACAAAAATTAATTCTAAATTGCAATTACAATTTTTTTTTTCTATTTTAGATAAAAGACAAAACTACAAACTTTATTACAACACTCAAGATTCATGTAGGCAAATCATGTGTTACTCATGATCTGCCCTACAATCGTGGACTAATAGCAAATTTCTATATAATTAAGTACATACTTCCTATGTTCATAATGGTATAAAAAACAGTTTTTGATGTTGATTAAGTAATTTGCAACTCGTAGTTATCGCTAAAAAAATTACAAACTTTTTTATACAGTCCTAATTTAATGGTCATTTATAATAAAATATTCTTAATATCCTATCATTTTGCTGAAAAAAGTTTCACACTTTTGTGACTCAAAGTGACTGAATATGAAAGGTTTCACTGCTTTAGGCAATCCATGTTCTATGATGATTAGGAATCATCTCAAGGAGGCAATTGAAATGATCAAAAATAGTGATATTCAAAGCTTCATAACTTGGTAAATTTAAAAGTAGAAGAAAGGAGCTTTTTTGATTAAAATCAAAGATATTTTACTGGTAGGACCGAAGGACTATATACAAATTTAGACTTTCGAATTTTTTCAGGAGTTCATTTATTGACTCAAATAATATAAAATTCTTTGCATCAGTTAGATACTTTTTATGACTGAAAATAGATGGCCATCTCTAACATTTTAGAAATTAGATACTAAACCACGATTAGAGTGGACATTGTGCATAAAGATTGGCCGAACAACTTGTAGAATTATGTTCGAATTGCTTTATACTTACTTCTTTGGTATTCTTTAAAGTAATCTGGCAGTGAGGTTGGCATTCATTCATGACTAAAAAAGATGAAGGAAAAAAAATCAGTAAATGAAATTTAATAATAGATTCAAGTACGTAGGAAATATATCTTTTCAATTCTGAAGTACAGAAAATAATAACAAAACATTTATATTAAATTCCCTTTTCATAAAGTAAGAGAGTAACTACCATGAAAAATATTAATACCAAAACTTGATTTAATTTGTGCTTAAATTATATTCATTTATTATCTTGAAGTGGATCCCTCCTCCAAATTATGGTAGTAGATCTGGAACTGTTGCTCCTACTGCAACAAAAAAACCATTGCTGGGAAACAACCTTCATAGATCTAGACATGCAATACAGTAGACTCCCGATTATCCGCGGGCGGGTTATCCGCGCCTGCCACACTAAGTTTTTTTCTTTTGCTTCCAAGCAAAGAGAAAATGCTTCCAAAGCAAGAATCAAACACAAATGACTGATTTCTTCAAAAAGGTGTAATTTTACAGTTATGCTTTTGTAATTACATAATACATTATAGTATTAAAGCAGTACATATGTATTAATTTTTCTGTGTATCCTTGACGCCTCTCGTAAGTACAAAGCACTTTTCTGTTTTCATTAACAAAATGCATTTTAGGTTAGTTTTGTGTGATATACTAAAATATTAAGCGTTAGTTAAACATTTCCTGCTGTTTATTTTACGTTTTATTGTACATAAAATGATTTTTCAAAGTTGGAATGACTGTTTTCTCTTTTGCTATACCTGTTTTTAGCTTTTTTCGGATTATCCGCGATTTTTGTTATCCGCGGCGGCCGCGCCACCCAATTCCGCGGATAATCGGGAGTGTACTGTATTTAAACGCTCCCTCTCTGTGTTACTCCCGATACCAATACAAGCCCCTCTGCACATGGGACATGTAGAATTACTACTAAACTAACAAGATTCATTTCTTCCGCAAAAACTAATTTGTATCTCCTTAAATCAACAAACAGATAATTTTATGGCTCTGACTTTTCAATATCTCATATGTGATGGGTCGATTAAATGCTGACGAAGGAAGGCCATAATAAGAACTCTAAGTAAAATCGAAAGCCCTTACGGATATGATTTAATTGATGGAAACGAGTGAAAAACAGTTTTTTTAATAAAGGCTGACGGTTACGATTGATTAGTTAGATTTTCCACTTAGTTTTTTTCAATAAATGAATAAATAATATGCACTTGATTATTTTAGTTAATTACAGTAATATTATGTTTTGAAACAACGGGAGGGCTAATTTAGGACCTATCTCTTTGAGTCGTGACCAGATGAAGACAGCACTTGAGTCGGCAATCCTTCTTCGAACTACCATATTACACTAGAAAGAAGATATCTGACATTCAACATTACATTTAACAAGCACGTCTATAAAAAAAATATTTGGAGGAGCTAGAAACTTTAAGTTTCGAAGATGAGATGTACTACTAAGTCAACTTTACAAGAATTTGGAAATTAAATTGCAAATTTAAGATTTAAATTATGAAAGGATTAAGATAGTGAAGTTTTTTTTTATTGTTCTTTAAAAAGTTATTTTGACCAGATAATTCTAGACTTTTCAAAATTTCAAAAGTATTAAATTTTATTAAAATGATATTAGTTTTGATAATAAACCGAGCTTCCACTCTATTTTTAAGATGTAACAGTTTTTGATTGCATTTTAATGATTTTTATTTCAACATTACCACCCAAATTCGATATTTTGAAAAAATTTCATTCTCAAGCAATTTTTATTCATTGTTTTCAAAAATTAAGCTATTGTTTAATGTGTAAGCATTAAGGTTAGAGACTTCATAAAAAGAAATCTCTATCATCAACTAAAACTCATTTGTCGTTCGTCCATCTGGCTACGATTCAATAACATCTGATTCTAAAAATTTAGAACATGGGGCTGTGAAAAAAATGTGCCTTCGATAGAAACTTTCTGTTTGCTACAAGTCCAAATCTATAAATACATGACAAAATGAATCTAGAAACTTTTCGAAATACGCGCCTTTGTTGATGATTATTGTTTGGCTTCAGAACAGCAACTGCCAGATTTGACCATGCTGAGTCAAACAAATTTTTTTTAAATCAGTGGCAAGCTAATGCGTAGTTTTTTAGATACGGTTCGGTGAATATAAACTTCTATAGTTCTAAAAGATACACTTACATTCGGAAGATGCGAATTCGCAAAAAAGAGAGCAAAAATTTAAATAATTTAGTAATTAGCTCTGTGGAATAGATTAAAACAGAATCAAACAGCCGATTAAACTGCAAAATTTCATTCAATGAAAGGATAGCTATAGAAGGAAGATAAATGATGTTCAGACATTTCTGCTGGCACTGTTGATGAACATTTCAATATGGATATAAAAAGTATTAAATGTCCGAACCAAGTATTTTCAAATACCGGCGGGACTGGTCTCTCCAAAATTATCTTGCATACTCCCTAATAAATTTGTCATGCCAGAGAATGCCCTTCTTGACACTGGCGCATATTAACTTTTGGCGTGAATTTTGCCTTTTCACTGAATCTATCGTGTCTTTCTTGGATAGTTTTTTTGGCGAATAATCTTGGCATGCGGTTAATAGTATCCAAAACCGAAATTGTGTTTTAGACACGTTTTTACCAACCGATTGAAACCAAAATTAGACACAAGATTGCACCTGTACTCACAAAATTCCAGACCTAAAGTCATGGCGTTTTTGAGTTATCGAGTTTCATGTTTTTGAACGTACAGATAGCCAACCCGTCGTAGACAGATGTCTATGCTACAGATTTTAAATCTGTATACCGAACCTTATCCATCTAGCTCTCTTCATTTTGTAGTTATCGTGTTAACTTAGATTTGAACAGGCGGGCAGACGGACTTACTCTGAAAAGATTTTACTCAAAATCTGACAGAAATCTGCAAGTTTTGTTTAAATACCGTATACCAAATTTCACCCGTCTAGCTCAAAGTGTTTTTGAGATATCAATGTCATAGACAAAGACAGGCGGATATTTTCCAAAAATGTGTTTTTCGAACACAGGGAGGTCTAAAACGTAGAGATTCGTCAAAATCTCGAGTTCGAATTTTTTAACGATTGCTGTACTTCCTCTATACTAAATAAACGAGAAAAAAAGCCTCATCCCTATAACAGTCTATAAAAAGTATGATTCACCTCATTCCAACTAATGTGCTTTCTGCGATACAAAAGTAAAGGATTAATCAACGAGAACTTCCCTCGACCTGTTCGTACACATTGACGATGTACGATTTATCTTGCATTTCGCCTCCATGCATGAAATCTAATATATAAAATTCTCGTGTCACAGTTTTCGTTGCCATACTCCTCCGAAACGGCTTGACCGATTTTGATGAAATTTTTTGTGCTTATCCGGTATCTATGAGAATCGGCCAACATCTATTTTTCATCCCCCTAAATGTTAGGGGTAGTCAATTATTAATTAAAAACTAACTTTCCCGCCAAAAAAATCTTCCATTTTCCCACCGCCAACTTTTCCGCCAAAAAAATCTTCAATTTTCCCCAACGCCAAATGATTTAGGCTTTAGTTCTTTTTTTCTCCCAACAGTAATGAGGCTAGGGTTAAGATTTTTCGGCGGATTATTTCAAACGATTCTGTTTATTTTCTTAATGTTTTATGCATTTAAAATTAAACATTGTTAATTAATCCATGTTTCAGATTCATTCTGAAGTACTTTTGAATTAAAATAGCACAGAATAAAGGAAATTAAAAATGTCTAATCTTCATAGCGTTACCCCAACTGGCGTAGAAAAATTCACGCATTTGCGTTACGTAAAAGGCGAAGAAAATTCACGCATGCGCACTGTGTTCTGATCGTTGGCATGGCAACCATTATCAACGGACGATTTAAATTACTTTTAGGTTAGTTGTATGCTTTTGTAAGTAAATTGTATTTATGTTATATATTTTTTGTATATGCTTATAGTTTTAAGTACATCGTTTTTTAAGTAGTTTTTTTTAACCTGTTTACAATGATTTAAATTATTTTTAGGTTAGTTGCATGCTTTTGTAATTAAATTGTATTTATGTTAGTTATATATATATTTTTTATATATGCTTATAGTTTTAAGTACGTCGTTTTTTAAGTAGTTTTTTTAACCTGTTTTCAATGATTTAAATTATTTTTAGGTTAGTTGCATGCTTTTGTAATTAAATTGTATTTATGTTAGTTATATATATATTTTTATATATGCTTATAGTTTTAAGTACATCGTTTTTTAAGTAGTTTTTTTAAACCTGTTTTCGACAGATTATTTTAAACGATTCATTTTATTTTCTGAGTGTTTGATGCATTTAAAATGAAACATTGTTAATGAATCGATCCATTCATGATGAATCTGAGAAAATTTTGTTGACAAATGCTTGAGATATTACATAAATTAAGAAAGATATTCTTTAGTGCCCATAAAGTTTAAACGCTCAGTGACTCTATTATCAGTAATCATATTATTAAAAAAAATGCTTTGTTTCAGTAAAAAATATTGTTATATTAATTGCAGATTAATCCTTTACACTTTAATTTAAAGCATAAATTCTACGAAGGGTAACAGAAAATTAGAGAGATACATATCACGTTATGACTGAAGGCCTTTATAATATTATGAGTGAATTATATGACTATCAAAATTTGAAGTTTTAAAATATTTTGCTGAAGAATAAAATATTTTGCTGAAGAAGTTGGAATTGCATAAAATATTTAATTATTAAAATTTTAACGAACACTAAGATTGGCGAACCGGCTGGTCGCCAAAGGCGGCTAGTAAACATATATTTTTAAATTCAGTTTTAAATTTTCCATTGGATTAATTAACTTCAAAATTTGATACAAATCTAGCTTTTTGATATCAAAACCAAAAGCCTGCTTTCATTCTTCTGAGTTACATTCACAAGCAAATGAAATGTATTACAAACACTTTGATGGATTCGGCCTAAAAATCGAAAACAAATCTACAATTTTGGTTTAATGATCGCACAATGAAAGTCATTACATCTGACTTATAAATTTGAGTTGTCGTTTAAAAAGAAAGACAGTATACCAACCCTTTAACAAATGTCGGAATTTAGACAAAAATCTACAATTTTAATATATAGATTAAATGTACACGGAAACTTTTCTTTTTTGTAGTAACCTGAGAGTCACCATTTTCACACACAAACGAACATTCAATGGCAGATTTCCGACAAACCAAATTAGGTAGCTGCCTAGGAACGTTGGACTAGGTAGCGACCGCAAGCAATTCGATTTTAAAAAAATTTATAGACCAAGTTTTCTAATAAATAATTAAAGAAAGAATACCAATTCTAAGAATCATAAAATATTAAAATTTGTTTCCTTTGTTTTCAAATTAATTATTATTAAATATATAAACAACAAGAGTTTGTTTGAATTTTAAGAATCATAACATATTAAAATTTGCCAAGTTCATATTTGTTTCTTTAATTATTATTAAATTTATAAGCACCAAGATTTTGCTTAGATATAATGTTGCAAAGGCAGATTTTGCGCAACCATGAGTCTCAATAAATAAATAGCATGTACATTTTCAGAAAATTACTAAAATAAAAATTAATCTAAAATAAAAGTTGACTAAGTTAAGTTGACTTAATTAAGTTGGCTAAGCTTGAAATACGTTGAAATGAGAAATACCATTAAATAAAAGAGCAGACAGGAGGCTCATTACACTGAATAGAATCGTAAATGCCAATGAAGATAGACACTCAGACTATAAACCATTTAATGAATTTGGCCGAAATTTAATGCATATCTATAGCTCTAATAAAATAATATGCCACATTTCATCAATCAAGTTCACTGAGTTTTTGAGTTATTATCTTTAGATACTAAAGGGAAACAGATGGCAGACTCTTCTTTGACGTATTTTGTCCAAAATTTTATAGAAATCAACGCCTGTGATGTAAAGATCATACACCAAATTTTATTTTGTTTTACTCGTTTCATTTTAGAATTATTGTGTTCGTAGACAGAATTTTTTTTCAAACTTAAGAATCAAAATATATGGGAAATAGAAGTCGCCGAAATTTTTGACGCTGAAAATTCTGGCTCTTTAAATGTTTCATATATGAAAAAAGCAAAGATTTACAGAATAATGGGTTATTTTGAAATTGCGCATGCAGAAAAGCGTAGTAAGAGAGAAGAATTAGTAATCTCAAGATGACAAGAACAACATCAGAGAATATATTCTCAAACTTTCAATTTTCCTGATGCCACCAATAAAGAAGTCAAATAAAATGACAGATCTATCGGTGCATTAAAAGATAAAAATTAGAGGCATTTGAGAAATTTATCTAAAAAATAATTTAGAAAGTTTAAAGCATGAAATATATAAGATATCCATTCTAATAGCAGTTCAATAGCTAATTTCTAAAACGTAAAAATTACGCATTTATTTTAAATTCTGAAAAATTAAAAAATCTATATTTTTATAGGGGGCTCAAATCTTAGAAGTCATATTTATTAAAATATTTTAGACATGCAAATATTTTAAACAAAAAAGATTATGCTTTTTGACAAAACGCTTGTTGTTTTGTTTTCGGAAAAAACTGTGATCTTAACGGTGCTTTCAATATCTCTAATTTAGGCAATTTTAAACCATTGCAAATGGTTCCCTCAAGAAAGATTTGTCAATCAAAGGGCAGTGCTAGTTCGAGGCGGTCTTTGATTGACTTAAAATAATGAAATTCAAAGTTTTAAAATTTAGTAGGTTTTCTTCTTTTGTCACAAATGTATAGATTTTGTTTGTTTGTTTAGAATGTTAAGAGTCTCAAATATGTTTTAATGGATTTGACTAATATGATCTAATAAAAATTCATAATTCATAATATTTTCATCAATTCATTTATAGACTGAAACAACATAAAAGATAGTTCTTTACGCTCTTTAGAATTTTATTTTTCTAAATGAAAGAATATTTCTATTATTAACGGTTAAGAAATTAGCTATGAACCATGATTGCAGTAGATACCTACAAACTTTCATCAAAAAACAATATAATTAAAAACTCAAATTCACTCTACCTGAATTATTAATGAAGCCAATATTGGAACTACCAAATTGATATTCAGAACTATTTGTATCTCGCTTCTTCTCATGAAAGGCATTTTTATTTCTGCTATACCTGCAAAAATAGAATGAAAAAAATAATCAGAATTTTCTTGAAATCACAATCACTTAATAAAAATAAATTAACTGTTTGGTTTTCTGCAAAAAATATTTATCATTTCTGACTAAAAAAATAACTTTCAATCAGAAATGATTAAAATATATCATAGACACCAGTAATATTATTTAGTAGAAGACTATAGTAAAAGATTTCATTAAAAAAATGGTGATAAAATAAAGTAAAAATTCCCAATGACTTGCCGAATAACTTGGAAAAATAAATATTTGTTGCGATTAAGTATTTTCAGAAAGAGTGAAAAAACAATTTAAATTTCATTACAGAAATGAAAACATAATGGATAAATCAGGCATAAAATATATTTAAGAATTGCCAAAATCACAGAAACAATTGAATAGCAATTAAATAAATACTATTAAATTTATATATATTTATTTATATATATTTTAAGTTGATTTACTAAATATTTTTATGTTGCAACATCTTCGGTAGTTATAGATGAAAAAAAAATCAATTTTTGCTCATTTTTTAGTTATTTTTCAATAATGTTGGAAACAAGTATCAGAAAATCACACTCAGGTGAATATTTTCAATACCAAAACTATTCTGTGATAAAATAACACATATATAGACACACATCAGGTTTTATTATTAGTAAAAAAAAAAAAAAAAAAAAAGACAATAGTCTTGAAATTTTCAACAAAAATAAATGCATTTAATATTTCTCTAGGAAAGAATGCCAAAAGGAAGATAAATACATTAAAATCAAATTTTATCCATCTAACTCATTAAGTTTTTAATTTATCATATTCGCATACAACCGGATAGACAGAACACATACTGAATTCCAAAAATGCTTTTTTCAGTTTTAGGAAATGCAATACATCGGATTTCACCAAAATTGCGAGGCTGAATTGCAATATTTCATTTATGCATATTTCATATACACACACACACACAAAAAAACAAAAAAATAGAAAACAGCAAAAATGAATGCTTAGTATATTTATGATTCTTCAAATCAACTTTCAACAGCCAAAATCACATTTATATTATCAGTTAATTTTATGGTAGTAAACATATTTTTTTTTAAAAAAATTATAAACTGGTGTGCTATTTTCCAGACAGAAAGATGAAATTTATGATTCTCTCCTTTAAGACGTGACAAATAAAATTTTTTCATACTAGATATGCTTTTTTTTTTATAAACTCCATAATACAGCTACCATAAAATAGAACATTTCAAAGTCGTTAGAAGTTAATAAACTTTCCAACGAACACATCGTAAAATTGTCAAATCATTTTTCAAAACAAAAGGAAAATTATCGTTCTTTTCAAATACAAATAAATCAGACATGAAAAAAAAAAATCTTATTTCAAATCGTCTGCGCTTTTTAGTTGACTGGGGCATCGCACTGATATACTGACGTTTCTTTATTTTACTTCGTCAAATTCAGTACGTAAGAGGAAAATTCACATATATTTATGAAGTTCCCGTTACACCACTGGTCAAGCGTAGCTAACTGCTTTTGTCTATGGTGATCAGTGACGAAAACTGCGCAGTGATTGGATTTCGATGTTATCGCATTCCTTTTTAACCTCTTTTAAGAATTCTGGACACGAACAAAGAACTCTAAAAATAGAGCAGACAAAGTGTCACGAGTGTCATCAAAAACTCATAATATCTCAATGTTTTCTTGTCGTCTAAAGAAAATGAAGATAATAAGCGAGCAAATTAACACAATTCTGATGTTTGAATAGTAGGTATGCTTTCTCTCTTTTTTTTTTTTCAATTCTAAACGAATATAAAATAAATAGAAGTCGTATTTCTGAGTTGTAATTAAACGAAAATTGGCCGTTTCTAAATTTATCACAGTATTCTTCTTCTAATAATTTTAAAACAGTAATATTATTTACAACACAATGGCAATGATTTCCAGGATGTTATAACAATGACTTCCATTCTATTATATCTTTTATTTGCTGCAATTTGACGGTTCATTGAATTAATAGGAAATTAAAACAAACAATACAAAATATATGTACAACAAACAAACAAAAATCATAATTTAAATTCTGGGAGTACTTATTACGGTAATAAAAAGATAATAATAAGCTTTGGTAATTACATTTAAATGTTAAGAAATAATCAGTTTATTTAGCATGTTTTTTCAATACAGTTAAGATTTCAATGCAGTTATAAGAACCAAATCAGCGAGTCATATTTATGCAATTTATAATTTAAATTAGACTCTAAACCACACTCTTTGTTTAAAAACAAGAAACATTAACAATGTCATAATTTGATACCAAAATACAAAAAAAAAAGAGAATTTTATTAATAAAGGAATCAGAATAATAAATTTTGGATAACTTGGAAAAAACTCATTTTCTGATAAATATATCATTTTTGTAATACTGCCAGTTTTATTATTACTAACCATCTTTGGAGACCAGATTGTTTACGCCCAATATTTGCTCTTCAGAATGGTAAATTATTTATATGAAAAGCATTTAATTAAAAATTTCCTCTTTTTAATAAGACAGAAAATATGAATTAAATGGAATCAATCTACAACAAATTACTGCGCGGGCAAATTAAAAAGTATATATAGTACAAAATATAAGAAGAAGTGAAAACCTTATTTCGGAGTCAATGATCCAAGGAAAGAATTCTTTTTTTTAATTTTAGTTTTAACAATAGCAAAAATAATAGTGTAAATGGAATAACGAATTAATTTGAATTTTATCATAATAATAAAAATATTGTTAAAAGCTGTATATCAAATTAAATTTAAAAAATTTAACTAAAATTAGAAAAAAATGTACAGAAATGGAATTAGTATCATAAAAAATACCTTTTTTTAGTTTAAGAGAGTGAAAAATCTTTTTTTCGTCAGCTAATATTTGTAGAAGATTTGGCTGAAAAAACACTAAAAACTTGCATAATATTTAATTAATTTTTGGATTTTGGAAAGTTGATAGTGAGTTATCTCTGTTTTAAAAAATATGAGCGTAAAATTTCCTAACGATCGGACAAAAATTATAAATTTGTATACAGACATTCAAGTAAGCATTCAGGTTTAAATTTATATATATAACCATATTTTAGCAGTTGCGTGACCGAATAGAAGAAACTTTTAAAACGTCGATTTATTTTACCACAGAAAGCATCATTTACGAACAAAGAATAAGTAGTAACAAATACGTCAATCTACATAATGACATTAAGAGCAGAAGAGACCAAAATTTTTCCCTTCAGTGGTTTTACTTTGAGATTTTGATAGGGATTTCTTTGACATGTGTAGTCTTATAAAAGGGAAACCTGCTGAATTAGCAGTTTTACAGAGGTAATTCAGAATTAATTAAATAAAAAAAAATTAGGAATTGGCTCAGGAAATTTAGAAGTTATAAAATAGCATTTTATAATTTAGAATTTGATTTCATAAAGCCAGAATCGCCTAATAACATTTAGCAGATTTTAATACAATCAATTAGGCAATAAATCGAAAGATTTACGAGATATTAGAATAACTTAACTGCCTAAAGGCAGTTATCGCAAGTATAGAGATAATGATAAGAATCAGAATAATTTTCAACAACATTTATAATATAAAAATATTTTATTACACAAATTTCTAACATGTTAACAACTATACGCAACAAGCAAATATTTTTAATGGTAACATTGCTCTCAAAACTTTTGTCTGGGGAGCATCATTAAAGAATTCGCATGAAATGATAAAGATGCAAACGATTCGGAACTATTGTGTTCACAAAGAGATACTTGCCACATTACACAAAGTGGAGTTTACCATTCAGTCAATTTGACAATTGCATAATGCACACTCATTTCGGCTGACCTCAAGCCAAAAAGGGCTACTCTTTTTTTTTTTTTCCATTAACGTGCGTGAATTCGCGCGTGCTTGTACAAAGATGACTACCAACAGCAAAAGCAAAGCGCATCAAAAGAGTCTGGTCTGAACAGAATGAGACGCAGTAGAGAGTGATTCAAAACATCGAACAATAGCATCATAAAGATTAAAAAAAAGGAGCAGTTACACACAAAAGAGAGTGGCAAACATCCCGAGAATAATGCGCAGTGCTTTCAACTCGGAAAACAAGAGGAAAGGCCTTATTATTATTTTTTTTTCCTCCAAGACCAACCTCAACACCCAAGGCGTGACTTCTGGGAGCAGTTTATTTTAGGTGTTATAATCAAGATAAAGGAAAGGAATGCGAAAGTCCAAACCGGATAAGAGAACAAGCCTTTGCGCTTATTCAAATGAATCGGAAAGTATCTAATTCTATCCATTCCGAAAATCGGTGATAAGGAAATAACTTAGTTAATGGTTTACCCACAGAGCTATAATTTGAAGGAAAGCGATTGCAGGCAAGGATGTATTTTCGGCGGTTTTGGAACGCAAAAAGTTGCTCGATTTCACCATAATTGCAGAATTAATTATTGGATTAATGTTTAATTTTTTTCATATATTTACCAATACCAATTTTATCAAACCTAATACTTTTTTTGACATTTAGATCTCTCGCACACAAAGACAAACCTTTATGATAATCAAAAATATAACTTTCAAGAACTATATAGAAATGCCATGATTTTCGTAGAATTTCATTAAAATTCTTAAACTGCATTTTTTAGATCACAACAGAATCATTTTTAGATTTATGTCGATTTGTCAGTCTGTGTATGCTATCATTCAAAAAGAAACGAGCTAAGAAAAAATAATAATATTTAATTAGCGCTTTTTACAATGAAATTGCAAAATTTCTCTTGAATTTTGGGCAAAATTCGGCGATGACAGGTTTGTCTGCCCGTTCTTTGTTATGTGAATTCGATAATTCAATGCACTTTTGGCTAGATAAATGAAATGAACATGTGGTTAAACTATAACTGTAAATCTGCTTCAAACTTTGGACCAAATTCGTCAATTAGTTGATTGTTTGGCAACTATCCATCAACAAACACAACTAAAAATGCAAAAACTCAAAAACGCAGGCAAGCTAGATCGTTGAATTTTTAAGTCTGACCCTTACATTAAAATTGTCGATTAGTGTCAATATCGTACTCAATTCATGAATGGGTAAACAGCAAAGAGAAGAAAATACAAAAGAGAATATCTTCCCCTATTGACAAATTTTCCTAAAATTTAATACATGTCTATAATTTTGGTGATAAAACCGCTACATTTCATCCGCTAAGCTCTTTAAGTTTTTTTTCCCACTATTTCTGTCCTCATACAAAAACTAACATAATTCCTAAGGTTGGATTTCGTCAAAAATTGATTGAAATCTACAAAAATTGATGTAAGGATCACATACTATATATGTTCAATATGTTATCGTATTCAGAAATGAGCATAATTTTAAAAACTATTTTTCAAATTCGGAAATAACTAAGCGTAATCATTACTTTTTTAGTAATATCAATATTTCCTCTGTATAACTTCGCATACAAAAAATTAAAAAGATGCACCGCTATAACATAACGGCGAAAATTACCCCCCCCCCCAAAGCATTAAAACTAAAAAGAAGTAAAAAGCTAAACGTAAATAAAGTTACATATTTCAAGAAAATGGACTTCGGTTACTCAAGTTACAAGATAAATAAGGTAGTTTAGGACATTCTAAAGAGGCTAAAGCTATTAAAAAACAGTGGCAATATATATTTTTGGAAAATAAAAGTTAATTCCAAATCGAGATGCTCTATTACGTAATACAATGACGATGAAGATGCTCTAAGCATAAGGGTTAATTGATTTCTTTACAATGTTTCTTCTATATAGCTAATCAATAACTCAGAGAAAATTATGAAATTGTAAAAGAACTACATATTTTAACTTTCAGTTGAAACTTCTTATTCTCTCTCTTCTCTTCCCATACTTCTTATCTTTTCCCCTTAATCCAGTAATAATAATAAAATGCTTCAGTTCATAAAGTGCAGTTATTTGCAAAAAATAAGAAAGAGATTGAAAAAAAGTCATTAAAAATGAAATCGGCCATAATCAAACAAAATAGTGTAAACTTGAACATATTTTAAAAATTAGGATATATATAATTAGTGTTCGTATTGAATTTTTAATTACGGCTTCTCATATAATAGTATACATTTTCACAGATGATTTATTAGTTCATCAGTACTCTCAAAAACTATCTTATCGAAACTTTAACTATTCTTTATTTCCCTTTCTTACAAAAAGAACAAAATGTCAGACCGACTGGCTTAGAACACGGAAGCTTTAAAACCGCGATTTGAACACGAATTTGACCAATTCTCCTATAATGAATGAATCCAATGAAAAACGAATTTGATCAATTCTCCTATGATGAATGAATCCAATGAAAAACGAATTTGATTAATTCTCGATTCAATATTATTAAAAAAAATTTCAAAAAACTTTTAGCAGAATTCTTACGAAATAGCAAATTATAAAACCTTTATATACTTTTATTCCATAAAACTTATTCAACATAATTTAAAAACACTTTCACGTAATAGATGATACAAATAATTTGAAATGCATAAATAAAAAAAAAACTTTTTACGTCATGAAAGGAACAGATTTGAAAAATTTTCTTTAGAATATCATCAGAAAAGAACTTAATATTCGTATATAATATACAAAGAACAGCCATAGAGATAAAAGTTTATTAACCTTTATTATTACAATTTAAATGCTCAAAAGGAGGAAATGAAAACTTCTTAATCGCTCAGTAGAATCATCACATAACCAGATTATACGCGACGCATTCTGGTGAGATCACCGAAAGTAATTCCACAAAAATATAAAAGAATCGTCTGCTGTGTCCAAGTTGCCACAGCCAGGAAAACGAAGAGAAAAAAAATAATAAAATTCACAGCTTTCCTTCGATACGGTAGTTAACACACTTTCAATTTTAGCTCATTTCCTCAAAAACCAAAGCGAAAAAAAAAAAAAAAAGATAAACACCAATGGCTTCGGATAAATATTTTAAAACACTTCCAGGTGTACAGATGCGAAGTGAACCGTATCCCTTGAGTAACTGAAATAGATAGTTCAATGGCCGTCGGTGACAATGCAGGTTCGGCATTCTTGCTTCAATTCCGTAACAAAGCGAATCCCTCTTTATTAAACGTATGCCATCACATGCCGTGCTAAAAGCGGACCTTTTGTTAAGTCATTTTTTTATCGTGTCTTCCTTCTTTAATTGTTTGAAAGGGCGGCATTCGAAATGAAAAAGGCGGGAAGCTGCCAGAGAACATAAGTCTACTTATGATCGTACGTTGCGACGAAGAAATGATTATTCATTCACCGTCGATTACTTTAGATGTCAAAACATACAGCACTACAAAAAATCAAAACAAAATTATTTAAGAATTATTGAAGAAATTTAATTGGAAATATTCCGCTTAAACAAAAGAATAAAAATACAATTCTTGGAAATCTGGTACCTAGAAATGTTTTTTATACAATGACGTTCCAATTATTTTCTGATAATGAGTCATTCGTTGAAATTAACACTTGAAAAATACCTCGTCCGTTCTTTGACCAGTTATTTTTTAAAAATTTATTTACAAAGTGCTTAATATATAAAGATTAGATTTATAAATGAGTTTTTAAAATTTTTGACCGATAGGATTAATAACTGAAACACATTATTCATATTTTCATCTTTACCAAGACCATAACTACAGAATCCAGGGCAATAACTGATAATAGGGTTCCCGCTTCATCACTTCTTTAGTTTTAACCATTTTTTAAAAGTTAGTTTAGTAGTAATCCTTTTTTCATTAATTAAAGTTGCCTTATATACTTAAAATTGAATGAAAAGTTTGTCGACCAATGTCTTTTTGATGTTATGTTATTTCTGATTCTTGTTTAATCCGGCAAATCAAAAAAAAAAAAAAAATGACATCTGGAGCTATTTGATCTCAAATGCAACTTAACCTGAAACATATGCAATAAAATTTATGCAAAATCTTTATTAGCAAATTATTCTGGATATTTTATTTTTAAACTAGAATTCTACTAGAGCACTTTTTAATTTCTTATCACATTTTCAAGATTCTCTAGTTCCATAGAAAAGCCTTCCATCTAAAGCAGTCTCTATGACAGCTCTATCTGATAGCAGGATTGCCATAATTTTACAAGTCATACAGGTACATTCGCAGATATCATTTTTCATTTTAATGGAAATAAAGTTACCTTAATTAGATAAATTATTGCTCGGCTCAGAAATAAAAAATAAAAATAAGCTTAGCAAAGCTTAATTTTTCATTAAAAAAATAATAAACTTTCCAATGCAAAGAAGAAGAAAAAAGGATTTAATTTCTTTTTCTCCTCAAGGTACTGTAGCCCCCCAAAACGTTCTTTTCTTTTGCGTACTTGTTTTTGTTAATGCAAAACAGACTTTCCTCATAAGAAACTTTTGAAAATATTTTGATTGGTAACATTGATATAAATAAGCCAGAAACGTTGAATTATACGTAGTATCATATCTTATTTTCTCTCTCTAAAATAAAAAAGTATCGAAATATTGTGCATAAACTGGCCATAAAATCATTATTTGATGACAAAAAATTATATTCCAAAAGGATCATTGAATATAATACTGCAACAAATTTTTTCTCTAGGGAATGTAAAGTTTATTTTATTTTTTTTTATTCCAACAGATAGAACAGCTAATCCAGAAATAGTGATTTTACATTCGATTGTTATCCAAATGGCGTCAACAAAGGAAAAAGTTCAAATGTTACATTGGTTCCATGCAATCATTTTGATCATCACTGTTCAATGTCAATTTTGGGGTTACATAAAGGACAGTGTTTTGCAACACCACTTGAAGATACACTCAAAGTTAACGACACAAATGCTGTTTCTAATGTAACAGCCGAAATACAGTACAAAACTTAGGAAGAATTGGAACGTCGCTTTGAAATTATGACAATTATCAGGGATTCTCACACTGAAATTTACCGTCGTTAATTTTATTAAAGTCTTTACAATATATTGAGCAGCCGTAAGCGAAACTATTATAGTTTTTTTACAATAATTTTTTGTAGTCAGTTTATAATGCATTAACTGATGCAACTAATATATAATGCATTTGACATGCAATGCTATAGCAATATAAAAGAATCCGTGAGAAAACTATAACTACATAGTAAGGCAAATACAACTAAAGTAGTATAAAACAAAAGCTTATTTCAAAAAAATTCCAAGTACATCCAAACAAATTTACAAAAATAACTTAAATGTAAGTCAGTATATAAAATTAAAAAAAAAAAAAAATTCAAAAAGTAGTGAACCTTGAAAAATTTATAATCTAGAGAGAACCAAAATTATTAATTCACAATTAATGAATAGCAATTTCAAGTATACCAAGTCTTTTCATTAAAGATTTAAAAGAAATAGATTTATGTTTTTCGACAAATGGAAATCCGTTGCATGAAAACTGAAAAACAAAATGATTAGTATCGACAATCCTTCTCACTAACAGTGTGGATTGTTTAAAATATTAAATCTAAAAAAGTATGATTAGAATGGATCGTAATTTGCCACAAAATAAATTATGATTAGTAATTATAAAGTTAATATAAATGTTCGGCAAGAACACACGCACCAGTCACGGGATTATTTCTATCTAAAAGAATTATTCCAACTACTTTACTATTAACTAATGTTTTTGAAGACGTTCAGTGCATCGTATTATCAGTCACAACACAATAGGTGCATGCATAATTTAAACAATTGATCATCCGGCATCAAATTTATTCAGACAGCGCAAAGGCACACCTAGTTTCCCAGCGAAAACTAAAGAAAAAAACGGCGGAGCAAAGACGACTATCAAGAGCAATTTGCAACAGCAAAACTTGTTACGGGAAACAACATATCCTTGCACTTCCAGACACAAAGCTTGATCCACTCCTGGTAGCAGAGGGACCAGCAGCAATAATGAACGCTGTGGCTCAAGGAAGTGATTAAAATCTCAAGCAGCAGGTGGTTGTTAGGCATCAGCGCAGATTTTATATGCAAATAAACGTTCATTATAGAAGGCTAACGGATATAATTAAGCAAGCTTCTTTCTGCCTTACTTTTTAAGGTTGCTCTTCTTGTTAAAAAAAAGCATCAATAGTGTTCTTTTTCTTTGGAAAAATGAGCTTGAGATTTTTTGGATGATCAAGAAAGTGAAACGGTTTTCTTGTCATTAGTCCCATGAGAAATTGAGTAATTTTTAAAAAAAATTATTTTAAGTGATAGGAAACTATGATAAATCATTCTGTGGAAAAGAAAGTACTAGAGAGGAGGGAAAAAAAAACAAAAAAAAAAACAGTTAACAAGGAAAATGACAAAAATAAACAAGCATGACGGTTTTTTTTTTTTTTTTTTTTTTTTTTTTGTCTAAAGGAAACTGGTGACATATTTAAAATTACACCAAAACCTATAAAGGGAATGTAAAAAATAAATGAATTATACACTATATAATGTATAATTACCATTCAGAGAATAAATGCGTTTCATCGATTAAAAAAATCGTTTGCTTTCTTATTAATTATGATAAATTTTAAACACTGGATTAAAAAAAAAAAACAATTTTCAGAATGAGAAAATTTGAACGTTAAAAGTATTGTATTATTATGTTTTTTTTTTTTTTTTTTTTCATTTCAAGGACATTTATCATTTCAAGGACCTGATACATATATGAATATTTAGATTTTCTCTGAACTTTTAGAGAAAAAAAAAACATTAAAACACGTTGCAGGATATTTCAGATAAATTAATTCAATTTTTTATAGTGTATTCTTGCCTACTGAAAAAAAGATAAAATAGAATTAAATTAATAGGAAAGACTAATTTCTATTTTTTAATTTAAAAAATTTGGTCTTTGTAGACATTAATAAAATCCTGGTATTCACCAATATATTTGAAGTTTTAAATTCAAAGCACACAATGCAGATATCTTACAATAATGCTTAGGCATACTGTAAAACATAAAAAGTCGAATCAGCAAATTAAAAACGATGCAAACTGTAACTTGAGTAAACACACATTGCAATAAACGATGTTTTTTTATGGGTATTGATTGCTTTTTGTTAAAGTTTAATGGCGCAACAGCCGCTTTGTAAAAAAATATTACACTTTTAAAAACCTCTTTCATCTTTTAACCTTTATGGAGTTAATCCGGTATAAATTTGTATTTTAGTTTTATTAAAATTACTTTAAAAAATGTTTTAAAAAATAAAATGGCAAGACATAATAAATAAAGCTAATATTCAAGAAATTAGAAAAAAATATTTGACGTGAAGCAAAGAACGCACAATACAATAATTTGTAAAGCAAATACAGAACAACTGGAAATAGAAATACAGGTTTCTAAACAGCGAATGCAAATGGGCACTGGCTGATTTCTGATTAGACAGCGTAGGCAGCTGCTAGAATTTTTATTATTAGTTAATCAATTAATTTAATTAAATTTTGATCCACACCAATGGAGCTATCTAGTAGAAGTGCAGAAACAACCAACTTAGAGATTTCACAATTATTTATAATAATGAAATATAAAGGAAAAAGTTAATAAAATCTTTTTAAATAAATTTTTTTAGCACACATTTTAATGTTTTTGAAACTATTTTTTAGTTTTATTTATTTTATTATTATTTCGATTTTTGCATCTATGATACTTTAAAGTGCATTATCTCGATAAAATCAATTATTCGTTCCTGGCTTAAAGAATATCCATCATTTCATATAATGTCTATGCATTTTATACAATACATATAAAACATATTTTTAAAATTATTCGAATAACTGCAATCCATATATTGTATTAATATATTGGGCATTATATTAAATGACTGTTTTTCATTAATTGCCAATAACATGTAGACATGTTACTTTACAGTAAATAAGCAAAACTGCTTTTATTTTAAACATAAAAATATGACAATGGAACGAGCAAGTAAAGCAAAATAAAACCAATCTCCATACATCAAAGGCGAAAACAAGATTTAATCCAATACAAAATGGACACACAAGGGATAAAGCGTTAAAAAAAAGAATAAAGAACTAAATTTCAACTTCATGGGAGTCCATATTAGACTCATAAATAACTCGCATTAAATTAGACAGTTTAAACCCTGAAAATAAGAAAACACGCCGAAAGCTAAATACTAAAGACGCCAATCGATAGCGACGCCACATAAAAAACTATTATAAGGGGAAAAACACATAAGAATAACGGATGTGAAATCACATTTCACCCAGAAAAAGTAGACCTTCTAGAAAAAAATTAAGTAAAAAATATTCTTCCCTCAGCATTATTTTCTTTAATAAGTTTTAAAATCGTCTGCACACGTTTCAGTTTTTATCTTTAAAGCGCTGAAGCACGTCGAGTTCGTGAGAACTTTAAAACTACAAATAAATAGATAATGGCGCGGGAAAAGGCAGGTTAGGCTTTTCAATAAAAAGTGATTTTCACTTAACGGTAGGGGAAATCGGTAGTAAGTAGTCAGGTCAGAATAAAGTCAGACTGGAAACTTATCAAAATGACTCATGGTCTTTTTTTTTTGGTTCAAATGAATGAACGTTGGGTGTTGGTTCAATGAAATGCGATGAATGAACTTAGGAATAAGACTGAGATCTCTCTCTCTCTTTTGGTTATTTTTAATGTATGTGGCAAAACTTTATTTTAACGAAATTTAAAAACATTGAGACTTGAATTAACATACAGAAAATTTTTACATTTTAAAACTTGCTCACTCATTGGCTCAAATATAATGTACACACATTTTAAGAAAAATGAATAAATTTAAAATTTAAATTATAAAGTCCAAACTGATTTTTGTTCATACATTTTTTCCTTGTTTGAGGTTTGTAATTGTTGTATTTCAAAACATATGGTTTTAGATAATCTTCAAATAAGATTTTTTTCTGAACATCAGCTAAGAATCTTTTACCTATTAAGAAGCATATAATAGGGATTTATATATCAATTATCGATTCAAAATGTACGAAAACAAAGAGAAAATAAAGCTATTTAAAAACTCTTCGCATAGAAAAAATTAAAAGTTGACATAGTTTTGTTAAATTTATGTCCATGCCAAAATATTAATTAATATTAAAGTAACATTAACATTACTAATTATTTATTACAATATTTTTACTATGTACACAAAATAATGAGATTAATGTAAAAAAAATTTATAAATAATATAAATAAGTTTTTTTAAATGGCTTTGCTTTCAGTTAAGGACATTCGATTTCACGAATTTTTTAAATATTAAATATCAATTCAAAGAAATCCGATTCTAAAACGCCAGCTTCAGTCTAATTAGATTTGAAATCCATTTCATCATTAAACTGAATGAAAACAATATTAAGCGGCCATTTTTCCTAAGATGTATTTAAATACCGATAGAATTACCGATTCTTCTAAATTGTTGAAGTAACGAATTAAATACTACAAGAAATTAAGAGATAGGAAATTGGATTGAGGTTAATTAACACTACGATCTTATTTGAAGCCATCACTTCATGATGTTTCACTGTTCACCGGAAATTATGATTTTAAACATGCACTAAATGATTTGTATCAAGAGCTTTGTTTTGACTTTTTAAAAATTGTAATTTATTTCTTAATTAAACGTTGAAAACAGAATTAAAGGTATCAAAATAATTATAAAATAATTGAACATTTCTTTAAATGTTTCATAAGAACAATATAATAAGAAGTATGTAAAATGAAATGGTTTAAATTCTTGTTATTTAAAGCTGCTTTAGCAGTTAGAAAACATCTTATTTGCTCAATCAAATTAGCTCTATTCTTAATATGAATACTCATAAATTAATAAGCCACACATTAAAATATTTATTATTCATAAATAGGTATTTACTAAATGCAATACATGATTATTACAATTATAATTAGCAAAAAAAAAAAAAAAACGAGTTGCATCCAAAATTTAATGATATTCAGAAAAGATCCGAAAACTTCATCTGGTTGGAAAATTTTTAACAAAAGCTGGTAGGCAAAAATGTTACGGAGCAAGATTAATTATTACTACAAAACTAACTATCGACTTTTATTAACATTAAAAAAACTGAAGAAATTAAAAGAAACCGAGTTAGATACAGAAGGTTATTCATTTTTTCAAATAAATCTTCAGTTCTTTATCTTGAGAGACTTACTAAACGAGTGTTCGAAATAATTCGGTTAATAATACTCAAAGAATGTACCTGCAGGTCTAAAATATAATCATAATATTCTGTTTATTAATTTATTTGTTAATCATAAAGATTTAAGAAGAAAAAATTTCCTACTCGATTAACAGAAAAAAAAAAAAAAAGATTAACACATCATTTGAGGATAACTGAGAAATCTCAATAGAATGTGCAAAATCATAAAATATTGTATTCCTATTTTTATAAGTTTTAATGTTAAGGCATATATCTTATGTTGTATAAGTTTTAATTTTAAGGCATATGTCTTGACGATGGTGCAAATTTAAAGATTTACATAACATATTATTATATGCCTAATTACACGATACGAACCTGAATTAGAAAACAATATTAAGAGAGATAAAAATAAAACCCCATGATCTAATAAACTACATTCAGCGAAAGCGAGTCGCAACAATTGATCGCCATCTGGCACTAATTGGGAGTCCTTAATTAACTTTCCTTTCACTCATTTGGGAGCACGACAACAAACAGGACTGCAGCTCATGCAAGTCAAATGACCAGAAGTTCGTTGGAGGCAACGCAACTGCGAATGAATCATCAACAAACCGATCACCTTTTTAGAGAACACCGTCAGACGACGACCTTAAAAAGAGACGCATCATCTATTAGGTCGCAACAGGAGGAGGAAAAAAATTAAGAGGCTTAAAGCGAGTATCACTCGCATTTAGAAAAGACTAGATAGATAGGGCTACGGACGGTTTTTCTTCTTTATTGGACTCTACATTTTTTACGATTATGTAGCGGGTCTGGCGCCAGTTGTGTTGCTGTGGTCCGGCTGAGGATAAGGTGTGGCACGCTTTGCCAATTAAGATTATGGCGAAGTTGGCGATTATTGCACCCCCCCCCCTTTTTTTTATTTCTTTCGGAACAACGAAGACAATGGTTGATAGAGAATGAGAATGGTACGTTTCCCGTTTAACATGTTAATATTCTCTTGTTGTCGGGATGGGGGGGGGGAGGGGAGTTCTAGGATCATTTACAAAATGATTATAAGTGGGTGTAGAAGAAAATAAGACTGTTTCGCTGTTTTAATTAAGGAATTGTTAAGTGAACTGCTGTCTATTTATACAGAAAAGCTTAAAAATGAGCATATTTTAGATGGTAGTTTGTTACCCCCTTCCATTAGAACTTTTTATTCAGTGACGGATTTCCAACGAAGAGAATAAGGCAGCTTCCTAGGGACGCAGGCAGGTCGATTGAAAAATGTTTTTAGCCCAGGTGCTAATCTAATGAATTTGTAAAAAAATTAAAAATTTATGAATTATAGCATATTAGGGTACAATGTGTCTTTACATTAAATTATCAAAATTCTTATTAAATAAATTAAAATGTTATTATTCACTCAATTATAATATAATGGAATATTAGTTATTCATTTAACAAATTATGTTATATTCCACATTACAAGACATAAAATAATAATTTTTAATGTTATATTTGTTTGAAGTTTTTTATTACCTTATAATCTACCATAATTATTAAATAACTTTATTAGTAAGAAAAGCATTAACTAATAATTATGGTTAATTTTAAAATTTAATTGCCTTAGAATTTTACTACTTTACTGATTTCCCCCACAATAAACATATTAAAAAGATTAAAAAATATTTTTACAAAATTACTAAAATAAGAAATTGACTTAAATTAAATCATTGATCAAGTGAAAAATGAGTTAGAATGAGAAGCCACACTGATCAATTATCACAGTCACTAAAAGAGAGATCTCATAATGCGCCATAAACCAGGGCTACAATGTGCCTAAAATCCGGCATTGTTCATGGTGAAACTAGCACTTTACACTCATTTAAAAGACCAAAAGAGAACATATTTCGATTGCTATTAATTCGATTTTGTTTGTTTTACAGAAAAATCAAAGAATAAAATAAAATATAAAATGATTTTTACTCTTAAAAATATAATTTGTCTCTAGTATTTTGTCAGTGCAATATTTTACATTATGTAATACGTTTTAAAAGTGCGGATTTTATTAAAAATTAACCAAAAATAGCTGTAAAAACAGAGTTAAATGTAATAAAAAATCAAAACTATTAGTAATTTATTTTTAACAGCAATGGCTCTAGCAGTTTCCGTGTAGAAAACAATGATTTTAATCCTAAGAAATTCTTTATAATTCGCCCTTCCGCTTTATTACAAAAGAGAAAAAAAAAACTCAACTTCTTAACATTTTTTTTAACTTATTATTTATAATAGGATAATTAATAATCAACACAATACCAGTGAATAAAATTTAACGAACAATATTCCACCAGAACGATTCGTTTTCATTTTTTTTCACTAAACAAATATTCAGTGGAGAATTGGAATGATAATATTCTATTGCTGAAAACTATGTACACAGTAATAGTTACTTACAGACGATTCTACGTTGAAAAAAACAGCAACAATGAATTCGGCTTTAATAATTGACCATTATAAATCTATGAACAGCGATACAAATTTTTTACCGAATTATATATATATATATATATGACACTAAATTCTGCCCTCTGAACACATTGTAAACAACAAATATTTAAAATGTCAATGGCCTTGGCGGAAAAATAAAACAGGAAAACATTGTTTACTTTGAAAAAAAAATAGAAAGTACTGGAGTTTTCGTTTTCGGTCACCCGAAGATAATATGGTGTAAAAACATCCTTATCGTACCGGAATGTACGATAGATGAGTTGAATTGTCACCCAGGAATCGGGGCAGACGTTGCGATGGAGAAAACAGACGCAAGCAACAAATTCAATAAATAGAAAGTCCTTTCAAACCGCTTTTAGATAAATTAAATAAAAAAGCAACCATTGTAAAACAAAATATAAATTTCCAAATTGAATCGAGTTTTTTTACTCCCGGACTTTCTAAAAAAAGAAGTATTATCAGTTTAAAATGCAGATTACAAACCTAAATCACCATAGGTAAATTACATAATCATTAAACATTCCAATGATAACTGTTTCAAATTTAAGAAATAATTTAAAGAAATGACCTGAATAAAATAATGATTCATATTAAAAAATGTGAATAGCTTAGCTTTACATATAGTTAAATGATTCTCATCGAAATCGTTTGCTGAACATATTCACTCAGTATGATGGGAAACATAGGATCTGTACGAATCAACAATATGCAACTTTCTATTAAACCTGTTTAAGAATAATGGATGACGATTCCAATGTTGTTGTTTTTTAAAAAATAATTTTAATTTTCCGTTTCATTATTCTGTTCTCAGTAAATTTTTTTCCTCTTTTCAGTCCTGACTTTTATTCCAACTTTTTTGCTTGATTTTATTTGATGATTTTTTTCAACAAATTTTATTCTTTTTGCCATACATCTGGCATGGAGTGACCAAATCTAGTTTTTATGCCATAAAAGAACCTTGCTTATTATTCTTAATTATAGAAGAAGAATAGGTGATTTGTTGACTGGTAAAGAAATAATTCTTCGTGGATGTTAAGTACTGAAAGTTTCATCATAAAAATAATTTTCCATAAGAATGGTTTTCATTTGGTCATCAGGACACTTTTTGCTTCAAAAAGTTTTTCTCACAATCGTATGCCGAACATATCTTCGATAATATTTCCCAGAAATAAAACGGTACGGTCTCTAGATTTAATATTGAGAGAACTATAAAATAATCTTTTGGTAAGCAATCATTTCAGTATTGTATTTTTTTAAAAAACTAAAGAAAACATACGTATTCCAATATAATATAAGCATGGTAAAATTATTTATTCTCGTAAACATCAATAAAAGTAAATACCAATGGAGAATAACAGAAATATGCGACTAGAGAGAAAAGAAATGACAAAACGACATGGGGAAATAGACTAAGTGATTTAAGAAATCTCTTTTTCTGCGCCCACGCGCTGACAACAAGACTCATGAAAATCAATTCAGAAAAAGATTACTCTAATAATAATTCTATTCCGGTTGTATTAAAATAACTGGTATAACAAATGCTTATTTTAAATAAGGATAATCTATTATAATAAGCAATAGAAAAGAAAAAAAACTTTCATTCTGTAAAATTACAATAATTTATAAGAAGGTCTACAAAATAAACAGAGCAACACGTCTGTGCTTCGAGATAAAAATATATTTACGAAATAATTATGCTAAAATGCAAACGATTTTGTTGGAATAATTCCATGTAATCATTATAATTGCTAGCCTCTAGACGGTATAATTAGACTCTAATAGAAACAGTAAACAATTAGTATTAACCAAAAAGCAAAAATACAAACTTTTAAAAAAAAGTTCGAAAAATATTTTCAGAAAATAAATTTAGAAATGAAAATCATAGCGAACTTCTGAACAAACTTATAACTACTGATTACTATAAAAAAATATGTAAATTCACAGATTTCAGAATATTAATGTTCACGATTTTCCAGCGTATACATTATTAGATAGTAGATCTAGATCGAAATCCTGAATGATCACAGTATGAAACCGGAAATATGTTAATTTCAGTTGCATAATAGATATATGCATAGATGATGAATTTTGCAATAATACAATAATTGGCTTTAACCGTTACACGATAAAAAATACGAAAAATCGCACTCAATTTGCCATGTGTGACAAAAAAAAAAAAAGATTAATTAAATTTCATTTCAACAAAAATTAGATTCTGAAGAATGTTTTCCATTTGTTACTATGCATTGAATAAGACATCATATTATACCAATATGAAGAGATCAGCTTAAAAAAATTGAAACAGTAATACAAAAAGATATTTTTTATTTTCAGCATTTTTTCCAAAAATATTTAAGGATTCAAACTTTGATTTTGTTTGCAATTGATATTGACAATTTATTTGAGCAATTTGATAATGTTTAAAATTTCCTTTTCAATATGTAAAAATGATAACAAGAAATGTATTTAATGTCGCCACAAGCGTTTGATTAAAAATTCAGTAATTAAAAAATTAAAAGTAATGTTGTAAAATATATCAAAAATGTTTTTAAGAATTTATTAAAACTAGAGAAAAATTTTGCATGAAAAAGAATTTGGTAGCACTGAAAGCTTATATATATAAACTTCAAAGTGTCGTAAAAATAGCTTTTTTTGCAATAATATGCTCCAAAGCCTATGAGAAAAAGAATGTTAAAAGTTGATACTCAAGATAGACAAATCAAGCCTAAAACATTATCATATTACAATGTCTTGCACAAAAGATTCGAATTTTCTTTAAATTTAATTTGAAATGATTTATAGGCAATCGGTTTGTTAATCAAGGACTTAAATAAATTGTTAAAAAAAAATCTCAGTTTTCGGTTTTTCACATTCGCAACGTCCTTTGCACTCTTCAAGAGACAAAACCGAGTGAATGATTTTATACGATAAAATTAAAGAAAAATTCTACACCTTTGAAAGTTTACTTTGGTCACAGACATGAAATGCTATCAAGGATCATTGATATTTCAATAATTTGTTACTATGTTTTCTTCTGAGCTGCTAATGGTGCCTTGACACACCTACAGGTGTGTATCTTTTGTCACATTTAATGTTGTTTTAGCGTTTTGTAATTACCTCATTGCCGCCTAGACTGGTAATTCTAAATAATTATTTGAATTCATTACTGATAATGAATCCTAACCAAATTGCAAAGTTATTGCTTATATTTAGAAAATTATACCTTTTCATTATTAAGGCGACCATAGGTTCTGGAAATGAATGAAAATATGATAGGGTATACTTAATATTAATTTAATTTTTGTACATCAAAATATTACATAATCTTTTTCGGCTAAAATTATAATTATATTTGTTAATAAAATTAGAAAAAAATTCGAAATACTTCATGTTAGATATTATTTACTTGCTCCAAATTAATTAATTAATGGCATCCAGATCAATTAATTAGAATTATTCATTCATTATTTCACTTGTATCAAGTTGATATCTAGACATCATCAAATCCTCATCATCCTAAATTAGAAACAGAATTGCTTATAAAAGCATAATATTCCAGTGATGCTAAATGGCATCCTAATCCAGTAAAGGATAATATTTAGTTCTTAAAACTCATGGTCAAGAACCCACGCGGATTCCACAGTAAATTACGGCTAGTAGAAACTGTTATAATCCCCCTCCCTTTCAGATTCTTCAATTATTATCAGCAAAAATAGATTTCACTTAAAATATTGTTTTATCCTCTTGAATCGGGTGATGTAGAAATACTGTTACTGTTTATTCATTCCAAGCACAAATGGATGGATTGCGCATAGCATAGCTGCACACAAATACCGATTAACTTCATTGCAATAATACTTGAACTCATTCGCAAATGCTGCAGAAAAAGAGGATAAAACTATCGATAGAGGATTACTATAGAGAATAACTATCGATATATAAAAAAATACAGGATAAAACTAGTTCGATTTATGCACAATATGTTCATCATCGCCGGCGGTTAGAGGTTTAAAATTCGCAAAATAATTTTTGACAAGTTATTATTAAGGATTAATTTTTCAATTAATTTCTCAGTTTTATCGTCTGGTCAAAATTTCTCCGTTGGAAATTGAGGCGTTAATGATAGGAAACTCATTAATTTATTAACTCATTTTAAATTTTCCCTCTAAATTTAAAACTTAATTTTTTTAAAAATTCTGATACTAAAAATTTTTTTTAAAAAACTTCCAATTTAAAATTAAGATTCAACATAAATCCATTTTTGAGTTCAAAATTAATGATTTCAAACTCTGTCCATATAATAAAAAATCGGTTGCAAAATAATAATTCAGATAAACATTTTTTTTTTATTATTTTTATTCTTTTGCGTGTATTTTAAAATTATTTACAGAAAAAATTGTTACAATTTCTTAATAATCTTTATTAGCACAAAATAAAGCAATAAACCATATAAAACCATAAGTAAGAAGTGCAAGCATATAAATGATAAAGCGGTGAAATAAAGATAACAGAATGATCACATTCCAAACAAATTCGCAAAATAATATAGAAAAATTTTTTCCTCTAAATTTAAATCTTAATTTTTTTTTTACTGTGATATAAAAAAAAAATCCTAGAAATTTAAATAAAGATTTAACATGAGATCCACAATTTTTGAGTTCATAATTAATATCTCAAACTCTGTTCATAAAAAAAAAATCGTTTGCAAAATAATTATTCAGATAAACATTTTTTTTCATTCTTTCGCGTGTATTTTAAAATTATACACAGAAAAAATAACTGCAATTACTTAATAACCTTTATTTGCACAAAATAAAGCAATAAATCATATAAAAGGTAATTGAGAAGTAGAAGCATATAAATGATAAAGCGGTGAAATAAAGATCACAGAATAATCATCTTCCAAACGAAATCCAAATTTAGAGTAGCCATATATCTAGTTCGGCAGTTCGCGTACCTAAAGGTGTAATTACCGAGTGAAAGTGACTAAGAACACGAAATGCATACGAAAAGAGCTGCAATAATCGAGTAGGTGGCATAAAAAAAAGAAGTACAGTAGGAGTTAAAACAGGATCTATAGGTGATCTCTCAGTTCATCTCCCGAGAATCTTTCTACTGCTCTATTCCCAAAAGATAAAAACGCTCGAATTATTACTAGAAATATTTTATTTTGTAAGGTGATTGTAAACGAAAAAATGATGCACATTCCAGATTTCTTTATGGTAAAATTAATTATGAATATTAAGTAGACATTGTTGCATTTTTCCAAGATGTTATCAATTTGGTGAAACTACATGTCAGAAGAATCTCTCTTAACAGGCAACAATAGAACAGGATAAGAGTTTTTTTTTCTTTTTCAATAACTAAGTGTAATTTTTCGAGAATTCATCTTTTCAAATTTCTGAGGAAAATGTATAAGTCTATTAGTCCTGTTTTTTTTATTTATTGGTCAAAATTAAATAAAGAATATGGGAAAGCATACAGACTGTTTAAAATTAAAACGTGCACACTTAATTTTATATTTCAGAAATGCAAAATTATACTCCAGTTTAAAATTATCATCTATATATTTAAGAAGAATAGCAAAACCAAAAATTCAGAAACCCCAACTTCAATTACTAGTTTGATTTCGTCCATTTTTATTTTAAATGAAAGGTCATAACCTCTAGATGCGTCATCAATAATCGCTTGCTCTGCCCTTCCATTCTCGAAAGGAATATCGAAGATATTACTTTATTGTGCGTTTCCTTTGAATGAAAAACTTTGACAAGATCCCCAAGCCACAATGATTACGCCGATTTCGCCAAATCTTATTTCACGTGAATACTCATGACTAGATACGTCATCAATGGTCGCTTAACCTCCTAAATACATATCGTCTTTAATTTTCGAAAGATATAAACAAATAGACCGATTTCAGCACTTCGCAAACATGGCTATTCAAACATTCAAAACGTAGATCATTCATGGAAATGATCTATGTTTATTTTACAGATATTAAGTAAAATAATATTTTTTTTTCTTGTAATAAAATGCAGTTCATCAAAATTGGTTGGCATTACCTCAGATAATACTATTAATATAGTGGACGAACAGCTGATCGCTTAAGGTAGTTCGTAAGAACTATTATATGAAAGTTAAGCATTTTTTCGTGTAGTGACATATGAATATAATATAAGACAGACTACAAATAACAATAATAACAGGCGGCTTCTTAATCTCTCTCTTCTATGGGAGCAAATTAAATCAGAGTTTTTCTTTGAATCTATTACGAAGTATCTTTCATTAGGTAACCAGTATATGAGTTTCAATCACATTCATATATTATAGACAATTGTGATGTCATTTAATTGCACGTTGTCTTACGCTTTAGTGCGATGCCTTTTTTTTTTTTTTTTTTTTTGTAAAAAAAAAAAATGTGCATTAGTTTGGGAAATTGTTCCAACCAACACTTCCTAATGTACTTTAGGAGGTATTGATCCAACGCATCAGATGTGTATCACAATTATTAATTGACTTCATTCAAACTCAAACAGAAAAAGCAGACATCCGCCATTTATTACGAAAATGAAGTGCTCAAGATGAAGAAATAAAATTAAACCTACGACTCAAATATATTCTGGTTTTTAAAAAAAATTCGAGTATTGATCTTAAAATATTTATATTGATTTCAAACATAGTAAATAATAAAGGGAACACTAAATACATACACATACCATGAAACTAATGTAATAAAATTATTAATAAAGATGCATTTGAATTTTAAAAAAGGCGAAAACAGTTTACAGATAATTTAATAATAAGCTGAACAAATATCTGAAAAAATTTTGATAAGTAACCGAATACATAAAATACTTTTAAAAAAAAGATTTACCGAAAAATAATCACAGAAACGGCAAGAATATCAGTTGCAGGCCAATAATATCAAAAACGAATTAAAATATTATTCAAAAATAATCATTAAAAGTATTATGTGATCGAGTGTCTGCCATCTCGAACAGGTCAAATAAACACAAAATTTTATTGTATTATTATTCTTGATTCTATTATTATTGAATTATTATTATTGGCATTATTCTTGAATATATTAAAAATGTACAAATGTTATTTTCACACATATGTATAAACTCAAGTTAAGTGCATACAATTTTATCTTGAATTTTCTTAAGACAATATTGCAATTAACCCTTGTTAAAGTATTGCTTACATTCAAGGGAAACGAGGGAAAATGAAAACGATATATTTTTTAAAAACACAATTGCCAATTTTAAAATCTCAATTTCGAACAGAAAAATCTTTCTGCCAACCTAAAGAGTTAAATCATCGCATGTCAGAATCACAAAGATGAACGAACTTCACAGATTAGCTGGTGTTTGGTGGAGACATGATAAAAATAGCAAACACAAATGACCCTGATAAAATGACCAAGTTGATTACGAAACCAAACGAGTTCATTCAAAACGATTATCTCGCTGAAAAATTTGAATAAAAACAAAGAAGTAATTGTTGTTTTGCAGCTAAATAATTTAATTAGTTCACGCCCTTGATAACTATTCTTCTTTCCAGCTTCATCGATAATATCATTAATGTAAAGTTCTAAGAGGTTTCGAAGGGATATTTATAAATTACGACTACAATTTGTAGATGTCTTATCAGCTAAATGTTCTTATTCGAATAAAATTTACATTATAAAGTACCGCCAAAATGTCCAGTCTTTGAAATAAATAGTAATTTTACAAAAGTTATCACAATGATTTATCTCGATTAAAATATATTTTTATAATTTACACTATTTGATGTTCTGCCAACGGATTATGTTCATATACGAGTACAGATGGAAAACAGAAAATGACAGACCGAAGTTTAACTGATTAAAAAACAAAATATATAAATTAGAAGAAAAACATGGATTGAATCGTCGAAATATGAAAACGATTAAAAAAGTTTTATGTATGAAAATACTTTTTCTCAAAATAAACGGCAGCATAAATGAAGGAAGAAATATCAGCTTAAACAAAATAAATAAAACTTTACAGAAAAGGAAACGAAAGATTTATTTAGAATTCTTCCTACACTGAAATGTGCTATTTCAAGAACAAAAAATCTTTATTTCCTTACAAATTTCTTTAGTTAATTAAAATATTTTTTAAAAAATAAAAATATTTTGTTAGTTACATAACATTTTCCAGAATAATTACATAACATTTTATTAATTTTTCGAATAGTGAACGGTATTTTTATTCGTGGAACCAATTTCAAAAACAAGAAATTCATTTTCCTGTAATTTCCGTAAATTCTTTTTCCTGTAATTCATTTTCAAATATTTCCTGTTACTTCCTTATTATTTCTTTTTTTTTTTTTTTTTTTTACACAAGAATGATTCATGAAAGGAGTCAATATTTGAATGTCATAAGTAGAAATTTTGACACGTTAAATCATTAATCAACATATTAAAAATAAAAAAAAATATTTTGATAGCAATGCTTTTTCCCATTTCAAAACTGTTTTGAAAACGTAGTCGGAAAAAAAGATCAAAATGCGGTTAGGTTATTAATTTAAAATCTGTATTTATCAGAAAGATTTTCGTGTTTTCCTTCAAAACATAAGTAATTAATCTGCAGAAATGGACTATTATTAACGAATTTCAATCCAATTTAATCGGCTTAGAATTTTAGAGAACACGGAAAAAAACTCAACAGCTGTTCTGTATCATGCGCGTGTATAAAATCTGAACAATTATGTAAACAAAAAAAAAAAAAAAAGGAAGAAATAAGGTATTAGCATCCATTTCACGGCCAGTGATAACGAAAGCGAAAACTGACAAATTAAAAAATGTTTTCTAAGTTCCGCTTTTATTTCCAAAGCGTTCTGAATGAATGCTCATTATGCTCGAGGCAGAATTAGTGAAAGGAAAATGGCAATAAAAAAAATTCGATTTGTAACAATGCTTGATCGGTTATCTTATTGAAAACAAAGGTTGGAACAAAAACTCGGCCGCCGCTGCCGGAATTCGACATAGTTTCTGATGAAAAGATTTCAACTTTCATTTTTTTTCCAACAGTTTTATCTGATAGCGTGCTGGGACGGAATTTAAATCCCCACTAAATGTAGGTCGATCGTGGAAAACTAAGAGTTAAGAAAATGGTAAAAATGTCTTTTCCTAGTCTTGCAGAAGTCAATGTTGCGAAAAGGATTACGGAAACAAAGACGGCTGTGATAAGATACTCGACAGTTATCAAATGAAATGATTGTAAGCAAATAATAAACCTCCACAATTTATCTCACACGAACTATAGTGTATATTTGATAACAAACATTTAAAATACGGACACTACTAAATAAAAATTTATTTCTAATAAATCGCTGCTGTTCTCTAATAATATGGTGGGTTTCTTAAAGGCTCCATGTGCGTCGAAATTTAAAATGGAACAAAATAAACTGGAATGTTCTACTCTCAACATTTTTAAATACTACTAGCCGCCTTTGGCGACCAGCCGGTTCACCAATCTTAATGCTCGTTAAAATTTTAATAATTAAATATTGTATGCAACTCCTATTTTAATAGCTTCTTCATCAAAATATTTTAAAGCTTCAAATTTCGATAGTCATATAATTCATACATAATATTATAAAGACCTTCAGCCATAACGTAATATGTATCTCTGAAATTTTCTGTTAGCTCCTGTAGAATTTATGCTTTAAATTAAAGTGGAAGTGGTTAAACTGCAATTAATGTAAGAACATTTTTTGCTGAAACGAAGCACTTTTTTTAATATGAGGACTGAAAACAGAGTCGCTGAGTATTATTTGAACCATTTGGGCACTAAAGAATATCTTTCTTAATTTATGTAATATCTCAAGAAGTTTTCAAGAAAATTTTCTGATTCATCATGTACAGATCAATTAATTAACAATGTTTAGTTTTAAATGCATCACACACTAAGAAAATAAACAGAATCGTTTGAAATAATCAGTCGGAAACATGTTAAGCCTTCAAAACCAAGTCCGTATACATTGAAAATAGAGTTCTCAACAATCAGAACACAATGCGCATGCGTGAATTTTTTACGCCCGTTGGGTTAACGCTACGCAGATAAGAAATTTTTAATTCCCTTTATTCTGTTTCATTTTAATTTAAAAGTACTTCAGAATGAAGCTGAAAGATCGATTAATTAACAATGTTTAATTTAAATGCATCAAACACTAAGAAAATAAACAGAATCGTTTGAAATAATTGGCCGAAAATATGTTAAACCTAACCTCGTTAGCGTGGGGAAAAAATGAAGCCTTACTCATTTGGCGGTGGGGAAATGAAAAGAATTTTTGGTGGGAAGGTTAGATTTTAATTAATAATAAAAATTCTACTTATAAATAATACTTATAAATAAAGAAAACATTTACAAAACGAGATCGAAAATTGATTCTGCTTTATTCTGTATAAACGAACATTCTCAATAACATCAACAAAAATTCTCTGAAAGTATCAATTTCTGCGAAAATATGTTACTTTTGAGGTTTTATTTTACAAATTTGTAGTCTTCTGGGTATGACTCCAAAATACATTTAAAAAATTCTTATTTTTAAAATGTAAAAAATTATCCTTAAATCAGTTTGATTGCCAAAGTTTTTATTCTCCGAATTTCCAATTTTTTTTTCAATACCTATTTCTATCCAAAGCTACATAACCAGCATGTAAACATAATTTAATAGTTGCGTGACCGAATAGAAGAAACTTTTGAAAATTTAAATCTTTGATTTATTTCATCACGGGAGGCATGATTTAAGTACAAAGAATAACTGTTAAGAAATGCGCCAATCTAAATCGCGACAGAAGAGAAGAGACAAAAAAATTTCCCTTCAGTGATTTTACTAGGAGATTTTGATAGGGATTTCTTTGAGACGTGTCGATTTAGGGAAGAGAATTTTATGTGCCTTTAAAAGAATGTGATAAGCATTAGGAATTTTTAGCCCTTCACTTGCAGAGTGAGAAAATACTGAAGTGATCAGTTTTATAGAATGGGTGTAGAATTAATGAAATTTTTTAAAAAGTGGAATTAAATCAGGAAATAAGAGAATATTTTAGAATGAAGTTAATATGGGCTAAATTAAGATAAAAATTAGGAAATTAATTAGGATGTAAATTAGATTAAGATATATCATTACATAAATATATTTAATATTTTCACCAAACAGAGTGGCATTGCACGAGTAAATAAATATAAGAACTAAAAATGCATAAAATGTCTTACTTCAGTCAAAACAGCAACACGAACGTTAAGAACATCTTTGTAAATCTGAAATTTTTTCATTTAGCCTCACAGTAGTGAAGAAAATATGGTACATATCTTGATTTCCTTCTTTTCACTAATGGGTTTGCCGAAAATTTGGCACGGATCTACTGTTAATTTTGAGCTAAAACCAATAACTGAATTTCATTCATCTGTATATCTGGATTTTTTAGTTATCTTGTTCTTATAAAGGGTGTCCCAAAATTAACGCAAGACCTGCATTTGCGCCCCCTTTATACCTTGCAGTAAAATGTTGGGAACTCTTAAAAACACCATTTGACAGCTGATAGTTTAGGGTTAGTAAAAAGCATTACTCAATAGAAAAACATTTTTTTATTGCTGAACATTATTTAAAAAAAAAAAGAAAGAAAGTTTAGCAGTCGCAATTCGCAAATTTGAGAATTGGCCTCCTAGATCGTGTGATTTGTTACTGTTGCATTTCTTTTTATGGATTTATTTTATGTCAAAGGTCCATGCCAACAAGCACACAAGTACACGTGCATTGAAGGAGGAAATTGAACGCTGCATCAACGAAATTCAGTCCACTTATGCAAAAAGGTCATATAAAATTTCGACAAAAGAAAACGTATATGGTAGCAAAGCCGTGAGGGCCACTTTTCCTATGTGTTATTCCATACATAACCCTATCCTGTGTACTTTACGATTTAATGAAAATATAAGTATTTAAAGAAACAAACTGCGTTGCAATGCGCAATCTTGCGTTAACACATTGTTCTATCGTGTAACACTCATTTTTACTAACCCTAAAATATCAGCTGTCAAATCGGTTTCTTTTTTAATAAGGCTACCAACACTTTACTGCTCGAATGGTGGAAAATTTAGATCTTGTGTTAATTTTGGGACATCCTTTACATATGAAGAACTAGATAGGTGAACACATATAATAAACTTTAAAAAAAAATTCTTTACAGACTTTTTTTTCATAATTACAACATTTTATATAAATGAATATTGAAAATAAGGAAATAAAAGCTTAGTTCTGAAATAATTCGATTAACATTTGAGTTCTATTATCTGAAATTTCTTGTTTTTATTATTTTCGCCAAGATGTTTTGAAAGAAAACAGAGGAATAGTGAGTTTACAACAATCTAACAATTCAAACATTTCAGGAAAGAATCAGAATGAATGGATTTGATGTCATAAAACGAATGATTTTAATTTTCTTTTTTTTAGCTGCCCTTATATAAACTTTCTACTTTTCCTCACTTTTATATTTGAGTTGTTCTGAAATTGTAAGATTTCAAATAAAAAAATTAGTTTGAATTTGAGATTTTTGTTTCGAAAATGGATTTCTTTTTATTGAAAAGTAGTGACAATAAAACTTGACAGCAAACTTTAATGAAAATATAAAATTAGAATTACTTTGCTTACAATTTTTTTGAGAAAAATAGAATGTTTAAATATAGAGAAGAATATATTCACAGAAATAAAAAAGTTCAAATATTTTATTAAATAGTTATAAAAGCTTTAGTCAAATAATTATTAAAAAGAAATGTCATATTCAGGGTTCTGTTACAGCTTACAGATTTAAAAAAATAGTTTACGTTAAAAAAATTACAAAATGATGAATGTAATTATTTTTGGAAGAATGAGTTTGAGTTTGAGTTTGATGAAGTTTACTGGCGCTAAAACCATTTTTGATTATGCAGCGCCAACCATAAGGTAAATTATTTTTGGAAGAAATTAAGCATTATAGATATGATAAAAAAATCTCCAATAAAAGTTTATTTTTATGTTGTTCTTAGTTAAACTGTACTTCTTTCTTCCAAGTCACTGCATTCAAATAATTTTTTTGCACAAAAGATTTCTGTTGTTTCAATTTTGCATCTACTCAATTATCGGAACAGTTTTCAATAGTGAATCCAACATCAATAAAAAGATAGTTGGTCCTAGACTGTACAAATGCGCCCAAAAAAAGTTTTGCGATTTTTAATGCCATCCTCTTTATTTTTAGGTTAACTTGATTTAATAAAATTTTAATTCATTAAATCATTTAAATGATGTAAGAAAAGAATAAGTATTTAATTGATAATTGGCAGAACATATTTGGAGAAACTTTATAATACAAAGAGAACCATACAAAAAGTTTTCTCTAGATATGAAATTTCCCAAATTCGGCAATATAAAATATTTCAAATGAAATTCAATCCTTAACTGACGCTTAAGTATACTTAACACTAAGCATGCTTCACGTATCAAGTTTTACAATCTTTTTCAACAATGCAATATAAATGAAATCATGCCACTGTCAAAAAGAATAAAACTGACAACCAAGTGCTAAAAATGAGAAACAGAAAGCCGTTAGCCTTGTAACAATTTGCGCATTGAATTGAATTTATGCTTCATTTAAAAAGCTAGACGTTAAAAAGAAATGTTCACATTCGATAAGCCCATTTGGATAAAAAAAAAAAATTAATTGAACTATTAAATTCAATCATCACATTCTTACCAATACATATTAACTTCAATTTTGAAAACAATAAAAACAAAGAAACTAGAACTTATTGCAACAGAAATGCATATTGTATAAAAGAATTCTAGTAGTTTATAAATAATTTATTTTTTTTAATGCTGTTTATATGTGACTACATTCGGGATGAATTTTTTTTGAAAAACATTTGAAAATAGTTACATTTTTGAATATTTGCATTAAAAAAATTGAAAAAAAAAATTATGAGACCAAAATATATCACTTAAGTGCAATAGTTTTCAAAAATTTATTTATTTATTTATTTTTGGCTAAAAAGAGCATTTATCAAACGATTTGTTTAAAATTTTGGAGATAGCTTAAGAAATATATTATCCAGTTCCTGAACTAAAAAATAAGTTGTGTTTTCTATCAATGTTTTAAATATTGGGTTCAACTGATAAATAACAAGAAATTTTCATTTTTTTTTCACATAGTAAAGCATGAAAAACTATAAAATATTTCTAAATGAATAGATTACTTATTCTCTAGTTCAGAAACTGCAGAAAATATTCAAAAATCAGTATTTCAAATTTGAACAAAAGATATGCATTAGATTTTAATTTAAGAGGTATTTTATTAAATTCTATCAAAGAATAGAATTTGAGAAAATAGCATTGAAATGTAAGTAAATGCACTTTAGAAGTAAAATAATTTAACGTTTTTATAAAGAAACGTGTTCAAGCATATTAAGAATAATAAATAAAAAAATTGAATTTTCAAGATAGTCACCTACCATAAGAAATCTTTTTTATAGCCATATTTTGTTCTAAAATCGTGTTTAGGATTGCATAATCATTGTTTTAAAAAAATCATACTAATCTCGCAGCAGTTTTCGGCATGAAATAATAAATCAAAATAATTTGCATATAAACCTATTACGATTCTCAAATACACAAGTGACACGATTTACAATACAGTAATTAAAAAGGTAGTTAGAATAAGGTTATTGAACTACGGATCCTGATATCAAGCTGAATCAGATAAACAGATTTCGAAGCAGTGAAAACAATAACAGTTTATGCTTTTGTAGTATAATACAGTTTAAACAGAGCTAGGGGCACTTTTTTTTATGCACCTGTATCGTATTTGCTTTTTAAAATGTGAATTATAATTGAATAATAATTATCTTCATTTGATGTCGGAAATATTAAATTGCCCCATCAATCGTTACACCATTGCAATCTTCTGTTAAAGTATCGACGTAGGAATGCAAAAATTATCCAGAAAACTTTCTTGAATTGAAATATTTTATAAGAACTATTCAATTAACCGAACTATTCATTTAACCGAACAATTTGTTCATAATTTTATAAAATTGCATTGGTCTATCTCAGTTTTCTTAAAACATTTTCTACTTCGACTCAGAAAATCTGATTATAATTTCAAAGTTAGAAAATAAATAATTTTTAATTAATGGAATTTAAAAAGAAATTTATAATAATAATTAGAAATTAATTATTTTTATAAATTTAGAATATTTTCAATAATTTTGTTAATAATTGAATATTGTTAAGTAATTCTAATAGCTAATATTAATTTATAAGAATACATTAAATAATTCTTATATTGAATATTTCTAAATAATTCTTTAATATAAATTTATATTTAAGAATTATTTAACAATAATTTAGAAAATTTTAATGAAACGCCAAGGCATTTTATTTAAAAAACTATTTTTTACTTACGAATATTGTCTATAAGAAAATATACAATACGCGAAATACTAATAGAAATTTCGCGACCTTTACATTTGCTATGCGACCCTATTTGGGGTTTTAACCCATAGTCTAAGAAGTATTAATCTTATCTCATCTTTCTATTTAATTGAACGATTGTGGTCAGATTTTTTTATTACTATTTTTATTCTGTAAACAAAAATGGATCGCAAATAAAGAAGGTTTTTATCGCCATTAAAAAAAAAAAAAAAAAAAAAAACATCATTCTTAATCAAAATTTGCTGAAAAATTCAAAGCTGAAAATAATAATTATTATTATTACTATACGATAATTTTTGCCACATCAAATTCAAGAATAAAATATTATATTTCGGTAGGTTAGGATCTTTTTTCCCCTATCTTACGGGGGGAAAACCCAGAATAATCAAATTTTTGCATCAACAAATAAAAATACCATAGGCATTAATTATTTTGTAATAAATTTTTTTTTAAATATAAAAAGGACAAATACAACTGCCAGTAATAAATAACTAGTCTGGCGTATTTCAAAATACCGATGTCGCAAAACCATATTCTTTAACATAAAAACAGTGTAATTTCATCAACATAATGATTGATCCACTGAATTCACGCAATCCATTAAGAAAAAGAGCTTTATTTGACATAAATTCTATTACACTGACATTTATTTCTGTTAATTAACTTATTAAGTACGCTCCTGACCTTCAATGACTAAACTAATAAGTTGGTCCTTGAAAGAAAAGAATGAAATAAAAAGTTTTCTCTCTCTCTTTAGAGAATTCAATACTTATTGTTTTGTCTTTTAACTGGAAAAAAAATATAAATCTTACTGTTCAAAGTGACTGAAGTTGAGATCAGAAGCTATCGGATATATCATTATATTTAATTAAATAATTCTAAATTTGACTCTAATGCAATTAAAATAAAATGATGATTATTTGAAAGAGAAATTAGTTGCAACACATTGACTCTCAGTCTATTTAAAGTAAAATTAACAATCACCAATTATGACATAATTGACATTCACCATATCAGTTAATATCATCAATATCCTATTTAATGTAGCTCTACATGCGAAATTAATGCTTACCATCATAGAATTGATTTTATAGCTCCGAGACATATAAACATACATATCTTTTCACCTATGATTAGGCAGTTCCTACTTTGTATGCACTGTTCACGAATTATAAATATAGATTCAAACAACATGCCTTCGCCAAAATCCATAGAAACATATGATTAAACTTAGCTTCTTACACAATTTATTTCACAATCTGACGCTTATATGTATCTACTGAGGTTCCAGTATAAGTCAAAAAATGCTGAAAAAGATTTCAGCAAATAAAATATTTACAAAAAGTGATACTAATGCATTGTTTTTTAGAAAGATCAGTACATATTTGGGGATAAGTCTTCCATATATCGGCATACCAACAGTCTCGTAAGCAAAAATAAAATCAGCCATCTCTTTTGAAGAAAAAAAAAAATCTATTTTCCACCCCTCATGACTGAAACATTTTGCATATATCTACAGTGGAGATTCACAAATCTACCTATAAATGATCAAAAAAAGTAGTTTTTACTTTCTCGTATACATAGCACAGAGAAAGTATAATGATTGTTAAAAAATTCGAACTAGAAAGATCAGACGAATCTCTACGATATAAATATCCCTGAGATCGAAAAACACTTTTTTTGAAAAATGTCCGTCTGTCTGAACAAAGATAACTAACTCAAAAACGCTTTGAGCGAGACAGATGAAATATGGTATACGGTCTTTACACAAAATATTCAGATTTCTATCAAATTTTGAGAAAAGTCTGTTGAAAGGAAGTCCATCGGTTCGAATATAAGTTAGCATGATAATAATAAAACGAATAGAACTACACTCATGTCCAAAATTAAGGTCACAAAAATGTTTTTCAAAGTAATTCTAAATGGCTACCAGTAAAATTTAAACAAATTATATTTTATATATTGTGAAGGACAGTTAACACGATATTAACCTTTTTTGTGAAAAAAAATGTTGTTTAGCATTAGTTTTTGGGGAACTATTGGAATTAGACCGTTTAGGCATCTGGGATTTTTGTCTGCCATTTTGTGAATATTGCATTAAAACAAAAACTTTAACCTGTTTCAGTGAGAACGAGTTCTCATAATTGTTTAGACGATGCCTTGAGATGGAGAATCGTTGGTAGGCTTGAAGCTGGGCAGTCTCAAGTGGGGGTGGCTCGATGGTTACAAGTGACACCGAAAGTGGTATCCAGGCTGTAGAATCAATTCCAAACAAGTGGTACTGTAACTAGGAAGGCCGGCCAAGGCTGTCACAGAGCAAAGACGCCTGCACAGGATCACTATTTGGCATTAAGCGCACGAGGGCATAGGCTGACAAAGGCTCCTCAACTTGCTCGTGACCTTGCTGCTGCGTCTGGAATAAGAATTTCCAGACAAAAAGTATACAGACGTCTAGCAGAGAGGGCTCTTTATGCCCAACGACCAGTTGAGTGCGTCCATTTGACTGCATCCAACAGAAAAGCCCGGATGTTGTGGTGCCTAGCATATCAGTCTTGGGCACAGCAAGAATGGGTACGCGTTCTTTTCAGTGATGAGTCGAGATTTACCACACATAGTGACACTCGTCGAATCTTCATATGGAGAGAGCAAGGAGCTCACTATCCTCCCTCCTACGTAAAAGAAATCGACAGATTTGGTGGCAGAGGAATCCTTATCTGAAAACGCGCTTCCACACAGAGCCCAAATCGTTGATGATTTTCTTGAGGAAGAGGATATACGACGTATGGACTGGAGGACTCCGGATCACAATTCTATTGAACATGTTTGGGATGGTCTCAGAAGAGCCATTGCACAGCGTAACCCCCCTACTAATACCCTCCAAGAGTTAAAAGCTGCCCTTTTGGAAGAATGGGCTTTGTTGCTCCACGCATTTATCGACACCCTCATAAACAGTATGAAAGCTCGTTGTGATGCCAGTATAGCAGTGCACGGTGGTCACATTTCATATTAGACAAGCTCTTCCCGAGATAAATGCTTTATCTCTGATTCATAATGTAACACTTTTTGATATACCCTGTTTCTTAATTCCCAATTAAAATCTTTTCGATGTTGTTATGTATCTATCTTCCATTCTAGTGTACCTCTGTGCCAAATTTCGTGGAAACACAGTGAATAGTTTTTCATTTTTCGCAGATTTTATGTTTGTGACCTTAATTTTGGACATGAGTGTATATAGATAAAATTAGGCACCCAGATTTAAAATCTATAGTATAGACACCAAAGAAAATTTAGCACCAAATCCAACAACGGGTTGACTGTCTGTCAGTGTGTACTTTCAGATATGTGTAAACGCGATAATTCAAAAACGGAATGACTTAACTATTTCAAATTTGGTATAGAATTTTGTGACAACAAGCGCAGTTTTGTGCAAAATTTTTGTATCAATCGATTGAGAAAAACGTGTCTAAAGCACAAATTCGATTTTCAGGTACTATTAATGCCTGCTAGGAAGTAATCGCCAAAAAGCTGATTGACACAATAGATTCAGTGGAAATATAATATTCATGCCAAAGGTTAATATTTTGTATCCGTCACAATCTAATGGCAAGCAGAGTGTCTTCTGTAATGACATCTTTGTTACAGAAAATGCGAGAAAGTTTTGAGAGACAAATCCCACTGGTTTTAAGACATATCTAATAAATGATTGTTACATCGATTCAATTTTAAAGCAAGAGACTGCTACTCTTCGATTCCATAAAAGATCCTTAGCGACATGAGAAATACAGTGTTCACAAGAGAACTACAAAAATGGCTGGTAATCCAGCAATTTTTAAAAAGCAAACTTCATATACAGCAGAGTGAAACCAACTGATAGCACAACAACAAAAAAGTATCTTTCGTGACTGAAGTTTCGAAAATTCCCCCATTCCCATGACACTCGTTAGAAAACTGATTCGACGCTATTTGTCATTCTACAAAGTGCGTGACTTAAAACTGTCATCCCCATTTAATGCATTAATCACGCGCTTGAACAAATAGTGGTAAAACAGTCCATGCGTTACACCCTTGAAGCAATGTCCCGTTGCTGGTTTCTGTTTTTTGTGGACAGCAGAGTTTACACAGTTAGAAAGCCAGCAAAAAAGGAACTCCTGTCTAGACACAAATCAACTGAAACTGGATCCAATATCAATATGGAAACATACCGAGTCTTATTAATTCAAATTATTCCTTAATTTGTAAGTAAAAGAGGAAGGGAGAATGGTAATGGATTCTCGCATGTATTTAACCAAACGATTTCAATTTTCATATTCACTCAAACGATTTTTCAAGAATCTGAATAATCGACATAGATATTTTATTAGATTTTAAGCAACCAAAGGAAAAAATATTTAAGATTTTTCAATTTTTAAACAATATTATTTTCACTGTTTGGTGATATTTTTAAAATGATTCTATTTTTCATTTTGAGACTGTCATATATTAAGCTTTCGATGAGGGTACTACAGTATCATTATTTCAGTTTTAAGATAAGTATTGTCAGCAAAAATTATCAACAGGATAACAAGCTGTATATTTTTGGAAAAACTTCCGCTAGTACAGTTCAGGTGTCTTTGTGACTCACACTATATTAGTATAAGCATAGGTTCGTCCTTAAAACTTCTTCAACATAGTAACTTTCATTTAAATTTCCAAGGCATAAAATCTAGTAACTTTACATATAGTATAATAAATAATCACCATTATCTATACTTTCAAATAAACTGCATGTTTGAACCCCCAAATTAAATTTTGATTCTTAAATTATAAATTAAAGTATCCGATTACTTTGAAAACACCGATTTCCAATAACTAAGACTTTTGCATGCGTGTGTACCATTTTTCTCTTTACAAAACAGCTTACCATTTTTTCAAAGGTGCATTAGAAAAAGAATAGCTACAGCGATTAAAACATACTTAATCTGAAACAAATACAAACCTGAAGTAACATTTTTAAATAGAAATTGGTCTTAAAATTGTAAAATTTTGCTATTTCTATGTTTGTTTTTTATATATATATTATGCAGTAAAAGACATTTATGATGTGAATTTTGAAAAAATTAGAATGTATTGAGTATATATAGCAAAGGGTTGGAACGCTTATTCAAAAATTTAAAAAAAATGTACAAAAGAGTTAAATGGAAAAGGAAAACCGACTTATATTGCAATTATAAATTGCAAAACTACAACGGAATTATAATTCGTAACAACACATTTAACCCTTTGCAGTCGGAAAAATAATTCGATGCAAAATTATACAGCTAACACAAGAAAATTGGTTATTGCTATGCAAAAAAATATTTATTATTTTTAAATTGAATTTTATCGAAAAATTAACTTGCATCACCATTCTTTAGGTATTTTTTAAAAATCAAAATTTGAAAAATATATAAATAAAACGTCAAAATGATGCACTATCTTGAATGGTGAGTGAGAGGCACCATCCGAGTGTAAAGGGTTAACTTACAAGATATGCAAAAGGCTATTAGTGAAGTATTTCTTTATTTCTATATTATCAACGCCTGAAAGGTGTTGATGATTGGTGCAAGTTTCAACAAGCAAAGACTTTCAAAGCCATGGTGGTAGGACTCCCACAACATATAATATACATAACAAGACTTGCGTTTAATAAATTGTCCAATCTACAATTACCTACTATATAAATATCTGCATAGAAAAATCCAAAATACAAACGAATATTTTAATAACATGTCACGTAATTTTAAAAAATCAAATGGCAAAGTTATATAGAACTTAGTGAATCACCTTAAATCTATAACATTTATTTCTCAAAGAAAACAAAGGGGAGAGGAATACATTCAAGAATATATAGATTCTGTTAAAACAGAACATTATTCTTTATCAAATTCTCACAGCCAAATTTTTATCTTCGTTCAAAGTGTTGGATTTTTTTTTTTCCATTATCGAAATGAATCGAACGCCATATTTATTTAAATCTCCATTCTTCATCAATCTTCTATTATATTCTTTTGGGTCCAAAAAAAGAGGTTTGGGAATACCATAATGAATATCCTGATGACTCATTTTTCAAGAAAACAACATTTATTTAACCTCCTTTTAGCAATGCTCCAATTACCAACAGTGCTTCTTTTTAAAAACTATTGTTTAACACGGATGCACTGTTCCATGACTAGTTGCAACTCGAAGCTGGGTGTTGCCAATTGATCGTGTATCAGAAGAAATACACTAATCTAAAATTATGTTCATTTTGTCTGTAGGAAAAAAATGGCAGATATTTTCAGCCAATACGTGTCGAAAATATAGCTTAGGAAATAATTGGAAGATACAAACTCACAGTGACTCAAAAGGAAATTTTAAAAAACTGAAGCAGGCTATATTTTTGTGAATATTTTGAGTATTTCTCTAAAATAATTATAATCACATTTCATTTTGAAAGAAAAGGTACGCCTTCTTTACTTGTTAGATACGAATGAATAGTTATGCGTCAAAGCTCGATCTCGGAATTTTGAGGAATCTTCATTTTTAAGACCTCTACGAGAACGTAAAATGTGAGTTCCATATTTTTGAAAACTCTCTCGGTTTGCCTATTTATCAAAATGATTGCTTAAATCAGTGGGTGTGGTCTCCCTAAAACTTTCTCGCATACTCTCTAATGAACTTGTCATGCCAGAGAACGTCTTACATAGCATTGGCATACAATACTTTCGAAATATTAACTTTTGTCGTAAATTTAACATTTTTATTGAATCTATTGTGTCATCTTCGGCAAGAAATTATTCGGCGATCAATCCATGGCATATTATTCAAAAGTCGAATTTTTGTTTTAGACACATTTTTCTCAATTGATTGAAACAAAAATTTGACACAAAACTGCGCTTGTAGTCACAAAATCCCATACCAAATTTGAAATAGTTAAGTCATTGCGTTTTTGAATTAACGTGCTTACATATTTCTGAAAGTACAGACCGACAGACGGTCAACCCGTAGGTGTATTTAGCTCGAAATTATACATATGTCTACACTGTAGATATTAAATCTGTGTACCAAATTTTATCTATTTAGCTATCTTCGTTTTGTAACTACCGTGTTAACTTATTTTCGAATAGCCGGACTTTCTCTCAACAGATTTTACTAAAAATTTGATAGAAATCTACAAATTTGGCATAAGCCAAATTTCAACCTTCTAGCTCAAAGCGTTTTTGAGTTATTCCTTACAGACAGACAGACGGGCATTTTCAAAAAATGTGTTTCTCGAACTCAAGCAGGTCTAAAACGTGGAAATCTCGAGTTCGAATTCTTTGACGACAACTACACTTTCTCTATATTTCATACACGAGAAAGTAAAAACGTAACAATCTCAATGATGAAATTTGGCATACGATTTTATCATTAGAATTGATAATCTATCGGTTTATAAAGGCGAGTGTCAGATGGAGCAAGAAGTTGAATTTAAGTATAAGTTGTTTTTTTACGCCAAAAAGCAAAATTAAAGGATAGTCCTATCTTTAGTCCGAAACATGGTAACGGGATAATGTTTGAGGCTATCTTTAAAATTTAGTTTTAATATATAGCAGCAATAATATGCACACAAAACAATAATATTCTTGCAACGCGAGTGATAACGAATCCAGTAAATAAAGCAATGAAAACTATTGTTGCAAAATATACTTGAAAATATTTTTTTAATTCATTGCAATTAGAAAAAAATAAATCGCAATGAAATAAAACTGATGTCAATATAAAGCTTATTTTTATTCATTGATTTATTTATTTTTTAATTAATTTGGAGGCAGCATAAAAATAATTGTTGAGCAGTAATATATTTCGAAATTACGGAGAAAAAAATATTAACCGTTCGATTCGTTTTCGTTTAAAATATAGTTCAAACTTTAAAATCCGCTTTTCAGTGAGAATCTACTACTGAAAAAGTTACTGCATGACAAATTTAATAGCTCTAACTATCTGTTGCATTGACCGTTCTTAATAATATTTGCATGTCACATGACACGCAAGTATTTTAGTCTTTAAATTCTATATATATTTAATAAACGCTTACGTACGTGGCACAGAAATCGCTCGTATTACTTATTACAGAATGGCAACAGTCAAATGTAAACATATCGATATATGAACGCTTCATACTGCTTTATTCGGCGTTTTTACAGTTGCACTTAATTCAACACTTCGCTAATTAAATGAAATAATTATATTATAAAAACACACATTTCAACCACTTCATTCAGTCAGACAATGTAAAAAAAAAAAAAAAAAAAAAAAAAACCAAGAAATATGCGTTAAACAGAGAATTTAATCGTGGGCGAAAATAGGCTTATCCGTCACTAGATATGGATATTCGCTGTAACTTACCTATGGAAACAGATGACCGTAATTTTCAAAACTATTAATCTCACAAAAGAAGTTTTTGCATTATATTAAAACTCCAAAAACTCTCTTTTATGATATCGATTTCATTTCTGTATAGTTTTTTTTAAACTTTTAATAAATTCTGCAAGTTTAATATACAATGTTATGATGCTTTTAATGTTATGAAATTAAAATTCAACCATCAAAGTATTCAAACTTTTTGCCAATGTTAAAATTAAGATTTAATTTTTTTTAACATTAATTCCGAAATTGCAATTTCGCTTTTATTTTGTAGTATATGTAACTTTTAATTTGTACTTTCAGTAATTAGTTGTTGTTTATCCGCCGCGGATTGAACTCCAATTCAAACCAAATAAGAGATTGGAGAAAGAAGGAGCAGTAGTTTCTGAGGGTAAGGACCCCTAAGCACCCGAGGGCAGAAGTCTGACTTTAGCTCATATGAAGATGACACTCACACACTCGCTTGCACAACCCCTTTTTTAATAGGGAGCTCTCTGATACACCTCACAGATAGGACATAGGGTTGAGAACAATTATGGCTGAACCAGGACTCCCAGAACCCGGGATGCCCAGATCACGGGGAAAACCCGCTACCTCTAGGCCAGGACGCAGGCTCAGTAATAAGGACATAGGGTTGAGAACAATTATGGCTGAACCAGGACTCCCAGAACCCGGGATGCACACAGATCACGGGGAAAACCCGCTACTTCTAGGCCAATACGCCGGCTAAGTAATAAGGACATAGGGTTGAGAACAATTATGGCTGAACCAGGACTCCCAGAACCCGGGATGCCCAGATCACAGGGAAAACCCGCTACCTCTAGGCCAGGACGCAGGCTTAGTAATTTGGTGCAGATTGATTCAATTAAATTCATATTTTTAAGACGTAGCAAATAAACCAACTTTTTTTTAAAGTGCATTCCATATTAATCGTTTAATAGCCTACAAAGTCAATAATCTGAACGAGCAAGCTGGCGTCTAGTTATCATTTAAAAAATATTTTATGTACATTTAAAAAATATAAATGAGTTGCATTTCAAGCTCGGAGAGTTTGATTATAAAAGCAAAGCAAATATGCAAAAAATAAAACTAAATGAAAAAAAAAAAACTAAGTCAAATAAAACATTTCTAAAAATACCTATCTAAGATTGCGCTTCAAAAAATTAAAATATATCTTATCCACTTCAGCGCAGAATAATAACGCATACTGACAGCGCAACAACATAAAGAATTCAAAATCGTCAACTCCTAGATCACCTGTTTTCATATGACATAAACACATTCAATCAAGCGCTAAAATACCAACAAACACAAGCATTTGATATGATGACAGGTAAGGCCTTGCTAAAACCCGATCGATAATACCAGGGATACCCAAGTTTTCACCTTGAAATTTAGAACGCAGGAAGTTGAAGCGTGCGAGAGACGTGGAGAAAATATATATATATACGTATGAAGGACTCGTTTAGAATTCTGACAAGAAATAGGTCATTCCTATGGTAAATACAAACAGTGTTTAGCTTCAGGTAGACACAAAAAGCATGTCAATTGCCAACAGGAGATATGAGGCAATTAACGGCAAATTAAATGACCTATACCTCGAGATGTTCAACTAGGAGTTATTGACTGATAAAAATAAATAGTAGATAAGGTCAAAATTGGAAAATAAATGTATATAACAATGCATAATGAGTAAAATCAAGTTTAAATCAAAATGTTTAGTCATCATTTTCTGGCTTTGTTCTGGCAGATGGAATAAAGCATAAATATTTTTTTTTAATGTTAATGTTCTTATGAACTCTAAAAGTTTAGAAACATTCGTATTTATGACAGAAATATATACAACCCTTGATAGGATGAGATTACAAACTTTTTTCGAATCTGATTTAAAAAGTGGCAAAATAACAAAACATATTCGTCATTTTCTCAACTTTAAATGCATTTTGTTTTATTGAAGTGCAAAGTATAAATTTGTTAAATACAGATAAAGATTTTACATAGGAACTATTCATTATTCAAGTAAATAATAACATAAAAATATTTAAATAAATTCACTCCTCCTACCTTTTTTTATTTCATTTTATCGCATATGAAGAATTCGAGGAATATTGCACTCGCTAATTCGGTCTTGGGAATTTCACGAATCTAATCTAATCAACCGAATAGGTAGGTAGAAAGCAGTGTAAAATGCATGAGAAAGTATTTTGAACTTGTATAAATTTAGAAGGGAATTCGCTGATATGGCAAATTAGAGTCATCGTGGAAAATAAGAGCAAGCACAACTCAGAAGTTAAAGTAAACCAAGAGTTCGAGTGATAAGGAAATAATTATTTTTAGAACGCGGATATATAAAAATTATTACTACTACATACCAAATTTCCTGCATCTAGCTCAAACTTTTTTTTTGAGTTATTGTATTCTCTAACAAATCAATCCAATAATTGTTTTTTAAAACTCGGAAGGTCCAAACCATATAAATTTTTGACGATTGTAATACTTTCTTCATATTAGAAAGTTGAGCACAGTCGAATTTTATAGCTGTCGATAAATATTTAAAACTGATATTTTATACCAATAAAAGATTCAAAATGAGTTTCTTCTTTGGCTCATGGATAATTCCGAACGCAATATACAACCTCGAATTGCAAGGTAATGCAGACAGTAAGAAAACAAAACAGGTTAAGTTACACTACTCATTCTTTTCAAGTCGTGGAGCACCTTAACTATAAGGAATACCATAAAAAGCAATAAACCATTTTTGTGGCTGGAAGATAACGAGCCATCAGGCGAAATGTGTCACAGAAAGGGATTTATTATCTTAAAGAAACTACCATCAAATATAATGAGGGTCAGAATAACGCGAGAATTTCTTTGGAGAAGCAAGCATTGACAAGGAAGTGAAATTTTTGCTCGAGGGAATGATATATTATTAGTCGTTATGCAAATAATGTTCAGTTTTGTTTTTCTTTTGGGAGAAAGTAATAATGCAGAAAGAGACAGGTTAACGAATATAATCCGCTCAAATACGATGTTCGTAAGCCATATTGATTTCCCAGAGAATTTTGATAAATTTCTTCTGGAGATCTAAACTAGGCCGGATTTAACTCTTCTCTCTTAAGTACTACACGTTTTCGGTTCCCCTTTTCTCCTTCTAAATTTTTGCTTGCTTTTAAATTAATCTTCATTTCAACAGCATATCAGCAATAAATATTATGACAAACAGAAAGAATAAAATTTTTATTGTGGATCACCGTCATGAAAATTGCTTTTATTATCTCGTGTATAAACCAACGAAAGAGATATTTCCAGAACTTGCTCACATTCTCTCAAATAAAGATGTTTTTCTTCCCTTCACCCACCGCATAAAACAATTATGTACCTGGGCAAAGTCGGTTTTTGATGCCACAAGTGCTCAGATTTTTATTTTCAGAGTCCCATACATGACAGCTGAGTGCTTAATAGCATTGTAAAGAAAACTTGTGCAACAATACTTACGAAACATCGATCTTTGGTGTGAACCTGGAGTCTTTACTGAATCTAGTGTGCGATCTTTGATATTTTTCGGGAAGGTGATTCATTACTGTATGCGGTTAGTACAAAAGTATCAGAAAATTAAATATGTATTTTGGAGGACTTTTTTTCCAGCCGATTGAATCCGAAATTTGCTACAAAATTATAATTATAATCACAAGATCACAAACCAAATTTCATTTATTTAGGTCACTGAATTGTTTCATTTACATGCACGCGAAAGTGCCGACCGACAGACGGTCAACTCTTTGGGACTTGTTTGAAAATATTTTACTTTAAACATTAAAACTGCAAATCAAATTTCTTTTCCAAAGTTGTTACGTTTTTGAATCATCGCATTCGCGAGTAATCAAAAGTACAGACCGACAGACAATCAATCTCTTTATAGATTTGGTTCCAAATTCGATATGGATCTACATTTTATCTCCTTAATATGTGTACCAAATTTTATATATCTCACTCTTTATAGTTTCTAATTATTGTGTACATTTGTGCTCAGACAGCCCGGCAGGCCGAATTCCTCCAAATAAATTTCATTCAAAATTTGATAGAAAACTAATTTGATACTAACTAAATTTCACTTGTCTAGCTGAAAACGTTTTTGAGTTCATAGATGGATAGGCAGTGAGGGTGACAAGCAAGTTGTTTTTACTTTTCACGATATAATTCATGCCATATGCATTATTTCATAAAATATTTAATTGCGTGACTTTCTACCATTGTTGAAATCACAGATAAATATTCTGTTTTTTTATTATCTGCGCAGTTCATACGAAAAATAAAAAAATGAAATTACATTACAACATGCAATTACATTATCAGCACGCTTTTAAAGGCGCATGACGTCAAGGGACTTGATTCCATAAAGAAGATTTATATATATTCCATAAAGAAGATTTTATAAAAATACTTTGTAGAACTAATCACACACAAGTTAAGCTTTAATTAAAATTAAACACAATAAATACTCCCAGCAAGCCACCAGGTAGTCAAAGGCGGATGGTTTAAAATAAAGACAAAAAAAATCACAAAAGTTACAAATAAAACTTTTCTTTCCGCAAAAATATATTTAGTTTCAAAAACAAAAATTATACGAGGAAGAAATATTCCATATACGCCATATGGTGAATGAAGAACATTGTCAAGAATTCAGAACACATGCCTTGGAAAAGGTTTCATAAGGTAACGGAAGTACCATCTTTTATATCAAAAGATAAATGTGAGCAAGGAAGTCATAAAATGAAAATAAACTTGAGGAACATGCAAATCCATACGTGCCTCGTATGCTGACATTCGTTTTTCGCACACTTTTTAACTCACTGGGGCATCTGAATCTAGACCGTGGCATTTTCCCTGCTAAATAGAGGAAATGGAGTTTTAACGGAAAGCAGAGCAGAAAATAAACGTATTAAATCCTTACTTCCTCACTTTTAATTAAAAAAAAAAATTAAAAAGAGATTCTAAAATCCGAAAATCATAACATGATTGTATAGTAGATTCGATTCATCTGCTTTTATATTAACAATTATAATCTCAACTTTCGATGGGATTGAAATATTTTCCTATCTAATATTCTTAATGTAAAAACTACTTCTGTAAAATATTATAAAAACACATTTTATCGCCTGAAGCATTTTTTAAAAATCAAAATGAGAATATCAATTGAACCAAACGATTTTTAAAAACCCCGAAGTATCTATAAATTTCCTTATTTAAAAATTGTTTGTCTTCTTTCATTTATTTATTAAATTAATAAAAATCGAAAAAAAAAATTCTTATAAACAAAAATGACATCGTTGGAAATACAAAATTTAGAATTTTAAGACTGTAAAAAATACCTTAGATAATTTTTTTTCAGATACTGTGGAAAAATTGCAAAATTTCAGTTAATTTCTAATTAATTGGATATCTAATTCTGACAAGTGAAAGAGTATTGTAAATTTTTGTACTTTGAGAAGTCGACAGGATTCTTTCTCTTGTCTTAAAAAATTTGGCTGAATTCGATCTTATTACGGCTAAGATGAAGAACACGCATGTGTAAGTTTTATAAAAAATTAAACCATATTTTTTGACTGTATAATTAATATTTATAATTTTAAATAATTCGATACAGGAGAGTAAATTCGGATGTCGAAAAAATTTGTACCGAAAATTTTCGCATTTTTTTTTTTTTTCTAATTCTGCACAGAGTATTTAAGTTTGGTGTCATGGCAAACAGAGTAAAAAATATTTTAGTTTTATTCTATGCTTAGTGAGCGTTAATAATTTACTATCAATTATGAATTATTTCTTGATAGCTGAGAGTATAAAAATTAACATGGCATGTAAAATAAAATTTCAAATTATATTCATATGAGAAATTGACATTGTAATAAAGGATAGTTTTTAATTAATTTACATTAACTAACAGCAAACAATTTATAATTACAGTAAAATTATAAAGGTGTGAGGCTTTTTTCTTTTCTTTTTGGCAATTCGATGGCCAACATATTATATACGGCCTTAAAGCTTTATTTTGCATTACTCTTTTCCTTAAAAGATTTGAATTTGATATCCAAACCTGTCTCCAACAACTGGAATATATTTGCATTGGAAAACTTATAACTATCACAATCGAAACTTAATCCCTATTAAATTATCTTATAATCATTTCTTTCTGTAGTAAATTTTTCTTTCCTGATGTGATGCTAATTCTGCGAGATTGGATGACTTTCACTCGCAGTAATTCAAGCTGAACTCATAATTTAATACGATTTTTTACTCATTTGAAGAAATCGGACTTTAACTTGATATAAAACAATATTTCTCTTTAAGAAAATTCGGTTTAATAATGATTTATTGTAAATATCACATTAGCAAATTAAAATTTGAATTGAAAAAATTCAGATTCATTTTTATTTATTTATTGCCTACGATATTTACATTTGTTAAGAATTATTTCTTTCCACATAATATAGTTTCTTTTAAAACGTTTGAAATAAAGTATAAAATTTCAACTATATTAAGTTGCATATTACGGCCTGCTTCGCGAGAAACCTAGTACGCAATAAAATTAAAGACGTGTTGTTACTAATGCATTTTTAAATGAAGTAAATTCACATTAATTCATATCAGAAAGATGCATAAAATGGCTTATAACTCGACAATTAATTCATAGCCACATAATTAATGGCTTATCAATCCGCATTAATTATTATCAAAAAGATGCATAAAATGGCTTATCAAGCTTAAAACGACGCCATTTTAATGGGGCATGCAATACAAATTAGTAATGAAAGTCCGAAAAATAGAATGTTAAAAGCTTATAATATGCTAAATCAATGCACGTGAAATAAAAACAATTGAATAATTTGAACCTCATTACAATGATGAATGGTGCCTTTACAAATTATACTTAAAAATTAATAAAAATTAAAGAAAATTGCATGAAAATGATACATGTATTAAACTTAAATTGAGTTAAATATTTTTGTCCGATAATTTATTCTGTAGTTACAGCCGGAAAACATCAACATTTCGATTTATTTTTTTAATTAAATGAATATTTGATTAACACTTGGACGTAGAAAAGTTAACAAAATTCTTACTTAATCAGAATTTTTACAGAGTAGTTTAGGAAATATCAAAAATACACCTACACTCCGAACGACTTTTATATTTATATTATGTGCTGTATAATATAAAGATTCCTCTAAAGTGATAAAAAAGTTGTAAAAAAACATTGCAATAATGAATTACGAAGTTCCTCTTTATGACAGCATAAGGACAATAATTCTCCCTCTTCGTTAAAACGAGAATTTTGAAATCGTTTTTCCTTCTTTCCTTTCTTACGAGAATTGAAATAAACAAAACTAACTCGAGAGATTTATAAAATTCCATATGCTACGTCAGAAATTAGAAGGAAACGGAATTTAAATTGGGTTGGAAAACTAATTTGAATTCTGTCTTATTCTGGAACAAAAGAAACAGAAGCAGATAGCCTTTCTCCTCTCAATGATAAAAACCACTTTAAACGAAGTGGACCATAAACTATCCTTGTTTATGTATGTTATGAAGAGTATCACAAAGAATGAACTGTAACTTAAGTTAAACAGGATGACATTCAAACACTGAAAGTTCCAACTCTAGCTGTCTGAGTACAGAAATTTCATTTCAAAGAAGTTAAAAACTTTTAATAAAGTTACAGAATCAACAGACTTCGAATTGCATACTTTTCTTGGTTTTTTCCTAATTTACAAACAAGGAATAAATAGATTACTAAAATAATATATATATATATATATATTCTAAACCACAAATCCCCGTAAATTTTTTCAAAAAATGGAAAAAATCTTTTAGTCTCGTTAAAAACAAAATGTCTCAGATAAGAAGAATAATTGTTAATCATTAATTTTTAAATTAAAGTTTAAGAGTATTTTCATATAAGTTTTAAAAAAATAATTTCTAAATGCTTTCAAAAATTTTTTTTAAAAAAAACTTCCATCTAAAAAACACTACTTTTATTTTTTAATCTTGGACAATAAATATATTCAAAAATAAAATAATAAGCAAAAATACATGATATGATTACATTTTATTTAAAAAGAATAATATCTCATATCAGTTAAGAAAATATGAAATACATAAGACAAAAATTAAAAAGCTAAAGTAAATGAGATTTGATTAATAGAGTTTTGATTTACTTAGGCTATTCCTTCTTTCAATAAAAGTAAAAAAAAAAGGGGGATTATAAATTTTTACAAAAATGTTACATTTTTTTCTTCAATTTCAAATAATTGTTTATTTTTCAAGAACAATCTGGATTAAATAAAAATTCAAGATATTTCCAATCGAAAACCACAAGATATATGAAAGTGAAATTTATCTAACTATTAACACATAATTTTTCTTATGTTTATTTTAATTTTTAAATATTAATTCATCTTAAAATCTCTCTCTATATATATATCTATATATATATATATATATTGAGGTGGAATCTAAATAATTCAATATTAATATGTGTAATTGTAAATTGACAATAATCTGTAAGAAAACAGTGCAAAGAAATTAATTACCTCTTTAACATTTAGGCTATTAAATATTTTTAAAAACTGAATATCTATGAAACCAACAAATATCTTTTAAAAATTGCTAATATTTGTACTCACTATCTGCTTGCAAACATAAACAATTCAGATTTTTCAAAATAATTTTTATCTCCCATTTATTTTATTTAATTAAGCTTATAAATTGTGAATATTTAACTACATAAATTTTGATATCACAGCTATGAATCAATTTGATACGTATATGTAATATTTTTAAAACTACCCTCTGCCACAGTAACATGGTAACTTTCAGTGCAAGTCTTTCAATGAATATTTTTTTTTCTTAGTTCCTTTTCAAACTATCATGAATAAATTTTGCTCCTCACAAAGAATAAAAGGAATAACAGAATATCTCAAAAATGTCAATAAACAAAAGCATCATAATAATTGCTAGAGCATTAAAAAAAATTTGTATTCCATCCAATGTATTCCATCTTTCATTACACTTTTATCTGAAATATGACTTTAGAGTAAGATACAATGCATCTTAATAATTTTATCTAGATCTACATTATCTTTGACTTCAACCATTGTTAGTTAAAATATGTATATTTATTAAATAAAAAAAATTTTAAAATCCTCTAAAAATTTTTTTATTTTCTAGACGTAATTTATAGAAATTTTTTAATTTGTTAGAACATTATTTTTTTAAAAATTGCAATAATTCTTTAAGAATAAAAATTTTTTCTACTTTAAAATATATGTTTAAATTATTAAAATTTGCTTGAAATATCTTTGCTAATAGTAACATATATATGAATAATTCGAAAATAATGAAATATCCCATTTTTCAATCTTAAGACAAAAATAATATATAACACATTTAAATGTCTTCGTTACACAAATGCTTTGTTTACCTTTGTTGACCATGATTGCTCTTATATTCCAATATTTTCTTTCTCTCCCAGCCTTCTGAAGTTTTTACCCAGGCTTCACCAGGGGAACGCCAATCTTTTCCTAAAAATGGCATAAGTAATATTTCCAATAATCGATCTGTAGCGATATGTTATGACACACTACGCAGAAAACGTTCTCTTTTATGCTTTGATTTCAGCCAGTTTGTTGATGTTGTTGACGGTAATGACGTCACAAAACATATGTGTAGTGGTTCGGTTGTTTAACAACATCGAGCGCATGCTGTAGTATGACGTCACAATAAAGATTACGATTCTGAATATCGTTTCACTGTTGCCAGATTCATCGTATATATTTCATTTTATTAATTTTCTTCAGTTGCTTAGAAAATAAAATGGATAAATTACGGCTTGAAATAAAATTATTTTCATTCTGAAATTCATCTAATTTTTTAATTATGCAAGTAAATATTACTTATATTTATAAAAGACTGCAGTGTTGAAATATATGTTCTATGCGGACTGAGGCATCTAGAAAAAGTCAGAGCAAATATTCATTGTTTTCGTCGAACTACCCGAACAGAAAGAATAAAATCTCACACTGAATATAAAATAGGAATTATAATTCGCTTCATTATTGAGAAATCTTACGTTAGGTTTATTTTCTCACCTTTATTCAATTTCTTTCATTTCATTTTATATAAGATAGCATTTAAATAAATCTCCCTTTCGCTAAATTTTATTGCATAAATATCGTTCTGTATTTTATATCTTCTTGTGTAAAAATATGAGAAAAATTGTGTAAAATATTGCCTTTTTTGATACCTTAAAATAGCACATGAAGGGCACAAAATTTGAGTTCATCTTAATTTCAACCACTCCGGCCATTTCGAAAGCGAGAAAAAGGTTTTAATGTATATATTAATACTCAACCTAGCCCTGCTTCGGATTAAAAGTAATGATTGGAAAATAGAATTCCCCAAATACTTTTTAGGCATTGGATTAGAATATAAAGTCTAGTTTATAAAAAGGAAACTGCCTTTAGAATAACAACTCATCTAATATTTGAATAAGCAATTATGTAAAATTCATGTTACTTTTTGTTTTCAAAAGAAGCCAGTTGTTGCTTTTGAAATGGCGATCAACTGAGGGTGCCGTGCACAGAAGTCTAGCTAATGAACTTCAACGAAGCACAATTTACTATCAGATGGGGAGTCAACAACAAAGATTGAGATTTTAAACTATAAATGAATTTACCAAATTTCCTTTCAGGATACAAATTGTAATACTGTAAATTTGCTATTACTTAATTTTTAACTCAATTCCTAATCAACATGAAATCTTATATATTCATATAATTAGTCATTTAATATTTACCAAATCTGAGTTATAAATCACTGAAAGCTTAAGTATCTTTATTGAAAATTATAGAAAACAGAATGAAATTCTCAATGATCATGAAAGACATTTTTTTTTTTTTTTATTGCACAGTATATTTCCATGTGTAGTTCCAGTATATTTTTCGAAAATTTTTTAAAGCTAACCCATAAACTTAGCTTGTATGCTATTCTCGTAAAAAAAAAAAAAAAAAAAAAAAAAAAAAAAAGTGCATTTTTGTTAGACGGCTGCAAGAAATATGTCACTAAATATTATCAAATGCAGCACTTTTCATTTCTTAGGTTTAAGAAGTGAAAAAAAAATGTAATGAAATGAATTATAATTTTTTTAATATGATTTTTTTTTTTGAAATTGTTTATTGTTGCGCTGAACGAAGATATATCGCGCAGCCATGCTGTTAGAATTTTTACAAACGCGAACACCTGTAGTTTGAAATTTAACGCAAAGGAATAAATAAATAAAATGGCACAGAAAATAAGATTAGCATCAATGCATCAGACTGTACACAAGACAACAAATGAATGAAAAAAGTATAAGCTTCAGACAAAATTAAAATTATCGTTATTGGCATTTGATGGTTTACTTAAGGCAACGCGATTGGGAAATGTTTCGCTCTCAAGGTGACACGTTTAAAAGTCACAAGACTTTTTTTTAAAATTTCATTTTGTTTTACATATTTGTTTTGAATTTGGGTTAAATTTGTAAGAGGGAAAACAAAAACTCCGAGCCCACTGCATATATTCTGAAATATACGACAACTGATATTTCATAGTATAGTAAATACCATACACTTTCGATTGAATCCTGTATATACATTACTACCTAAAAAAACATTCTGCAAATTTCATAATTAAAACTTTTAAAGTACGGTAAACTTTCAAATTATCAAAAATACTTGTTTGATAGTTAATTTTCAAAATTTTTATCTATTTCACAATAAAATAGCATTTAAACATGCATTGTTAAATAAAACAGTTAATAGATTCAGAAATGCAAGTATAATTTTAAAGATTTTTTCAATTACCTTCAACATTGCCTTTTTCAGATTTAAAAACTTGGAACATTTCAATTTTATTTATATAAAATTTAAATATTTTACACATCTTATTATATAAAATTTATATAAAGGACTCCTATTATATATTAAATCTATATAACTATATTCTGGTTAGCATTTTAAGTTTCAACTTTTTTTTTCTGGCAAATCAAATTTAATTAAAAATATAAAGTTTTAATGAAAATTCAGTTTCTACATGTATTTCCAGAAAATTAACTTCTAAATGGAATTGCAAATATATTCAGATTTTTTCAAATGCATTTTTATACAGCATTATTTGTTATTGTGAAAAAAATTAAAAATTAGAGCACTTGAAATATTTTAAAATAAAAAAAGTTATTTTACAAAGATTTTTTTTTGTTGTTGTACAAGGTTATGTCTCACATACATATTAATACAATTATCCGTATACTTATTGCATGACTCTAAATCAATAATATTCAAAAAGGTCTAATAAGAGCCCATTGTTCCCTTAAAAGACCTAAGAGAACATCTTCCATAAATCAAACATCTGGAATATGCATTCTAGGTTCACATTTTAATTCCAACATCAATTGCAGTATGGATATATCTATTAGCAGAGAGCATTGTTAAATAATTAATATTTATCGATTATTTAAACATCATATGTTAAATAAATGTTGCATTTCCTCAAAATGCCAAAATAACATTCTAATATATTTGGAAGAATTAATCTGTGAAACTACTGGAATATTTTGTAAATTATTAACTCCTTCCCTACACTGAAAAGTTTTAATAACAAATATTAAAAACAATTTCATATTTTACTAAGATAGAAGGCTAGCAAAACTCAATAGATTTAAAAATATACAGCTTTAAAAATAAGTCAACGACTAATACAACTCTCAGGTGAATTAAGTCAGGAGTATGACAAAATGTTGTTCAAAAATGAAAATTGTTTTGAGTTGTTCTTTTAACATATTAATAAACGGTAGCCCAAGTATATGTATAATAATACAATTATCAAGTTTTGATAGCATGATATAAAAAAGCTTTCAATTTACATTGTAAATCGGTGACAATATAGTGTTAATTTAGCAAGTCCGGAATACTATTATTTGATTGGTTTCTGGTCAAGCGAGTTTGAAAATTTAGACCTTTATAAGATAGTAACATTTTGAAATCACCAATTTCAAACATATTCATTTTCTTCTAAAAATAAAACTATTTTTGTAAGGCATAAATTTAAGATGAAATAAAGCCAATACCACATTTTTAAAAACAGTTCCCCATTTCTTCTATTTAAACCATTCAATCTAAGACAGTGCAAGTAACATTGTCATGCAGATTGCATTTTTTTGTCTGATGGTGAAATCACTTCTAAAAAGTCTTTCCATTAAATTCAATGATGAATAACAGATTACAGTAGCATGTTGCTTCTATTATGTAGTCAACAATGCCAATTTTAACTCTTTTTAGAGCCGTGGGAAGTATGTTTCCCACCAAATTTATCAATCTTTGTATGAAATTATGTAGGTTGGCATAAGTTCTGACAAATTTTTTTAGTTAAGTCAGAAGCTTAGATGCTTCAGTTCTTTATCTCAGACAAAATGATGTGTCTTGATTTGTTACTTAATTATTAACCAAATTAATTAATCAAACTAAATTTGTCTAATAAGCTAAATGAATCCCTTTTCTTATTCTAATTTCAAGCCTAAAAATATTTTAACATAATATGACTAGAAAAAATGGCCCTTTAAAAGGTTAAATTGCTACTGTGAATATTTTTCATCACATTTTGATGCAGCACATAGAATTTTAATGTAAAAGTAAATTCAAAATAAAAGAATTCCTCCTTCCCATTTTTATGTTGCCTCCATTCTATTAAAACACATTATCAAACTGTACTCCACAATCACCATGCATTTCATTTTTTTTCTCGATGCATCAACAATTTTAGAATTGTTGATACAAGAGAAATAACTTTCAATTACAATTTAATAAATGATAATGACATTGCCTAGATTGTCGAAACCTGGAAAAATACAAAAGCTGTTTCAGTTTTCTTCTAGGATATTTTCTGACAACATTATAGATTAAAGAAATATATACACCAAAACAGTAATGAAGCATAAAAATTCTTCTAGCCTATAAAAGAAATATCTGTAAATAGGAATACACAGAGTAATAAATTGGTGAACTGGCCTTTTGGCAATCTCAAGCAAATGATGCTGAGGCAACAATATGATATTTTAATGCTTTTTGGATTTACAGGGTATATTATATACAGGGTACATTTTATTTACAGGGTATATTATATTATTTATATTACATTGTATATGTTATTTATTTTACATTCATTGATTGTATTGATTTTTGTTTGGGTTGATATCTATGCTTTGCAGGTCAGAGTAAATATTGATGCATGATCCAGCACTTTGAAGAAGTTCAGAAAACTCGTTGAGCACAGAGGACAAAGCTTAGAAAGTGATTTATAGTAATTATTGCAGATGAAAGAACGCTTCACGCTTACACAAAATGAGAGTAATGACAGGAAAATTAACATTAAAATAATTCTCATGTTTATTGGGGAAGGTCCAATTAGGCAATCTCCTATGGTCACTAGGCTGAGATGGGTTGCAAGGAGATTAATTTAAAAATTTTAATTTTTTAATTGCCAAATAAGTAAGTTTTTACAAAAAAAAAAAAAAAAAAAAAAAATCTATGAATTATCTATGAAATATTAATACTTTCTTAAATATATCTGGTCAGAAGTCGGTTCCAAAATGTTTCATGTTTTTACTTAGGTACTAAAATATTTATTAAACCAAACATTCGCTTTTATAATGTTGTGTAGAAAAGCTGATTCTGGACAGTCTGGAGTCATAAAAGGTTTAAAAAATACATATTTACAAATTTAATAAAATAAAATTTTTTTTTTAAATCTAAAGTAAAGCATTAAATTAAGTAAGATGTGCTGAAACGTGAAACTAAATTGATCATCTTATCGATGGAGGGGCTTTATAATATTCATTACCAATTTTGTAAAATACTAAACCTACCACTGTCTACAATATAAACTACCATAAGATTATGTCTGCACTTTTTAATTCAATAATGTTTGGCAAGTTAAAAGTCACTGAGTACTCTAAATAATATTTCTTGATACTTACAGAATAGATATACTATTCACTAGAAAAAAGGCCATGGCATCACAAGAAAATTCCTCTACAACTTTATAAGCGAAGCATTCAAAGTATGACTATTAAAGCTAAACAGTTACTGTTTAAATGAATTTTGATAACCAACCAGATAAAGATTAATTCTATTACTTAGTCATAATTTAAAAGTGCATGCTGAATGCAATTTTTTAATTAAGATGTTAAGTTCCATGTACTTGCCTTTGAATTTTGTATAAAACAGATCTACTCTGTTAAAAAAAAAAAAAAAAAAAAAAAAAAAATCTCCTCCTAATGTCTAAAATATAGTTTCATAAAATTAATTAATTACATTCCAATTTCTGAAACTCAGAAATACAGTTAATCAAGTAAGAATAAACATAAATTTTCCTTCAAATCTGATATCTTTCATTTAATAAATACATATTTAATGTTTATTGAATATTTAAATACTGTAGCTTTTTATTTTTTAGCTCAACAAAAGAAATAGAAAACATGTTATTAATAAAATTATAAAAGGTTACAGATTAATTTTTTGGTAATCTAATCATCTATATAACTAACCATTAAATGAAGTTTACTATTTCTAATTTGGTTCGAATGATCACTAATAAGTATATTTATCAACCATAATTTCATGAATTATGTGGATTACTTGCAAAATGTTGTTTCTTTTAAATAACAAAATTAAATTGTCATAGCATAATCCTTTCTGCCAAGTTATTCTTTTGAAAGATGTCCTAGAATTATGCCCTATATAGGGTTAATATATCTAAGAATGTCTCTCAAGCTGAAAATGAAAAATTTCATATTGCAATACCTTCCTTCCAAGAGTATATAGTATGGATACAGAAATAATGCTATATAAAAATTAAATCACCCCCCTCCTCTCTTGATGCCTATGTTCCATTACTTTATAGAACTGCAGTTACATGAATAAATATACCTAATTAAGTAAATGATTTTAATTTAAATGAATAAACAAATCACTTCAATGAATAATATAAAAAATATTTTATGTTTTTTCCAGAATCTTCTAAACAGAAGAACAGTGTGATTTCAATAAACAAAAATCAATTTTAGAGAATAAAATTTCAGGTTGAACTTTACACATAAATATTAAAATATTTGCCACAGTTTTGGATGAAAACTGTGAATGGCAACTTGAATTATATGCATGATAAAGATGAAGATAATTACATGGTTGAAGTTTAGTCCACATATTTTGTACAAGTTTGCAGTTTAAAAAAATATTTAAGAGCTGAAAATAATCTGGCAAAATAGTGCTATTTCTTGTTGTCACTTTTGACACTTTCTTTTGGAATTGCTAATATAAGGGTGTGCTGTCCACCACCTGATACTTTTAGAGCTTTCCAGGAATTTATGAAATTTCCTTCTACAAGACGAGGTATGTGGCAATCATCATCATTGCCATGTCCAAGCTGGTGGTTGGTACCCATTCCCCAGGAATACAAAGAACCTAAATTTAAAAAGTTAAAATGATTAATCAGGAAATTAAATAGCAAAATAGAATGGAATGATGTAAAATCAAGTCATAATCTGCTTTTAAAATAGAAACACTCATAGCTATTTCCCTATTTTTAAGAAAATAATACATTTAGCAAAATATAAAAGCAAGTGTATAAACGTGTAACAGTAATAAAGGGGGGGGGTATAAATTGAAACTGTATAATAATCCAAAAAAGGTAGCAAAATTCTGAAAATTGAATAGCAACATCTTCTAACTATAACGTTTTCTGAATAACCAATGGACAATAAAAGTTAATATAATTTAGAAGTGTTTTCAAAACTGGAAGAAAAGAATTTAGCATTCTAAAAATTATTTTTTGCTATATGTAACTTTTTCATTTTTAATTCATTATTATAAATATTAAAGAATTTGAAATAAATTTGTATCTTCACTACCAAGTGATGCTTTTGCAAAGAATCAAAATTTGATTAGTTAATTGATTAAAATTCCCAACAGCAAAGCAATCACTACCCTTGTATAGCTTGAAAGTTTAATATTCTAAAACACACAACTGCATAAAATTTCAAAGCTGTCAAATAAATAATTATGTAGAAATTGTATTTTTCTCAGCATGAAACGTCAAGTAAGGCTGGAGTGAGCAAAATTTTAACATATAAGTTTGTTATTCAACACTGACTATCATAAAAAGAATATAATTTCATGAATTTCGATAGAACCATTTCACAGACAATACAACATCTATTTATCAGCCACTAGATTACACAATTAAGAAAAAAACCATTGAATTAAATGATACTACATACATAATTTTTAGAAAATGCAATACATACCTTCTTCTGTAATTGCAAATGACACACAATTTCCACAAGAAATATTAATACACTTTTCATTTTCTAACGACGTAATAGGTGTAGGGGATGACTTTTCTTCACAGTTTTCACCAAGACCTAACCTTCCATAATCTTTACGTCCCATTGAATAGACTAGACCTATAAAAATATATATGATACAGTAATACATTTTATATTTTGGGATGCAAATACATATTTTGTTTTGTCTCCTATTAAGTACATATGAAATTTGTACAAGAAAAATATTTTAATAAAATCTTTTACTAGTGTATTAACAACTGGATTTTAAAAAATTTAATTTGCAATTAATTATTATATACATTATGGAATCTAGTAAAACATTTTTTTGAAGTTTACTAAGTGGTGCTATTAGAGCTGAAGCATAATTAAATTAGTGAACTAATAATTGAATACAGAAAATCTTATAATAATGTATTGAATCAAAATTATACAAGTATACAAAATTGTGGGGATTGGAACTCCACCTCAAAAATTCTGAAAGCAACTATCATGGTGTAAAAATCTGATAAAATTTCAAATAATTCAGAATAATATGATATACATGAATAGTTCAACATAATTATTGGACTTTTATTAATTTCAAACAGGAATTTTTAAACAGTTCATTAAACTTGATATAAGCTGAAAGTTTTACATTTTTACAATATCTTAAGGGCACATTTATTCTAAAACAAAACAAACAAATACATAGCTACCGAATATCTAAACACATAAAATAATTTGAAATTTGAGAAAGTAAAAAACACAGTGGCATCAAAATGATCCACAATACCACTTCACTTGTGCAATTATTTTATAATCTAGTGTAGAATAAAAAAAAAAAAAAAAAAAAAAAAAAAACACTAAATATTGAATGTATTTAGTATGAGCAATATTAAACTTTGTTTTTCTTTTTATACAAAACTACCTTTTTTTTTTTATTTCTTCTAAACATTGATGATAAGTTGAAAGTTGTTACTTTTTTTGATAAATACAAGCTAACTAACAGCAAAAGATGTAAAGAACATAAATAGCAATCTTAGCTATCCCTCATTTTTCCACTTAAAATTGGAATATTTGCTTGATTTAAAACAATTTAATCAATAATGTATGTTTGAGCTTAGAAGAATATTTGCAGAGTAACTCAGACTTCATATAAGCTTTAAATGCATCAAAATTATACAAGTATAATGATATGTATTAAAAAACATAATAAATATGTTATTAGATAATTTTACTATGATTGAAAGAGTGGAGCCAGCAAGCACATCCAAACTTAACTTCATTCGTGAAGATCAAAATGGAAACCTGTGCAATGACATAATGCACGAGCAAATGAATGAAAAATTGATAACCAAAAATTCCATCTTTACAAATTAATTCAAATAAAGGTGTTGAATAACAAATACTACAGAAAATAAAATCAATTCTTGAATGATGAAAATTAAAATATTAGAGTCAATAATATTGCAAGTGAAATAAAGAAAATTGGATTTAATGAAAATGTATAGCATAAAATACTTAGATTTGAAACTTTAAAAAAGTATAAATCATTGCATCAAAATAAGTGGCAAATATATATATGACATACCATCACTATCTAAACTTAATGTATGATGTTGACCTCCAGTTATTTGCTTCCATGTTTTACTATCAAATGAAGTAACTCGTTTTGGGGAATATGTAACTCGTTCATTTTCATAACCTGAAAAAGAATACAGTGTAAAATAAAGTCAAAGTAATTAGGAGTAAATCAGAAACAACTGCAATTTCTTTCTTCTCTTTTTTTTTTTTTTTTTTTTGTGATAACCATTTTTTAGATTTAGAGATCCAGAAAAAAGATCAAATTTGGATTTAAAAAATGTCTATTCCTAAAAGTTAATGCATTAGATTTCAAGGTAAGATACTTTAAAATGAAATCAATTACTAAAACCAATTATGTTTAAAATTAATTCTTGTTACAAAAACATATGGAAGTACAGTTTCACAATTTGAATAAATAGTGTGTATTCAAATTTTTAAAAAATCTATTTCTAACATTTATTACATTTTCTTAACTAATAAGAAATAAGAATTGAAATCAAAATAAAATGTATAATGATATACACAATATGGTCAGCATAATGGACCTAGCATAAAAAACAAAACAGCAAAACTGGTCAAATTAAAATATATGTTTGTAGCTAAATTATATGCTTGTATAAATAACCATAACAATTGGAGATTATTTTACAATATAAAAATGAAAATTTTGTACCTAATTGATTATAATTATTCAATCCAAAAGCATATACATGACCAGTTTCTTGAGCTTTTAAAAATGTAGAGTAAGAACAAGCCCAAATATCTTCAATGAGAACTGTTCTGGTTTTTGAGTTAGGGTGACCTGTTACTGGAACTGCAGCAGGTTCAAGTAAAGCAGCTGAAAGAAACATTTACAATTAAAACATTATTGAAATCAAAATATACGATAAAATGTAAAATTCATTGGTTATTATGTCAATAACAACAACAACAAAAAAATTAAGCAAGCACCTTTTATTTGAAATTTTGCTATAAACCTTAAAATTGATGTAAATGTAAATTTCAAAAGCAACAAATTTTCATAGAATAATTACCTTTTAAGGCTACTCTCCATAACAGATATTTTCATTAAAATGTAATAATAAAGGAGAATTTGTGTACATATTGGCACTCTACAGATTGGATAATCATTGACCAATTGCAGAATGTGGCACAAACAGTGTTTAATGGGTGGGAATGTACATCCCAAAACTATTTTTTTAAATTTAATTAAATCAAGCAAAATTTTGGCTTTTTCAAATGATAATTTTGGAAATTATTATAATACAAAAATTATTTTTACACTAACTGAAAATCTTAGGAAATATTTTTTAATAATTATCTATACCTGCCCTCTCCTGCCAGTTAAAAAAAAAATAAGGCATATTCTATAAGAATACTTTTCATTGTTGCAATGAAGCTCAAATTGCTTTCATTATTACTTCAAATATTTTAATATTTCTTCTTTTGAACAGAATTTATTATGAAAATTATATATATATATAAGTATATGTAAAGTTTGAACTGAAGAAGCAATCATTGAATTTTTTAGCACCTTTCATTCTTCCTCATTCAAAAAATGAATTTAAACCAATTAATTTAAAAGCATTAAAATTAAAACTAATGTTAAATAATTTTAACAATATCATTTAAAATTATTTTATAATCTCCATAAACATTTTATAACTCTTATTAAAGCAACATTATAAATCTCCATGTTTTTAATTTCAGTTTATTTTAGTACATTTCAAAACTAGGTTTCTACTTTCTTCAGTTTAGTGAGATAGCAATGTCTGAAAGCAGGCATAAGTCAACTGCTGAGACAGAGGCAAAAAATAAATAAAATAAAATAAAACCTTTGCAAGGAAATGAAACCAATGTATGCCAACAGCAACCACTTTAGGTTAATGAGCGTGCAATTTTCCTTCCAACTGTTACTAATTTTTAAAAATTTAATGCAAATGATCTAGAAATGTGGAGGTTTGTAGCTGCTCCTTCTGGGGAAAAGATAAAATTTTGTATGCTATAATTTTTAAAAAATTCTTTTTATTTTACTAATACCTTTTGACATAATTTTTAATGTTAATCAAATAGTTAGCATTGTTGAAATGCAAACATAAATCAATCTCTCAGACGGAGAGAACAAAGATAAAGCCTTTGTGAGCAAATGTAACAGATTTTCACCGACAGCAGCAGTTTCAGATTATGAGAAAGGGAGGGGTGGTAAAGGAGGGGGGCTATTTTTTATCATAACTTTGGAGGAAATAATCCCAGAAGCTTTATTTCTGCATCAACTTAAAATTCAAAACTTTTACTTTTTCCACGATACAAATTTCATTTCTGTGCTGTTTTTTTCATTAAAAAAAATTTTTTTTAGAGAGTAGATGATTCTGAAATAAGGTAATAAATACTCTTTTGCTATTCTACCACTTTTTTAAAAAATTCTCTTTTATGTTAATACATGTTAGTTGATAATTTTTTTGTTTTAAAGTGGTGATTTAGTAATTAAAAAAAAAAAACATACGCGTAGTACTTAAATTCAAACGAAAGATTGGAAAATAAATATTTCAGGAACAAATGAGGAACAAGAAAAGAATACATATAAAGAGCTGTTTCTAAAACACATGAGCAAAATTCTGAAAGAGAAAACTTTAAAAGCAGAGAGGATCAACAATATGTATCTGGAAAACTATTGATTCAATTTATCCTTAAGTTTATTATTAATGAAAAATGAACTATCTAATCAACTGTCTCTTAAATTGATCTTTAAATCTTTCTTATATATCAGCATTTGAGGAGAAAATTTGCAGGATTAACAAAACAAAATTTCAAATTTACAGAAAAAAAAAAAATCAATTATCAGCATTTTTTAAAATTATCTACTTCAATTGATAATTTAATTAAAAACATTTCTGAGAATAACAGAATTTCATTATATTAATATTGCAGATGATAAAAAAATTATACACAAAAGTGTTTTAATCTTGTGTAGCAACAGGCATGTCAGCTAGACTTAACAAGAAATAAAGTTAACAAGATGATATATTTTGCATATTTGATGATAGATTTTGCATATATGTATAAAACTCTTTTACACTAAAAATAATGCATATTTAAATAATGCTTTTTGGCTAAAAAACAGGAAAATAATTTCTTCCTGAGAAACAATAGGTGTATCAGCCAATTATAATAATATTTCCATTATGTGAAAAATCTATACATACCTAGTCCTTTACGTCCGCCATCACGGCACGCTCGTTCTGTTAATCTACCTAATTGTCCATTCTGTCCACAACCACAAGTGTAAACAATGCCTTCACTGGACAAACAAGCTAAATGTTCAGTTCCTGATGATATTTTAACTATCTTGATGTTAGTTAATATTTTTATTGGCTTCACTTGTTTTGCACCATCAGCTGTCAAACCCATGGGTCCATCTCCACTCTAATAAAAAGTTAAATAATGCATTAAATAAAACAAAAATATCACATACTTTGTATTTTATGACTTATATTAGCTCAGAAATGGAAAAAATTATTATTTAAACAATGTTAGATTATTTAATCAAATGTAACAGTGTAGACTCTTAAAAGTCACTGATTCAAACATATTTGCTGCTTCTTTCTTTCTTTCTTTAATTTTAACCTTATTTGAGGTTAAATCAACTTCATCAATTTTGATTGTTTACTTTGAAAATAGCCAATTCATTTTTACATAAATATTTTCCTAAGCCAAAAAGTGCAAAATATTCTTCAAACTAAAAAGATTCAATTACAAACCAAAAATATGATTTAGGTAAAATAAAAAAATGAGTAAATTTACAAAGAATACTTCGCAAACTTATTTCTTCAATTGCAAGTTATTAGACCAAAATAACTGACCACATGGGAGTCAGAAACTAGTTTTCAAAACATGATATACATGCATGATTCTGAAACTGATTTAAAAATTATAATATATCCACATTCATTCATTCATATATATTCACATATATACAATGATCATGCATTGCAATGTTTTAATAAAATAAAACTACTTTATCAATTTTAAAAGCTCATTTCTCTAAGTTAAAAGTTGTTCAACAATATAACTGATCACTTGATGGGTTGGTGGCTACAGAAACTATCAAAAACATTTACCTGACTTATAGCTACTAATTGTATTAATGTCCAAGGTTTGGCCCTATTCAGAATCATTCTATTTGTACTATATACATTATTAAAAACACTCATGAGTTATTTAGTATTGTCGCAAAAGGAAGATCTGCACATAGTCAGTATGGCTCAGAGGTGAAGTATGTGCTTGGAAAGTACAAGGTCGAGGATTCGAATCCCAGCCAAGTCGTATTAATTTAAAGGTTGAATCTTAATTTGAATTAATGTTCTAGAAGCTTCTAGAACTTCCTATAACCTTCTTTATAATTCTAGGTTATTCTGTAAATGTAAAAATGATACGTTTTCGTGAAATTTTATTTAAAAAATTTAAGCATCCTAAAAAGCTATTAAAACAGTATTTATATTTCTTATACATAAAAAATACAGTGAATTTCAACGAAATATTTTCTGTTTAAGATTCCGTAAGACAAATTATGTTAACAGTAGTGAAAATTTTGGTTTTTTGCAAAATTTTTTAAAGGCATTTAAAAATTAAAAGTTTCTGAGCATAAATATGAAAATAATATATGTGTTCTAACCCCAAACTTATGTTTTTATAAATTAATATGAGTTTTTTTTTGTTTATAATTTCACTACTTATTACAAATAATGACAGGCATATGATACTAATTATAAAAAATAACTTCAGAAACAATTAACAATTGCTAGTCTATTATACTTAAAATGCAAAAAAATAAAAAAAAATACAAATATTAAATTTTTTTAATTTCAAAACTGAAACATCAATTACTAAAATACTAATAAACCTTTTGTTTAAAACAACCAATCCTACTTAAGTGAAATACACTTTCATGTATAAACAAAATTTTCATCTTAAAAAGTGGTATTTTTTCACACTTATAATTAAGAAAGAAGGCCTTAAAACTTGAAAAGGAAACTCACACGGAAATTTCCCCATAAATAAACTTGTCCGGATTCTGTTAAAGCAGCTGTATGCGAATCTCCAGCAGAAATTTGGATTACTCTCTCAGGAATTTCAACTTTTCCAGGAGTAGCTTCTTCAGCTCCATTTGAAGTTATTCGACCTAAAGCTCCTTCATCATTGCAGCCAAATGTTATAACCTGAGCAATAAATCATTATCAATAAAAAAATTGTTGTTAATGTATGCATTTTTTCCCCTCTCTTCAAAGAAGAGAATTCTGAAATCTTTAAAAATATATTATAAATTTTTCTCTATTCCTATTATACATTATTATGAAGTAGAACTGTCATTTGAAACATTTTAAAAGGTAGAAATAAATGCTAATAAATTAGTATACAGGCAATTTGATGAGTTAGATAATCAAAATTAGATAATTTTTTCTCATAAGTTTTTCAAACATTACAATACATCTGTGAACATTTTTAATTTCAGATGGCAGAGATGTTATATTAAGAAGAAAAAATTACTGTTATTTAATTAAATAAAATATGATTACAGGATCATGTTCAAAGAACAAAATTTCAAAGGCAACATTTTATTAATTAAGAATTTTTTTCTTCATATATATCACATATTTATAGTTTCCATATAGAATTTTCTTCTCAATGGTATTCATTTTATTCTTAAAATTACTCTTATTACAATGAACTATTTTTCTTTTATCACTGAAGCAAAGCATATAGTTTTAAAAGTTGGATAAAATTTAATTTACAGTTAACTGAAATTTAAATAAATAAATGGCACAATGGTCTCAAACAAATCAATTAAAGATGCTTCATATTAGTTGATCTAATACAAAGTTTCACCCTATTAAATCTGATTAAAAATAAAGTAAAAATTTCAATGTAAGCCAATTAAAATTTACTTTAAATATTTACAAATTAATATCAGAATTTGTTCAAAACTTATAATTCCATTCAAACAGTACAGCAAAAATTTTTTATATCAGAATATTAAAAAAGTTCTATATCAGAATTACCTCTCCACTTTCGGTTAAGCACACAGAATGCATTCCACCTGCAACAATATTGGTGATAGAATATGGCAATTCAAGCATGGCTGGTCGTTTCTTTACTTCAACTTCTTCATCGAAACCTAGCTGTCCAACATCATTTTCCCCGATAACAAATACTTTGCCAGATATTGACTCAACAGATGGAATGCTCAATAGCACTATAAAATTCAATACAATAAAGAAATTTTTACATCTATGCAATAATGAAATAAATAAAGGCTTGCAAATTCATGCTTTAAAATTATTTAAAATGTGCTGATTCTATGTAGCATAATCATATTAAAGATAATGTCTTGCACCATAATTTGAGAAATTATTAAATACAATGCTTTTAATTTAACTATACTTTATGAAAGTTAGATTTAAAAAAAGGAATGAAATAAGCATAAAAATTACCCTTTTGTTTTTTAGATTTAGTAACTGGAACTGCTTTCTTAACATCTCTTTTTTTGGACTTTGTTTCTACCTTGACTGGTTCTGCTACTTTTCGTTTACGAGATGTTTTCTCCGGTTTAGAAGTTTCAACTGATTGTTGTTCAATCTCATCAGTCTTTTCAATAACTTCTTCTGACTTGCCTTTTGCAGTTGCTACTTTTCTGCGAGATCGTTTTGTAGGTTCAGTAGTTTCTGTGGAATCTTCTTCAGCTTCATCTATCTTGTCTTCTGCTGTAACTTCTTTCTTACGAGATTTTTTTGCAGGTTCTGTAGTTTCCACAGATTCTGTTTCACCAACTGGTTCATGATCTTTTTCTTCACCTTCTACAGCAGGAGAAGCAGCTTTTCTTTTGCGTGATGTTCCAGAATCTTCTTTGGGTTCTTCATTTTCTTTTGTTTGAGCATCCCCTGAAGCACAAGGTTCATCTTCTATTGCTTCAACTGTGTCCATTTCAATATTTTTATCTATACAATTATGCACAATATAGATATATGAATAAATTATAGTTTAAACAAAAATATGTTAAAATGAACATTTTACATTATTAAAGTAACAGATGGATTAAAAAAAAAAAACAAGCATAATGTAGACACAGGTATTCTTTCAAATTTAAATCATTTTGAATTTATTGCTTCAAATAAGAAATAACTTCAATTTAATTATAAGCACATCCTCCAACAGCTATGGAATTTCCTTTGCTACAGAAATTGCTTGAAAGCTACAGAATTACAGACACATAGTGAAAAACTACTAACAATATATATGAAAAACTAAAAATGCCAAAAATAACCTTTTACAAAATTATTGCTCACAGAATGCAGGTAATGAGAATTTTTTTAGCATGATTAAAGGATAAAAAAAACAATGAATTTTATTCCAGTATGAATGCAAAAATATTGGAGTTGCTACTCACAACTAAAATTTATATGGGAGTTTGTTATGACGTCAAACTGAGCAATAATGACTTTAAAAAGAGAGCAAAAAGATTTGCTGTTTAATAATAATAATAATTTTAAAAAAAATTGTAAATGTCTAACAAATAAGTGTTTGATCAACAAAATCATGTGATTTTTAAAAAAAAATAAAATGGCTTTACTTATATATTAACTCAATACTAAATGTCTATTAAAATACTCTAGAACAATATTTGAAAATATTTGTTTAAATTAATTAAAATTCTTTGGAAATATCTATTCGTCAATTAGTTGATTTTACATTATCTATAATATGCTAGTAAGAAGTACTACTCATAACTGGGTAAATAATACTGAAGGGTATATATGTCATATAACTTTTGAAAGTATTATATATGTTAATCCATGTTAAAAACAAGGACATACTCAAAGTTTTTACAAATAACTGAATATCACTACCAATATCTACCAAATTCTAGATGGCTTTGAAATCAATAAAGAACACACCATAAATACAAACATTTTAATCATTGCAAGAGGAAACAAAATAAATTTTTTGTTACCATCCAACAATAAAACAAGCATAATAAAACACAATGCAGTAAAAAAAAAAAAAAAAAAAAAAAAAAAAAAATCAAATTCTAGGCACATATTAAAACACCGAAGCATGAAAGAAACTTCGTTTACAAGCTCAAAATGTTAAAGCTATAAGGAAGAATCAATCTGAAATTAGAAAAAAGAGAAGCATATTTTTCTTTAATAAAAAAAGGATTTCACATTAATAACTGAATCCACTATAGAACAGACTTAAATTTAAAGTAAATCTTTTCTATCTTGTTTCCCACAAAGAGAGAAAATGACATGAAAAGATTATGAAAACATATAGGAAAACCTGAAAAACAATCAACAGTATCAATTACAACAGAAACTAAACATGAAGATAAAAATCAAAATATTATTTTCCACCAAGTGGCCAGTTATTTTGGTGATGTCTTAAAATGTGGACATAAGCTTTTAAAGTTCTTATTTTAATTAATATACAGTATAACTTGGTTAATTCAAAGCTACCGGAAAGGGGGGGCCCTGTTAAACATTCCTGGTGAATAGGAAATTCAAGGGAGCACAGAAAAATCTGAATGATATAGAAGTTCCAATTAAAAGAGTTCGAAATGGTTCCAATGTATAATGGAAAACTTTATTGTATAAATGGCAATAATATAATTTGAAATATATTTTATCCAGGAATTTTGAAGAAAGTATGCTAATAAAAATTTTGATTTAGTTGCTTTGAAATTGAACAACAAGGGGAAAAAATGGTTTAGGGGCCTCAAGAATTGAAAGTATAATTGCTTGTATCAGTGGAATGTGTCATTTTAAATATATTTACTTCATAATTTGATTATGAAAAGCACTACTAAATTTTCAAATCTACACTAAGAACTTATTAATCAAAGTTCTCTTGCTTGCTTCTTCCTTTCACTGTCATATTACCACTAGAATTTTGATTATTTTGAATTCACTAACATAACAGAAAAATATATTATTCAAATTGACTTTTACCATTAATGGTATTTGAAAGAACATGCAAGAGAGAATCTTACAATATGATATGTAATTTCTCTCCCTTCTGTGTCAAAACGTTTCGACAATAAATATCAAGACTGATACAAATTCAAAAGTACTTCAATAATATGCAAAATGCTCATTATCTTATTAATCTCTTTCAATTAATAATTACTTATTTCTGATATCTTTGACTATTAAGTCTTATTTCTCTGAAAAATTATACATGGGGGGAGGGCATAAGAATCTTTTAACTGAAAGGAAAGTAGAATTGAATACAAACTGCGAGCATTTCTCATTCTAATATGTATGTTAGCAACACCTTCTACAGTGAATAAAGATAATACTAGTGGCTTCAGACAGTATATATATATATATATATATATATATATATATATATATATATATATATATATATATATATATATATATATATATATATATATATATATATATATATTACTCTCATGATTTTCTTCTCTCTGGAAGAAAAGGGGTGGGGGATAGCAAAACCTCTATCTACCATTTAAAAAATATATCTTTAGATGCTAATAATACTAATTCACCATAACATTTACAAAATTTATTGATATTACCTATTTAAGTAAACTGAAATTCTCCTTAAAAACCCATAATGGAATTTTATCACAAACAGAACAATCGTATAAAAAGCAGGTAAATGATGCTTTCATGCTAATAATGATAATACTACAATCAGACAAAACATATGAATTTCTAAAAATGCAACAATATTGATTGTATAAATAATAGGGAAGATAATAAATGAAATTTTGGAATGGCTAACTGTTTTCAATGACTAGTTTGATTATTTTCTTTTTAAAAGGATCATTGACTGTTATACTTAATCCATTATTTATAAAGCATGCATTTAAAATGAATAATTTATTTCTAATAATTTTTTTAGTAATACAATTGAAATCCCACCACCAACATAATACAGTTAAGATAATTGGTCAGAAAAACAATTTAAGAACTTTTTTTTCTCATTATCGAATATAAGTTCAATTTAAAAAAAAAAAAAGCACAGTATTTTTTTTAAAGATGAAAATGTTTAAAATAAAATGAATATATTAATATCATATAAAAATGAAGACGAGTAAAAACTTTTTTTAACATGTGAAGTATCATTTAAAAGGTCTTTAAATTAAAAATTATATAAGTTAAAAATTATAATAACTACATATAAGTTAAACAAAATGTGAAGAGAGTGTTTCAATATCATAAATTTAATTCTACATTAACAATTAATTAAAAACATCATAAATTTACTAAAATTTTAAAATAATAAATTTATTTTTAAAAATTATAATTTTGTTTCAGTTTTATAAGGAAGGGATGGAATTAAAACTTAATCTTCATTATCATTATTTTAAAAAAAAGTTAAGCCCCCTTTTGAGTCAAATGTCAGAAAAATCCTGATAAAGAACCTACTGATTTATATTTAGATCTATTCATAGATTTCTTCATTTAATTATAAGTTTTTAAAAACTGATATGGAATAAAGACATAAGTTTCCATTAATTAAAAAGAGAATTACTTTTTTTACTAAATGAATAATTAATCCTTAAGAGATAATTACATTAAATAAAATTAATATTGCAGGAACATTAAAAATTTATCTTAGATCTGCTAATTTCAAAAGAAAAATAATTTTCATTGACTACATTACTTTCTACTGAACTAATAATTTAAAGAATTTTATTTAACTATATATTAAAGATTAATATATTCTGTAATTCTTAAGCAGTCATGTTATATAAAGAGAATTCAATAATTTAAAGATACAAAAAGTTGCAAGAATTAACGCACTTTGAATAAACAATTGAAAATATTTATGCCAATAAGTGTCCAATATATGTATTTCCCTTCAAAGCAAAAACTCAAAATTACCTTTTTTTGGCCTTCCTTTAGTTTTACTTTGTGGTACAGTTGGTTTTTCTTCATCCCTTTCAGATACAGTCGTTTTAGTGCTTTCAGTTTCAGCAGCAGATTCAACTGCCTTTTTTGTCCGAGATTTAATGGCAACCCTAGCACCATTAGAAGCTTCAGGTTCAGCCACTTTATTCTGTTCACCATTTATTTCTGATTCTACTTTTGGAACTGAGTTTGTTTCACTCTGATTTTTGATATGATTTTTTGAAGCTGCATTTTTGACAGTTTGGGACTGTTCAGAATCATTACTAACTGGAGGTACTTTTTCAGCCTGCTTTGCTTTTTTTGACTTGCTGTTTTGGACCATTCTGCTCTAACTTTTAAAAATGAAGCTGAAACTAAAAATATCTTCATTAGCTAGAGCAAAAATAATAACCTTTATGGAAAGGTAAAACTAAATTGCATTCAGTACATGTTAACACAAAATGTATAACATGAACATACAAATTTTAATTGTTTTGTAAACAAAAATAAACTTTAAAAGGGATAAAAGTTATGGATAATAATTCCCATAACTAGAAAAGTCTGCTTTATTTCTAATGACTGATTAATCAATAACATTCATATGCATGAAATGCAGATAAGAATTAATTCGAAATATATATGAAGAAAATAATTCTCAAAAAATGAATTTAAAGAAAAATTCAGATCTCCAAACCAAAGGAAGTAATTAAATACTATGTGGTCCATGATAAATAAGAGCAAAAGCCCATCAAAGATACAGTTCAGATACAAGAAGGTGCCTGAGAAGTAAGCATCAAATGATGAGGCAAGGCCATTTTAATAGGTTAAGAAACAGACATGAAGAAAAATGTCAAGCTGAATTTTGTTCCTTAGCGTTATTTAATTAACCAATGGAGTTTTATTATATACTATTATTTTCTATTATTAATGGAAACTAGGAAAATCCTATTTCTGTAAAGTTTAATTTGCCACCTGCATGTACCTTTTTCATGTTAACCATAATGATTAGGTATGGAAAATATTTGAGATAGTTAGAATGTATTTATATATATTAAGATTTCCTTGTTTTTTTAATTTTATTTTTCAAATTCTTTTCATATGTCATTCATTTTTCTTTTATTCCAAGAAACAATCAGAGATTTCATTTGTTGAAAATAGATTAGGATCATCTGCTCATCACAATAAAAGTAGAAACTTGTGGGTACAAGCAGCAATTTGTTTGCTTATGTCCTGCAGCATCATACACTAGTTTCTTGCCCTTAGTCTTCTCTAGTAGCGATCTAAGTTAAATACATTTGCAATTAAGATTTCTAATTTGAGAAGTGGGGACTGAAGTATTTATTAAATTGGCAATGATTGACATCAAATTTCCTAAAATTCCATATAATCCGAAACTACTATCAATGCTATTTTATAAATTATTTGAAATTTGATTAAATAAAAGCAACTGATCAATAATGTCTAAATGCTTCATTTTTTGGGGTAACAAAAATTCTTACATGTATGACACCTTGTTGTGTAGAAAAAATGTAACTATGACACAAGCTGAAATTCTTTCTCATACATTGGAATCGAAAAAAAAAAAAAAAAAAAGAATACGAATATAAGTTTATACCGGGTTTAAATAATTTATTTACTATCATTCTTACTAATGTTTGGAAAATTATAAAATCTGAAGACAATGTTTATTGAATAAAAGAGACACAGGCTGAAGGGGATTTCTTGAGAAAGTTAAAATGATTTTAGCAAAATGTTAAGAAAGGGCATCATTGAAAATTGGAAACATGAAAACAGATTGACTAATATTCACTGTAGTGGGCAAAATCGTTAACAACTATATGGATTCACCAAAAAAATCATTGGGTTTTGAGGATCATAGACATTTTTTGATCAATTGATTCTTTATCCAAGAGCTGAAACAACTGGAGGATCTTTCTCTCTCTTAATCATGCTCCATCAATCACTAGAAGAACTTTTCTTTCCAAGATTAACAAGGTATTAATCCACATATTACAATAAAATATTTTATTAAAGTTTTAAATTATTTATTGAGATTATATTCGTACAATAAAAATTTATTATTAACATAATGAATAATTCTTCAAATCATCCTCTGAAGCCACAGCAAATACATTAGTGACATTCTTTCAAATGTAGGTAGTAATTAAGTTAGGATCAGAACCCGATTGACAGTTAAACCATCTGAAGATGTGTAAACAAGTTTATAAATGAAAAATGTATGTATGAGGGAGGCATGATTCTTAAATAAAAAAAAGGGGCTCTACTCAATGAATGCTATATTAATTTGAGAAATCTATTTTTATTTTCTTATCTTAAGGATAAAACATAAACAAATAGAGAATCAATAAGAATACAATCCAAATATATTGAGTAAATTTTCATAGGACAAAGGCTACATTGTTACATATAAAGAATAATTTTTTCCCCCTGATTGCCAACTTAGAAAATTCTAGACAGAAGGAACAAACTTTGACTGCCAGGAATGTTTTAAAATATCGAGAAAATAGAAAATAAGGCTCAAATTCTTTGCTCAGACGAAATCACTTTCAAGATTGGTCATATTAATGATGCACTTACATTTCTAAAGCAGTATGCAGATAAAAAATAATATGTTTCACATACCAAAATTACACGAACGAATCAGTACTACAAAATAGTTATGAATATGATTTACCTCAAGAAATTAGTAGAATAGATATTGGTTTCTTTAACAGATTTTTTTTTCTAAGTGAAATACTTAAGAAAAGAAAATAATATGCATAGATATAAATTATTAAATATAATATGTGCAGTGAGAGTGCAATTCTGTGTAATATGATTTACATTTTAATTTTAATATAAACTATTAAAATATTAAAGACTGAAGTATGATTATCAAGAGCTCATTAAATTATGTAGTTTTTTATTAAAAGGAACTCAACTATTAATAAAATTAGTAACTAGGGGTCTTGCATCATGATGGATAGCGAGAAGTAACTAAATCTTTTAAATGATTTTAACGGATTTCATTTGATTTGAATGAAACTGATCAGCAAAACATTTGTTTATTTCTTAAGACACAGTAATGTAACATGATTGAAAAGTTCACATGAAGTCGGTACTTCATTACAAGTTTTAAGATTTCTAAAAAGCTTAAAGAAATATAAATAACGGCTTTTTGTCCGTTGCTTTGAAGGAATTTTACAATCACCAGTGGAATTTAAATAAAAAAAATTAAACATTTCAGAAATTTTTAATAAAAAGGTTAATATGGCATCTAAGAAGAGCATCACAGAAAATTTGAAACAGCACATTCTTATTCTTCCAAATGAAATTTCTCTTCTCTTAAGTAAGATTTTTATTCAAATGTTAACATTTTATTCACTGAGAATACTTTTAATACACATTATTTAATTTTACAATGATAGCCAATTTTTTATCATTTATAAAAATTTTAAATTATTTTTTTAATGAATATTTACAAATTAAAGCATTCATAATTTAACTATCATATAATTAATAAAGTAGTAATTTATTTTTTAAAAAAAAAACAAAAATTCATTTTACAGAAATGTTTAATTAAAGAAATTGGATGCTAACATTAAAACAGGAATAGTGATATCTGAATCCCAATACAGATCTTTGAGCCAGAAATGATTTTTATTTATAGTTACAATAAATATTCCACTATTTTTGTGTTGTTAACGGTACAGTTGAAAGAGGAGCAAAATTAATACAAGATTTTACAGGTTTAACAATGGATGAAGAGTAGGAGCAATTTCTGATTCAAAGAGTCAAATATCACAGAAAACAGTAACTGCAAGAAGGCTAAGCTTAAATGAAAAGTTATTTAAATGTATCATTAAAAAATAAATTTGTGGTTCTATTTACCTTTTAAAATTGCAGTTTAATAATTATAGTGAAAAATTTTACAAATTCTTAATATGAGTAATTAGAATATATTTCGAGTAATAAATATACATTACAGAGATATGAAGCTTAATACCATATACTCATAAATGAAAAAAAATTAAGAAATATATGCTAAAAAAAATTATAATTTTTTTGCCACTATAATGAGAGCCTACCCTTTTATGTATATAATTTCACATTAAGCCAATATTTTTTAAAAAAAGGTTTAAAATCTTTCGATTCATATTTTTTTAAATATTAAAATAGATGTCTTAATTTCATTTTACAATTTTTTTAATAAACACAACTGAATATAAATTATTTTGATAAGAAATTCCTACTGAATGTGTATTATAAAATTTAAAAAAAACTGTAAGTGATTAAAGATACATCAGTAATAAGAAGTATGGAAAAATTGTCCAGTTATCTTTCAAAATATATTTCTCCATGTACTTGTCTATACAAAATCATAGATCTCCCACCTTCTCATGCTAGATTCTCATAACTGTTCCTGAGTCATAAAAGGACAGCAAAAAAGAAAAATATCCTTGAATAATTTAAGATACAAGCATCCAAATACAAATGAGAAATGAACTTCATCAAATAAATAGGAATGAAAAAAAAATTGAAATTTATTCTAGTAGAAGATATATAAAACAGACCAAAAGAGGGAAAAAATATCTAATTTTAAATCTACCAACAGAAGTCAAGAATTTTAACAATAACTTTCAACAAGATTACAAAACATTTTGGAAGATGATTTTTTTAAACTTACAGGGGGGGGGGGAGTATACCTATATTTCCTCAAAAATTAAAGATATCATTTACTCTCAATTAATTAATTAAAACTGAAAAATTCACAGATTAATACTTATTTTATCAATTTTAAAAGCAAAACAATAGGATAAAGATGCTTAAAAAATTACCACATTTTTAATCGTATTTTACATTCTACATGATAATTTAGATATTTGTTTCAAAAATTTGAATAGATTAAAATTTTTTTAGATGATGATCTGTGCTACTGAACTACACTCTCTACTAAATATTTCAACTTCTAAAAATATCTTTTTATTGATAATAAAAGAAAAGTAAACATTTTCCTTGCCAAATATTATTTACAGCTTTTTATTACATAGTTAAATCAAGCGGAAGATAAAGGGGGGGGGGTGCTTTTTATAAGATGAAGCAGCTTTCTCTTCTTATCGCTATAATTCATTTATATAAATTATCTTAATACATTTTATTGATAAATTATTACACCGACTATCAAATTCATAAACGATATTGACAAACATCTGAACATAGCTAAGCAATATTACAATGGAAGCCTTTTTTATTATCTCATTAACAATAATCATTTTTTAATACAATCAGAACCTTTTTAAATAAAAATTTAGGTCACATAAAGCTTAAAAAATTTTACACCTACATACAGTTTTTCTTTATTCAATTTAAAAAAAAAAAATTACTAAGTAAAATTTAGTTAAATGTAAGTTGCGACACACAGTAGCAATACTTAAGATTAATAAATCAAATTTATCCCTGCTGCTCTTTTTAACTATATATTCTATTCAAAGCTAACAAAATTTCATTTCAATCATTCTTAATATAAAATAATTCCTTCTAATCTTAAAACTTAAGCATAAATTCTGCTAGAATAAGCTTTTCATTCATAAATTTCATGCAAAATAAGCAGCAATAGAGGAATATGAACAAATGATATGTTAATGCATTTACTTCTTTTAAGCTTATTTACAAAAGAAGTGATTGAGCTTAAAAGATGCAGATACATTGAAATTAATTTAGTAAGAAGATTTAAGTCCACATAATAATTATAATAAATTCATTTTAAAGGATAACAACAAATAAAACATCATTATTGGAATGATAAAGATGATTAAATTATCAAGAGCATCATTGCACGATAAGCAGGTATTTGAAATAGGCCAGATTCTATACATTCTGATTTTTAACATTCATATGATAGTACATTCAATACACTTATGTGATAGTATTTTCGATGATTCCCTTCCTAGTGTCTAACTTTTAAGATACTAGAAGGACAGCCAGTTAAAGCAATTAAACTTTAAAAACTACTCTGCATATATACAGGCCAAAAATACTCTATTTATGTGTATATTGGAAAAGTAGTTGTTTGCAGCAATAGGTTATCAAAAGTGGAAAAAGTGTGCATGTAAGCATGAAAGACAGATTTAGATTTATAACAATTAATATATTTCATCATATTTTAAGTAATTATAAACTTCTATTTTTAAGAAAAAAATACTTTATTTCAAGAAATACATATCAACTATTATTTTTTAAAAATACAAATAATTATATAACATTTTTAAAAAACTGAAAATATAGGGGAAAAAAAAATCTGAAAAATTACTTATAATCCAAGAAACTTATGCACTAAAAATGCTAGCATTACATAAAATACTTATTACTATTTAATATAAATAAAGGGATTTGGTAAATATCTTTTGAAATTTATTTACCTTTTACAAGATGTAATGTAAAACAGTAGAATTAATAAATTTATTAGTAATGAATTCTAGCACTGTCAACATTTAATTTCTAAGAGTTAAATTAATAGTAACAACGGAGAATCCTTAGAAGTTGGCATGTATGTCTGTAATTGAAATTCTTTCTATATTATTAACAAGCTACCTTAGACAAGCTTGTCCCTTGAGAATAGTGATTTTGCTTCATTTCAATTGAATATCATGCATAATATTCAGGGTTCCCATCAAAAAATAATTTTGTACTAAAAAATGAAATATTTAATTTTAAGTAGTACTGCAAACATCCCATTTATTGTCTTCGTGTATGTCCCATGTATGCTTCATGTATTTATTGTCCCCCATGTATTGTCTTCATAATAATATTAAAACAGTATTATACATCTATATAAATCAACATGTTAGCTAAATTAAAACATGTGGGAAAAAGAAGAAGAAAAAAAAAAAAAAAGATTAATAAGCATAATCCTTGAGCTTCCAGGATAATTTTTCTTATATATTTACTATTTAAGAATATTCACTTTATAGATTTCACAGAAAATAATTATAAAATAATAATATTAATTTTTAATAAGTAAAATTCATTAAGATATGATCATAGCTTTCAACACTGGATGAGAGACATTCAATTAAAATTTTGTATAAGCAGTGAAAACAATAAAAAATGTTATTGTTATGCATAAATTTTCTGAAAATTTATTAGAATTAGACAAAAAGTTGACAACTAAATTAGTATAATTGAAAAATATCTATTCCTATATTGTTAGATGGTACAAAAATTATTTATATGAGATGGAAGTTATTGTCAGAATTTTGCTTAGATTTTAACAAATATAATTTTTAAAGAAATCATTCTAAGGTAAATAATCCATTCTCCAAACTTCCAATTTGGTAGTTCAGGGTCTAAAATTGGAATTATTAATTTTTTATAATACCAATACAGCCAACACATTCACTTTCATTGTCGGAAAAGTCAGTGTAAAAACAAATATGCCATTTGTAGTTTAAAAGTATAATATTTTACTTTTCAAAATTGTTATTTTGCTGTTAATGAAGTTGAATAACACAGAATATTTGAAAAATGACTATTATAATTTAGATGTGAGTAAAATTAATAGACTTGGATTTAGAATAAGCACAGAAATAAATGAGTATAAAGCTTCAAAAACAAAACAAACTATTTTAACGAATTAAGATAAAAGCTTTTATAAACATTTCTGAAACACATGAATATTACAAAATTAAAATATCCAATTCATTACACACAACAAGCGAAATTTGTAATATGTATTAAAAACTATAAGTAGTAATGATAAGCAGCAAAACTAAATTAGAGGTTAGACACTTATTACCACACATTAAAAAACTTGTTTAAACATTAATTTGATATGACTAGAAAGAGAAGTAATGCTTACCTTTAAGAGATTAAATTCAACAAAATGTTGGCCAATTCGTCTGTGAAATAAAAATTTACATATTAAGTTTTATTTAAATGAAAATGTATTTCACTTATCACTTTAAAAACATTTTTATTTAATATATTAACTTTGTACAATTTCCTACGTTATACAATAAGAGATTCTTACGCAAAATATTACTTTTTATATAAAAAACAAACTGCATATTAGTGTAGAATTCTAATATTAATTGAAATTTCACTGTGAATTCTAATTTTCTTCATGCCATTGATAGCTATTCCTTTAGCCATTTATTCTTCCAAAAATATACAGTATTTTAAATAGACTAATGCTGATGATAATCTCAATTCTTTAATAATATTTATCAATGATACCCCCAGAATGCTTTATGCTTATGAAATTTCATTTACATTTTCGATTACAACATCTTTATTAATAATGAATCCTCTTTTATAAGATGCTTATTAATGAAAATTTTCAAGGGTCTCCACAGTCTTATAAATTTAGTCTTCTGAAAAATTCATACATTCTCATTTTCCTAACATTAAAATTCTCAAGTAAAGATGATTTTGGCTATCATCTTGTGGTGATTCTGTTTTCATCAAGATGACATTGCAGTTAAAGCTACATGTGCAGTGGGTTAATCATGCAATGCCTGAGCCAACTGTATTTTTTTCTGTGTTCAAAAGCTTTGTATATACCTATAATTGCTACATGTTCCATTAACTAGTGCAAAAAAAAAAAAAAAAAAATTTAAAATAAAACTTTTTCTTCATGGTGTTTTTTTTTTTTTTTTTTTGTTTGTCTGTTAGTCAATGGAATATATAGCAAATATATATACAAACCTTGTGAGCACAGAAAAAAATACAGTTGACTCATGCAACACTTGATTAATCCGCTGGCATGAGCATGCAGCTTAAATCTCATGATGAAAGTGGAATCACCACAATCTGTATAATGTAAGAAATAAGTCAATGCACTTCATAAGAGCAGCATCACGCTGATCATCATCTTTACATCCTTTCTGATATAAAAACTATACAGAACATGTTTCATTTTTCTCCATTTACTAATTTTCTCAGCCAAAATATTTTAGTGATGCATAATTTATTGAATATCTATTCATTATGCATTACAGCAATTGCATGAATATCAGATGCATAAAAAGAAATGAGAGGATATATTTGAATACACTTGAAAAATCACTTAATATGCTCTGCAACATATGTGCAAGCATTCATAGTAGTTTCCTTCCAAACTTTCTTGCATATTCCTTGATAAAAATGCTATTGTTCCTTCATATTGAATAAAAATTAGAAATATCAAGTAAAATTATTAAAACCATGTATATTCAGATTTTTATTTTCAGAAGCCCACAAATAAACTTTTTGTGCTTCATAGTATAGTAAAGAAAACAAAGTAGGCAGTTGGAAGCTTTTAGGAAGGCCAATTGAAACCAAAATTTGACACAGTTACAATTTTAGTCACAAAATTAAATTATTGTATTTATATGCATTCAAATGGACAGACAGACAGAGGCCAACTCATTGATGGATTTTCAAAAGTTCATACGGATCTTTAAATGCTAAAACTGTGCACCAAATCCTTTTAATATAAATCTTTGCATTTTGAGGCCACTGTGTTCATTTGCTAACAGAGAGACAAAAACTTCTTGTGAATGGATTTTATTCAAAATTTAAGAAAAGTCTATAAATTCAGTGTTAAAACATATCAAATTTCATCCCTTTAATAGCATTTTTGAAAAAATGTTTTTCACAGAAAGTAACATAATTTCAAAACTATTTTTTAGAGTTCTGAATTATAAAGACAGGACAAAATTTGAAATTAGAACTTTTTGATGATTATAATTCTTTCTCATGAAGTATTTCATATAAGAGAGTAAAAAAAAAAAAAAATTTCAATAGCATTACTTTATTTTTGATATCTTGGGTAAGGGTAAGAAATGACTTTTAGAGTACAATGACTATTTTACTTTACTTTTATTTTTGGAAGACTCACACTATAAGATATATGCATTTTTTAAATTCTTTTGAATTAAATAGACATTTCTGCAACATTGTTCTAAAACTGTTCTTGCAGAAAAATACTTAAATAAATTATACCAGTAATTAATAAGCCAATAAAAAAAAAAGGGCCAATTTTACCAATTGTCAATTTTTTTTATTTTTCATATAATTGTTGAATTTTACATTATAATGCCTTCTATATACCTTCATATACTGTAAAAATAAATATGATTTAAAAAGCAAAAAGTAATATGTTTTTCAAGAATATTATTTATTGTATCATGTAATTTGAAAAGAAAATGAATGTTCCAACGTATTTACTTTTGTCAATGATAATATATTTTGAAAAATTTCTAAAACATATCTATATATCAAGAAAATATCTGCAAGATATATTGGCAGTTTTTCATCCTAATACATTTATTAGAAAATTTAATTTGAGTGCAAATGAAATGCTGTCTCGTAGACCGCACCTTCCCAGTTAAGGATTAAGATCACATGCCAAATTTAATTTACCTAGCTCACTATGTCAGAGATGTGACTGACCAAAAAGTACAAAAAATTAAATCCAAAAATGCAACATAAAACAATACACAAAAGAAAAACCGCAGAAACTTGTAGCGTAGCGGAAAATAATGCACTTTTATGCTTTTCAAACCTGCCGAGTATTATGAAGTATATGGTTATTAACTATGAAAGCAACATTCTTCTTTTTCTTCTTGATCTCGCTTCCAGCATAAAGAAACAAGTTGTTGATGGTCTTCTACATTATCCAAGCCTTCTTATTTGGCTTGAAGAAACTGATAAACTTTTGCCATTTTTAAAGCATGTTTTCCATATTTTCCAAAGAATAATGGCTTCAATTAATCAGTTCTAATACTTTTGAAAGCAGATCTGTCAGCCTCAATGTCAATTTTTCTCCTTTAGAATTTTCTTTTTTAATGGGCTTTCTTCTATTTGGCATCAGATGATAGAATAAATCAGTTTCATCACTGTTACGCATAATCCAAAGGATACATTTTTTTCTCTTTTATCTTGACTTTTCCTGCTGCTTCCAAATTATAATATCATCAACTGGAGCTAAATTTAATTTACTGGCAATGGTCTTTTTTTTAAAAAAAATTTCATGACTTTTACAAAAGGGGATAAAAAGGTGATTTATTGTTTTCTTAAAATTGTTATTTTTCTTAATTTTTCAGAAATTATTATTAATTTTCTAATGAACAAATATTGTTTTCTCATGACATACAGCCACCTTAGTACAACTATCAACATTATTATTTACAACACCTTTAAATATCAACATCATTATTTACGATTCCTTTATATATTTTTCGTTTGCCATTCATAGAATCTTCAATACCTTTTTTTCCCAAAAAGATATCTACAGTCAACAACATTTTATTAGCAGCAGCTATTTTCTTTAGTCCTTATTTATTTTTCAAAATGATTTTTTAAATGTAAATAATTGCCACTGGATCACTAAAAATGAATTACAAGGAAGAAAATGGCCAATGTAGCATATGTAATCCTATGAATAAAAAGGTTCAACAGTGAACACTCAAAAAAAGGAGCAATCCTCCTTTGAAACCAAGTTTGATAATGCCCCCTTGTAGAGATTTAAGCACTGTATCAAACAGGCACATCTTTTACAATAGAGATTCCCTCAAATTAGACTGCCCAGGGAAAAAAGAAGAAGAAAAAAAAGTGACAAACCATATCCATAAAAATATAAATGATATGATGGATTGAAGTGAAAAACCGAGAGAAAAATAATAAAAAAAGAGTTGACATTTTATGGTTTTTAGTACTTTACACCATTCGAGGTCATGTACCCAATTATCCTGTATTTCATTAAGAAGGCTATGTAATAAAAGAAATTGTATGCTATTAAGAAGGCAAATATATAATAACTACCAGAAAGATAATATGAAAGTATAAATTTAATCAGTAATCTCTAAAGTAAATTTAGGACTAATGATGAAACTGTATCATCAATATCAAAGATTTAAAATTCTATCAATATTGTGAATACTACATCCTGAATATTTCATCTAAATTCAATGATTACAAAAGATAAGTCATTATTTTATTTATTATAAACCAGATGTTGAAAACTATGCGATTGTCTATAATTACATAGTTAAAAAATTACCTTGTTTTATTTTAAAGAAATGCAATAAAGTACTAGTACAACCCATTTAATTACATTTTAATATAATTTTTCTGTGGAACTAGATAAATAACATCAGAATAAAAAAAATCAAGCTGTATCAGTATAATCTTTTTTAACAGTATCTCTTTTAATCAAAAATTTCAGAGCAACAAACGACAAACAAAGAAAATCTTAATAATAAGCATATATAGTATTATCGATATTTCAGAAAGTTGAAATGCTGCTCATGGTTTAGTAAAGAAGGCTTAATATTTTCAAAATTCGGAAACTTAAAATTCATTAAAATAAAGAAAACCGCATAGGACAATAAAAATAACAATTTTAAATGAAAATATTTTGCTAAATTATAAAAATACATACCTAATAAACTTCAGATATTTATACACGCGCCCGCTAACAACATTTAAACATACGTTGCCACTCTCACTAATCAACTATAAAATACTTTTCTTCAAAAAAATTTTTGGAGGGAAAAATTTTTTCCCTCTTTTTGAAGCAAAGAAGATTAACGATTTAAATTTATGGGGAGAAAAAAAGCTCTGAATGTATTTAAAAATTTTTTTATTGTTTAATAATTAACCATTTAATTAAACGTCTCTCAAAACAATCGTTATATCTTTCTTAAATTTCAGCATTTGAGAACAAAATTTACAGGACTATTACAAAATAAATAAATAAATTCAAATTTGTAGAGAAGATCAGCTATCGGTGGCTTTTAAAATTATCTGTTTTAATTAATGCTTTCATTTTAATCAAAAACAGTTCAGAAATTAAAGGATTTTATCATATTAATATTACAAATAGATATAATACTGCAGACGGCAAATGAATTGCAATATTTAATTTAAAAGCACTTTTTAATTTAAGAAAATTACACATTTAAGAATCTTAATCTGGGACAGCGGATAAAGAATTTATGCGGCATAGTTAAATACTATAAGATTCCTTATATATATAGTAAGGAAAAGTATAATAAATTCTCAATTATCAAAGACTTTTACTATAAAATATTGCTAAAAATATTGTTTTAAAATAATTCCCCAAATAGCCCTAGTGTAACTTCGAAATGGGATATTAATATAACAAAAATTAAATTGAACTAAAACTTAAAATAACCAGAGGAACTGGTATCCCAAAAACTTTCTCGTATACTCTCTAATAAAGGTTTTATCCCAGAAAATACTTTGCATAGCATTGGCGTATAGTAGTTTTGAAATATTAACCTTTAAAGGGAATTTATCATTTTTACTAAATTTATAGTGTCACCCTTGTCGAATTATTTGGTGATTAATCCTTGGCATGCGATTAATAGTATCCGGAAATCGAATTTGTGTTTTAGACGCGTTTTCCCCAACCCACTGAAATAAAATTTTTATATAAGACTACATTTGTAATCACAAAATCACATACCGAATTTGATATATTTAAGACATTGAGACCTTGACATCGCGTTTACATAATTCTAAAAGTACAGACCGACAAACGGTCAATCCCTAATTGGGCTTGGTTCAAAATTTGATAGGTGTCTAGATAACTAAACTATAGATTAATTCTGTGGGTCGAATTTTATTCATCTTGCTCTTTTCATTTTGTAATCATCATCATAAATTATATACAAATAGCCGGACAGACAGACTTTCTATGAGCATATTTTCTCCAAAATTTGATAGAAATCTTTAAAAAAACTGATGTAAAGACCGTGTGCAAAATTTCATGCATCTAGATCAAAACGTTTTTGAATTATCTTTCTCACAGACAGAAATTTTTTTAAAATATTTTTTTCAAGCTCAGGGAAGTCAAAAAAATTTTTCAAGCTTGGAGATCCGTCAAAATCTCGATTTTGAATTCTTTGATGATTACTATACTTCCTTAATACTACGTATACAAGAAAGTAACAAGAACAATTGACTAAGTTTTTTTTTTATTATTATTATTATTGAAGGACAGTAAATTAACTAAGTCGAGAATACAGAAATCTATTATTTTCTAAGTTCCAATTGCATACATATACATTCCCTATTGTAAATAAAAAGTTCGAATGTTTTTATTTGCGTTTTTCAAAGATTGTGAAGGTGATTTGTGCTACCGTTCGATTCATCGGATAATCTGGAATATATTATATTAGTTTGATTATAATATACATTAATTATGATCCAAAAATAAAAATTTCAAGGTTGAATATTACCAAACTCGGAAATATCTTACGAAATATCAGTAAATTTTATACTAAGGAAAAAAAAGTAGAAAAGTTAAGAAAAGGCATTTCAGAATCATAGAAAATGATTATATTGATTATCCATGTCGATCTTTCTTATAAACGTAAAACAAGAAAAGTATAATTTTATGTTTTCAAAAATGGAGGTAATATAAAAAATGTTAATCAATATTTCATGAATCTTTAAAATTATTAGAAGTCGTTTTTATATGTGCATAGTATAACATTAAGTGTTTTACATTCAAAACACTTAATGTTTTATTTAATACCGTTTTGTTGCCGGAATTTTAATTCATTTATGATTATGTATAATATTAAAATGATTACAGTTACGGCTGTTCAATTTTATGAAACTTTAAACTATCTTAAGAAATCTTGAACGCATTAAACAAACAACAATAAAAAAATAACAACAAATAAAATAACAAATGTAGATAAATGTTTAATAATTCAAATAAATGTAGATAAAACAGAAGTGGCCTGTTTCTTCTTATAAAATGTGGAATTCGTTTTGCATTAATTATAAACAAAAATAATTTGGTCAATATGTTTAAAAAGTAACAGTTATAAATAAAGTATTCATCTCACCTAATAATAAAGATTAGTCACCTTAGGCAGCCAGGTGGTTGGTAAACGTTTTATTTTGAATCAAATATAACTTACATTTAAGTTATATTTGATTCAAAATAAAACGTTTTTCATAACTTCATATTCGGGAATCCGCAAATCTGTCTGATATTAAAACCGATTTATTTTAATTGTCTTAGTTAAGTTCATCGCCTATATGAACCTAACGGAGACAATCCCTTAATATACAGCGATATTATAAAAATAAAAATTCGGCTAACTTATTTTCTAAATTTCACAATATCATAATTTCCCTTTTTTATTTGTCGTAAACATTAAAAATATTAAACAGTGACCTTCTACTTTAGCTTTCAACAATGGAAGAAAATCATGCGATTATGTATTTCAGGGAACAAGGAATTATATTTGAATTTCATAGCAACAATGTAATATATTATTGGTAATCAGGCAAAAAATAAAAAAATGTCAAAATTTAGTAAAAATGTGCCTGCTTTATTAAATTGGTATAACTAAAAAGACAATTTTTAAACGACGTAAAATTTATTTTTTACTATAATATTTTCAGTACAAAAATGAATTTTAAATATATATACAGAGGAAACAAAACCAAAATTCAGATTAATTTTTACTTAATTAAAATTTTAAAAAATCTGTCGAAACATTTCTATTTACTAAGGTATACATATGCCATATTTGATAGATATAGGTTAAATGCACACACACACACACACACACACACACACACACACACACACACACACACACACACACACACACACACACACACACACACACACACACACACACAAATATCTTTATTATTTGTTGGCCTCCTTTGGTGATTCGTTAAAATTAATGCTTGATAAAATGTGTAATTCGGTATTTTAAGTAACTTGGTCTTTTAGCTGTTTCTTCAACTATTTTTAAAAAAAAATTCAAATATTGATATATTTTTTTTCTTTTTACATATGGGTACAGAAACAGAATCGTTCAGCACTGAAATCTTATATCGACTACAGAATACTTTTTATATTTTATTTTCTAATTTATCTCAAAGAAATTGATCAATAATAATTTCTCTGATTCATCATAAAGTTCAGTTTTTATTTTTATTTTTAAAAGGATATAAATGGCGTTACTAATATTCTTTTTTTATTTATTTTAATAAATAAATTTACGCCTGTGAACAATTATAATGTCTAAATATTAATTAGTTCCTTCAATCCTGTGAATCATATTCAATAAAATAATCTTGGCAGTCTAACGTTTCAATCTTCTGCGAACAAATTTGCCCGTTTTATAAAACCTCGAATGTCCTTATTTTAGGACAATCAATAATTTCATTATTTTAGGTCAGAGCCCTTGGAGAAATTCCAGACACTAATTACTATATTTTCTTCAAGACGGTTGATGGAGAGGTCTAAAATCACGCTTTTTTATAGAATGATAAAATTTAATCATTTATAACCCAATCAGTTTAGTCCTAAAAGAGTGGAATCTATTTTTTATTTGAAATATTAGTGTGTCAAACTGTTTTATTAAATATGACTCACATGATAATGACTATAAAAACCTAAGATTAGTAATTCATCAGAACATTCATTGACTTAAACTACATAAAATATGATTATTTACTTCATTTAGACCATTTTTTTAAGATATATATGTCTGTTACTAAAGGTTTAGAAATTAGCTGTAGGTGTTCTGATTCGAATGAATATTCTGTATATGTTAAATGATATTTGCCTTACATAAAACTGATTTATTGACTTAATTTTATAGATATTGTAAAAGATAACAGAAAATATGTTCTGGTATTGATTTTTTTAGAAACTATAGTATTTTATATTTATTTCATTTTATACAGACACGTGCTGAAAATTACTCTTTTTTAGATTTAATTTGCAGTAATAGTTAACTTGTTTATTTTGAGATTTTGTCTATGTAATGACAATATGTTAACAAAAGCTAATTTTTCAAGCGTACGAAAGATGTGCTCGTTCAGGTTAAGTTTTATTTTAATTTTGTGAGAAATAAATTGTTGCAATATATACTTAAACTATTTTTAATGGATTAAAAATAGAAAATTTATAAGTTAAAAAATTGGAATCATTGTAAAGATAAATGTTTGGTCTTTGAGCTAATGTATCATTTTTTGTGCTGTAAAATGTTTGGAAGTTATCGTGGAAAAGCGCCAGAATTTCTCTTAGTTTTTATTTGAAATTATAATTAAAATTCCCCAAAAAAATATCGCTCCGAGTTGCACATTTCCTTATTCCAAAGTATATATACACAAAGATTTACAATAATCGGTATTGGATGCTGCTCGGATACCGAGCCGGCGATCCCAGAACTTGGTGACCATTTGGCGACCTGGCGACGAATTTGGAGACTTTGGCGACAAAATGGATAATGCTGGAAACTTCGAGAATTTTAATGATCCGTCCATTAGGAACTGAGATATGCCTGATTGGCCTAGAAGATTCTCGGCCCACCTCCCGTGAGCTACAAAAGGCCGGCAGCCTCAAGCTGCAGTGAACAAGATCGGAATCATAGACAAGTAACAAGTCTTCGAGGGGATAGCGAAGCAGTGATGAAGTGCCAGCGTGTGTGGAGCCCAAGCTATTGCTGAACTGGGCTGTCTGCCTGGTCCTGTTGTCTATTGTGGAAGCAGTATCGAATACTCTGTGGATTAGCCAGTCGTGTGGTAGGAAGTCTGTAGTTGGATACAGCTAATGTGAGGAGACAGTGAGAATTTCAGCCATTTGGAGTTACCGTAGAGTGAAGCTCCTATGATCCTCTCTCCTGCTGGATCCTGTCTGGCCGCTTTGTGTGCTGTGATCAATTACTACTTGCGGGCTACTTACTGTTTGCTGTAGTGCGCGGCTGCGTGCTGTCCTGTGTGTACGTCTCGGCTGTATATAGTTGTCGTCTTTGTATTCGTCGTCTGTGTCTTTGTGTTTAATAAACGTTTTTGTTGTTTTCTACTGAGGCATGCTGATTGTCTTTTCACACCATACACCCACTACAAGCGAATCCGGTGATCTGTAACAATATAAAAAAATTATTTAATTTTATGTATTGTACAGAATTAAAGCTGCAGCAATCTGCTGGTAGAGTTCTAGATTTATGATGTGAAAATGGGAGATATAAAGATACCATCAATAAAAAAAAACTTATTTAATTGGGAAGACTTATAAGACTTCAATGTAATGGAATTTCCAAAAGTTACCAACCACCGAATGTGACCACAGTTGTCCTTATTATTTGACAACTGGCCAAAATTATGAATATCCTCATTAGTCCCCATATTTCTTTAAAATGTGGTAAATCAAGCAATCTATCAATTCAAAATTACTAAACAAATAAATCATCGGGTATCAAAATAGCTCACATGCTTGCATTTTTACGTTTTATAAATGGCAAATGAGGTTCTAAAAGTTTGTCAATAAGATTCTCAATGTTCAGAATAATGAAATCTATAATTTTCTTCGATTAATTTAACTTTGAAATAACCGAACCTGATTACGGCTTACGGTAATGGCTTATTTTTTTTAAAAACTTGGCTAACTTCAGCGTTAAAATAAGTTAAAATTTCGTGGGTTTTTTTTCCCTCTTTAAGTCTATAGTTCTATTTGAAGTTGAAAAGTTTAGTAACTTTGTCCATCTTAAAAGCACCCGTAAGGTTTTATCTGATAATACCAATAACTCCAGCCGTAAACACACACAATACACAATAAGATAAAAATGCGATATAAATCTTTATTTCAGAAGAAAATAATCTTATAATTCTTTACCTCAGAACCAGAAGAAGGTAAGTCACTTTCTACAACGTTTTATAAAAACCGAAAAAAAAAAAAAAAAAAAAAAAAGATCACGTTGCCTATAAGGTTTGATGCTCTTGAAATTCTAGTCTCTATTGATGATTAATGCGAATGTGAGTTTCTTGATTTCTTACGGGCCATAAGTTTGAATTAGAGCTATCACATTTGATTTAAATATACCTTAAATGATAGGATTGAAGGCATTTTACTTGTAATTTTAAGTAGAATATTAACAAATTAAAAATGAAGCGAAATTTTTGCATTTGTTCTCGATATTTCCAGAAAATATTATAGGGAACATTATCATTTTTACATAAGTTTAAAACTGAAAAATTGTATTTTTCAAAGCTATCATTTTAATTGCGCAAAAGTTTCAATTCACAAATTTTTGAACATATTTTGAGTGTAATTCTTAAAAATAGTTTTCAGTGTTGAAATGATACTGTTAAATCAGTTTTTATTGTTTCGTTAAATATTTAATCATTTAATTATTCTCCTGTGGTTCAAATCTAAGAAAATAATTCTGCTTACTATCTACGTAATTTGCATGTGAAATAAGAAAGTGAAGTTGCAGTTCCCAGAATGACAATATGCAATTTGTTAATAAATTACTCGAATACACAATGTTTTAATATTAATATGATTCCATGGGTTTTTTCTTTACTAGGAAGACTATTTTATTTAGTAAATAGAATGGATGTAAGGCTGTTAAAATTCAAAATGAATATAGCGATTACAAACGGTTATAACTACTTAATGAAAAAAAATTTATCGATAAGATTAACACATAAAGAAGACGGAACTTCAAAATTTTGTATACATACATCATAGATGTTCTATGTGATTTCCCTTGGTCATACGGACAATATCTCTTCGGTAGTCCATACATTCTGAAGCATGTCTGCAATCACCGAAAAAACCGCGTTACAAATGCGTACTTTGAGTTCTTCAATTGTTATGGGCATGGGAAGCATGTATAATTAGAATGCAATACAGAAAAGTTAATGTAACGGTAAAACTACTATTTGGAATAAGCTGAAAATTTGCATGCCCTAATGAAATAGTCTTGTTCATTGATTTACATTCAAATTTGAATGTGCAGCCATTAAAAAAAATTTCCACTCTAACTTTGAAAAATTATATTATATGTTAAAAAAATTGAATCGCTCTAATTTTGAAAAGTTATATTACTTTTTAAAGCTAAATATATGTGAACAAAATGTCGAATACTTTATATTTCCATAGTGAATAATTTTAAGTCAATATCTATGTTAATTTTTAAAATATGAATGAAAGTTCAAATTTTTATTTTAACATTCCAGGATAAAATTTTTGTTTGCTCAAAAACGAGTAGACCGAGGAAAAAAACTAATATGTTTCGAAACGAACTGACTTGGACGAATAAAATTTGGTTTCCAGGAATATTTTTTGATATAGTTTCGAAATTCGATGAGGAAACCGGGTATTGATAATGAAAATTTTAAAGTTTGTTCATATTTCAATGCTTAGATAGCCCCTTATGAAATTTTCAATTCAAAATTCATCAAGAGTATATTAATTCCCTTAGAACACTTTTTTTTATTTGTATGATGAATGATGCCAGAATAAAGTTAAACAGAATCGTTCTTTAGCCATAATGGAAGAAAATCACGTGATCAAATTTTGATAAAACGATTTCATTTTCATTCGTAATAAAGAAAATATTATTCTAAAATATACTTAAAAATATGTCTAAAAGCTAATTAAATCTAGACTAAAAAATATTCAACCATTAAATTGGCGTCATTGAAAAGATACATTTTTGCCTTTAAAGTGGTGTAAATACCATTTTTGTGCAGGAATATTTTCGAAAGTTACCGCGAAGAAATATCAAATTCTAGCTTATCATTTAATTAAAATTCCAAAAAATTGCTCTGTGGTGCACATTTTCATTCAACAAGATATATATGGAGCAAATTTGGTAGTTCTAGATCAAACTATCAGATCTGTAAAGTACAAACACACACATACATTCATATCTATTAAAGTATAGAGATTTATAAAAATGAAAAATAGTCTAATAAATAAATTGATTAAAATCAGTTAAATATGCTTACATAAATTCATAAAACATCATTATTGATGGACAATTTTTAAGAACTAATAGAAAAGCAATTAAAACAATCAAAGTTTTAATGCAAGAAATAGAATAATATTAATAAAAAATTATAAATAAGAATTAATCATTTAGGAATAGAAACACTGTAACTATCAGTTTGATCGCAAATGAATTTTAAATTTTCATATTTTTTTTTGCTTATACTTCGATTTATTTTATTTGTTCATTGACTTCTACTAAGTATTCATAATGAATATGTAGAGCAAAAATTATTTGTTTTTGGTCATTATTATCGATACTACGAATGTGTATACCAAGAAAGACAGGCTGAGGTTGTTTTGACTGACGAAAAAATATTGCAGACTAAGGTATACTTTCTATTTTATTTTAGCTTTAACTGAACACTGTTAGACATCCATTTCACAGGCATTAGAATATGATTTGATCGAAAGCGATATAAATAACACATATGATAGTCAAAAACACCTGCTGGTCATTCACATTTTGCTTTGTATTTGAAAACATCTGCTTTATTGAGATGAATAATATGTATTTCTTTTGACGGTTTTCGTTTTTATTTACTCCTTTCTTCTTCTATTCGAAATATATTTTCCTTCTAAATGTCAGACAGAATCATATTTAAAAAAAATCTATTGATTTGTTATTTGGAAAAAAAAATTGTGGAATTTATGTGAATATGTTCGAATTACCGATTCCATTTAGGATTTAAAATCTTATTCATTCAAAATGAGTTGATTTTTGACGATGATAATGAGTAAGTTTCAAGGCCGCATGTTGATTTGAGCAGAAATTGAGCAGCAATTTCTTTTCTGAATTAGAAAATAAAGAAAATTCATTGATAAACGTTGAAATGCTACATGCGAGTATTTCACTAGAGAGAAATCAGAGATAAAGAAGAAGGGGCTTCAAAAGTGAAGTAGAGTGCTGGAAAAAAATTAAGAACATCTCCCTGTTTCAAATGATCAAAACTGACGAAATAAAAAGAAGCAATAGGATTCACATTGGTGTATATATCTTTAGCGCATTTATTTTTAAAGGTATTTTAATAACAAACTGTCGTGTCTGACTTGAGGACTAAACTTTTTCTCTTGAAATAATGACTCATAATTGAATTAAAGAAATCATAAGATATTCCTGTATCTACAAAATTCGAAGGACCTAGAATAGATTATTTTATTCTAATAGCAGAGATCTGGAGCGTGTTTACTGATAATTGCTTGCTTTGCTACAATGCAATTTAAAACATAAAAGTAAAATAATAATAATAATAACTATTCTAAAGAAAAATACTTAATTCATTTATGTGTTATAAGGCTCAAAAACCAGATTATCTCGGCCGGAAATCATTGATTCGGTGTTATGCAGCACTCATTACTGAATTCGAAAAATTATCTTTCTTATCAGGATACTTATTGCACAGGGAAGAAATATTAAAAATCGGTAACAATACTTTGTATATCAACATATGCGAGTAAGGGGATTGGAGTATTGGATTTCCTCTAAACAACCGTTTGAAGCAGCGCTGAAGATCGGGCAACCTCAGACATACGGGAGCGGTATTTGCTGCATAGGAATTATATTTTATAAAAAAGAAGAAAAAAAGTGTTATAAAGAAGTGTTTATCTGTGACCCTACTACATGAGAGTTATTTTAGGATGGGCATCGTAATTTTAATTCGCTGTCTGATGATCGACTATACGCTAGAGCAGACACTTTCTTTCCAAACTTCCACACCACAACAGCATTTGTATGATTCATGACAGATTTCAAGTACCAACTTCTATCGCATCTCGACCCCCCAACTTCCAAAACAAAAGCTATTTTATGAACACATAATATTGCTTTCTCAGAGCAACTGAAAATATTACATCAGTGTGAATAGGTCGTGGTATGATTTCTTTCAACTCTAACAAATGTCAGATTACAGTCGCGATAAAGGGAGTTTTTGGAATAACCACAAAGACAAAAAAATTCATAGATTACGGTTTATTGATTGTTATCATTATGAAGCGGCGAAATTCCTACCAATAACTTTGTCGCTTGTAAAATGTAGGTTAAAACAACCGTTTCACACAAAACTAGAAACAAGGTGGGGTCCTGTCATGCATAAAACTCATTGTGCTCAATAAATCGGAATGTTGGAAGTAGAGTATTACTAATTTTCTTAACAAGGGTGTGTAAGGCATATCATTGATTTTACAGATCATAGAACTAGTTACTTCTCAAAGAAGAATGGCCCAACTATGAAATTAACAGCAAACCCACACCAACCTGTGAATGCCAATGAATTCAGTGCGCTTTGAGAAACGGAGTTAGAAAGTTCTTAATGCTCACATTCTGCATTTACTTATTTCTATGTGCCATTTGGTGAAATTTATATTTCAATGATAAAAAAAATCGAAAAAAAAAAAAAAAAAAGAAAGAAAAAAAGATACGAAGATTAAATTAAAGTCACGCAGAACAAAATTTCCACTTGTTAGAAATAATTGATGCCTTTTTTAAAAAAAAAAAAATCCATATCAAATTAGACCCTATTAAACAGTTAATAAGTCTTTGCCTCAGACGGTTTTCAGAACTTGGATAAATACATATATTCTAAGTTCTCAAAACTGAGGTTGAATTAAAACGGGGAATATTTTATGACCTTTATATTTCATTTAAAACTTAATAAATGAATCTGAAAGGAAATCATGGGATTAATTCAATAATGTGATGTATATGATGAAGAAATTAGCAAGTATTTGTATAACAAAAACGGAAGGAAATCGATGTCGCCGACTTTCAAAGAGCAAAACTGAAAAGTTCAGATTCTGCATTTTTATATAAAGTAATTTTATGAATTCAGTAATAAGTGAGGGTAATATTTGCCAAGAAAGATAGGATTCTTTAGTGCAGACGGTTTGAATTTTAATCGGGATTCCTATGTAGATGCACAGACAAGAAAATGTGTCAGAAGAAACATTAAAGAGAGGTAAAAAAAAAGTTCCATTGTCAAACATAGTAAATACTGGTTACCAGTTGATTTGTAATTAAAAATGTGATGTTAAAGTTTTTGTATGCGTTATTCCATTATTGTAAAGCTATCTTATTGTTTTATATTCATCCATGTATCAAATTACGAATAATAAAATCAAAATCTGTGAGAAAAATTTGTACAATGGTAGCAAAACGACGCCATTTTCGGTTTCAACATACCAGAAAAGCTTTTTTTTTTTATTATGGATGAATAAACTATTTTTATGTTTTCTAACTGAATAGTTCGGTATGCACCAATTAAAATTAATTAATCATTATGACCACAATGAAGTCTGATGAATGATTTTATCGCTCTTTATCGAAAAAAAAATGCTTCAAATTTAATTTTTTACATGTTGCTTGAATAAATTTTCTTTTAAATCAAAACTCTTTATCAGCCAGTTAAGGAAATTTCACTCCAGAATACGGAAACATCTGCTGCTTTAAAAAAGTATTTTGATAAGCTGATATGGGTTGGAAAGACAGCAATCAAAGGAATAGATTTATTTGGCTTTTTTTCTCAAATAAAGATAAGGATATTTGATGAAACCTTTCAAAGGAGAAGATATTATTGATTATAATGAAATAATTAAGACATATTTTGAACAAAAACTTAATTGAACTGCTACTTGACAGTAGCAGTTAATTTCAATATTATAAAGTAATAAAAAATTTTAAAAATCCAGATATAAATTTTTTTAAATTCATACATTGTATTTTTAAGTACGAGATTGTGTGGTATTTACGTTGATGAGATATTTAACAAGGTTATATATTTATGAATTGATTTTTATGCCTTAATACAAGATTAGGTAAAAAAATTATAAACTAGTTTACTAAACACATTTATTTATCATTTTCATGTTACCAATTTTATAAAAGCAGTTTAAAAATACATTTTGATTGACATATAAATAATAATATTTTTTACATTTTTTAAAACTTCTTAATCTTTAATTTGCAATTTATTATTATGACTCTCATAGAATCTTGAAATTAATTTTTTTAAATGGATTACAAGAACGCACTTCTTGTATGGAATCAACATTCAGTTAATTAATTATCTGATTATTAAATTCTAAAAAGAATGAAAAAAAGTTTTAAATAAAAAGAAAATAAAGATTTCAAAACTCCAACACATAGAGAATTGAATGAAAATCGGTCTTGAAATTTCGTCTTTCCCAAGTAAAAGGAAATAAAGCGCATAAGAAAGAAAATAATACAAATCAAAAATGTTCTAACTTTGCATAGATTTATGATATTGTAATCCTGCACTTATTTATATTACCTTATCTGGTACAGTTTATAACAAATATAATATTCATTGTCAAAGGCTTTATCTCGTAATAATACGGAAATTACCTCGTAAATTAATCAGGTAGTCATTTAAAGGCTTTTATTAGGTAGTTATTGTCAAAAGCTTTAGATAATATCAAAATTAGTTCGTAAATTTTAGATTTATTTTCTTTAAAACGTTTCGTTGCTGCAATTCCATACCTTCTATAATAATAAATTACAAATTAAAAGTTAAAATGAAGAAAATAATTAAGATTTAAAAAATTATGTTTTAGCTTATTTAGAAAAGCGTGTTTTTCAAAAACTGATTTTTATTATGCTGATTATTACTATCTTTTGAAGAAATTTAAATAAACTATGCTATTTTTAACGTTTTAAGAAATATAGTTAAGCCGCCCAGCGGTTTTTTTAAACCGGATCAATTCTACTTAAGCGTCATTGAGTTCTGAATTGAGTGAATTTTGTCACACCATATGTCTAACAGACATTGTCTACTGAACAGAGCAATGCATTTTAATTAGACATCAGCACAACACTTATAATCACAGTATATGTAGTCTCGAGCCGGACACACCTGCTATCGAGTTCGAAGCCCGCATGGGAAACGGTTCAACCCGGTGTGTTTGCGTGCCTTGTGTACGAACTTCATTGATGATTACATTATAAGTGACCATCTGCTCGGCTATATCTGCAGATAATAGTGACTGTGCGTAGGCGGCAGATGTGCGTGGATAAGTGAAGCTTGAATTGTAAATTTATCTGGTATTGGATAAAGTGTAGGCTGTTTGAATCCCCACTCCCCTCCGAAACTGCTTGAAAAGAACTTAATGTCGAACTTAAATGGAATTTTGTCAGCGTATTGGCTTTTGTTAGGGAAAAAAAAAAAAAGATTGAAAATAAAATTATCTTCCTAAATTATATACTAAAGAAATAATATTAAAATCTATGAAAAGAATCAAATATGATAATCTTGACACTCAAACGGATGCATTATTTGACAATTTATTCATATTTTTATTTTTGATATCAAAACAGTAAATTTAATAAATTGAACGATGCAAAATTCTAATCAATAATTGCATAATATTTTTAGCAAGATTTGTTATTTTTATCAATTACAAGTGATATATAAAGTTACAAAGAATAATTAATTTTAATCGGTTTTTTAATTTTATGTTCAAACCGATGCTTCACCAAACGCAGAATAATAATAAGAATATTTAATAAATTAAATAAATAAAATAATATTTATTATAAAATATATTTTCAGTTTTGTTGGTCTTTTGATCTCATTATCATGAACAATAAAACAAATATGGTTTGAAATCTGAAATAAAGAAACTATTCCACATTTCAGAATTTTGCATCATTTATTTGTTGTAAATAATTTTAATCAGATTGATTATTTAAATTATTTTCTTAGTGAAATTTTCTTATTGACAATAAAAACGAAGTTTGCATTTTCATTCGAATGATTAGTCATGACTTCGAAACGTAAATTATTGTTAAAATATATAATGCAATCATAAACTAATAAAATGATGCCAACAGAAATTGGAATGAAATATAATAAAGGTTAAGCGTAATTCGGAAGCGAATATTTTTTGTTTCTTTTTCATTTATAGCTTTATTGTATTGGATATCTGAATATTTTTTAAGCTAGAATTCACAATCTAACGAAAGTCTTCCATTTAGTTCCTTATATTAGCACTAATATGAATTATATTAAGTTGATTCTTTCTCAACAACCAACATTTCTAAAATAGAGAATATTTCGCAATTATTTTTACTTGACTTTTAAACAAATAAAACCGCACCATCTTAATAATATTTAGAAGTTAAAAGATTGAAATTTATATTTTATTTTAATAGGTATTAAAAAGTATGCTTGGTCTGTTGCCATGTCAAAAGAAAAATGAGTTATTTTATTATAGTTTGAAAAATTTCATCGGCATTACAGAGAAAAAATTTGCAGATCAATATATAATTGCATAACAAGTAGCATCACCTATCTCATTATTTTTTTTCAAATATTACGATGGGATTAAAAAATTAAAATTTTCGTAATTTATAACGAATATTTCTGACATTCTTTTCTCATAAAACATGAATATGTGACCACCTTATAAAATTTGATAAAATAAGTTGTGTTGCTTGGTAAGTGACGATATATGCAGCAAATATTGTGCATTAAAGATATATTGATATGCGTGATTTTTCCTTTGACAGAGATGGCATTTTAAGGTAAAAAGAATATATGAACATATTTTTAACAACGATATTTAACCGAAAAACAGTGTAATAAGTTATTGTATAGTATAGAAAAGATAGAATTTAAACATACTAATGTCACTGTGAATAAATAAGCCATGAGGTATGCATATTTATTCAGAGCTACATAAAACCAAATGAAAGTACAGCATTCGCTATTAATGCTAAGATTTTAAAATACGCACTGAAATAACTGCATAGGAGTTTTGATTTTTTTTTGCGAAAAGGAAATTTTTAGAACTAATGAAGACATGAAACATTCTCTGAAGCTTGTTCTTTTTCTATAAATGCATGCGCAGAAGAAAATAAATCCTAACGTGAGATATCCAATGGATAGGAATACTACATTTTGTGAACGCAATATTTTCTGAATTATATTCATGAATGAATTCTTCACAGTTTTTTTTTTTTTTTCATTGAAATTTCATGCTGCAACAGAAATAGGAAGGCATAAAAATCCTATGCCTACTTTACAAACAATAATAAATTCAAGTTTTAGAATTTACCCGAAAGAGAATAGTGCTTTTTTTGTCATCATTGTCACGCAATGTTATCAATGCATTTACCCAGCACTACTTTTAGGGGAGGGGTCCTAATGAGTCTGTGTCACGCTTTCTCATAGAAGACAAACAGTTATGCGCCAGTTCTGATTCATGAGTTTAAGCTCCCCTCCAGCTAGCGCACGCGTGTAGTATGACTCTTATTCTCCCAAACCCCCTATATCCCTTCAAACTACCAAAATCGATAGAACTTGTCTGAATTTCATTCGCCTCCCGATACGTGGAAAATGAAATGGCATGGTTGCTGCATTTCAATCATTATCATTATTTGGCAATGTTGGAATTTAAATCGGAAAAGGTTTATTTAATTTTATTAATTTGTTTTTTCAGATCATAATCGTGACACAAAAATAATTTTTAACAAAATATAAAAAAAAACCAGTTAAGAAGTATATATGAAAAAAATCTTTCATTTATTACTTATTCTTAGATGCCTAATAATTTCAGAATGTGATTAAAAATACAATGATTTTATTTGTTGTTTTAGATAATTAATCATCATAATTTAAATGTTTAATTTATAAATGATAGAAAAGTGTTAATAAATCAAAAAAATATTTCCCCATAGTGAATTAAACAAAAATATTATTTTCATTTCCTTTCTTTCTTTTTCTTGTCAAATTTTTATATAAAATTGAAGCAAACGATAATTTTAGAACTCTTTTCTCCTTCATCGAATACAAATTACTTTTTCGTTTTGTAATTAAATGCTATCTAGCTATAAAAATATCGTTTGAAAAAGTAATTTGTAAAAAAAAAAAAAAAAAAAAATTGGCCTTTATATTCTTATTTGGAAACAAATATTTAAAAGTTTAATGGCAGGAAATAGAAAAGTGAAAAGCTGTCGAAATGGTAAGTATATTATGATACTTAATATATTGGATAGTTACGAAAAATTAATTTAATTATTTAAGTGTATAAATGATGAAAATTTAAATTGAGTTTTAAGAACAATAGTGAGTTATTTTCATAAAGAGAAAATGTTCTTAATTGAAGCATTTTTCTTCAAAATAACTCATTTTTGTTTAAAAAAGCCTATAAGATGGTCTAAATAAACATTTTCATAACTAATAAAATGTATTTGTAGACTTTTTATAAAATGCAATAAAATACTGAACAGAAAATTCTAATGCTAATTCTAATAACTCAAGTAGCTTTTTTTATGGTTCCCTCTTATTCTAAGCAGATATTCTAAAAGAAAACAATGCCATGCAAATAAATTATGAATTAATTCTTAATAGTTTTGTTGAAAATGATGTAATATTCAAAAGGTATTGAAAGTTAAAGCAAACATTTTTTTTCCGTCAAGTATATTTAATTTCTTTTATTAAAAATATTTTACACTTAATGGAAATGATTCTTGAAGAATAAGAAATGCGAAAAAAGGTAATAGAAATGAATATTTACAAGAAGATTTGCAAAAGAAAAGAAATAAAGATTTAATTGTTGTTAAAAAGGTTTTTTTTTATTATTCTTTCGAACTCTAATAAATACAATAAAAATGCAATCAATAATTTTATACATTTTAAAGTTAGAAACGAATCTGGGATAACGGTGAACTTTTCTAAGATTGAATATAAAGTATTTGAATAATGTACATGTCATTCATTCTATACAAAAATGCAGAAGTACAGCTAACTTTATTTCTGTATAGAAAACGAAAACATTCGCAAGAAAATTTCTTTTTCATATAGATTTTATATGTAATAAGTTATTTTGCCATTTATTTAGATATGCATGTTCAAATAATAATAATTTACATATACATGCTTAAATAATAATAATTTACATATACATGCTTAAATAATAATAATTTAGATATGCACAGAAAATAATATTTAAAAAATGTTGCACCAATTTGTTGTACATATTTAGCTTAGGATTATTCAAGAAAAGGAAATAGGATCTGTATTTTGAAACAATATATTACAAAACTAAAGAAAAATTTCTAAAATTCTCGTGAGTAGAAGTATCAGAACTAATTTAGAGAGCACCAACTTAGAAATCAGCTGTTTTAGAAACTATTCTTATTTTAACCAATTTTTATAAAGGAAAAATCGAAATTATTTTATTGTTTTCTATACTTTAATAAAAAAATTTAGAAGAACAATTTTTTTCCAAGAAAAAAATCGTGTAGTATTTCTTTTCATTAAGGAATTAATTCATGATCATGTGATGACTTTCAAATGTGTCGCATTAATGCAATTTCGGAAATGGTTAAATGTTTGAAAATGGGAAAATGGTATGATAATATAGCACAACTTAAGATAACTTGTAACCGGATGCTTGATGAGATGCTCAATTAGGCTTGTCAGGTGTCTGTGACAAATGCATAAATTAAATAATTTTTATACTTTTTTTGTATTCATTATGTTGTTATTTTATAGTGTGAATTTCTGCTTTTTCGTTTTTTAGTGTCATTAATAAAATAGCGTAAATTCATACTATTTTCGAGATAAGAAAATGTATTTCGATAAATGAAATTATTAATTCAAAATATAATATATAAAACCTAAGATTAATAAAATAAAATAATTATACTTTTATCTAATAACACTGAAATAGTGAAAATGTCTATATTCAATTCTGAAAATAAACTCTAAATATTTTTCTAATTTCAATTTTAAAATCGATAAAGAATAAAGGGTTTAAATTTCATATAGGCGATGCATTGCTAATTGTTTAAATTAATCATACATTTCTTAGTCTGGAATTATCTTAGAAAGTAAGAAAACATAATTTTTTTTCCTTGCAAGAAAATTTTTGTTCCATTTTGTGCTTATTAATAAACTTACGTGAAAATCGAAAATTATAAAAAAATAATTAATTTTAAAAGATAACAAAATCTTGCATTTTTATAATTTCTTAGAAATTTCCTTTTTTCTTAGATTGACAGTTTAACACGTCTTACATCAATCCTACCAAAATTTTCATTTAATCACTCTAATACACTAAGTTTGTATTGTATATGTATTTCAATATTAACTACAATAATCTCTCGATTATTCTAGTTTTTTTTAAACCAAAATGCTAAGAAAATGTCTTAGTTACAATTAGTTTAGTTATAACACTGACATGAACTTTTATTTATTTTTTTATTTTTGAAAAAAAGTAAGCCAAAACATTTTTGTGAATAAAATTAGTATAAGTGAGTGTAATAAGTACAATGTAAGGATGAGTGGGTGAATCTAAGTTTATTAAGTCATAATTGCATATTTAAATCATAAGTATTTTCTTATTGATTTGTATCCTTTTTCGATCATTTTATAGATTTTCTGTGGTTAGCATGCCATACATTTACGAGATAATAGGAAGTTTATTGGATTAATTTAAATTTGATTCTAACTTTAAATCAGTAACATTGCTCTTATCTTCACTTTATTTATGCCTTTATTTTCATATAAATGAAAGTGAAATTTATAAATGGTCTGTAGACTACAGAAATTCAAACTACGTAATAAATTTTATTCAAAATTTCTTTACAAACATTAAGAAGCATATGGAAAGTTTTAGTAAAGGTTGCGGGTCAATTAAATAAATAACCAATTTTTATTTACTAATAACTGTTTTCAAGTAAGAGAAAATTATTTTATATTAAGTGTTGCTATTCCTATTGAAAAAAAATATTACATATATTTTGAATCATCTTTTATTTTCCTCCTACTTGCAATTATAATAATTAATTAAATTTTGTATAATTCTTTAAAAATTATTAATATTTCATTGAAAGAATTTGTTTCTGCGGATTTTTAAAAATCGTTTTGTATAAATGTTCAAGACACTAAGAGATTTAAGAATAGATTCTGATTAATTATATGTAATTATTAATTTTGCGGATTTTTAAAAATCGTTTGGTATAAATGTTCAAGAGACTACGAAATTTAAGAATAGTTTGGTGAAAAATCTTTAATTAAAAATGCAGACGATTAGAGGATTTTTTTTGTTTTTTGTTTTTTTGCGTATGTAATGTTTTAAATAAAAGTTTTTTAATAATAAAATATTTTCAATATCCTTTATAAAATACATTTATGTACTCACTCATTGGCATTCCATTAACTATTAACCATGCACTAACATCAGTCATAAATGTGAATTCTGATTGATGTTTATTTAAATTAATTAAATTAAAATTAAAATGTATAAGAAGTGTTGGCCTTTAGTGGAATATTGATATGATTGCTAATTTGTAGTTTTATTTGTTAATTATAAATATTTTTTATATACGTCAGCATATTAATAAATTAAAAGTATACTTTTATTTTGAGAAGTATTCAGCGTATCAGCTTGTAGATAAAAAGGAGAGGGAAACGAATTTCGAATTGCAACTTAAAAAAAAATAAAATGAAATGATCTACTTCAATAAATGAAATCATTTTAAAGTCTAAATTTTCGTCATGAATTCCTACTTAAAATATATGATTCTTATAATTATTGATATTATACAAAGAAAAAAGCAAAAGCTGACAAAAAAATGTAATTTTCTTTAAAGAACTATCTCTAAATTGGCCATTTTATTTTGGACGACATTTTGTCGCTTGAATAAAGTCACATTACATACTTTTGAAGTTTTATTTAATGCTTCGTAACGTTGCCATAGTAACAAGCAGTGCTTTACCATGAAGGATTATGTTGGCGGTAAAGTATTTCTCGCCACTACAACCCCTGGCGCTGAAATAAGGGGCAAAACCGACATTGACGCCAGAGAACAAACTGTCGGTGCGCCATTTAACTATCTAAAATAGTTCGAAAGTCATGGAATATTTCTAATATTTACAGGTGAGAATATATTTTTAAAATTTTTCTTTTTCTTTAATGTGCATACTATTATATAAAAAGTAAATTCTAAGAGTAAATTTTTCTTCATGAACTTACTGGTTAAATAGCACAGCCATGCAGTGAAAAAGATTTTACTGTGTCGCCATTGTATAGGTGGTAAAGTTTCATTAGTTAGAACATATTACGTAGACTATATTTGTGCATATCATTCGTGAATTTCATTTAATAAAATTAAAGAAGGAAACAGGATTTAAATTCTGAACTATTCAGATTTTGATATCTTTGGAATATAAAATGGCGCGTTGAGCTGGAAAAATTCAATTTACTCACCATTAGTGATAAACTGTTTTAAATTATTTTATAAGATTTTTTAATGTAATATATATGGAATAATGCCTAATATTTAGAATGTTTCAGAAAACATAAAAATTTATTTATTTTGTTTTGCCATCACTATGTAACCAGAAATTCTGCAAATCTAGCTTCTATATGTTTTATGTATCTAGAAATATCTTTCAAATAAGTTTTTCAATTTAAAAGTTATTAAAACTACAATTACTTACATATATCTTTAAGAAAAATTTCACTAACAAATTATTGCCATTAATAATTGATTAGTCAATTGAATAGTCAAACATAGCTTTAACCATTTTTCTGTAATTCATAAATTAGATGAAAATTTCAGGTATATATTTTTTCTACTGAAAGATATAGCTATAAAAATAAGACATCGGTACTGTAATAACTTGACTGAAGCATTTCTAAAATATAACTGCGACCAGTACTCCAATAAACACGGAAATTTTTAATGTGAATATTTTTCGTCAAGGATATAAAATTCAAATTTATTTAATTATAGTCTGGGAATTAAAAAAGCAAACTTTGTTTTAATTGAATTCGATTAAATGGAGCTCTAAAACTTACAAAAAAAACCCCCATAACCTTCATGAAAAAGAATATACATGGTATAAGAATATATATGCATTGGCAGCAAAAAAATTATTCTAAGAGTGACAATTTAAATCTCAAAGGATTAAGCAGAAAATGTATTTATTATTTTAATATAATGAAATATTTTATACTTATGTCTAACAAATTGAATGCATTACGTTAATTTAATTTTGGAAATGATTGGTAACTTGGAAGAAGAATAACTTGCATCATAGTATAGTGTAAGAGAAGTTAGATGTTAAAAGATATGCGCTGCAATATTTGTCATGTAAATGCGACATCACTTCAAATTATTCCATTTTTTTTCTCATTTTTATAAATAGAAGCTATATTTTCCGCAATATTATTGGTGCATTTATTTTAAAATATATATTTAAGCCAATAAATAGAAGCTATATTTTCTGCAATATTATTGGTGCATTTATTTTAAAATATATATTTAAGCCAATGTTTTTTTTTCTTTTAAAAATATTAGTTATTAATTTTATATCAGTTTAATATTATTTGTTATTTTTAAAAAAAATATTAGTTCTAATTTATATTTTTCGATAAATAGATGTTGTTTCTGAATAATAGATATCACTCACATACTTACCGAAAGGCATTCAGACATGTTTTAATATTTCATTGGGAGTCAATGAGATATTAAAATTCATCTTCTGTGAATAAAAGAAGAACCATTTTATTTAATTTCGGTGCAATTCAATAAACTTAATATTTGAAAACTAAGTCCGTTTGGTTTCATAAAACTCCCTATTGCAATGAAACATTAGAAACACGTATGGCGTTATTCACTAGTGAGCTGGTATCTCGCATCTTTCACAGTAATGACAACGTGAATTGTTGCCTTCAGTAATTTACAATTTATTTCCAATGGTTTGAAACCTGATAATTAAAATAAGAAATCATAGGAAATTTGATACATTTTTATATACATATATTTTATAATTATTGCATAATTTTATTTCTTTATAGTTGCTTATTTTTTTATTTCGGAGAAAATGACCATAGTGAATTACTGGAGAACACGTCTAACAAATGGCCGATCAACGGTATACTCAACGAAGATGTGCAGATTTGCTGGATTTGAAGATAGGTGATTTTTGCAAGCGAATTTACCTTAATCACATTAAGAAAGGGTGCCGATTATTATGATACAAGTTCCATCTACATCTCTAAGTTTTCCTAACAGAAAAAGAGGTAATATTTTTTAAAAGTAAGTTAGAGTAGAGTTCTAACACTTCTTACTTAATAATAATTATTTTAATAAAATTATTTATTTGCTTTTTTTTCTCGTAATATTTAAGTGAAAGAGGCCAATTAAGGCTTTATTGAATTGATTTAACTATAGTTTTGAGAAAGTGGTTTTGTTGATTCAACTCAATAAAGTTGATTTAAATTTAGTGGTTTTCTTACATTTCAACTTTCTGTTGTTCTCAAATACGATTTATGTCATCATTAGCTTTTAAATGCTTAATTAACTTTGGATACTGAATTTTTAAAATTTAAGTTTTTTAATATTTTAATATTTATTTTTATTATGGTAGAATGCTTCGAATGCTGAATACATCCAACTATTCGACTAAATCTGATAAAAACTATAATTCGTAAATAACATTTTAAGTTCAGATTTAATCAAATAAGCTTAAAAGAATGTCACAAATACAAAAAAACATAAAATAAATCTCTTTATTACTTTAATAATAACTGTTTTAAGTCTAACTTTGCAAAAGCATGATTGCATTTACTTTACTTAGTTTTCACATTGAATGTACATATAATTACATCTATACATACGCTTTATTCAAAATATATCAGAAATATTATTGTAAAATTATATTAAAAAAATTCTTAATTCTTCTTTTCTGTTTAAAAATCTTTCAAACAGAAACAAATCTAAGAAAATTATTGTAAACTGCGAATTATAGTAAAAAGCTTGGAGAAATTATATGTGGTTTATAAAATCAAGATATAAATAAAGAAAGAGAGAGAGAGAGAGAGAGAGAGAGAGAGAGAGAGAGAGAGAGAGAGAGAGAGAGAGAGAGAGAAGGAAACATAATAAAATATTTATAAAAATTGTGTTCCAGTTTGAAACCTTTCCCCATGCAGTACAAGATAAATATCGATAAAATTATAGATAACAATTCATTTTTCTACATTAGTGTTATTTTATGCCCAGATTTGTGAGAAGAATTGTGAAAAACTTAAGTGTTCCATCTCCCTACCGATTTAAAAATGATATTAATTTTCAAAATCCTAACTAAAATTCCTGAACTGTTTTTTCAAATTCAGTTTACTTTCATTAATCAACGTTTCTTTTTTCTTATTGATTTTGCTGCTACTTTTAAAGCCCAGATAAAATTTTCCAGACAATCTATTGCAACGACAGATCTATATTTTTCATCCTTTGTAACACTGGCCATTTATCTATTTTTGTGTTAAATAATACGACAAATAGAATCGAAACAACGATAAATATAGTTAACTAGAATAACTGATGTTGCATTTTTATTATTGTATAATGTATTTCTATTACAACATTGAAAAATTCAGTAATTCCAAAAGTTTTTATTTTCTGGTGATATCTAACCATTAGCAAAATTTACAAGACCATACACAATAGCATACGCTTGCAATACGCAAACTTAATTTGCAAAAACATACGAACATAATAATACAGTTTTTATACCAAAAAGTCGTAAGTGTTACTTAACAATTTATCTGCTTGACTGTTATGCGCAGTATGGCCATTTATGGCTTTTGCGCTAATAAACACTGCCAAACCAAATCAAACTAACAAAAGCTTTACTGTTATTTTATCTGTTATGTATTTAGATAACAAGTTATGTTTTGGCAAAGCGTTGTCATTTTAATTCGATTGTACATTTATGGATTTTATGAAATTTTTGTATGGAATCCTAACATTGAAAAACAGCTTTTATTTTAGTTCATGATTTTAGTATTGCGATAATTCATTGTCCTTACGGATAACTTCTGTAAGTTGCAAATTGTACATTCAAATTATTTAAAAAAATTTATTTAAATATTTTAATACTACACTCTTTTCCCTTATGCATACGCACACACAAATAAATATGAATTCCATCAACAACAAAATCATAAAAATATAGTCCGAAATGGCGTTTGCTTTTTTTCGCTACGCAGTCTGACTTATTTTGTCATTTTCATTCGCCTTTCGCACAACTGCCGAGGCAAAAATAAACATCTTCCACACTCCACAGATGTGCAAATAGAAATATCAGTGGCTTGTTGAGGTTAGAGGTGCCACTTCCTAGCGAAACACAAGTCAAAAAGAAACAGAGCAAAAGAAGCCGTTTCAATGAACAGACATCCGATCAGGGGCTTCCTTCCTCATGCAAAAGGTCGAAAAAGCGTTTTGGAACGGAAACAGGGATGCGGGAAGGAATGAGCGCGCTCCAAAGTGTGGATCGAGATGCGGGCACGGTTGCCCCTTCATCAGAGGTGAGGGAACAGATGCTGCGGTTGTCATCGCACCAATACGCATTAATATTTACGAGGGGCCTCAAGGGATTGGATTCTTAGAAGTGGCAGAGTTATTAAACCGTGAGTTTGATTAATCGAACAGGTGGTTAATGTCAATAGTAATTAATATGAATACAATTAGGATAGGGACATTTGTCATTTCGTATTTCTTTATATCGATCACATGCTTCTAAAAAAATTCAAAGGTATCCAAGCACGACATTTTAAATTTTACTTTAGAAATATATTTCAAATAAATAACAACAAAGCACAAAATGAGAGTATTAAATTTCCACATATATACATATTTAATTAATTTCTCGAACCACATAGATTAATCTTTTTGAGGAAACTTAATTGGAGGTTTCGCAATATTTTTTTTTTTTTTTTGTTGTTGTTACTGTGTTTTTGAGGTTTTTTTTCTCCTTCAAGAATACAGATCTCTTTCAAAAAGTTTATTATTGCGTTAATAGGCGTTTTTTTTTATTTTAAATAATTAGTAGTAAAATTTTGATCAAATAAATTATTTATTGTTAGTAATTAATAACATAAAATTGCTCATTTCTTGAGAAAAAAAAATCCCCCCACGTCAAATCTACGAATATTTTTTTATTAGATCATCAAGTTTAATTTATTTTATAATTAAACAATTAATTTAATGTAATAATCAATTGTTTAGTTACATTAATTAAATGCATCAATGCGAGTAAATAATGAATTAAATTTTTGTCTCGTCAATCCAAGACAAAATATTTATTAATAAATCATGCAAATGAAATTTACATAAATTCAAATTAAGCATCAGTAAATTTTTTGTCCTAATATTATATGAAGTCCATTTTAATTGAATTTCACGAAACAAAACTAACATATTTTATAAGGATGCAACTTTATCCATTCTAATTTTAAATAAATTTTCATTTCCTTTTAATAATATTTAATCTGAAAAGTTCATACTTTTGCACAAAAGAAAAAAAAACTATTTTCTCTTGAAAATATTAATTTACATTTCCAATTTATATTAATCCACATTTTATAAATTCAGAAACTTTCATTCGCATTTTCATTATTAAATCAATACATATTAAAAGCATTCAACATTTTTTTTTTCTTCAAGTCATTTTCAGTCGGTTTAAATTTTATAAATTATTTATTCTGATTACTTTAATATCACCAAAATTTATAAAAGAAGAAAGCGCAAAAGTAATCAGCTGTATTTTGTGTACAAGTTTGTCAACTTCATTCCCGACTTTCTGCTATTAAAATTTCATAATTTACATTTAATTTCTATTAAAATGTAAATTAAGATTCATTTGAAAAATAATTTTTATCTTAATTTAATTTTATATATTTTAACTTATTATTTTTATCTTTATAATTCTTATCTAAAGAATTCTTATTTTGCAAGCTTTCTCAGAAGAAAAATAGAGATATTTTCAAAAAGTTGAAACTTTGTTTATAAATAAAAAGAATTTAGCAAAAATGAATCTTATAATCAACGTATTAAAAGTGAAATGAATCGGAGTTTATAATCAAGAAGAATATATAAATACTATGTTTATCTTATCACATATTATGTTATCGAATCTAGAATTGCTGATTATGCACAGAATACTACAGTTATTGAAACAATTTGTAGAAGTTGCATTAGAAATATTTATTAATTAATTATTGGCAGCGAGTCATTATGATTTCAAGAAACATCGTTGTTGAATTCTACTAATATCTATCATTTAATTTTGACACTGCAAACCTTTCTTCCAATGTTACCATCAGGAAATACAACGTTAATTAGAGATTAATTGTCAGACGTATATGTTTTTGCAGCAAATTTGAGCCGTATTTTAGCATTAACAGTGTGAATTGATACAGGAGTAAAGAATCAACTTTGCAAATTTTAAATCAAAATTTTCTCATTTATATTCAAAAGCAAAAACTGTCGATTTTTTTTCAAAAAAAAAAAAACAAACAAAAAAACTATGAAGTGCGAGAAAAGACAGCTGCCCCCCCCCTTTCATTTCATCCAATAACACAGCATCTGTTGGCGTTAACTAGGAAAAAGTGCATGGTCGCAAGAATATCAACACGATACGGGCTTCCCCGGAGTAGGCAGCAATCAGGTGGCCCTTTTTCCGATACAATGACGTCAGCAGGGATCGCACGCGCCGTCTGTCACCATCCGCCACGCGCCAGCTGGCCAATGAGCGGGCAGCCGGTATCGCACATGGGGGGCCGGCACGTGCCCTTTACAATAGCTCTTTCCTTTTGTGCCCCCCTCCCCACCGTTACATCCATAGTACTCTCTTCCTAACTCAACAAAGGGTACGCTTTTCCGTTTCGTAACAGCAGATGTTATTTTTTTTTTCTTTCTTTATAATGTCACTTTTTTTTTCCATCGTGTCAAGCACATTCTATGGAATAGTTAAGATCAGATTTAGTCGTATCGCAATACAGTGTAGTGAAGCCGTTAGTAGCGGTCGCATTTGCTAGCTGGCATCATGTGAAGATGACAACATGCTGCAGGCTTGTGGATGCCGTGCAGGCAGTCGATATGGATCGATTTCTATGTTTTATTCTAGCAGTATGTGGGTAGATTGTACAACATTTATTGTGAGGATGAGTGAGAGAAATGCAGATTCGTGCCCAATTTTTATCCTGAAAAAATCATGAGAATAAAACCCATTTCACATTTCGCTGATGGAGATCCAACGAATTCTTTCTTGGGTGAGTTGCTATTTGAAAAAGTATTTTAAAATTTATTTTCTATGCTTTTAAGATTCACCGAACTTGCATACGTTACATCTGTTTAGTTCCTGTAAAATAATTTGAAATTTAGCACATGATTTAGATATTGGAACAATTCTATGTACACATCATTCTTAGGGTAGATAATCAACAGCTGAAAATTATTTTAAAACATCTGAAGAAAGTAGGCAAAAATATTATTTTATTGTCAAAATCCTATTATTTAGATATTTGAGGAATTACCAGAATGTGTGCATGCAAAATAGCATAATATTTAAAACTGATAGTGAAAAGATCAAAAGGAATATTCAAAACAATAATTTTAAATTTTTTTTTCTTCCATATTTTTCATTAATTTTTTCCATCATTATTTCCTTTCTTTCTTTTCGATTTAAATTTTCCTAGAAATATTTAAAAATTTTGTATAAACGGCTGTATTAAAATTTATTGGCATGTATTTGGAATTTTATAATTTTCAAGAAAATATGTAATTTTGTTTTTATTTATTTACGTTTTTAATAAAATGATTTGGAAATTAGATTTTACTTGGCACTTCAAATCAGTTAATAATCTTTTAATCGTCCAAATTTGTATTGAATTTTAAATGTTTGAAATTAAATAACGTCTCACCTTCGTCTTAATCGTCAAAATAATAATAACAAGATAATTAATGTAATTATTTATTTATCACAGTCAGCATTTTTCAATTTCTAAGAAATATAGATAAAATCAAATTAAACTTTTAAAATTTAATAGTTTAAATCAAAAGCATACAGTTGAATTAATTCAAAAATGGAATAATATCATAGATTTTTTTTTATTTTCTATATGAGGCTTAAATTTAAACCATTATGTGAAAGACATTTTACGAAAAAGAATTTTAATTTATTTCCTCAAAAAAAAAAAAAAAAAAAAAAAGGTTTTTTTTTTTTTTTTTTTTTTTTTTTTTAAATTAATGTATAATAATCTGTGCATATTTTCAGTTTAAATTTACTTTTTACACTTAATCTAAAAATGAAAAAACATATTCTTAAGTGATAATCAAACATTTCTGATCGAGTTCTTTAATTCTGATAATCGAATTTGAAAAAGTGGCTTATCAGTTAACATATACAATTTTTCTACAATGTCGGCTTCTCAACAATCAGTTTTATTATTATTATTATTATTTATTTTCTTGAATTTAAATCTTTGTACTTTTAAGAAAGCAAATAATCAATTTTAATACTCCGGAATTTCCTAGTTTAAGTATTTGATCTTGTAAATACAATACTCTTTTGAAAAAATGGTGTCAATTCTTGAAGTTCTGAAACACGTTTAATATGCCAGATTAGTTTTTGGAATCCATTGCGTACCTTCAGGGAAAAAAGCATTAGACAGCGTATATTTAAATTTTAGATGACACTACTAATTAGGATTGTCATGTAACTTTAACTTCATGTGAATTGATTTCTTTAAAATATTCTCTGTCTGTAAATATCTACCCTTCTCTGTGTCTTATCTTTCCTCTTTTTTATTTATATTTTCTGAAATATCTGAAATCCTACAAAATTTATTGACTGGATTTTCGTTTCAAAATTATACCTGCATTTGAATTTTTAAAATATTTTAAGCATAAACTAATTTTTATTTTCCTTGAATGGAAAGCTTTGAAATTTATCTTTCACTAGTCGCCTTTGACGACCAACCGCCTTGCCAGACGTATTGGCTATATTTAATGTCATTCAAACATTGTAGATATAATTTTATGCTCATGATTCTAACAATTTGTCAGAAAATGGAATCGTTTTGTTTTAACTGTTTTATTTCAATTCTGTTTATTGTGAGCATGAATCTTTCTAATGGAGACTAATTCCACGACATAATAGCGCCAATAAAAACGAATGATTTTGCGGGATTGTAAGTGTGGTTTTTATTATTCGTCCTGTAAATTACACAGAATAGTAAACAAAAAAGTTTTTTTTAAAATCAAATTTAGAAATAATTCACACGACTATTTAATCAGCATCATTAAAAAGGCCCTTTTTAAAAATTTGGAACAATGAAAAATTAATTTTTGTACAATTATATGGGGGGAAATGACAAAATTCATCTTACATTTTAATTGAAATCTAAAAAAATAGTTTTTAGTGCACATTCGTACACTCCAAGGTGAGCCAAATTTGCTAGCTACAATCAAATGGCCTCTCCAGTAGATCGCCAGCACACTCTCACACACACATATACTTTTATTATTGATAGAGGTAATTTAAGGGTCTCGAAGAAGAAATTATAACTATAAATTAAGGATATATCAAAAAATGAATAAATTACTTGAATACCGAAAAATTCATATGATATCTGTAAATAAGCTTTTCTATGAAGTGTTGCATTTTATACAATATCTTTCTCATAGCGAATCAACTGAAGTTTCGTTTGCAATTTTATGTGTTATATTAAGATATGCTAAGGAAAATATGATAATCATATATGAAGCTCATAAGGCTGTCCATTCTTTTTTTTTCCTATTGTAAATTAAAAATTAAGACTTTTGGAGATAAATGGGAATTTCGGAGATAAATTCCTATTTATCTCCAAAAAAATAATGCGGTTTAAAACGGAATATGAATTTAGTAACTTAATTATCCTCCTTTAGAACAGATATTAAAACAGGCATGATGATTAAAAATTGCAATCAAAGTAATTGTTAAATGAACACCGAGATCGAATTTTAGAACAAATTATGTTTTGTTCTTCACTTACATACAGAAAAAAATTAAACACAGAAAAAAACATACAGAAAAAAAATTTAAATTAAATGATTAAATTTACATAATACGCGTTATAGTGAAGCTTCAATAAAGTTTTATCAAATGTACATTCTACACATCTTTATAATCTGTAGAGTTTTATTAGAAATAAATGTAAACCAAAATGATAAAATTAAATAATAATACTGACATAATCTCTCTAGGCATATGAAAAGCGATGATTTAATCCTCCCTCAAATATTTTCATGCTTGCTAAATATAATTTCAAAACAATCGTGGAAACTTGTTTAGCAAAATAAACTAGAAATAATTTGAAATTTCGAGCCACTTTATATAGTTAATATCCATTATATAAAATATGCTGTTACTTGGGAAACTCACAATAATCTAATTGCTTCAAATAAAGTTATGGAAAGTTGAGGATCTAATATCAGTTTTCTACGATTGAGAACTTCGCTCAATCGTAAGCTGGTAAGCATTGTAAAAGCTACATTAATTGGATTTATGAGGCAAAATCTGAAAAGTACTGTAATTAATAATAACAACAAACAAACAAACAAAAAAAAAACGAGTAAATATTATAGATGAATCACCAAAAAATGAATTTTTGAATCATAGATTAATGATCTGAAAAAACTGTAGAAATGAGACTTTTTCTACTTAAATACAATTCTATGTCAGATATCATTAAAACACTAAAATATATTCACTTATTTCGTAACTTATAATGTGAAATTGTATGTATGTATAATATTTTAAAACGCATCTCTTCTCTGATATTTTTCATGATGTAACATACAATTACGTAATATGCAGAATTTTGCATTTAAATTTGTACAATATTTAATTCGGTTCCAAAAAATTTTTTAAATTGAATGAATGACAACAACTAAAGTATTTTATTAACTAATATAATTTATTATCATGTGAGACAGCCAACATCTGATCTGCCAGATATTGATATTAATTGACATTCAATCTTATAATTTTAAACGAGCAATTCTTGTATATATATAAATTTATTCCGTGTATCTCGGAAACGGCTGTCACGATTTGGATCAACTTTTATATTTAGATAAGGTTTTGCTTTTTGTTTATTTATGTAAGTGTCTTTCCTGAAAAAATGCGGTTTTACGCAATTTTTTTTTATAACTAAATATTGACATGTGGTTATACACAAACTGCATAAGAGTATCAGAGAAGGATTAGTGGTTAGGGCTTCGGATTCCCAAGCCTTTTTTTTCATGTTTGATCCTTCGTTTGCAATTCAATTAGAACCTTAAACGAGCCATAAGATAGTAATTAATTTACAATTAAAAACACGAATTAAATGGTCTCCAATGTATAACAAACAATAATTCTCTATCATTCGAGGTCATTTAAAATAATAGCAATTTTAAAATTCATTCTAAAGAGAGAGAGAGAGAGAAAACCGAAATGGAAAAAAATATTGCATTCATTAGAAATAAAGTATTTTTAAAAATCAAATAAAGCTAAAGAAGATTTGAATAGAGATAAAAATTTAATAACAAATTTTGACCAAAATTCCAAAGACCATTTAAATATATTTGAATCACAATTCATTAACATCGTGAAAAAAATTAATTTTGTTCTTTGTCTTAGCGATGGCCCAGGATGGTCCTCATCTATCCAACTTCTGCACAGACAACTGGACTTGGAGTAAAAAAGATAAATCCCATGAAGTGAAATTGCATGGAGAGGATTTAAAGATTGCTCACTTTCATCCCAACTGGAGCAATGGAACTGCTGGTGTACGAGGTACCCGAGTTCTTAATAGAGGCCGTTATTACTGGGAAATCGAAGTTAGTCAAAGGATATTTGGTACCAGCATGATGTTTGGTAAGCTCATTAATAGAATTTTAAAAAAGATTATTAAAATACTATTAAAAAGATGCCTGATAATATGATTTATTTTATGCCAAATTTTTGTTTTTCCAGTAATTCTATTAACTCAATTTTCAATTACTTTTCAATTTTGTATTGAAATTATGAATTTTTTTTTCTTTTCCAAAAAATTAGCATTTTTGAATACAATTCCCATTTTTGAAAATGATTAAAAAATTCTATTTGAAAGTTTCTTAAAATTTTATTTATAAAGAAACTATGAGCAGAATGGAGTCAGGCCATGCGTATGTGATGTTATTTTTACCAATCTCAATTTTTTTAAATCATTTTATTTTCTATAAAAAAAGAAGTAATGTTTTTTATAAATCATGTTCTATTTGAACTTTAGTAATATTGCCGTCCGATTTTGAAATAATACAAGGGTTATTTGTATTAGATTTGATTGAAATTGACGTCAGATGGCGAGAAAGATATTTGAATTGGCATTTCCCATACCAAATACCCATACTAGATAAATATTTAGGAAGTTTCACCCTGATGGTTTTACCATATATCAAGATATCGAACCTATAATTCTCTCCTGAAGTTCAAGTCTGCTTCCAGATCATCTCGACCCTGAAATGTATTGCAGAATAAATTACTATAAGTATTGATTCCCTAATCCATCTTTGATTACAAAATTCCTACTGTGTCATAAATAGAATATTGAAATATCATAAACTTCGTCTCTTAGATATTCCCAAATTTGTGTTGATTTATTGAAATATAATAAACCTTATATTTTAAAAGATTCTCAAATCTGGTAAGAAAAAAGTCGTGCATAAGACTCCCTATTAGTTCAAGATATTTCTGTGACGTTATTCGATATATCGAATGTCATACAATATCGTGAAGCTATCGTAAGAATATTGTTGGGCATTTTATGATAATGAAGCAATCGCCCCTCATGTAATATTTTTTTTAAATTATCAATATCTTATGTACTAAAATACAATACGCTCTCTTCATATTCTTTACTTAGATATTTTCCGCTTCACAGGTATCAGCACCAAGAAGTCACGGCTACACGCCAACGCCTTTGTCAATATGCTTGGAGAAGACGAACACGGATGGGGATTATCCCATAAAGGATTGCTCTGGCACAATGGCAAGTGGAGACAATACGCAAAACCCTTCCGCGAAAACGAGGCCACCATAATTGGATTATTTTTCGACGGAATTAAAGGCACACTTTCTTACTACAAAGACGGTTGCCACCTTGGGGTGGCATTCAGAGATCTCCATCTGGTACAGGATGAGATTTATCCCGTCGTGTGCTCCACAGCGGCGAAAACAGAGATGGCCTTGGGCGTCACAAAGCGAGAATTTAGCAACTTGCAAGATCGGTGTCGAAGTACCATTCTGGCCTTGCTAAAGCAAATCAATGATGTGAACGAACTGTCTTTGCCAAATCTTCTAAAGGAATATGTCACGGATGGTACGGACATCAAAGAACGTAGTGAAAAGCCAAAAAGTGCTGTCAAACGAAATTATTACATGAGATCCAGCAGTTGTGGTAGGATAAATGGGTTTAAAAGCCACTCATACCTGGAGCCAAATCGGAAACATTTTATATAAATTAATTTAATAAACAAAAATGGAAAAACTTAATAATTTAGTAATATGGAAATTGATAAAATATTTGAAAAAAATTAATTAATCCATAAATTAGTCATTTTTCAAATGTAAATATGGTATGTAAATTAAGGAAAAGGTAAAGAGTTTTTATATGGAGGGTTTATTTGAGCTGTCAAAGAAAATAAATAGCACTGGCATCACTAACATGAGAGACATTTGAACAAATGGGATATATTTAAAGCAAAACTGTGTTAACAATTTTTCTTTGTATATTTAATTAGTATCTGTAAATATATTTAAGTGCATATACGATATATGTAACTAGAACTTGCAGATATCATTATTAATATTTATCTTGCAGCTTAAAATATTATTATAAGTATGCAAGTATCATTATTTATGCTTTAAACTAAACAGCATTTTCATTCCAACAGCACTTGATGTAAGAAGTATATGAAATATAATTGATAACATGTGCAGTCATAATAGCACTATACTTAGAATATTACATAAAAGAAGAGCTGTAAAAGGTGCTTTGTAACTATTTAGAGGGAGTATTATTTACCCCTTCAAAGGGACAAATTTCATTTTTCATGCAAGTCATGCTTGCAGTCAGCTTTCTCTTTGATCTCAGCTACCTCATCGCTATCATAAATCAAAGGACAATAAAACTGATGAGAAGTAGATATCAAAGTTGTCCCTTTCTGTAAAATTTAATTGTAGGGTTGAATCACAAATATCTAAACAAGATACATATATGTAGATAAAATATACCATTATATAGGTAAAAACTAATGTCGATATAATTTATTTTTTAAATGTAGTCAAAGTTCAAAATTGCTTAATCTTTTTTTTTTTTTTCCCATTTAGAATTAGATTTAGAATTTAGATTTTCTTTCATATTTTTCTTCATGTGAATTTTTTCTTATGTAATGTTAAATGCGGTTAATAATTATGAGATGTGGCTTTAAATAATACGAAGTGTTTTCTTTTAACAAAATACAAAAAATAAAAAATTCGAATTAAAAAAATTTGTGGATTATTTACAATAAAGATTCTTAAATTTTATATTTAATGTCTCTTGTGCAAAAAAAAAAAAAAAAAAAAAAAAAAAAAATTAATGGGAAAATTTTTTATATTTTTTTCTTCTTCTATTAGATTCTTTAACATTTCTAAACAAAATTTATTAAGGAAGGAGATTTAATATGAAAAGTTTTCACGAAATTATCCAAATAATAATTTTTGAATCATTTCGAAACGTCTGAATTCAAATCTTTAATTTCGAACTTCGAAGTTGCAGTTAACCTTTTCTACAAAAAGATGAATCTCGAAATTTTTTTTTTTCCCGCTCTGTGAAAAAGTCACAAGAAAAAAATTACCTTTACTCAAAAAAACTATAAAATTTTCTAAAATAGCTCATATGAAACGGAAATAAAGGCAAATTTTTTAATTAATGGAATTGCGTACATAATGAATAATAGAAATGCTAGCATATATGGAGGGTAAAAATAATTTTAGTCAAAGGGTTTAATAAAAATAATAAAAGGTTTAAAAATTTATTTTAGAGGGTTATAATAATTTAAATCAAAAAGAAAAAAGATGCAGAGAAGAATTTTGATTTTACGACTAAAAATAAGTATTTAAAATTAAAAAAATCCATAACTTTGAAGGGAATTGATTTTTTACTGTAAGAAAAAAGCCCTTGCTTATTCAGAAGTGCATGATTATTACTCAATCCAAGTTATAAAATTTTAACCAATCCAGAATTTCGAGGCTTTTTTTAAATTAAATTAATCATATCAATGATTAACAATAGGTAAAAAAAAAACCTAAAAAAAACCCCACTTAAATGTAGAATAATTATTGATTAATTTAAAGTTTATCGCAACTAAAAGACTTTACATAAATAATAGAGAAAATCTAAAATAAATAAATAAAAAAACATGGCAAAACACACTAAGCCAGGTATATCAAAACAAACTAATAAAATAGTCAGAATCCCATGATTTATAAATATTTAAAAAGATTTAGATGGAATCCCGTCTTGCTAATTCAACTACGATCGCAAATGACGATCTTTGATTTAACAGGATTTTTTAAGCTTCTTATGCTTACAGACAGAGTTACCTGAAATCGAATGATTTCCGTTAGAAATATACAGTTTTATTACATAGGATATTGATTACTAGCATTTAAAAATAGATGCTATTCAGTTATTAATTTTTTTCCCAATAGATATTCGGGACTGTTTGATCAAGAGGAATGATGCATCATATAGTTTTCTTCCGAAAACTAGAATTGTCTTTGATTATAATAAAATTATCTGACAATAAAATATGTACAAACTGCAAATAAATACCCTAGCACTACTGAGAATATGCACTTTTTATTTATATTCTCTAAAACATGTAAATAATATGCAATTTGCGATTGTAGTTAGTAAATGTATTTTCTATATGTGGATAGAATAATTTTAATATATATTTTTTCTGAAAGAGGATGAGTACATCTAGTCAAAAGATGCAAAGGCCTAAGCAGCCTTGTACTCTGTGTAAATACAACTTTTTTCTACATTTCTCCTGCGCGCATTATCTACTTAATTATAAATGTATCTTGTAATTTTAGTGAGATTGTATTATGAGATGTTTATATGCAAAGTTGAAGGGAATACTGATAATTCATTAATTAATGAAAAGATCATTCCATTAATCTGTGTCAGAAAAAAAATTAATTAATTTTCTATACACCCAAAGTAGTAATATATTCGAATAATTAAATAATAAATGAAAAAGACTATGAATATATTAACAGTTTAAATAATTAATGTCATTGTCTCAAGACAAATGCAATTGCGCATGTTAACCAAAACTAACTGAACACTGCGACGTACTTTACAATGACCCTGAGCGTATCATCTAACAACTTGCGATTTTCTCATTTACAGTAAAAAATGCATTAATTTTCAGTTAAAAAAAAAATCCCTCTTCGTAAGGCTGTATAACTAAAGTATGGACTGTGGAACTTTGAAAGAAAATTTTAAAGCCTACATTAAATCGCATTTTAAGGCACAATACTTTTTTCTACACAACCAACTAAGATACTAACATTAAAAAAATTAAGTAATAAATAAATAAATGTAATGAAAATTAGCAAAATACATTATTAATTTAAGAGCATCGATAGATTTAAATTTTGCTGCCTCTAAATTTGCTAATGGACATGAATGCAATTAATGTAAATAAAACACATAATTAAATAGACGGGAAAAAATAGCGAAAATTAATAAAACCTCTCCAAAAAACGTAATTTAAAATACAATCTAATGTTAAGAACTCGAAATACATTATAAAAAAAAGTAAAAAATAAATTAGAATTTCCTCAATAAAAGAACTGTCCTTAATGCTAATATTAACAATTGCAAGATGAAAAATAAATTTGAAATCTGAAATGGAAAGTACATTTTAGGTAAATCACATGAAAATAAATTGATTCCACAGTAATGAGAATATTTTTAATATCAAGAATACTATCCAGAATATTAAAATGCTAAATAATGAATTTGTAGAATTCCCTTCAACTACTTGTGACAATGTAATTTAATCACATGAATAGTATTCTAGTCACAGCAATTTTTAGAATACAGAAAAGTAATATATTTATTTCATATAAATATTTATAAAATGATTGAATTTTGTATAGCACGAATATTTTACTATAGTAAGTTATTATATTTTATAAATCAATGCATATGAAAATAATTTATTGTATATTTAATTTAATATATGTGTATATGATAGTAAGAATTTGTACTTGGAATGAGTTTCCTCATTCTAAAATTTTCAGCAGCTGTTATTATTTATTAAATTATAACTTATTAAATTCTATTCAACTCTTATGCTGCGTTATGTTGTTTCTTCATTAATATTTCCAGTTAATTTGAACAGGACCGTAACTAGACTTGGGAGGACTTGAGGCAACAGACGATATCTTTTCCTGCTGCATTGTTTCCCACAACTTTAACCATTTTTTTCCCTAAAAATGTTTATTTTTTTTAACAATTTAAAGTAGCTTTACACAATTTTATAGAATAAATTTTTTTTTGAAAAATTATCTCGTTGAGATGTGTTATTTTATGTTATTTTTTATTCCTATGTGATTCGTATTAACTCAAATACATGAAGCTATATTTTACGTCAAACAAAACGTAATATGAAACAAATACAACAAAATTACGGTAATTTTTTTCCAATACACTTTATACTTGCAATACAATACTCCCTTTTCTCTTTCTAAAGAATTCTATTAATTATTATTATTATTTTATCAAGGTTTATTTTCTAGTAGATTAATAATTAAAACCTTATTCCTAATTTGATAAATTTCTAAAGTATCACAATCCATGAAGACTTATAATCCTGTATATAATCTATATTAAATTGCATAACCATGACTTTTGGTGCAATTGAAATTTTTCTTTTAACTTATTGATTAATTAATAAAAAACGAGACGATTTTTTTTTGTTCGATGTACATGCGTTTTAATAAAGAAATGATAACCAAGCATATACTAATTTTTAATTAAAAATTGAAAACATTAATATTTTTAACAATAATGCACCTGCGTCTGAATAATGAAAAAAAAATCATGAAATTGTAAAAAATATTATAAAATTTATTTATAAAAAATTAATAATACAATGTTTTTAATTAATTTTCATCTATCAACAACTATAAAGCATTTTTAAATTTATGACAAAAATTTTTGCAGTAAAAAATATTTTAAATCCTATTTTTGGAAGGGTAGAAGGCGATAGCATATTCAGGAGTGGAACGGATGTGTGTTATTAGAAATGCTACGCGACAGGAATTCGTACCGCTCTTTCGACAGCACTTCCAATCACAAATTTAGAGCAAATGTGTTTTGCTGCATTTCCTTTAAATATTAACGATCCTAAAAGATTAATTAGATTTCTGATGGATTTAGATATCACGTACAAAATAATTTATAATAATTATACAATGAAAAAAGTCGGAGGAGCTACTTTTTCGCGTTATCTATGCATGAGCCGCATGTGGTCACAAAATATCAAAAAGGCCATGCACGAGTAAATTGTTTAATGCACTACGATGCTTTCTAAACTTTTTAACAATGCCTAAGAGTATAAACAATGTCTAAATCCATCAGAAATTTATGCCTTAAAAGATAAAAATAATAAAGGAACAAAGAATTAAAAATCTAGTTAATCTAATTTTTTTAAGTTCAAGATTATATACACTCTTAGCTCTTTCCAAAACAGAAACAGAAATAATCATGATTAAACCTTTTTTTTTTTTCGTAACAAAATCAAAAATTTGGTTCTAAAACCATTCAGAATATGTATTTTACCACAAAAGATTTAATAATAAAATGGGTAATGCTCCTCTAGATTTTCTAGTATATTTTCACTTAATGACATCAATTAAAACTTCTGAAAGATAATTATATAACACTAAGGAAAAATTACTAAACATTTTGATCAGTAAAATATTCTAAAAATATTCAAGTTTTAGCATGTATGGTTGATATTTTATCCTTTCATATTTACTAACCAGCATGTTCAAGGGGAACACTAATTATATTTAAAATACAACTACTTTCCGATACTAAATTTCATATCCATGGTTATTTTAATAAATTTTTTTTTTTAAAACTTCAATATGTATTTAGACGCCGTTTTTTATATCAATATACATAAAATTTTATACTACTGTATCCTTCATACTATTCATTGTCTGTACAAAGTTCCTTAGTAGAATCAAATAATTATGCACACTATTACCTAATTAGACTTTGCACTACTTTGCTAATCCTCAAATATATATATATATATTTCAATTCAAAATTAAAATACAACTATGCATTTTATGTTTAACAGCATATTAGCTGAATTAAACTGATAAAAAAAGAATTCAACTTAATCTTTGAGCTAATCGAATACATAATTTCTAATACACTTTGCTTACAGATTTCACAAAGCTAGAAATAGAAGGAAAGGGGGAGAAAAATTCATTATGATTTTATCAAAGATTATGAAAAATAAAAAGAAAGAAGACAAATCATTCCTCAGAAGTTTCCCTTCTCCTGGAAGAGAAACGTACAATATTTGCAGAAGTAATGAAAATGGTTTGAAGTTTATTGCAATAATAAAAAAGGATTTCAAATTATGTATAATTTTTATAAAAAATTGTTAAAATTAGGAAAAAAAAAATCGTGGAACAATTTGTATCACTGAAATTATTTAGAATTTCAATATTAATTTTCAAGTTTTTAATTAAAATTTATGAAAAGTGCATGCATTTTTTTGTGATAACTAATGAAAATATAAATATGCATTAATTTTGCATACTTACTAGTTAAAAGTTTGAAAAATTTGTCTTCGATGTATATCACCACTCTCCAAATTATATTTTAGCTAAGTATGGTAATTATAAATTACATGCACTGTGAAGTAGACAGCCAGCATATTCATACATTCGTTTTTATTTTTATTTATTTTTTGTGATATTTCCAGAAACTATAATTAGCAAAAAACGATTTTTTGCTATCATAAATTTCAGAGAATTAAATATTCAACAAATCCAATTTAATTTACAAAATTTTATTCAATAATAAAAAAATTAACCAATTTAATTAATAAAAAATGGCTAATTAGTTTTATAGATCCAGGAATTGTTATAGAAAACTGACAAATATTAAAAATTTGCAAAAATATAAAACAAATAAATCCAAATCAATTACAGAGATGATTTAAGGGCAATATTTTATTCAGAAAAAAATGTTGTATTAGGATTTTCTTTGTATTGTATAAAATCTAAGATGTTATTTTCATATTAATGCCTTATGTAAGTTCAATTATAGTCAAATAAAGACAAATGCAGCTGAGCTATATACAGAAACTCAATTTATTAAATTATTTTCCAGAAATGTTGAATTTTCAATAGAAATAAAATTTTCTTACATCAAATAAAACTTCTACATAGTAAACAAAATTTTTTACATAAAAAAATTACAATAGCAGTAAAAAAACACCTATAGATTTCATTCCAATAAAGGGAAACAAACTTTTCCATTGTTTCCACTACAATAGAAATCCACAGATAAGTCAGAAATCATTTTCATTTAAATCATCATAGAGGCTTATGAAGTCCGATGAATAAATTTCTTACTTAACTTGGAGTAAGAGTTTCAATTCAGTTCAACTTATGACTTCAGAAACTTTTAAAACTTGCACTTTGACTGCAAATTATTATAAGAGAGGAATTTTTTTTTGAAGGATTAATTCAGCATTATTAATTTGGATAAAAACGATATCGGACAAAAACATACTTCAAACACAACTGAATATGTTGTAAATTTCTAACTTCTAAGCAATTTAAGAAATTTCAAAAGCTACACAGCATTCAAAGTATAATAATAGGTGAAAATGATATAGATTTGTAATTTAGAAATTTCTTCTTTTAAGAACCAGTATATGGTGGCTTAACTGCACATTTACTACTAACTGATTTTGAAGGCAGTTTGTTAGTTAAAAAATCAAGTGTACATTTAATTTTGCTTATATCATTTACAGTGTAGATCTAGATATGGGCAAAACCAAACATTTCTGGCAGGTCAATAGAATGTACATTACAAATCAATTATTAAGATAACATCAGAGATGGGTTAATTTTTGAATTTTCAAATTTATGTTTAGAAAGAATGTTCAGATATAGATTTGTCATTATCTATAAAATTACTGTTAAAATTAGCAGTCATTCCCTCTCAAATTTCTGCTATCAAGTTTTTTTTTATGGTACACATGATTTAGTAAAAATGAATTTTCTGTAATGCCTTTTGTTTATATATACACTGAAGGAAAAAAATGTGCTGTAATAAGTACTTCTCATTTTGAGGAAATGAAAAATCAGATATTCTTTATTACCATAGATTTGAAAACAGTAGGTACTTATAATTAGGAATGTGGTTTTAATTTGAAGAAAATAATGCTGCTATATTTTTTATTATAAAAATTTATATGTTAAATTAATAAATATAAGGTTGATGACAAACACGCAGTTTCAAAATTGTCAGGTGTATTTCCTACAAATACAACCAAATGAATATCCAAGTGAAATTTTCATCAAAATGAATGCAGAAATGTAATCAATAATGCTTTAAGTAAACATTATTAATAGTCAATAGGATTTTGAGAAAGGCGACTGTACACAAGGGAGAACTTCATTTTCTCCCTTCCCCAAAAGTGAAACAATACATTCACAGTTACTGGTATAACTGATTTTTTTTTACCATTACTCTTTAAGAATAATTTGATTTTGTAGACAAATTTCTTAGTTACTTTTTATGAAATAAGGAAAAACAAAATATACAAAAGAATGAACCACAGAATTTTTAATATTTTAATACTAAAATTATTTACACCAGTTTACTTTGGATATAATGCTTCAGTCATGAACAGTTTAGCCAAATTCTGGGTAGAGAATTGTGAAATTTGTTTGCAATAGCTATCAATTTGTCCCGATACCAACAAAGCATCCAATCGAGAAGGTGGTGGAATGGGCTTGAACAGTTTGTTGATATCATCTTCTGGCAACGGCGGTTCACCTTTAGCTATTCGAGCATTGTTCTCAGCAGCCTACAAAAGAAATTTGAAGGAAATTAACACAAATTAAAAAGAACAATTTATAAATATATAATATCTAAATAATAAATATATATCTAAAATGGATCATAACAAAAATAAATTAAAAAAAACAATAAAAACTAATAACAATAACAGAAAAAGTCAAACATATCATTATATTTTTCCAAGGGAAAAGAACAGAATAATATAGATTTTATATCAAAAATACTTATTGAAAAATAAAACTAATAGAGTATTTAATTAAACATCAATTATTAATCAAACATCAAGTCAAGATGTTGTCACCCCTTGCTATCACCATACTTGCATAATATTTGTTCTATGCATTGTTCATTCAATTTCTATAAGGAAAATTTCACATTAATTTTAAAACTAATTTCATGTCACACAAGACATCAGTTTCTTAGAGTATGAAAACAGAATAATACAACCTATAACCTTCCCTTCCAGGACACAGCTACAAGCTTGAACATGAAGATAATTTTTCTGTGTATTGGTTAAAGTCTGAAGAAATTACTTGTTAAATAGAATAAACTGTATTACAAACATGCACTCACCAAATTCTCTATTTAATCTATGTTAAGACAACTGCTTGATAAGGTTACATTAAGGAAAGAGTCAATAATGCACCACATTATGATCTCTAAAAGAAGTCTGTAGATGAAAGAAACTTCTATGACTGTTCTTAGCTAATCAACAATTGATTTCAAAGAGATTTTAAATATGTCCAGAAGTATAATAAGTTAAATGAAGATCAATGTTTCTAAATATAAGATATTCAGTAAAAAAATGCTTATTATGTATCTGCATGAGAGATTGAATTTCTTTTCTTATCAAAAGGCAACAATGGTGTCTTAAATACTTCTCAGATGCATATAATTCTGCAATTCAAAGGGACAGGAGCAGTAAATAACAAAATTTTTTGCATTAGACTAAAATATATACAATTCGAAGCTGTTTTGCAAACAAGATCTTCAATTTTATTTTACCAGTACCTTAAAAGAAACAACACTGCAAAATAATATAAAAGATTAATATTTTATTCTTAGTTTCTAACATTTCCCAGTTTTAATCAGAAGAAAATGAAAAAAAAAAAAAAAAAAAAAAAAAAACTGCTATAATTTATTGGAAATTTATAATTAAATTAAACTAAGTCAAATAAATTATAATAATAAAAATGTACATAATACACAATTGAGCAGAACAAAATTTATTTTACACAGTATATGAATATAATTTTATAAACTACATCTTTATACAAATATAATATTTAACTAAATTTAAGACACTATTTAATAATAAGGACCCATTTTCAACAATATTATTAAATTTAAGTAAGAGTAAAAGAAATTAGTACATACTCGCTTTTGAAGGTATTGATTTTTGGCCTGTTGCTGCTTAATCACTTGTCTTTGATGATTTGTCAACTTATTCGTTTCTTGAGTTACTGTATCAACACATTCCATCATAGCCTGAAGACTCTTCTCAAGGACTGAGCTGTATAATAAAAGGATGACTTTATATTTTTTGTTAGAGAAATAAATTTAAGTATCTCTACTGTTATTTAAAATTAGAAACAACTTAAATTCTACAAAGAAATATTTTCATGAAAGGATATCTTAATTATTATATCCATTTTATCTGTAAATAAATATTTTTACAGGATAGATTAAAATTTCATATTATAGTTAAGGAAATTTCAAATTCCAATCAACACATAAATTATAAATAAGAAAAATAAAATAATCAAAATTATCTATGATATTTATAAAACAGCAATACTAAGAATACAAAAATTTATTAAATTTGCCTATTTATAAATAGCTCATAATCCTAATTTTAATAACAATTATATGTATACAGAAGCAAAATATTAAAATATTAATATAATTTAAAGGGCATTATTAAAATAATTTAATATTTATCAATTTAATGATTTTATATTTATAAATATGAATCAATGACTACATTTATAGATGGATTAAGATGTAAATTTCCATATCTTAAAATTTAGCAAAACACTGAACAACAGATTTGACTAGAATTATTCAATTATACAACACTTAATTTCATATATCTAAATCATCTTATCTGTAAATTAAATACTAATATATACATATTAATGCATCAATTATGGAAATAATTCAAATTTATTAAAAATTAATACTGTTTCATAAGTACTACTTTTGTCTGAATGGTTAGAATGCATGATATCACTGAATTACTTAAGAATAAAGTAATATTATAACAGAATTAGAATCCAAACAATGTTCCTAAATTTTTGTTTTGAATGGACTATGATACTCAATTTCATGTTATCTAATTAATAATGAAGTCAAAGAAAATTCACCACACAAATGTTATTTAAATAAAATTAATGTGACAATTATATTAAATACTATATCATCTACTATTTAACAAGGTGAAGCATTAAAAAAGTTGGTACTTTTCCAATGCCTTGACAGTAGTATTTGCTTAACATTATTTTTGATGCTCTGTGCCACTTTTTCAGTAAATGCTACCATTGGTTCAAATGTGCCAAAGGAGACAAAATTATAGAAAGCAGTTAGCAAGAAATTTCTAATTTGTTTACAATTAAGTTTGTGGCATCTAGCTATCAAACCACATAATTATTAAGTTAAAGGAAAAATAACTAATATACAGATTAAAAAAATCTTACGCAGTTCCCATGTCCAAAAATTGGTTGCTCTCTTGCTCAGGCATTGAATCAGCAATTTCACACATCAACAGATTAACAAGATGAGAGTTTCTAATTATAACAGTTATTTCTTCAAACATCTTGGAATAAGAGACATGAAGATTTTTAAGCCTAAAAATGAAATAAAATTACATGACACTTTGAATTTAATTTAAAAAAGTTCACAAAAATACATCTTAAATTCCATTTTTCAGAGAAAAGTGACAAAATGCTGAATATAATATTTAAGATGCAAATCAAAATGCTAAATGAGAAATGATTTCAATAAATTAAACTTTAATTTATTATTAAGATTTGTTGTTATGATGTATAATTGTATCTTCACATTAAAAAAAATTAGAATGCTCTTCTGCTGATTTTTATGTTTTAAAAAGAATTTTCAAAATATGCAGTTAAAAGTAAAAATAATAAATAAATGAAAACATAGAATATCATAAATACAAATAATAAATGCTTCTATGAAAGTCACAAAAACAATATAATAATGTATAATTGAAAAAGATTTTTCACTATTGTTAAATTTAGGTCAAATTTTGATAACAATCTGCCGATTATTTTTGATTATCATATTGAAAGAGAATGTTTTTCTCACTCTCATTCAATGTTATAATTTTGGTGCAGAGGGGGAGAGGGGTTAAATTATTAAATAACTAAACAGAAAAAAAAAAAAAAAAAGCACAATCTCATACATAGGTTGATTAATTACAGAAGAATCAATCTTGAACATATACGTGTCAATTACACCAGCATCTCTAGTAATCAGAATACAGATATATTAAATGCCAAAATTCCACCTTTAAATTTAAATTGATGCCAATGGCAGAAAAAAATTTTTTTTTTTGTCAATTTTATTTATTTATGTAAACTTTTAATCCATTAAATCCCAATAAAACCATTTTCAAACAATAATTTTCAACTCAAGATCCCAGTTTATATATTACAAATTATATTTTATGGTTATACTTTATAAAAGCACAAATAGTTTTTTTTAAGACGATGGATGATGCACTAGTAGGTGTACATAAAATTCACATCACATATTAAAGCATGGAATTAAATCTTGCATAAAACTGCTCTTGTTATCGAAAAAATATATTTAGTAACAGAAACGCACTTTGAATACTATTAACAGTTATGAAGAACATATAATCATACAATATGAATATAACACTGACTTTATTTGGACAATATATGAATTCAGTAATATTTTTCAAATTTTCTTAAAACCTAAATAAAACATTATTATTAAAAATAATGAAAACATTGAGAAGAACTGAAATGATTTGTCAAAAATCACACCATCCCTATCCCACTCCACAGCAATTTGCTCTGAGGAATGATCACATTTCTATGATAAGTTGGCATTTTATGACTTTTACAAATGAATTGCATCCAAGTAACAAAACCTTAAAAAGCCAGTACATTATCATTTGTCTAGTCTGGGTATAATCTAATCCATTACACACTACAAAAAATTAAGTAAATATGATTTTATGCATATAAAAATAATTATTTTTTTCATTTCTTGTTTTCTTTTATTTCTACTGGTATTTTACCAGAAGTTTTAGGATATAATAGCTAAAGAGGAATTAGATAAATAAGAAAGACATTAAATAGAGAAGTTCTAATTATTTATCAAATTCTATATTTATTTTAGTGTACAAATTACATTAAAATATTTTTTTTTTTCATCTAAAACAAAGTAATATAAGAATGATGATTTACAATTCAAAATAAACTTACATGTCCAATGTAAATTCACCTTCTTTATAAAGTTTCATAGCAGTATTCGATAATCTGTAAGCCCTCAGTGAAAGAAAACCACGTGTTGTTCTTACAGGATCTGAAAAACAAAAGAGATAATACTTTTATTTCAAAAATAAAATAGAATTTATATTCTTATCCTTAACATCAGGATTAATATCTGTCAGGGAAAGAATAATATAAGGTACCAGCTGAATTAAAAAAATTTTCCATACAATTGCAGAATTCGTATATTTATTATATATCAGTTTCTCATTTTTACTCTATTATATATTTCTTTTCCAATTTCTGAGACAAGTTTTTTTTTTTTTCCCTTTTGCTCTTCCTAAACAAAAAAAATGACTGTGACCAAATAATAATGAAATAATTATGATGTTACCCCCCCCCCCCCAACACTACTTCACTTGCAAGTAAAATAAAACATTCTCAAAACTAAAAAAAAAAAAAAAAATGACACTCTTTAATGATGTTTTTCAAATCAAGATGGCATTTTAGATAATAAAGTTGTTTATAGTTTAAGAAATACTAATACAGCTACAAAATGAGAGAAAAAAAAAAATGAAAACTGGCTTTCGTTAGAAACAAAAAGGTACTGTTAGCAACAATATTTATTCATTTGTGAAAATTACAAAACAATTAAAGATTATTTGTAGTAGGCAACCTCTACTATAATGTTAATTTCTAGCTTTCACATGAAAATAACTTTAAATTGTAAAATGCATTAAATTAATACAATTTTCCTATAATAAAAAGTAAATGAAACAGAATATTTTTTAAACAGACAGAATTCTTAAATTTCTACTGAAATATCAACAAAAATGACTGTTTTATGCACATGTATATATATATATATATATATATATATATATATATATATATATATATAAAGATTGATCCTGCAGAAGCAGTTTGCAATTCTGCAATAAACCTTTTATATTATTTCTGTGAATGACAAAGCTGGTTTTCCTTCCCCTGTTCAGTTAAAAAGTGAATAGTTATCATTGATATCTTCTTAAACATGAATAAAAATTAGTAAGAATTTACAGTTTGTTGGGAGAAAAAAAAAAAAAAAAGCCGTTTTCACTTTAAAAACTATTTTTTTTTTAACCTGAAAATTATTAGATTAAGATAATTGGATACTCTGAGGGTTAAAAAGCACTTTAAGAAGTGGGGTATTTTTTATAGAATTAAAAAAAAAAGTTATGTTTTTCCTTTTTATAATTAAATCAAAATAATAATATACCAATAAATTAATAATTACCATAAATAAGTACTACAGATTCTTCAATTGAACTCTGGTAATTGAACTGAGACTCTAATAGAGGCTTATTGTAAAAGCTTCCAAAATGAGTACTCTGGTACCAGCCTACATGAAGGTGATCTACATTCACATGTCGAAGATGTCTCATCATTTCCATCTGATACTCCACTAATAAAATAAAAATGAGCACATTAAAATTTAATAACAAAAAAATTTATTAAAAAAACTTTTAATATATTCTTTGTTTAGAAAACATATAAAACTTGCACCAATAAAATTACACAGTATTTTCTCACTCATTTGATTACACAACTATTTCTTGCATAATTTATTCATATAGTACAAAAATATTAATTTTTCATAAAATATGTAGACTGCCTTCACTTTTTCTTAGAATTATAATGTTAGCATGTACAAAATAATCATATTTATCATCCGGAAAGCACAGTAGGCTGGTGACAAGGTACTGGCTTCATGGTCGAAACTGTATTTCAGAGAAAAACTTTTATGTAATCATATTTGATGTATATTAAATATGACACAACCAAACGTCTTCCCTACAAGTGTGGAATGGAAATTTGGAATAGGGATGCCATCTGTCTGATTTAAAATTATGAGGTTCCTCCCAAAACAGCCCTAATATTGCTTCAAAGTATAATGTTAATATAATTAATATGTATATTAGTTCATGCTTTCAAAAACTTAAGTGGAGATGATCCAATTACTGGCAATATGCAGCTATCTTAACATTTTGAAAAATGATATATCAATTTTTCTCAAGAAATTAAAAAAAAAAAAAGTGAGGCAAGATACTAATGTAAATAAATAATTATTCATTACATTTACCACACATTGAATTAATGATATTCTACAGCATTTCAAAACAACTTACATTTTCATAAGGACAAAATGATGAGTGTTTATTAAAGCTCCTATTTTTAATATAATTAAAATTTCACTGGAATTCAAATATTATGTAAAGATAATTTACATGTTATATTCAATATTTTAAATATATAATGATAACAATATGCACATACTTTCATCGAAATCTTCTTCATCAGTGTGCCTTGGGTAAGGGAAACAATTGGTTATTTCCAAGCGATTATCCACTCCCAGACCCAATAACACACCTTGAGCAACATCAGTGACTCCAGCTCCTTCTTCATGACAATGTTTGATGATTTTTAAGACAACCTAGAATAAATTTATTTTCTATATAAATTTTTAATTTAATTTAATTCTTATATCTGATCAATGCACAGGTAAATGATTAGAATGCACCATTGCTTTCATACTTTGAAGAGTTATTTCAATAATAATTCTATTTCAAAAATGAAAACATTTAGCATTCATTTTTAATAGTTAACTAAAAAATTACAGATACCGTGGTTAATTTACGAAAAATAATATAACCTACGAAGTACATATTATTAATACACATCAACCAAATTTATATTTTAAAAATTAATTAAATTCTAACATGCTAAGTTGAAGACCATTGCTTTATACCATATAAAGGTAAAACAGTCTTTGTACATAGAAAATTTTCAGGATTTTGTCATAAATGAAATTAAAGATACAGAAATCCAAAATACATCAATATATATATTAAACAGTTTATAATTTAACCATTAAGGAAATAATCGTAAAATATATTTTTCTAAAGCAACCAATATTTTGTCTCTTTTCAAATTCTTATTTGCAAGAGAAAATATTCAACATCTTGACTAATTGAGTATTTAAGGGATGGGGGGAGTTAAAACTTCATTTCCCAAATTAAAATCTAACTAGGAGGCTGTTAATTTTTTTAAAAAATGAAATAGAGGTAGAGTAAGGTAAAAACGTTATGAAGCTTTGATATATACCAATGCTCGAGAAGATATTTATACAATAATCCAACTGAAGAATGAAATCTGTTTCAAAACAGTTCTTGATATTTTCAATATGGGATATTACTCCAACTAAACCAATGCTGAAAATTTGATGTTATCTATTAAAAACAAAGATTAAAAGACAAACATTTTCTAAAAGCTTCAATATTTATATAAAGAAAACAAGAAATCACAGTCGGATTGACTGTCAAAAGTTATCAACAAATATTGAACAGAGAAGGAAATAGCAATAACAAATATAATGTAGTTTCAGGACAATAATTAAGACAGTATGAAATATATATATGGAAGCATTATTTTATGTGAAGCAGAATGCAGGTGCGACAAGCAGTGAAGAGACTTTGCATTTTAAAATTCATTTTATTCTTTTCCGAGAGGCAGGCATGATTTATTTACAAGAATGCGCGGACAAGGCACGTCTATTCACAGCAACAGATTAGACAAGAAAAGAGGGAAGAGTAAGAAATTATCCATCCTATATAACAAGAGATATTGATAGGGAAAATATTTCTTCACAGTGCTAATATATTATCAAGATTCTGAGAGGGATTTCTGACACATGCCAATTACAAGTAAGGGAAACACAGGGATCTTTTTAAAAGAATGTGTTTATTGGACATTTTTCTATCCCTTCACACGGAGCATGTGAATTGCCAACCTGAGCATTTTACAAAGCTTCTCTTGAATTAATTAAATGGAAAAGTGGAATGCGATCAGGAAATAAGAGAATATTTTAGAATGAAGTTACTATGGGCAAAATTAAGATAAAACCTTGGAAATTAATAAATTGAAATTAGATTTTAAAATATCATTACATATATATATGTAAACATAATTTTTAAGGCAGATGCATGGGCGATAAGAGAGTGAAGACACTTTGAATTTTTAACTTTGTTTTATTCCAAACAAGGAGGCATGATTTATGTATAAGCAGTAGCGACGAGCACATCAACACATAACGACACAAAAGCGAAATGAGGAAAAACTCAAGATTTATCCCTGTGATTATATACTGTGAAGTTTCGACAGACCCCCCCCCCCTCACACGTGTCGACGCTGGCAAGAGAATTATAGGGATCCTCTAAAAGAATGTCCCAGCTCGACAACCCTCCATCTCTTCACTATGAGTGTGAGAACCCGCCAATGTCAGCAAGTCCACAGAGCCCTCGTAGAACCAATTAAAAAAAGGTGGAGTTGGACCAGGAAACAAGAGAATACTCCAGAATGAATCCACCATGGATCAAATTAAGCCAAAAAAATCAGGAAACAAATCAAGTTCAAATCAGACTCTAAAATATCTTTACATATATATATATCACAATTTCATACAGGATACCTAATCAAAAATAGAAAAATAAATATTCCTGCCAGTGCATCCTCCAGATAAATAAAAGTGATAATATTTGATTCATTATATAAATGTGAATAGATGTCAACCAAATTAAACACAGTAAAACATTAAAAAGGATTTAATAAAGCATTTATAAAAGTAAAACAATTTTTATTATTTAAAAACTATATTCAAACTTAGAAATTATTATTTCCTCTTTAGAGTTAATATTCCAATGGAATGAAAAAAATACAAATACAATTTTAAATAATTTAATTCATTTTCAGCTGAACAAAATTTAATTAAATTTTCATTTATTTTAATGTTGTATTCAAAATAGGATATTACTATTACTACTCTTTGGATGTTACTATTATGATTGTAATAGCAACACCAGATATATCAGCTAATACATAATATTTTATTGTATATATAATGAATCGGATCTTATTTCAAAGTAATATTATGACTAATAGTAATAGAAAAGTAAAATATAAGCAAATAGGCCCTATAACATTATCTTAATTCAGTTATTTATTTTTTTCTATTCATTCTGATAAATTCATAAAGGGAAGCAGACAAATTTTAGTCTACCTCAAGGGATGTGAATGATTCAAAATAGCACCAGAAGGAAGCCAAAACTTTCATTAATTGTAATCCTATTACCCTATGTTTACATATGGGAAAACTGTATGAAATGCATAAGATGAGAATAGATTAGCCAATCACTAATCAATGCTACCCACGGTAAATTTCAATAAATGACTCAAATGTCGACAATAAAATGAATAAATATTCCCATAAAATATTGAAGAATCTAACAAATGCAGGACTTAACAGCTTACTGTAAGTCAGGTGACAAAATATGGAGTATCTTCCACGTGCGGTGGTCAATAACATTTCATATTCTAATAAACAAAAATGAAAAATATGCCTTATGAAAAAAACGTGTTTCTCAAATTAAGTAAAAAGACAATGCCAAGTTTTTGAAAGAAATTTAAACCACACACTTTAAACATTGCAAAAAGATTTTTTATTTCACCAATACTTTCACTACCTAGGAATTGAAAATTAAGAAAGATATAAACAGCGAGGTTTCGGAATGATCTTTAACTTTAATACATATTGCAAAAAAAAAAAAAAAATGATTATTACCAATCCGTCAATCTGAACATAATCAATTGGGCTTTCCGAATCAGGATCGTGACGAGCGGTACGGATGGCTGCCATTTTGAATATAAATAGTAAATTGTTACATTGAGTGCTACGTTGCTGCTTCAAAAACAGGTCAAGTTGATTGCTTGATTGCTAACAAAATGTAGTGCGAAATTTGAAATTAATTTTCGTCTTTGTGATAAAATGAAAATATGTATGTTGAATATATTCCTACTTATATTTGAATAAAAAGCAAATAAGGATTTAAGGATATTAAGTTGGGGACTTTATTATGAAAATGGATTCAAAATTCGAAATAAATTTCAAGAAGACCAACATTGAATGTTCAGAACTGTTTCGTTCATTTGAAATTTTTCTTTTACCGAATTTCTCACAATTGGATGCTTTGCTAACTTTTATTTATACAATCTCTTAATTTTGAACTTGCGGTTCTTTTCTGATTGAAAAAAGAATAGATTTTGGATTTAAAAAAATATTTCTTTTCCGTTTTTTAAAAATTGCATTAGTACTTTTAGAAAAGCCCCCCCCCCCATTATTTTAAGTATTTCAATTTTTAAAACTATTTTAATATCATAATAAGCTTTTTTTTTTTGCTTTAAGAGTTAAAATATGTATTTTCATCAGCAAAGTCGTCTCCTTTTAAGATTTTTATCAGAGGAAAATGCATTTTAAATCAAAGTTTGTTGAAGTTACAGAGTTCACTCGTTTTTAATTCAGAACAGATTCACATACATCATAGTTCCATGTCTAATATAAGAGTAATGTCATCTAAAATTTAGTGCAATGTTGATGTATTAATCATCATGGTCTTATATTTTGTTTGCGTTTTTGGAACTCTTTCTAAAAGATAAACAATTATTATGAGGGTTATTTTAATTTTCGGTTACGGGGCGAAACTGGAAGATATTGTCTATTTTCTCTCATTAATACAAAGTGTTGTACGATATCTTTACTATTTTGCGCCATATTTTATATCGCACATTGTCGTAAAAATAATGGTAATAAGTCACATTTTTTTTGGTCAACTTGCTGTGAAGGCTCCTTTAGACAGTGTAAACTAACTCTAACAATACTAACAAACATACTACAGAACATATTTATACTTAAAATTGTATATATATTGCAACAATAAACAAATTGTACAAATTTTTTGAATTAATTATCCATTTCCCAAATAATATTATTTATTTAATAAATAATATCATATAGGATATTATGATTTCCTAACATTTATTGAAAAAAAGCAGCAATTATTTAAAAGCAGGAAAAATATTGTACTCTTTGAGGATTAAATAAATGATGAGCTAAAAATTCCAGATTTCAAAAAATATAGATTAACGTGTTTAGAATGTGAATGTGAACTGATTCGTGAAGAAACCAGTTGTCATTTCATAGATTTTGAATTCAAAATAAATTGTATGTAAAAATACATATAATCTGTATCTCAAAATTGATGTGAGAATGAGATCCTTTTTTAAAAATATTTCGCATTAACAATAATTTTTGGAAAATTAACAATAATTTTTGGAATTAATTACATATTTATGTGTAATTATAAAATTATAATAAACAGCAGGGAAAGCAATGTTTTGCTTTTTCTTTTAGAAAAATAGTTTAACTAAGCCCTTTTAGGTTCATGTTACTATAAACATTAATAGAAAATCAAACTGAGTCATTATATCTTTGAACACTTTTATAAAAGAGGGATTGTTATATCATTAAGTAAAGAATTTCATTTAGTTATAGTAAATAGATGATTCAGGTATTCATAAAAAATAAAATTGATTCTGATTTTAATTTATAGATGTCGCCACTATAGTTCAGAAACTGATTTGTTTATTGAGCGGTATGTTAGTTATTTGCTACAAAGCAAATAATTTTGTAGTTTGATCATTTTTTTTAATTCACAATTTAAATACTTGAAACTCACTTTCAGCACGATAAAAAGTAATATAAATAAATGTTGTTTTATTATTTGAGTATGAGATTTTTAAAAATGAATCAACCAATCGCAAAAAATAAAAAACATTCTTTATTGTCTGGTTGCAAGGGTTCGCATCTACCACCAAATGAATATCTGCCCTCATATTTTAAGAGTAAAGCTATTTAGTGAGTACACAACAGATTCTTAGAGAAATAGGAATCTCAGGAAATCTAGAGTTTGGGTAATCAGACAAAATTTATATCTTTTTTTTTTTTAACTTTTATGATATTATTAATTTTTTCTTTATTTCCATTGTTAAGAGGAATTGAAACTGAAATTTCATGCGTGGTTTAAATTATTTGACAAAACACATTATTTCATTAGAAATATTGATTTTGAGGATTAAATAGTATTCATTATCATCAACTGCATGTAATTAAATTTTGGAAATGATCGTGTCTCTTTAGTTCATATTTTCTTAGAATATTTGTGATGTTTCCAAAATATTTATGAATGTAAAAAAAAATGTATTCTTATTTTTATATGTACTTCTAATAAGCGTTTTGAAAGGAAGGAAAATTGTGTACTCATAATTTTTGATAATGCCCAGATAATTATAATTTCCAAAATTAAAATATAATAATGAAACAAATTTGGCACGCACAAAATATTTTTTAATATCATCTAAATGCGAGGGAAGAAAAATTCTGTAAAAATAGAAATAAAAAATATTCTTTATAAGAAATATTTAAAAAAAATTATTAAAATTAGAAAAAAATACGTACAGAAATAAACTGCTTTCATTTACGATAATCACTATGTTCAGAGATAACTTTTCGACAAATTGAATTTTTTAATAATTTTTTTGTTGTTTTTAGATATTTTGCCAACTATAAACAAAAAATGACGAAATAGTTTTTTTTTAATAATATAATTCTCTATGAAAAACAGGAGAATTTGTGTCAAATTTCAAAGAAATTTTATTGGGACGGCTAACTCTCTACACAAGATTGTGATACAATAATAATAATTTTGTTTGCACGCAAATTATATTATAAAATTTCCATCTAAGATAGATCTGGCATTCTTTTTTCTTATTCTGAAAGCATTTCTTATTTTGTTTGCATAAAGTGTTATTTTAAATTTTTGATTTTGGCAGAGAATGTTTTTTGAAATCATTAATAAGCTAGTTTTCAGTTAATATCAACTCAATTAGCATTTAACAATTCCGATTTCCAATTAACAACTTTAAACTGTTTAAATCTGTTAATACTGTAATGAAACTAAAGCACAATCATAAATTACCCTTGTTGCATTGATTGTAACGATACAGAACGCTGCTTCGGTATTCCATAATGTTCATTAAAACATTCATTCATACTTTGCATATTTCTATGCGGACGCTTAAGCCTTAATTGCTGATATTACATTATTTTACATTTTATTGTTGTAGTGATAAGTTAGTTTCCTTTTTCAACTCTTTAATATTAAAAAAAATTTTTTTTAAAGGTTTTTTTTAAAGGAAAGCTTCTATTTTTTGCTGCATAAATTCAAAACACCCTTTTTTACAGATTTCACAGCATAAATGACCTTCAATGTATTGTATGGAAAAACATATAAAAATAGTAAAATATTGTAACTTCAAGGCTATTCCCGCTTTAATTTTGGTCGAGACGTTTTTTGCTAATACTATCAAAAAATAATAAGTTTTTAGGAAGGAAAAAAAGTATGATTTATTAAAAACATTTTATGCCAAAGTAGTTGGAGATTGGTGTTTTCGGTGTGGCCAAATAACTTAAAAGCCTATTTTTTAAATTTTAAAATGATATAAAAACTTTTTTTTAATATAAATAAAATTATTTATATATATATATATATATGCGCATTGATTTATAAGACATGATGAAAGAATAATGTCAACCTTTCAACGTATAGAATTTAATTAAATATTTAATTAATTAAAAATCAACAAAAAGGTTATCCTTTTTACGCTTTTAACAAGTTTACCACTATTTTTTAAGAGTCCCTGTTATTTATATTTACATGTTTTTTGACATCGCATTTATTGATCGCAAAATACTGATTTAATCAAACTTAAAACTAAGTTAATCGCTCATATGAAGACAATCTTCTTTATATTTCAACAATTTTTTAAATAAATTTGCAGTACTACTGTAACAAATATTAATGACTTATGGAGAAAACCAGTTAAAACCAGTTTTTAAAAATCGTCTGGTTTACTTGATATTCTCATTTTAATTAAAAGCAGATGATTAAATGATGATGAAGATTTTAGATTATAAAAGGATTTCGTGTACTATAATATATTATATAAAACTAATTTTTACGTTAAAAATATTATACATTTAATGTTGTCACTCCCAAGCAATGCTAGGTATATCAGCTAGATGAACAATAAAATACTCCAAAAATATGGAAAGGAAATATTAAAATTTTAGATTATTTTTAATGAAAATAAATCAAAATTATAAATGTTCTTTCTTTGGCAAGAAATTAATATTCAAGCAGTAACTATGATCAAATTTGTTAGATCTATGTCCATACTATTTACTTAATTGACGTTTTTCATCATGTATAATGTATTATATAATTTACAGACAGTATGCTAGCCTTAAACATTATTATGTTAAAACTGCAAATTATTGAGATGGCATTAATGATTAAATTAATTATTATTTCTCTAAAGAACCTCCAAGCTGTAACTTACCTTATATGTTATGGTGTTTAATATTCAGAATGCCAATTGCTATATCTGGGAAATTCTAGCAAAATCATTCGTTTAATTGGAAAAATTTGACACTAAATTTATTCTTATAATTTGTTTATTCTATTCTTTGTCTTAATATGCAAAGCTGACTGTATCCAATCTAGTTATCAATACTATGATTAGTCATTATTGATTAAAAATAATTTAAAACACAGTATCATAAAGTTTCATATTTCTTACCTAGAAGCTATAAGGGAAAAAAAAAAAAGAAGATAAATGTCGGTTCTATTGAATATATGTGAACCTGTTATTTTCAAGGTTAGATTGAAACTTGTGTAGTATGCGAAAAATGAAGAAATTTGGGCGGAGTTCTCAGACACATTCAACTAAATATAGGGTGGAGAATATATGATATTGAAATATCAAAGATTATTTCTGAATGATCCGATTAGTAGTTTATTTATTTTTTAAAATTTTTTCGCTAGAGACGCCTTTTAAATGCAGATATCAGCAAATACTTAGAATTCCAATAACATATTAATACAAGAGGACTTTACATGTCAAGATTTTTATTAAAATAGATATCGATAAATGTATTTATTCTTAAATTTGTATAAGCAAATTAATATAGAAAATATCGTTGCTTAAAACTAATTTTTAGAAATCAGATTATTTTATTTGATTTGAATGTTTAACATTTTTTTATCTGACAGAAATTGAAAACTTTTGAAGGTCTTTCTACTATTTGATTTTGGAAAATAAGAATGTAGCAAATGGCATGTTATAAAATTAAATATTTAAAAAAATTGTAAATGCGAAAATTTAATTGAATAAATAAAGTATAAGTATTTAAAACATATTAAACGAAAAAATGTTCACATTATATGATTTTGATAAAAATTTATTACAATTCATAGAATATATTGAATAAATTGTTTCACTTTGTTAAAGATATTTCTGAAATCTAATTAATAATATGTTTCTCTTTAAAATATATTTTTAAAAATAAAGACATAACATATCTTCTCTCTAACTAAAAAACAAAATAAAATTAATGAATGAAAATTATACAGCATGAATAAAATAGAAGCTGGCCAGCAGTTATTTTCTTATATGTAGTGAAAATATTGTAATTGTCATTTCGGAATTGTGATGAATTCCGACATTTTAAGACCTAAATTAGAACAAAATAATTTTTGAAATTATATTATCTGTCAGAAAGCCTGAAATTCCAAAGATACAGTAATGAAGTAAATTTATAAGTGTTTTTTACACCAAAATTGGAGATATGTATCAAATTTTGGATCAATTTCATCAAAAAAAAAAAAACTGTTCTAAAATACATGATAAATTCACCATTATCATATTTATCGCTATCATATTTACCATTATCATATCATCATCATTAGTGATCAGTTGGCTTGCTGAAAATATTGATTTGTTGAATTTCAGTTAAATCTCATGTGTATAACTTGATCATAGTATCTTCAAGAAAGTTTCAAATGTGAAAGTGTAACAGACAAATAAACCATGTGATTTTAGTAGTCTTACACATATTCTGTTAATTGTGTAAATGAGCTTTTCAAATTGAGTAAATTACACAGTTTGTCATATGTGCAAGGAAAGTGTAAATGTCCGCTCATCCAATATATATATAATTGCCATTGTCTTACATGATGCTATTATTTCACTTTGCTGTTTATCTTGTAAAATATGCAGTTAATTCAAAAGTTAAAATAATGGGACACTTTTTATTTGTATTATATGAACACATAAAAAAATCATAATAACGGAATGGAAACTTACAGATAAAAATAATTGAAGAACAGAAAAGTTTATCTTTTTGCATATCGAATGTATTATTTAATATCTTGGAGAGCTTTGTTAATATATTTAACAAAAAGTTGATAAAATAAAAATTCATTACGATATTGCCAAAGAATATGAAAAAAATAAACAGGATCTTTGTAGAAAAGAAAATATTATAAATTTCTTTTCAACAACTGTCAACATTAAGGAAAAAATTTGAACGATAATAAAATTTACAGCATTAAACAAATTATTTAAAAAAATAGTGCCTCACATACTTTTGTATAATAATATTTTGGCATATTATCGACGAGAAACAAAAAAATTTGGTTTAATTGAAATTTAATAATTTAATAAATAATTAATAATTTAATAATTTTAAATTTGGTTTAATTTAAATTTAAAGCAACTGTTTTAAACGCCATTGTTTCACCCCCTCCAACCAAATATTCTTTAAAATAAAGCTAAAAACTGGTAATTATAAATTTAATAATCTATCTGTAAAGAAGCCAACAGACAAATACACATTCACTTTCCTTAAAAATAAAGATGAAACAATGCGTTTCTATGAAACTTCATAAAATAAGAAAAAAGTCTATGAATATTTTTCAACGTATCCTTTACCATTCATGGCCCGGAAAGTAATACATACATTTTATTCTGGAAAATATAAAATACAAGAACTCCTATGCAAGCTATCATATATATAAATAAATTAAAGAAATATTTAAACGTTTTTTTTAATGTTTTCATATTTGAACGCATTAAACTTTTTAATTTTAATATAGGGTTTTCTTTTAGTATAATTTCCAAGTTATAACAGAAAAGATTGAAATTCAAGAATCCAAAAACGGTGGTGACAAACAATCAACATAAATTTTGAATATTTCTAAAGTTTTTTCATTGATATCAATCGAGAACGTTTATAGTATAATGTATCTTTATATGGAATAATGTGAAAAAGTCAAGGAAAAAACAGTTCTGAATTTTGTGTAATAGTTTTCTTTATTCTATTCTGAAAGAATTCTTTTGATCACAAATTCAAATATTTTAAGACAAAGATGTTATCTTTTAAAAACTTTCACAGATCTTTTCAAGTCTTTAATGTACAGAATTTATAAAGCAAAAATTTACTTCTTTGATCGGGGAAATACAGTGATATTTTAAGTAGATCAAGAATTTTTTAGTAGAAAATTATTTCATTATTTCGCTGTTCCTTTAGAGCAGAGCCCTCTTCTTCAACTTTGTAAATACAAAAATGGGGAAGGAACAAATGTAATTCAAAAACTAAGTGTTTATTACCAAGTAAGTGCAACTTATGCTATCATTTATTAATAGTTTTATATAATTCTTGAAATTATACATTTTCTTTTGTAAAATCTTATATTAAAGATGAATGTATGTATACGTCTTGAGTGTGCGTGCACTCTACATGCAAGATCATTTGACCCAAAGCTACCAAACTTGGAACATATGTATTTCGGAAGGTGGGAATGTGCACTTCGGAGTTATTTTTTGAAATTTTAATTAATTAAATTTAAACGAAATTCTAATATTTTTCCCCGATAAAATCTAAAAATGCCATGGCACAAAATTGATTTTTACATCATTTTAAAATTTAGAAAATTATTCAGTCCAATTTGAAATCTAAAATTTTAAATTATCCTGTCCAATTAATATTCATCTAGTTTTATTAAAGGAATCCTATGATATTCATCTAAAAAGTTTTTTTGAAGAAATGAAATCTCTGTATTTTATGATTGATTTTTTGTTTCCTAGTTGGCGATATTCATCCAACTTTTTCCTATTGCAATGCTATGCTTGGTGTGCCTCTCGTTTTTACTCAGTACCTTTATAATCTAACACTGATATGTTGGCTGTTGGTGGATTAAAAATACGCAACTGCAAAATCAATGATTCTTTTGAAAAAAGAAACCACAATTCCGTGCAGTAGTTGATTGGTAGAAAAATTATTATTCCTTAAAATTTTTATTTATTTATTTAATTAAATTATTTAAAATGCCTTTAAAGAACAGGAGAAAGATAAACATTATTAAAGATTAAAAACCTATTCTTAATTTAACGCATGCATCATAACTAATATTATTATTTTTGTTTCCAAAACATCTGGCTTTTGCTATTCTTCTACAGACATTCTCTCTTTAATAAGAATAAATATAGAACATTCCTGAATTTGACAGTTATAAGTAAAATATGATATTTCCGAAAATAAATTTTAGTTTTTTACTTGGATCTTAAAGGAATAATTATTGAAAAAAAAACCCAGTCAGAATAAGATTTTATTATCAAAATTTACTGTAATTGAAAACGATTGTCAAATCTCATATGAACTTTAAGGGATTCTAGATTCCACATTTGGCAACTTTTATTTTTGTGAGTTGATTTACTTCAAATAAAAATGATGCAATTTATATATCAAATACGAATATTTGACTCCGGACACTAGAATACTTTATAGAAAGAAGAAAAAAAAAAAAAAAAACAGCGATAGAATTAAACATTGTTTTAAGACAAGTTCGAGACATATTTTCTTACCCTTGCTATATTTGCATTTATAGAATGAAATAAATGTACTCATGTTTAAAATTTCCTATTCCCCATGGAATTAAATAATGATTTTTAACATTGTTTCCTGCTGTTCGTATCTTCTTCAGAGCTAAATATGAATAATGCCAGAACTGACAAATAGACATTTAGATTTTGATGGTGACAAATTTGAAATTTGTTAAATAATCATTAAGAGTTGAACAAATATTCCATTCGTCTATGTTTGAACCGAAAAACATTTTTGGTTGACGTTCTTATTTCGGCAAGTGTTGTGCAGTGATGAATTAATAAATTTTCCCACACTTTCTTTACAGCTCTAACCGTGCCATGGATCAGTTTTCTCATCACAATTACAAGCAGGCCGCTCTTGATGGACCCTGCGGTGTTTCAAAGTCTTGAACGGACTGCCGAAAAATCGGTGTCACACTTTCAGCCGTGACGGACCGCCAATGCGCATGCGTTCCGCCGAAAGGGAGTTTACCGGTCCCTATGTAGGCCAACGTGTTTCGGGTTCGGTTTTGTTTGTTCTTTCTGGAAAAAAAGGAGTGAAATAAATAAAGAAACGAAGGAAGAAAATGGAGATCTCGGCGGAGTTGCAATCAAGTCAGAATTGTGACGGGCATCGCGGAGAACGCATGTCGAATTTTGTGTGTTGTTGTGTGCTCTAGTTGTGATTTCTCCTTCTCTGAGAATTATCAAAGAAAAAGGATTAGCCATGAGGTCGCTACGGAACGTCGCTCAACAGGTAAGAACCCGGCGGCGCTATTCCATTGAGATTTTACGCGTTCTTTGATCTATATTGCTTAATTTCGTTCTTGTTTGGACATTTATCTGCGGGGAAAATGGTGTGTTTTCTTTTCGAATATATCTGGTTTTATAGTGGAACTAGTTTAATATTCAAAATAATTGCACGATAATAAATAAAAAATAATATATACTTCTTGATGACCATCAAAGTGCTATATAAATGATATTTCTTTTTTTGAGTTTTAAAATCGAATTCCATTTTTTCATATTTATTTATTTTAAGCTAGAATGCTTTGTTGTTCTTTCTTTTCTTTTTTTGCAAACGATTTTTTAAAAACATTGTTTGCGCAATAAAACGATAAAATATTCAAATATAATAATTTATTTATTTCAAGACAAACTGATGGAAAGTTAAATTAAGTTGAACATAATATTTTGTAACCGAAAATAAAAATAATCATATCTACATTATTAATGAAATGTGTTTAATTTTTTTGTTCTGATTTCTGACATTGTGAAAATGATTTAAATATGAAATAATTTAATAAAATCTTTTATTATCTATAGTTCTATCTATTAAAATCAATAATCTTAAAAATAATTAAATAAAAACTATAAAATAAAATATAAAGCTATTCAGTTGCTATTTTCAATACTATTTAAAAATCAAAATAACGCATTTTATTTTTTAAAGTTCTGCTTTAACGTAGCCTTATAATATTGGACAAAGTAGTTATATTTTGCTTTTATTATTTTTAAACTCACATATATGACTGAAAGTCTGATTCGTGCATTTTATTGATAACAGATCAGTTCTAATATACATATTGTACTAAAATTGTGTATTTATTTGAAAGATAAAATGCAACTTTTTTAACAAAACAGGAAAAAATTTGTTAATGCAATAATAAAGCAGTAAAATTAATAAAAAAAATTCTTTTCTTAAGATAAATTTTTTGATCTATTGAGCGTTATGTATATATACTTCAAAACATGGTAACGTGCTAAATGAAAATAATTATTATTTTCTGGTGATATGTGCATTTTGAAAATAAGCAGAGATTAGTTTTTTTTTTAACTTTAATATTCAAAAGAGAAATATCCGTACCATAAGCTCATTTTTATCATGATACATGAAAGTTCTTTTTATTTCAAGAAAAATCAAAGGAAATTCACCATCACTTTCTTTTACAACATTAATTTTTTTTGTCTGGAAAATTAAATAAATAACCAGAATTCAAAAAATTATTTTGGAATTATTGCAGCTTCGAAATAAATAATTTTGATCTAAAACATAGTAAATGCCGTATAAACCATGTGCATGCATTTTTAAAGTGTTAAGGGAATACAAATTTCTGATAAATTAATCTAGAATACTTTGAAGTATAATATTTGAAACACACATAAATTAGTATAATGAGTTTTTCAGAAATTTAAAATAATTATATATTCTTTTTTTAATAAAAAGTTTAAAAGCTAATGAGTGTAAATAAAATTTAAGGAATAACTGCTATCATTAATACAAAATTAATATTAAAGATTCTTATTGTTTTTGTGACATTATGTTGTTTTGAAAATCTCTATCTAACCATTAATATTTTACAAATTCACATGTAAGCAAAGCAATATTTATTAACTACTTGTATATAAAACGCTTCTTCTTCTCTAAGAAAATGTACATTTAATCGAACAGGTATTTGGACATCCTATCTAGAAAGTGAAAGGAACCGATTCAATACAAAGTTCGCTTTCAAAATTAGCTACAGGTGACTCGTCTTTATAATTTGGCAGTGGGTAGTTTGTAGGAAGTGAATGTCTTTTGTTTGGGATGGCCAAAACCACACCCTGTCCTTCTCTTGTACATCCGCCCATGGCTTAGAGAATGCGGGTATTTCAAACAGAAAGATCTTAACAATTTGAAAAGCTTTTACGAAACCATAATTGCTTTTTATCTCTTTTCGAATCGCCCATGATAACTGTGATGAGTTTATATTTTATGCAGTTCTTCATTCATTCATTCATTCCTTACATTTATTTCCTTCAATAGCAATTTTTCTGTTATTTTATTTTTGAAGAAAATCCACACACCGTTTTTGAGTAAAAAAGGATGGATGTTTTAAAAAATAATAATGACTGACTTTCAGAAAATTTATTTTTTGAACGAAATAATTCTAGTAAAATCAAATAACTCATTAAATTTTTTTTGGTTTGAAAAAAAATTAAAAAAAAAAAATGTTAAACAAGCTATTTTTTTAAGCGATTGTAGACAAATAAGCCGATAAAAATCATTTGCTTTTAATTAAGGTGTGTATAAAATGTATCATAAGTAAACGTTTGGAAATTTTATTTGCGTTTTATTTAAACAAAAATATTCAGTATGATTAAATCTGGTGGAATTGTAGATTATTTCGTATTTATGTTTAATACTTTCAGTTGAATCTACATTTATTGTTATGATGTATCTATATCCATTTCCCGAAATAATAAATAATTCAATAGAAATTATATAATATTCCTGCTAAGAAACATAGATATAAGTAAATTATTGTGTTTTCAATTTTTTAAACTTTTAAATTACAAAGCTATTAGGTCAACAAAATCGGATATTTATTGTTTATATGAATTGTAAAATCTAAGATATGATAAATCATTGAAACGACAAAAAATTTGCTAGAGAGTGCATAAAAAATAAACAAAAATTATTATGGATGTGATTTGTGATGATATAAAACACATGTGCTATAGAAATAAGCATGTATATTTAATTTTAATAATTTGTGTATTGTTTATATAATTGATTTTAAAGTAAAAAAAATTCTGCTTTTCCAAAAAATAAAAAGATTCTTTCCCCATTTCTTTCCAAAATTAATAATTGTAATTAGAAAAATAGAATGATCTTTTTAAACTGTCTTTCTATCAGGATTCTATTTTCCTTTAAGAACAATTTTACAGCCGGCGTCCTGGCATAGGGGTAGCGCGTCTTCCCCGTGATCGGGACGTCCTGGGTTCGAGTCCCGGTTCGGGCTTGGTTCACATAACTGTGAGATGTGTGAATGTCCCCTCCCCCCCGTAAAAAGGGGGTTGTGCAAGCGAATGTGATGCGTAAGTAGCTAAGACGTACTGTTGGCGCTGCTTAAACAAGAGACGCTTTCTTGACCTAAAATAGTTAACTTTGTCAGCGAGCTTGTCCATAGCAAGTGTCATTATAAACAAAAACTACAGTTTTTTAAATTGTATTTGCATATAATGATTTGATTTTCTGGCGGAAAAACTCTATATTTACATTTCTAAGTGCATTTAAAAACTCTGTATCTTATTTGACAAAATTTTCTCATTCTTAGTTTCACAATGTATAAATGGTAGATCAAAGTAAAGAGTAATATAACATAAATGAAACAAAATAAATAATTATATAAAATGAATAAATAAATATAAATAAACAAATAAATATTCCCAAACATCATATAGATTAACAATAGAATTGAATTTTGAAAATATTGTTTTGACAAAACAATTATAAGAACAAAAACGAAAAGTATATTTCAGTTGTAAAAGGTTTAGCCCAAATTGGCAAAAGACAACAAAATATTTTTAATTATTATTTTTTTCTTTGAATCTTTATTTAAATACTTAATTTCCATATCTATAAAATTCATAAAACAAATCGATAAAGCGCATTGATTGCCAAGAAATGATACAGCTTTTAAAACCAATCTTTCGCGCTTGATTTGCCTAATGTGTTTAAAGGGATATTTTAAATTAAAAAAAAATCTATTTATATCTAAATTTACCTCGTAGTGGCATGTGTCTTGTTCATCGGCTTATAGAAACGGTAAACGGAGTGTTTTGATCGGAATTCTTCTGGGTTTTTAGATTATTTGGATTACTTTATTTGATTATTTTTCCGCTTTTTACATCGTTAAAATAAAATTATGTAATCTATGAAAGAAAGGCAGGAAAATTTTAAGATATGCTAATAAGATATCAGGATAATAAAAAATTGAAATTTGAATCTGGGCAACATTAATTTCGGCTTGCAGTAGAATTTGTTTGGAATTGTAAATTAATAAAAAAAATCGTTTGCTTGGGAAATCTGTTTACCTCAAGTCTGCGAAAGGAAATTTATTAACTGTCGAATGCGCGGTGTTAAATACGCAATCAAAAAATTCTCTACGTAAACTCAATGTGTTTATGACAGCATAACACTTGTCTTGCGTACTTTTCAAAGAAAATTTTCCACTAAATAAATATAACAGATGCTTTATTTATTGGTAAAAAAATGATTCTTCTCTTAAAACAAATGAAGATGGACGATTTAAATCCAATTACGAATCAGATTTTGGAGAAAGTAATATATATTTTTATTCTAGTTAAGCAATAGAATTATCTGTATTAATTGCAAACATATATTTTCATTGATTTTGATTATTGTTAAAAATGATTATATGTCAAATAAAAATAGTTATTCACCTTAAAATTAAATGGAATACGAAGTTTGAAGAACAAACCAAGTACAAGCAAGCTTTATTTACATATTTAAGAAGAATGGATTTTAATTTAAAATATCAAAGTTTGCAAATAGAAAGTTTGCAATAATATATTCAATTAAATAAAAAATAATTCATATCTTATATAAAACAAAAATAAATCGAAATTTGACTGATGGGAGTTATGATTTTATTAACATTAATTTTTTTTCCTAATGAAATAGTAATCAGTCTAAAAGATAATATATAAAAAATTATAATTTCTTTTGCAACGGTACTTGATGAAAAGAAAAGTATTTTATTTGCTTTTAGTTAAGCATGCATAAGCTTTATTGCATGCTAATCTGCAATATTCTTTTATGAACAAAAGAATGGTATACAGAGTATTTTATTTAGAAAAATACCCTTTTATTCCGTCATTTTTTTTAGCAAAATATCTAACACTTTAAAATATTTCTTTTAACCGTTAAGATAAAAAATATGTCTAATTATTTATATTCTTGTTCGTAATACGGATTTTTCTAATTTAAATAGTCCAACTTGGCGTTGTGAAATTGTTAGTTGCGATGAAACCACCCTAAGTTACGCCATTTCTTCACTCGGGCGTACACGCGACTAACTGCCTAGAAACTAGCTGTGTAACTTTTATTGTTTTTTCCTAATTGATTTTTATAAATTTTGTTTTATTTTCATGAATATGTTAAATAGAAAGTTAAGTTGTGTTCGATAGAAAACTAAATTGGTTTTCAAATTGCTGCACATATTTTTTGAACCGTTGATTTCAATGTTATTATAGAGATAGCAGAATTTATTCTTTTAAAAATTACTAACGAGTGTCAAATTATTGTTAATTTGCTTTTAATAACAATAAAATAGGTTATTTTTTTCTTAATTTCCTTCGCAAAAGTAATATTTATTCATATGATAACAAAAAACTTCGCTAAATAGAAAAAAAAATCGTCTGATTAACTTTTATTGCTTATTTAACAGTTTTGAATCAAAAGCAATCTACTTTTTATCATTAACTTAGTCTTATTTATATTTTACGATACATTTTTAAAAATAATTTTTTTTGTGAAACAATATTATTATTAGATGATAATATTATTGAAAAGTAATATAAAAATAAAGATTCACTGTTCTAAATTCAGTTGCATTCTATTTTTAAAAAAATGAAGAAAAATATTATCAGATGATTTCTTAAATTCAAAATGTATTTCTGCTTTTGTAAAAAGTTTTATCTATTACGAATTTTAATTTATTTCATTAAAAAATATACATTTCTTTTTGTAAAATTGTATTAGAAATAAGAATATAAGAATTAAATAGCTAAGCAAAGAATAATGTTCATATATTTTAAAGCCATTTAAATTTGAATATTTATCAGTTTTTGTCTTATTTAAGTATATTAAATATCTTAAGATAGCTTTGTTTTCCTTTCGCTACAAGTTACGTTCAAATTTAATTTAGTGAGAATAAAAAATTACAATAACAAAATAATTGACACATAGTTCTTTAAATCTCTGTTTAAAATGCACTAAATTTTTATCAATCTACTTTTTAGCAGTATAAAAAGCATTTTTTACTATTTATAAATATTTTGTAATAATTGTATACTATTCTGAATTTGGATTTTTTTGTTAATACTAAAATAATGTTTTTAAAATAATTTGTTTGTGTAATTATTATGAACAATAAGAAGAAAAAAAAAATCTGAGCCCAGAGGAAGGAAATAAAATTTGTTTTTATTGAACCGATTTAATTGACAGATTTTAAATTTGTTTTTGATAGCGAATTAAAGTTAAAATTTAAGTTAAAAAAGTTGCTAAGTTTAAAACTTTCTTGTTTTTTCATTGCTATTTTTATTGATTTTTTTTACAAAATAATTTTAATTTGACTCATTTATAATAATAGGTGCAATACTTAATAAATTGATTTTTCGAATCTATCTCAAAAATAGATGTTACTTAACAAAAGAAAATTATTCATTTAATGTCAACTGTTTAGAAATGTTACTTAATTTGTTTTTTTTAAGAAACTTTTTTTATTCATTGAATTCTTTCTTGTCATTTCCCTTAAAGAATTAGTTTCTACTAACAAAAAAATCTCTCTTTACTCATTGAATTTTCTTCGAATAGATTCAATGCCATGCTGTACCTTTGTTGTTCGTAGAGCATTAACGTATTTGAAATATGTTCGAAGGGCAATGAACAACACTAGAATTTCCGGAAAAACGATTCATTTTTTGACAATACTTCTAACATTAAGATGTATTTCTATTTTTTTTTTTGAAGCTGATTGAGTTTTGAGTGATTTAAAGCATTCACATTCGATAACTGAATTTACTAATGTGAATTAAGATGGATTGCTTTTTGTTTGAAGCTTATTAAATTTCGACTGATTTAAAGAATTCACATTCGGTAATTGATGTTAACTTTTCATTTATAAACGTTATATGTGAATGTTTATAAATAAAAAAAAATCAATGAAGAACTTATTTTAAAGAATTATTTCAGGAAAAGATACAAGTGTAGTAGCTCTTACACTTTATTAAAAAAATGTATTCAATAGTTATATCACGATTTAAAAGAATCTGAAAAATTTTAGACACTAATTGAGAAGCTTTTATCCTTAAACTAACTTCTATATACAAGTAAATTAGCAAAATGGTGTATTATATCTTTATTCGAATAACAAGCAATAGTAGATAAAAACTTAGAGCCACTTTTAACTTTTTCATGAAAACATTTTGACTTTTTTTATAAAGAATAGTTATAATAACGAATTGATATGTCTGAATTTAATATTTTTCACCGACTTTTTAATTTAAATTTTAATTTTTTTGTCACTATTGCTATTCAACCATGAACTTGCATTGACATTTTTTTTTATTAATGTTTAATGCTTGAATAGATTATATGCTTGGTTAATTTTAAAATCGCAGAATTTCAAAACATGAAGTTTTTTTTTATTAATGAATTATAATTGATATAATGTTTTTTTATGCATTTTTACATGCAATGTTTCTGATTATATTTTAATTGCTAAATCTGCCTACCAAATTTTATTTATCTAAATTTTAACTTTTTGGAGTACTCGCACAGAGAGACTTTCCCTGAACGGCTTCCGTCGAAATTTTTATAGAGATCTACAGTTTTGGTATAATATGTTCTTTGTATGCTTCTTATATAAAAATGTGGAAAAAATCAGGAAAATCAGAAGAACGTCGAATTTTGATTTTTACTCTGATCACGCCAAGATTGTTCAGCTCTGCAGCTTAAAGTACCCTGATTTCGAATGTTGATTCAAGTAATTTAGAGCTATAGTGAAGATAAGATCGAAGGGACTATTTCTACTTATTGATGTTTAGGGGAATGATGACAGGCTTTAGCTTCATCAAATTTGCATTTTCAAGATGATATTAATAACATTTTTTTAAAATTATATAATATTAATGAAATTAAAGCAGCACTCTGAAAATGTTCGGAAACTGGTGGCTGAAATATTTGCTGAAGATACTGTAATTCTGCATTCTAATGGGCGTCACTGCTTAAATCTGAAGGGGAAAAACGTACAATTTAAAGATGAATTTTTGAAGATTAGAATTGTTCGAGCATTGACTAATTGAAAGCCGTGCTTATTTCTGCATGAAGCAGAATTTATATAATACCAATTCTATAAATAACAGTACCAAAATAACTAAATTACAAAGCTTATAAAATTTTTTTATAAATAGACCGGAAATTTCAAATGCTATAATTTTAAATTCAAATAAAATTTAAGAACATCTGATTTACATGATGAACTTATAGAGAATTGCTAAGATAAATGTATGGCTTAGGTCAATACACGATTAGATTTAAAGAAAGATCTAAGATAAGCTACTTAAATATTGCAACTATTCATTTAACCGCAATCTTTTATTATACAATCTACTTATACCATCATAGTAATGGCGTTCATGGCTGTTTTGGCTATTTTCTTGATACGAATATACATACAAAATTAGAAATTGCTAGTTTTAATTTATAGGCAGATTCTTTTGCCAAAATCTTTCTTTTAAAGCTAGGTTTAGCTATAGCTAAATTACTGCCTTATTTTGAAGTTATATAGGGCTACTTTGAGACGGAACGCTAAACCATCTAAAGAGTGACTGACCGAGGATAGAACATTTGGAGAATATTATGAATAGTAAAGCACTTTAACTGAGATATGAAGATGTTACATACAAAAACGAGGATTCCACCCGAGGTACGAGAGTGTTATATACAGGTACAAGGATATCACCAGAGTGTACATTCCAAATTCTTTTCTCTAAATATCCACACCATACCACGTCACACCAACAAGAAGAAGTTTGTCTCGACATGCATTATATTGACCTATAGAGTAGATTTTTTATTAATGTCCATGGTCCATAAGGACCAGATGGCAAAATATCTACTTTCTGATTCTTAGTAGATATTTTGCCATCTTATCAGTTTTATAAAACTCTGATTCTAAGCAGAGATTTTGCCAACTAGTCATTATGGTCCGTTTAAAGTTAAACTCGAAAATTTTAATTATGTTAATAACAATGTAATCAGTAAAATTTTATAAAAATAATACATGGCGAAAAGATATATATCTGTAGTTACAGTTTTTCTGTGATGTATACACTGGCATAATATTAAATACGAAATCATTTGGTTGACGTTATATATACTGCTTAACAGAAATTGCGCCTTTGCTGAATTAAATAACTTTTCAGATGCATGTGCTAATAAAAATAAAATTGTAAAGTTGAAATTTTTGAATTTTTTTCCTTGTTTAAATGCTAAAAAATGGCATCAGAAGTATGATTGCTTGCATTATTTATACGTTCAAGCCACGAAACAAAAATAGTCTGGCATGGTTTTAAAATATTCAAGTTTCGATGAATTAGCACGGATTCGGTCAGTAATCCGATTTAAGCAGAATAAGACTGCTGTCAGCCATCCAAAGATTAACTGGCAATGAGGACAGAGTATTTGAAGAATGGTATTAATAGCTGTTAAATTATTCTATTTCTTAAAGGAAGGTCTCTATTTCTAATTTGAAGGAGATTACCGATCCTTCGAAATTCCTCTTGATTAATCTCTTTATTTTCAAAATTATTAGATCAAAATCACTACTAGGTTCACATGTTCTGGGTTCAGGCACAAAATAGAACTGTTGTGGCAGTGTGATTGCAATACATCTTTCCTTACAAATAATTTATCTGTAAGGAAAAAGATATGAGATTATTTTTATTAAATGGATTAAAAAGTTTGAGCTATTTGAGATAAGAAGTAGTATGAAAGAGTTATGGCACCACGATTGGATAGTTTTGTCGTTAAGTCGAGACTCGACTAGATAATCCAACTGAACTTTCATGATTAATTTTTGAAACTGATAGATTCAACATTCATCCACTAGAAATTTTAAGTGATTTTTTCTTCTTCTTATTTTAAAACCTGAAATATTTTGAAATGAAGTTCAAATACAAGTTTGCATTTACAGGAATAGCTGACAGAATTATTATTGATTTTGGAAGTCACCTTCTGGTTAATTTAATTTGATATTGGATAATTTATCATTTAAAGAAAATTAAAATTAAGTAATAATAAGCAATCAAGTTTTCCTGAGTGGAATACTAAAATATTTCCGAGGAAATATAAATATCTAATTTAAATTCGGCAGTAATGGTAAAGCAAAACTGAAACTAACAAACAATAAAAAGGATGGACTTTCATTACGATTTTCACTAATTTATGAACTCTTTTTCTCTGAGAATGCCAACAATACTAAAAAACAATGCGTTTCATAGTTTCATTCCCCTTTTTGTGTAAGGCTATGAATTAGTTGACGGATATATTAGACAATTTATGAAAGAATAATAAATAATCATTGTTCTATACTTATTTCTTAATTGCAGTATTTGAGTAAGAAAAATATCTTTTTCTACTTTCTTTTTGTTACGAATTTGTAAATTCGCTTGCCTGAGCAATAAATCTCTTGGTAGGAAGACAGTTTTACAGAAATAGAGATGACCGCTTAATGGATGCTAGAGTCACAAAGGCATTTTAATGAATGCTATTTTGATTGATATCAATTAGTAAAATCGTTTTTTTCTTATTGCATCTTTTTTATTTCTATTTTCATATCAGTTTGATTTACTTTTGAAATAAGATTTTTATAAAGCTAATAGCTTTTAAAATTTCACCCATTGTATTTTTTTCTACCTTGAACTGTACTTTATAGTTTGAGAGACTTCAATAGTAAACAAGGTGAAAGTTCTGCTTGGAATTTCCCTAATATTAACCACAAAAACTGGGTCACAGTTGTAAGTTTCCAAACACCAAGTTTTTTGGAAAAGAAGAGCCCGTGTCCTGATTTCGAATAAAATATTCATTTCTCGTTTCCCGAAAAGTATTCGGCGCTTTTTGTAAATTTTCATTTTCCTACTCTATATTTTACATCTGTGATTCTATTTTTTCTTATTTAGTTGGAAAGAAAAACACTAAGATTTTAAAAGAAAAATATTTTGTAAAAGAAGTTTTTAGCGCAAATTAAAAATTGAAAAAAACATGTTGATCTTTTCTAGTATTTATATAGAAGTTGTATTTCATTTGACCGAATATGCTGAAGATAAACATTCATGAGATATAAAAGTTTCTTTTACCCAAATGTCAGCAGTATGAATATTTTAAAACTTTGTCCTAAAAATTCTAAATTTCTTTTTCATAATTCTGAATCCGCTGAAATCTTGTTAATAAATAAATTAATTGTAAGATTCAGAATTAAGATGAATTGTTTTGCTACAAATAATTAAAAAAAAGGCAAAACAAATTAATAATCTAATTGTTTGTTCGGCCAGCCATTTTTGGTGAAATAAGAATACGATTAATAGGAAATGAACTATTGTTACTTGATGTACTACAATGGCGTTACTTCCGACCAGTAAAGTGCAGCTGTTTAGGTACCTATGTTTTAATTAGTTGGACAATTCAATCTATACCAGGTAATAAGAAAAATTATCTGATTTGTTTGGATTACCAAAATTCATGTGTAAACAGAAATTTTTTTTAGAATATAATGGCAGGTATTCTTAAAAATACTAACTTCTCATAGATAAAATAAAGCATACCGCAAAAAATATCATTCTAAATGTATTAAAATTGTAATTCTTTCACAAAATATGCTAAATTCATAATTTAAGTCATAATTGTTCGAAATTTCATTCTTTTGAATAAGAATTATTCTCATCTTAAAAAAAAAAAAAATTATATGGATACATGCATAGGATCATATTTTTTTCTAGTTCCATTCGATTTAATATTCTTTCTTTAATGCCATAATCAAATAGCTTTTTTGTTTAATAATGGCATGGGGAATAATTGCACAAATGAAGGACATTCAACATTTTTTATTTTTAAAAATCTGCTTTAAGATTATTGCAATCTAAGGAGATAATAATAAAAGATCAAAATCTGGAAAAACATGTTCACAAAAGTCGGTCTAGAAATAAGGGAAAATAAAAATCTGTTAAAAAATTAAGAAATTCGTAAGAAGTTAATTTCTTTACACTGAGATAGAATGATAATTTTAAACTCTAACTCCTTCCAGAGACAACTTATTGAAATGCAATTTCATCGCTAAATATTTGACTTAAGCGATATCTTTTATAAATCGTTTTATTAACATGGAAAAATTATTTCAAGAATATTAATTTAGTTCATTTTTTTAAATTCTTTTTTGAATTTTTCAAGGAATGTTATGTTAATAAAAATATTGGAAGCCATTATCTGTTCCATCCATTATCATATCCATCCAATCAATTCACAGCAAAAAATACTAAGTTCTTCAATGAATAAAACAAGGGTATTTATGCAAAATATTTTCAATCATTCCCATTAGAAGTTAGAAGATAAGCTGTAAAATAATATAGAATGAACGAAGAAAAATTGATTTTGAAAGGAGAAACCAAACGATAAAAAAAAAACTCTTACCAGTTTACTCCATTAAGTTTTCAGCTAAGATGAAAAGACATGTACATAAGTCTTTTATTGCGATACATCATCATTAATTAAATATTGTATCATTTATTGTAATTTAATTTAGAATTATACGTGATCAAAAAACACTCTTTATTTAATCTTATATTCTTTTTGTTTATTCTGCCTAACTTTTTATTGTAACAGTTAAATATATAGGTTTTAGTTAAACTCAATAAGTTTTCATTCTATTTATACATCAAAATTATTTTCACTCATTAGTTTCATTTTTTATTTTTCAGTTCATTTCATAGTCTTTTTTCAATAATTAATGCTATCCGTCTACCGAAAATTAAATAACTGTATCTAAATTAAGGCTAGTTAACAATATTAAAGCGCTTAATACGAGATAGCGGCAACTGATATCAAAAACACCTGGTTTGCAACTATAAGCAAATTTGTCACAACATGAAAATTTTTTTTTTATAGCAACGAATGAATAATTATATAATAACAAAAGGTAAAAAAGAAAATGAGTTTACGTCGTTACTTAACGAATTTTCACTCTCTTTTTATTAAAATGTTTTAGTTTTTTATCCAGATATTGGGAGACTGAATCTAGCTTTGAAAAATAAATATTCCACACAACCGATTTTCATTTCAATAAGAGTGATTTTATTTGAATAAGAATAATTTCAAACAAAAACGCTTTGTTTTAAACATGCTTAATGAAGATAGCACAACATAACAAGAACATCTTGAAGGGCTCTTAATGCAAAAAGTCATCAATTTTGGAGTTTTCTTATTTTAAATTTCCTTTGCTTTAGATACTAAGGTTTTAACATGAAGAAAATTAATTATTATTAACCATTAACTCATATTTCTTTTCATTGTTTAATTTAAATCATCTGGAAAAATAAATCTGCAAACGATTCTGCTTTTCAAATGAGAAGTCCAAAATAAATTGTATGTCCTGAAAAATTAAATCAATAGAATAATTACCCTTTATAATACACTAGCCGCCTTTGGCGACCAGCCGGTTCGCCAATCTTAATGTTCGTTAAAATTTTAATAATTAAATATTTTATGCAATTTCTACTTTAATAGCTTCTTCATCAAAATATTTTAAAACTTCAAATTTTGATTATCATATAATTCATTCATAATATTATAAAGGCCTTCAGTCATAACGTAATATGTATCTCTCTCATTTTCTGTTAGCACCCGTAGAATTTATGCTTTAAATTAAAGTGGAAAGAATTTATCTTCAATTAATATCATAATATTTTTTACTGAAACAAAGCATTTTTTTATAATCTGATTACTGAAAATAGAGTCACTCAGTGTTTAAACTTTATGGGCACTAAAGAATATCTTTTTAAATTTATGTAATATCTCAAGAGTTGGTCAACAAAATTTTCTTAGATTCATTATGACCAGATTGATTAATTAACAATGTTTAAATTTAAATGCATCAAACACTAAGAAAATAAAACGAATCGTTTAAAATAAACGGTTGAAAACGGTAGAATTTATGCTTTAAATTAAAGTGGAAAGAATTTATCTTCAATTAATATAATAATATTTTTTACTGAAACAAAGCATTTTTTTATAATCTGATTACTGAAAATAGAGTCACTCAGCGTTTACACTTTATGGGCACTAAAGAATATCTTTTTAAATTTATGTAATATCTCAAGAGTTGGTCAACAAAATTTTCTTAGATTCATTATGAGCAGATCGATTCATTAACAATGTTTAAATTTAAATGCATCAAACACTAAGAAAATAAAACGAATCCTTTAAAATAAACGGTTGAAAACAGGTTTTAAAAAAACTACTTAAAAAACGATGTACTTAAAACTATAAGCATATACAAAAAATATATAACTAACATAAATACAATTTACTTACAAAAGCATGCAACTAACCCAAAAATAATTTAAATCGTCCATTGATAACGTTGTCATGGCAACAATCAGAACAGAATGCGCATGCGTGAATTTTCTTCGCCAGTTAAGTAACGCAAATACGTGATGTTTTCTACGCCAGTTGGGGTAACGCTATGCGGATTAGAAATTTTTAATTTCCTTTATTCGGTTTTATTTTAATTCAAAAGTACTTCAGAATGAATCTGAAAGATTGATTCATTAGCAATGTTTAATTTTAAATGCATCAAACATTAAGAAAATAAACAGAACCGACTGAAATAATCCGCCGAAAAATTTTAACCCTAGCCTCATTACTGTTGGGAGAAAAAAAAAAACTGAAGCCTTTCTCGTTTGGCGCTGGGGATAATGGCAGATTTTTTTGGCGGAAAAGTTGGCGGTGGGGAAAATGGAAGATTTTTTTGGCGGGAAAGTTAGTTTTTAATTAATAATTAAAATTCTAATTAAAAATTCGAAAAAAGAAACCCCAGGTGCACATTCCCAACCTCCAAGGTATACATGTACCAAATTTGGTAGCTGTATGTTAAACGGTCTGGCCTGTAGAGCGCCAACACACACACACACACACACACACACACACATTGAGCTTTATTATAAGTATAGATTTACTATTAAAAATAAAAATTTCGTCCTTAATTTATATAATATTACTGTTTTCAACTAGTAGAAAGTTTAAACATTTATATTTTGCATTATACTTTTGAACTTTTTATATAATCCTTAAGTAACAATTTTAAGATTTCTGTTGGCTGTGTAACAATATTTAAAACTAAAAACATCTTGCGTAATTTCCTTTTCAAGAGTAGGTGAAGGTTACTGATTTCAATGCCATTTATTCACTATAACTTCCTTATATTTAAACTTACAAAAGCAATAAACACGCATTTAGAATAATTTTCTCTTTATCGTATTCCATATCCGTTAGAGGGAAATAAAACCAAGACGATTGTCATAGAGCATAAGTTTAAGATATTTGTAAATGTTATCTTCAAAAGTTTACGTTATACCATACTGAAAATGTATCGAATTTTTCATTTAAGATTTATATGAAAGCTGACACTTATTTCCCACAACTAAATCTTCAAAGTTATATTTTGAAAATAAGGATAAAAGTTATTATTTATTAGGACATTTAACTGCTAAATTATATAAAAAAAGTCCTGTTTTCAATCTGGTTTATTCTTTGTTTTGGTGTTCTACAAAATTGCTCTTACAAAAAGAAATTTTATTATTAAATATATATTTTCTTACTTCATTTTCTTTTTGAAATAGAATAAAAAAAAAATAAGAAAATCAGCTACTGAAGTATATAGTTTTATAATATTTTGGTATAAACGAATACAGAACAATCGAAAAACAGAATTTTTATAAAACAAATTTGCAAAATTTACATTTTTTTCTCTTTATTATAAAATGTATTGGGATATAAATTCTTTCTAATTTTTTTGTATTGGATAATGATATTAGAGTATTTAATTATTTTTATGAGGTATTAAAACTTTAAAACTAAAAAAAACTTCCCATATCTTTTAATATGATTATGAAATTGAAGCATAGAAATATAAATCATCTTTTATCAGGTAATCTTTTATGCCAACAGAACAGTTTAGATCAAGCAAACGAACCGTCCATTTGGAACATCATAAACGGATTCGTTTCTAGAATAACTTCTAATTATTTTAAAGGAGGATATGGGGTTTTAGTCGCATGTATTGCTATCATTTTGTTAAATATTACAAATAAGGTGATTGTTGCGCGTGCTTTGCTTGCGTGATTTACTGTATTCTTTTGGCTGGCTGTATTTGTGCTATTTCACAAGGATTGGTTTAGTTTCTTCTGATTGCTTTTTGGTACATGCTATACATTTCGTTTGTTGTTACATTTTTCCTCTATAAAACTTAAGTAAGAACTTTATTTTTCCTATTATAAAGATTAACTTTGTTCTTTGTTCTTTGTAAGTTATATGTTATTGTTTTGCATTGATTTTGCTTTAAAGTGTATTCATAAAGCAACTGTTTGTTCCAAAATTGAGCCAAATGGCCAGTTTTGGAGAAAACTTAAGTAACCGGCTTCTGTATACTTTTAAAACTTAATTTGAATTGCTTGTAAAAATTATTATCGAAAGATTTGTTTTGAAGATGTGAATGGAAAATATTTAAAGATATTGAACAATTTAAACAGTAGCTTCTATTTTGAAGACCTCATGTATCATGTTTTTAATTATTCGATAAAACCTTTTCACATTTCAAATTATTGAGCAAAATACCTTTTTTTAATTTCTTTGTCTTATAAGGAAATTTTCAGTTTTACCTTCTATTTTCAGTTTTTCAAAAGATATAACTTTTGTTCTTTAGTTTAATTTTATAATAATTTTTAAAACTAGCAAAAGTGTTAATTTAAATTTCGATGTATTCGGAACAATTCCTACATCAAAAGTTGAAAACAGGCCGGAGCAAATGCTATTGGTAATTATGTTACATTTTACATGGACACACATTTCAATATGATTCTTTTAGTAGATTTACGTTTATAGACAACGAAGTTGTATAAAAAAACAACATTTGCAAGAAACAGACATTTTTATGTATCGAGTATATCATTTTTAATGTAATAAGTATCTGCTTAATAAACTATATAAAGTGAATTGGAAATCGCTATATAACTTCAATTAACAAGCTATTAATTAATGCTATATAGTAATATAACAAGATGAAGACGCATTATGATAATTCATCTTGTTAAAAGATTATAAGCCTTAAATGCCATGAAGAAAAGAGGTCTCAACTTATATTTATATATGACAACTCATATTAACGTTTAAGATTAAAAAAAATCGTTTGGCATTTTATCTCTGTTTAAGTTGATTTTCAGAATTAATATAAATTTTGTTTAAAAGAGTAAGCATCACTCATATAATTCGTAGAGCTTGAAATTTGTTACCACATATCATCCTTATGTCGAAATGTCTGACCGTATCGAATTCCTTACTCTGCTTTATTAGAATGTCGACATTTAATAAATTCTCAATTTTTCCAGTCTCAAAAATATACATTCTTCTCTGAATTGCTGTACATTATTTAAATTTTATGGGAAAATGATAAATTTATCAAGCGTTAGCGCAAAATTTATTAAGTGTTCAAGGTATGGCCGAATTTCATTAGAAAATAATGTATGAAGTATTGATGAATTTATCAAATCAGAAAGACTGGTCTTCCCGGAACTTTGTAGCGTATTCTTATATAAGTTTTATCATCCCACTCTTCCATAAGCAAGGCCGTGAATACCCTGAGTGCTCAGATTTTTATTTTCAGAGTCCCAAGCATGAACGTTTTTTTTTATTTTTATTCTTAGTATAAAAAATTGAATATGAACTTTGGAAAATTTTTGCTATCGATCAAAATTAAAATTAGACGTTGTTTTTGGTAACTAGATAATATGCCAAATTTTATTTACCTAAGTCATTGCATTTTTCAGCAATCGAAATTACATGCTGGAAAATGTATAAACCGGCATTCAATTTGTAGTCACATTTGGTTCAATATGAATCTACACTTTAGAAGCTAAAATTGTGCGCGAAATTTCATTGCGCTTACTTTTTACATTTTGTAGTTATCGTATTCAAAAAGAAACAGACAGACAAACTTCCTGTGAATGGATTTCGTTCAAAATTTAATAGAAATAAATCTACAAATTTGGTATAAAGATCATATATCCAATTTCATTTATTCCAACTCAAAGTATAAAATCAGACATTATTTCAAAAAGTGTTGAGATTTGTCAAAATCTCGAATTCGAATTCTTTAAAACAATTACAGTATTGTATTGTCTCTGTATATTTCATAAATGCGAAAGTAAAAACGTGCATGTACACAAAACTCGAATTAGGACTTGAAATTCTTTTCATTGTCATTTTCTAAAATTTAGAGTGTTGCAAGTTTTAATGCATAGAGACCATAAAAGCAACAAATTTTGGATTTAGCATTTCAAAGCATAAGAAAAACCAATGATAAAAATTATTCAAAATGACACTTTTTTTTTTACTGTAGAACTCTCAGCTGTACATTTATTTATTAATTTAGAATTAGATTTTATGGGAATTTTTAACAGTCTTTTCACTCTTACACCTTTTTCACAATTTATAATTTAATGGACCACAGCCATGATTAAAATATGTTTATGTCTGGGATTACCTTATTTTCGCCTCCTATCGATCACTTTTGGAACTTTTATGTATCATTAAATTTTCTCTTCATCTGAAATTTAATAAATTTGATATTTGAATAACAACTAGTCTTTTCTTCTTCAGTTTTTAAATATAAATAATTTGATTCTAACCGCTCGAAATTTATTATTCCGTGAATTTAAATGGTATATAACTTAAGTAATATCACCGAAAAATTCTTTTTCTCAAAAAAAAAAGTATAAGTATAGTAAAAGTATAATAAAAAAGTATTTGGAGTATAATTTTAACATAATATTTGATTTTATCAAATGCCAGACAAAGTGGCATCTTAAGATAATACTGGTTTACAAAATAAAGACTTTATAAAAATAAAAAAGTTATGATTACGATTAAATTACGATTACATATAATCTAAAATGTGGGTGCTCATTTTATATTTTGGTTTTCCCTTAGATTCTTTTAACCTGCAATTTCCTATAACTAATTTCTAATGCTGAATAAAAATATAATCAAGAACTTGAAAACGGAGACAGAATGTGATTACTTCAGACTGTTTCAAGGATAAAAAAAATGCTATTTATTTTGACAGTTAATCTGCTGAATTAATTTTACTGTCGAGATGAGTGTATGGCCATTGTTTTCCGCTCTAAGATCTACAGTGCAATAAATCAATCTTTGCAAGAGATTCCTGTCACGATAGGTGTGCGAAATGAGGAACATTATTTTTTGACTTCTTTCTTTTATTAAAAGATAAATCAAATCATTAAAATATTTGGAATATTTACAACATTAATAAGAGACATGAACTCATTTTATTTATCACATTTATCATAATATGCCCATCGAAAACTAGCTCACACTATTTCATAAGCAGAATCTAAAAATGAAATTAAAAGCTTCCCAGATTTCTACTCGGGAAAATTCCATCAATGGAAAAGAAACGGGTGTTTGTTGTAAACAGTTTTTCAAAAGAATGATACGCAAATCCTGAAGGCCACCCTGAAAGCAAGCATTACTTGTTTAAATTGTGTTCCATCAAGCGATTTGAAAGAACAATTACTCAGCCTTTTGTACTTAAACAATTTATATTTTCCTTCCACCTAACTGGCCTTGGTAGCAACATTTTGAAAGGAATGCACTTAGTAGCACAATAGGTTTTACTTTAAATTGGCACGTGTTTATATAGCTCTGTGATACTTCACCAGCAATTAATCAACATCCGCTGTTTATCTAAGCAGTTTTTCAATAAAATAATTAAAAAAGTTTCTTATGATGACTTAATTCCGATATTTAGAAGTTAAACATTGTTGCCATTGAATAAAAAAATAAATAAGTAAATAAATATGTTGTTAGAAAGTTATTAATTTCTAACCACGCAAATCCAGTTTACGTGGAAAAAACATTAATTACTACTGATTTATTAAATACTAGCCGCCTTTGGCGACCAGCCGGTTCGCCAGTATTACCGCTCGCTACAATTTTCAATTAAATATTTTAAGTAACTGGTCTCTTAATAGATTCTCAAAGAAAACATTTTTAATCTTCAAATTTTGATAGTCATACCAAACTTATATTGTTGTTTAGATTGTTTTGTTTAATTTACTATATATATTTTGCTAATTTGTTGTCATTTCCAGTAAAACTTCAACTTTAATTTAAAGTGGAAATGATGAAATTGCAATTAATATAAAGATATTTTTAAATAAAACCAAGCGTTTTATTTTATTTATCATCTTTATTGTTCTTTCTTTATTATTATTATTATTGAATATGAGTATTGCAAACAGAATCGCTCGGTATTTAAGTCTTATGTGAATTACAAAATATTTTTCATAATTTATGTAATATCTCAAAGAATAATTCAACAAAAATTTCTCAGATTCAGCATAAAACTCAGTTTTTAGTTTTGCTTTCAAAAGGATTGAAATGAAATCACTAATAATATTTTGTTCCAGCCTATAAATATATTTCAAAAATTATGAAGTCTAAATTTAATACATATTAAATTTAGACTTTTAAGGTATCATATTCTGAGAAATATTCTGGACACACCAAATTTTAAATAAATGAATGAATGTTTCTATTTTCCACGATCAACTAAGACCTATTTATAAAGTTTTGAATGTTAACAATTTAGAAAAATTCAACACTTTCATAATCTTAGGCCAATTAATCTTGAGGAACCTGCGCGCTGATTGGCGTATTTTCTTTGAAACGACCGATGGAAAATCTAAAATTATCCTTTTTTTATTGAATAGTGATTCAAATTTTCATAAATCAGTCAGTTTAAGTGATTGATTTAGTTGATTGGAAATTAACTCTTTTTATTTAAAATATTAGTGTTTCAAGAACATTTTGTTAATCGTGATTTCCACAGCAGAAACTTTATGTAAAATCAAAAATTCGTTATTTGTTAGAGCATTTATTGAATCAAGTTACATAAAATATAATCATTTTCCATTTAGACCATTTTAGCAGATCTGTGTCTTATTAAAGGTTTACAAATTAGCTGTGTGGCCCTGATTTGAATGTATATCCTGTTCATATTAAACAAAACTTGCCTTAAAATAAAACTGATTTATTGGATTATTAATATAGAGAGTGTAAAAGATAATAAAATAATTTTTCTTGAATTTATTTTTTAGAAAAAATAATATTTCATTTTTGTTTCATTTCCTACAGACACGTGCCGAAAATTTTATTTTTGCAGATTTCATTTCCAAAAAGATTTTAATCGATGTGATGGCAACACTTTGAAAAAAGCTAATTTTTTCCCCATGAATGCGAAACGTGTTCGTGCAGCTTAAATTTTATTTTTATTTTGTACGAAAAAAATTGTTGAAAAATATAATTAAATTATTTATTTAAAAATTAATTAAAAATAGAAATTTAATTTTAATGTTAAAACATTGGTATCATTTAAAAGATAAATTTTTGATCTTTAACTTGATGTAAAAATCTTTTTTGTGCGGTAATATTTTTGAAAGTTATAGCAGAAACACGCCAAAATTTCGCTTATTTTTTAAACAAATAAAATTTTAATTAAAAATTCGAAAAAATAACCCCGAGGTGCACATTCCCGGCCTCCAAGGTATACACGTGCCAAATTTGGCGTGCCGGTCTGGCTTGTAGAGTGCCAACACACACACACACACACACACACACACACACACACACACACACACACACACACACACACACACACACACACACACACACACACACACACACACACATTGAGCTTTATTATAAGTATATAGATTATTACATTGGTTCATTTAATTTTTATTTCTTCATAAAAATTGGGCATATTGAAATATTATTCTGCATAATATAAACAAAGCATAAATTTCTCATTGAATAATAATGCAAACGAATTTTACGAATTTTCAACATAATAATATTTTTTTATCGTTTGCTTATTTTATTTTTCATGTAGGTATATTTGCATGGCAACTATCGTAAAAATATTTTTCAGAAGAAAATATTGAGATCATTATTGTTGTAAAAAGAATGGAACGATACTTGATATATATCTTTCTTTTTGCTATTTAGAAAAGATGAAAAATCCATTTGAAGGAAAAAAATGAGGTAAATTTTTGCCGTTATACCATATTAAAATCAAATATTCTTAAGTTTATTTTTTAATGGTTCGATCACAAAAATGTTCCACCATATTAGACCCATAAATTAAAATTTGTTAGCATGGTAAAATTGTCACTCGCATTTTTTTTAAATCTTCAGAATAATTTGTATGTCTTAGATATAACTATTGAAGCTTGCAGCTTTGAAGAATGTGGAATATATTTATTGTGTTCCGAAAAATTAATTTTTGAGAATGAAATGAAATTAAAAAAGTATTTTCACAATTGTTATATTTTTGTATGATTTTTTTATTATTATGCAATTGTAATAAATATATTTATTTAAGTTTTTCTTGCTTCTTTAATAGATTTGTGTGGGAAAAAATAAATTTACACTCAAATGTTAGTCTTAGTCATATGACAAATGTAATTGAACATTCCAATATTTTATTGTTAATGCACATGTCTCATCATAATTTAAAACGAGTTTCTCCAGTTTTTATTTTTTGGATATTTAACTATTCATGCTTAGAAAGTATCTGATAACTAGTTTTAAAACTGTTTTGTTCTTTTCTCGTTTCCCATTCTTATCAGATTAAAAACAAAGCAATTGAATTCCGATTAAGTAAAAGCGACCAGAGACGGCGATTGTTCGACGATGCTTATTAAAAATTTCATAATTTTTTTTTTTCATACTTGTCTGATTAAATCCTAATTCACTTAGAAAATTTGATTATTGAAATTTTTCAAAAGTTTTGCTTGTTGTTATTATTTCTTCATCTAAAGTATGTGCTTTGTACATACAGTAAACTTTGTACTTGCAGTAGGGAGGTTTGTAAATGGCTATAGAAAGAAAGCTTAGTATTTGAAATTTTTATTAGAAAAACTAAATATGAAATTCAGTAAAAAGCAATTTTCTTGAGATACAGAAATGAATGTTTGATTGATTAACCGTTTTTTTATGAACTTTATTCTTGTACCATATTTTTAACTCATCAAATGAACTATCTATGTCTAATTTTTACAAATTTTTCAAAAAAGTTCTTTAAAACACCAGTTTTTTTATTTGTTTTAAATTTCGGAAGTATAAATTGAGCTATTGAAGCTGTACATTAATCAAAAGTATCAGATCACTGGAACTTTAATCTAAGAATGGTAAAAAGGCAGACTGCATTATATAAAATCAATCAATTAACAGAAATAATGAAACAGTTAATTATTAAAATGTTTTTACAAAGAAGTAAAAATAATATTTTTTATAGCTACTTTTCTTATTTTCTTTCAGACTGATTTAACCATATTAGTCATTTTAGAATGACTTTAATCTATAAGTACTAAAAATTGAGAAGAGAAAAAAAATAATCAGAAGATGACTTTTAAAAATAAATTTAGTATAAATTTATTTAATATGAGCTATTTACTGGTAGATTAAAAATGGTAAAATTTGGATCATTGAGTACAAATCCGAAGTAAAGAATCGAAAATTCATACTATCTTAAGTTATACTGACAAGTTTAGCCACTTTTAAAAAGTCGCAAGACTATTAACATTGCATATGGAATATTCATATTTAATAAATATTTCAAACTTTAAATAAGTGGGAAGTTAATTTTCATAGAATCATCTATATAACGAATGCTTTGGGAAAAAGAAAGAACATCGAATAGAACATAAATCATACGAGATTACCCGCATTCTCAGACAGACGATATTCGCTTAGTTGAAAGCAGCAACTAATGTTTTTGGTGGTAAATGACCAGTCCTTGGGAAATAGCATTGGCTTCAGAAATTCCCACCGGTTTTCCCAAGAACATGCTTTCTGTTAGCCACGTTTATCGGTTATTAGTAAACAAATCACTGCTTTGAAGGAAATGTGATTAAATTTGAAAATTTAAATTGTGGTTTGTAAAAGAAATTGTTGAGTAGTGAGCGTTGATTACAGCAAATTTAAATATTTGGATCGCACCAAAATTTCTTTTTTTAGAATTTCTTTTGATAGTTAAGAATGCACACACACACACACACACCATATGACAATATGAATATGAATTGAATTCTTTTATTCAAATTCGATACTGCTTTCTGAGTGACAAAAATATGCAACAACTTATTTCATATTTCTTTTTGAAAATATGGTAATTTTTCATAACGATTTTGATGTTGTTATCACATGAAAAAGTATCATCTATTTTCACATTATTATTACATTATGTAGTGTTGCTACATTTTCTTGTACGATTGACACCGATATAAAATTGGTGCAATACATTTGACGTGTATCGGATGAACAGAAATTGGCTTCAGGCAACTTGCAATTATTTTAATGTATAATTGAGACTCTTTGAAATCAATAACTAAAATACACATAACAAAATAAAATATGAAATTTAAAAGAAATACTCAATGATATTTGGTGGAAGTTGTATTTTGTTTCCATGTATATACGTTTTCGAACATGAATAATTACGAAAAATCAGCTAAGATCATCTGAGCAATATGAATCAGCCATCTTATTTGAAAAAAATGTTAAAGTCTTATTCACCGAATTTGGATAAATTTTTTAGAAAATCTCAATATTAATTATATACATTATATATTACACAATATTATTTATTACATATATTAATTATATACATTATGAAATAGTTGAAATCTCAACATATATTTCGACGAGAGTGAAAATAACAATTTATATGTAAGAATATTTAAAACCAGTAAAAGAAAACTTAATAATCATATTTCTTAATAATTATAATTTATACGATTCTAACGTTGATAATAAATAAATTAATTTCGGTACATATTATTAATGCACTTTTAGGCTAAGCAAAAGTAAGTTCATTTCAGCCGGCGTCCTAGCATAGGGGTTCATAGGGTCTTCCCCGTGAACTGGGTTCGAGTCCCGGTTTGGGCATGGTTGTTGTTCTATCTGTGAGATGTGTGAATGTGCCCTCCTGTGAAAAAGCGTTGTGCAAGATAATGAGTGATGCGTGAGTAGCAAAGTTGTACTCTTGACCCTAGTTTTCCGCTACTAAAAAAAACAAGAGACGCTCCCCCACAGGCTTAAATCGCTGTCTTAGTAACAGCGGGCTTGTCATTGACAACAAGTTCATTTCAACCAAACAAAAAAGACACAATTTTCAAAAATGTCTACTTCATAATTCAAATTTTCCTGTATATATATATATATATATATATATATAATGTCCGAATCTTAGCATACAAAATTTTACATCTCATTTTTAACATTTCAGATAGCAATAGGCATTCAAATTCACCCAAATTTTTCAAATGGATGCAAAGAACCAATTTTTTTACACCCTTCACATTGTATTCTTACAGAGCATTAAGAATTTGAAAAAAAAAAAAAAAGCTCTATCTGTTTATACTTATTAAATTTTCACTCATCCTACTTATCTCCAATCCGAGAATCGTGTACTTAAACAAAAGCGTTTTGTTTTTTATGGCTCTGCCCATGGCCTACTGCGTGCGATGATCTCAATCTTAAGATCCTTCTGTTATTTATTCAGCTTAAGCATTCTGATGGAAATAACACCCAGGAACCTCTGTTTACATACACATATAAACTGGAGAAATACATATTGGAAAAATCAAGTGTCAGTACAATTGGCACACGTCGCATTTGCATTAAACGGTGGCATTTAGCGTACGTGACATTCTATCACGATTTTTCTTTTTGTGAAAACGGAAAAAGAGTTTTAAGCGTTCATAAGCTTGATATGCAAGTCTTTAATCTACAATTGTATTGCTATATGTAGAAATTTTTTTCTAAACAATTTGTAAAGGTTTCGAAGTATGGGTTTAGGATATCTGTATAGGTCAATGTTTCCTCTTTTGTGGCATTTGGTCAGGCTGATAGGTTACATTTTTGGTTTGGGATAAATTCAGGCCAGTCTGTGATGGCAACAAATTTTACTTTAAAAAATATTTAAAATTATGCAGTCAAAATGATTTTTAACCACTCTAATAGCTCTGGTATTTCTGTATTCTCTTTTTTTTTTTAACTTGCGGGATAGAATAATTTTAGAATTATAAAAAGAGGCATGTTTCAACCTCAAGAGTTTAGTAATCCCTACATTTTACAAAGGAGGTTATTCAATAAACTAGGTGGATGAAATTTGGCATATAGTTTCATTAATTAAAAATATAGACTTGTATAAAGTTTTTGATTAACGTGTTGACTGTTTGTCTATCAATATATGTTCGTTATACGAAGGCTATAACTAGAAAACGTATTTAGTTGGATGGATTAATTAATAGATTAATTTTAAAGGTGGTATGATGACGAGGTTGGTTCTGAGTAGCCGTCCTTATACAAATTTACGCGGCATTCCAACAAGATATACACTATCTGTTAGTTTGAACATGCAATTAACCTTAACCTCTCCCTACCAACATATTTCTGGTAAAATTAGGTGCTTAACATAAAATAGAATGGTTTCGAAGCTGAGGCTTTAATTTCAGGTAACGATGTCCTTTCATCATCCTATAGCTCATACATATACTTTAATAGCTCATACATACATTCGAAACAAAAAAAAATTATAATTCAGCGGTATTTATAATATTTTTATTTCAAAAATTATCAATAAATTTGTGCTAACCAAACATAGGATTGTTCGGCAGAAGTGGTTCAATTAACTCAACTATTTCACTTTCTAATCCTCTAAATTATTTCGTTTTTAGAAGGATTAGAGTGCAGTCAACAACCCGAAGAAAAATGTAATTATCTTTGATTTCATTGTATTTCAGATGTTTGTAATTGGTTAACACATGTATTCCAAAATTATAAATAACGAGATGAATTGTATCTCTCATTCTATCGATGCTATAATCATCATTATTTGATCCTAGAGAAAGCTTAAGATAGTTAATGACAATAAAGATAAAATCACGAACAAGTTACTTTGGCAAGTCTCTTTCTCTAATGATGTTTTGTTTTCACGATTCTTGTTACATTGTTCTATTTAAAGACGAATGCTTTCGGAAAAATTAAGGAAAAAAAATTCCTTATAAGAATGAGTGTGGTCTTTTGCACGTGTGTTTTAAAATTAGCAGTGCCACTAGTTGTTGCCACTAGGATACTTAATTAATAAATATTTGTATAGCGTATAGATTAAAGTCAGAACTCCTTTAATTATTTCCGCATAGTTGCTGCTAAAAAGCAAATGGTTTCGATATGCTTTTATCCAGTTAATACAACAGGCACTTTCTATTTTCGTTCTAAGAATTTTATTTTCCCTTTTTACGCATATTATAAAGCTAATCAACCGCTTTAATGACCTATTTTATTGTAAGTTTCATAAAATTAAGAAAAAAGCAATTACACATAGTGAAAAGGAAGGCTTTCTTAACAAAACGGAAACAAATTCTAAACATGAATCTTTGCTTTAATCGATCGTCTCTGTCTGCCTTTCTTTCTTTGCAACTTCGTTTCAGAATGAAACAAGTTGAAGCTATTTTCCTATTCATTCTAAATATGGAACTACTCACTTGTAACTGGTGAGGTTGAAAAGTCATTTATAAATATAGAAAGTTTACAAAAAATATCTATGTCTTTATTTTTATTATTTTTTTGTGACGAAAAGCTGCTGAGATCTTAAGCCTCAAGGAATATCAGAGGAGTCTATTTTGATAAGTTAGAAGAAGTCAACACAGTAGTAATTATTGAAACACTATTATTTCTCTGTGGCTTGCTCTCTATAATACACCCCCCCCCCCTCCTTCGCTCATAAAAAAGACTCATCAACCAAAGATCGAAGGTTAATCACTAAATCATCAAAACGGTCAAAATAGTTTTTAATACTTTTTAGTATACGTATAACGAAAAGATTAAGTATTGTAATTGTTGAAAAATTCGACTTCGAGATCTTGATGAGCCCTCTCGTTTCAGACTTCTCTGAGTCTGAAAAACTCATCTTTGGAACTCTGTCTATCTGTCTGTGAAGGCAATAACACAAAAATGCAATGCGATGAAATTTGATTTCATATCCTGCAACCAAATTCGTAAATATGTAGTTAGTTATCAAAATTTAGATGAAAACCGTGGAGAGGAAGTCCGTCTGTTTGTCTGTTTATCAAAGAGTAAATGAATACGATAACTATAAAAAGGAAAGAGTAATAAGAACAAAATTTGGTACACAGTTTTAGCATCTCAATTGTAAATTTATATTAAATTTTAAACCATATCCATCAATTGGTCGACCGTTCTGCCACTAAATACATTTACAAACACACAAATGCATATTTTAAAAACACAAGGACTGAAATATATGAAAATTGACTTGCGATTTCGTTAGTAAACTTGTAATTCTGTCTTCAAGTTTGTTTCAATTGGGTGAAAACGTGTCTGACTAAATTCATATTACATTATCCTTGCTATAAATCTTTAGGGAATTAATGTTTTGTTATTCAGTAAATGAACATGAAAAAGTGTAATTATTGTGCTTTCTTATGTCGAATATTTAATTCAGTTTTATGAATTTCATAAAAAAAATAAATAAAATGATGTTTATTTATAACATAAGCCGTTATGTTCGAAAATAAAAGTTAACTACAACAGAATTGTATCCGATGTGACAGGTGGCATTGCCTTCAGTGAAGCATGTCAGCCCAAATTGTCATTTGACCCAAAGATTACACCTGCCTTGGTGAACTCCCTGTAAACAGCCAGTCTGCTCACCTCGCATCTGTCCTACAAGGCGTTGAAAAGCATCTTGTCACGACTTTCTGTGGTGTTTATGGCATGCCTTTTGTCATCAGACAATGATACAGAAGCTAGCCGTGCCGCTCTATTTAGAGGCGCATGCAAATTAGGAAACAAATTTCAAAGCTTCAGTCACGTGCGTTCGCCTTTAGAGAGGCAGGCAGCCAAGACTTTTATCATGTATAACGAGGCTTGTCCATAATAGGCCAAGCGTTTTGTGGCTCTTCCGACTCAGGATAGAGTTAATTTTCGACACAAAAAGGTTCACACACCTTCGATGTTAACTAACAATGGCCTTCCCTTATTAACTCCCGCTCACAGTCTTTTGTTTAACATGAATAGAACTTTCAGTCTTAAGTGAATGGAAGTAATAACTTTTATCCGGAGAACTTTTCCTGTTGGTGTCTTGTGCGCTTTTTAAGAGAGGGAGATCTAATGCTTAAAAATACCTCATGCATGATCATATTCTGCTGGAATACACACACGTGCGATTGCACACACGCACACACACACAAGATAAATATTTGTCTGTAGGTCTTTTATACAAATCCAGCGTTTTTATTCTATATTGAGGAAATTTGGAAAATTATGTTCTTCTAGACTAGTGGAAGGTCATTATCAATTTTTCCGTCTAAAAATTAATTGAAAATTACGCAAGTTTATTAGTTATATTTTTCAAAAATATTATCTCAAAATTTTTTTCCTTACACAGTTTTAAAATTCAAAACATTACTTTTTCAATGACAACAGTTTCCTTTTCGTGCAATTGTTATATTTAATTTTAATAAATAATATAATAATAATATTTATTTCATATATACAAGCAATACAAATATTTTTATTGCTATGATGAAATTCGAATTGGTTTGATTGTTTCAACAAGCCATTCTGTCGCTTGCTTTTACTAAAATAAAAATAAAAAATGATTTCTTTGGACATTAACTTTGAAGTAGAACTTTTATTTTCACTTTTATTTTGCAGTAAATACATTTTGATTTACTCGCATAGGAATTTGTAGTGGACTTTTTCTATATTAAATTCTTATTTTTGAAGTAAGAAGTTTAAATTTTAAATAAGTGCATTTCATATAAATAAGTAGCCAGGAAAACTAATATTCTAAACGAACAAATTGATCACTAAAGGCAGTTAGTAACACGTACTTAAAATCAAAGGAGTTTTAATTGTTTGAATTCTTTCGTTTTCATACGTTGAGGCACATGCTACAGTTGCTCACAACTACTTTTACATCTATTATTAATGAAAAAATTATAAATGAAAACTGCTATGTAATCTGAATAATTGATTTGTTCTGTATAGCAATACTTTTATCTTATTTTTTTGATTTCTACATAATTTTTTTGGCAACATATGACCCAAATAATCACAGCTTTTTTAAATTTATCGAATTTTTTCCATCCAGAATGTTTAAGAATTAACAATAATTTGTTAAAATTTAGAAAAAATATTGATGCTGAAAATATTACATTTCTTTTGTATTTTAGAAAGATGTAAAGAAATGTCTCTGGTGATGATGGAGTGTATGTAGGTGAAAAATTCTCAACAGTATATATCAAATACTATTCTCCAATTTCACAAAAGAAAAAAAATCAATAGGAACATTGAAGTACAGCAAAGTAATAATATAATGAAGAAATATTTTAAGAATAGTACTTAATTATAATGTGTGATCAAAATCTGATATTACTGATGATATGCGAAAAATTAAATAAATGTATAGACAGCAATATCATTATATTTGTGAGAAGCTAGGTTTAACTTCAAATGAAATTTCTTTAAGCAACTTAAATTATTAATTGATTTTGTAATTACAATAGGATTATATTCAGTAAGATTACTCGAACGATACTGTAAAAGCATAGAATAAATTTATACAAATACCTAAAAAAAATGAGGTAACTGTGTAAATAGTTTTTTGAATCGTGTAATGTTGCAAATTCTAATTTATTATCTGGTTCAGTATGTTTGTAAATGCAAATAAGTATAATATCCAATATTTTCATTATATAATAAATGACAAAAAATTAACTTGCATCACCTAATTAAAAGATGTAAATACGCTAAATACATTGCATATAGTTTACTGTAAAATTAAATTAAATCCTTGTTTTTCTTCTTTTAATTAAAAAGCTCAAGTAATTGTATAAAATTTTAAAATTGATTACCAATTCTATTATGTGAGGAAAAGCAAATTCAGATAGAAGAAATTCTATTCTGAGAGACAGAAGCAAATGCAGATAGATTTCGAAAGATGTTTTTTTTTTTCTTCATATACTGATTTCGAAAAATTCCACATATGCTTTTTACAAATTTCGGCAAGAGTTTGATTAAAACATATTTTCTAAATTATTTTATTGGTTAGGTGTTAAAAAGACATCGCATATAGTGCTAATGAATAATTTGTCACTGTATGCATTAAAATATTAGATTACGATTCATTAATTTTCATTTTTTTACATCTTTGTTATACCAGTAATGAAATCTTGATAATGATAAATGATATGAAATTCAATAAGATAGCTTTTCAAAGAAAAAAATTGCTATCACATTTCATGTATGTTAAATTTTTCAAAGAATATGGATATAAATCAAACCGCAACAACAAGGATTTGCATATTGGAAAAATACTTCGAATGCAAAGTTGTTTTGAATCAATTAATTAAAAGGAAAAATAATGAAGAAATATGCAGGAGTGTTTTCTTTTTCATTTTCTGAAATTTTTATTTGGGAAAATAGTTCTAAAAAGGCCAAAAAATGTAGCGATTTTTTAAAGCATTTTTAAAATTTAAATATATTTGATTAAACAAATGAATGCAATAATAATCTAATAATTACGTTATGTAAAACATGAGAATTTTGCCAACTTTTTTTTGCTTATCAAAAACAGGAGACTTTCCAAAAATAACTGAATTAGAAATTGGGGAAAAAATAAGATTCTTAAGCCATAATTAAAAAAGAAAGAAAAAGATTGTATCTGTAAGTATTGTTTTCAATACTTTTCCACTTCCTTTTAAAAGGACAATTTTCATAATGTTCTTATGCATTTTTAATCTTAGTTTTTTCACACAGTATTTAATTTTAACATTAAACAGTTTCCTTTTATCAACTAATGAAGCATAACTAAAATGATTTCGTACAATAACCAGCTTCAATTCCTTAAACAAAACTTTCCCCATTGTTGATAAGAGGAAATAGAAATGATATAATCAAGAAACAGAATGAATTAAAATAAAACTGGTGAAATGAAAATCTTTTTATAAGCCAAGTTCCTTCTTTGATATCACTTTTTAAAAACAATTCGGCAACAGCTAGTTTCTGTTTTTTTAAAAATTTATTTTTTATTTTTCACTTTGTTTCAATACTTGGATTTTTGGATCAAAAGAGTTTCAGCATTTTTATTTTGTATTATCTTAGTAAATGAAAATATTTTTAATAATTTATTACAATTGCTAAATATGAGTTCTTTTAAATTAATTTTATCTTCATGAATTTAATAAATTTAATTTTGATTTCTAGAAAAATATGTCAAGGATAATTGAAGGAAATTCTTGAGCAATAAATACATGTTTATTAATCTTGGGAACGTGATAATAATATGTAATTTTGTATGAATAAGAATCATTAATTAATTATCGGGAGAATAATCATTGTTTTGATGATCATAAATAGATAATTAATGACACACAAATACTCAGATAAACGTTCCAAAACAACATGTGTATCGCTTTCATAATGCAGAATTTTAAAAAAGAAGCCAACGAATAAAATTGTTTCATTTTTTACAAATCAGTTGTTTAATTTGTATTTTAAATTAATCTAACAGCGAAAAGAAAAAAAAGTATTAAAATGTTTTTTGAAGCTTCACACGAATAAAATTAGTAAATAAGTAGCAAATGGCAATTTGCAATGAACCTATAAACACAAACGAGCATATTCATGAAATCGTGATTAAATAACAATAAAACGAATGTTTACTATCTCTTTGAAGTCATTAAGGATTTAAATTAATAGGTTATCAAGAATTTTTGAAAGGTGCAAATGCTCGCGAAATATAGATATATATTAGCAGAAAATGCTTGTAATTTCTAACGTCCATACCGGAATAAACACATATTGAAGTTATTAATAGATTGCCTTATATGTTAAATAAAAAAATGTCTTTCCAATTAATAAAAACTCTACCTATGCAACTTTTTTGTTTAATTGAGCTGATCTCATAAGAATATTTCGTTAAAATTTCAAATAAAAACTGAATTTTTTTGTAAACTAAAAAGAAACACTCTGATATACTCTTCATATTGCTCCGCCACTTTCCAAGAGAAAAATTTATAACAGGAGCTCATAGGAATGAATGGGGAAATCTTCATTTGCACATCAATCTGTAAACAAAACAAATTTATTGACTGACTGACAGCCGTGATAAAACAGATTCAAATGTGCCATCCTCCACGCTTCCCGAATATTCAAAAGCGTGAACATTTCCATTTCATTTTATTTTTTAATTTTTACCTATCCTCATCCACCAGTAATAGTTATGCTAAGATTGCTGACATTTTTCTTTCACCAGAGACTTTTTTTTGTGTCTGATCTTTGAAGCTGACAACAGATTTTTCTTAAAGAATATTCAATCATTGTTAAAAACAGCTGCATAATTCGTCACATCCTGCGCCCACCACAATAACTCGGATTCGTGACATACCCCGAATTTCACACCCCAGCGGCAACATTACCTGTCGCTTCGTTTCCTAACCCTCATCCTTTCGAGCAATGCAATATAAAAAGAATTTTTCTTTTCTTTTTTTCTTTTTCTTTACGACTCGAAGTAACGGAGACATCCTTTCTGGAATTCACCAAGACACGCGCTGCAGCTTAGTGCACTGAAACAGAAAGTAAAACAGTAAAATACCTCCTTCAAAAAGAAAGAAGCTAACGAATAAAAGTGGCCTCTAGGGTCTATTCTCACTTTTCCTGATTCCTCCACGACTTAGCACTCAGGGTCAGCCAGTTCCAACAAGTGGGTCACCTTCCTGATAGATCAGTTTTCTTGATGCGCCACTTTCTATTCCTGCTTCATAGCGGCCTCAACCTGTTCAATTTGCATTCCCGCGATCTGTAATTACTTGACAAGGCATATCGAGAAAGGCAGAGTTTTTATGGCCGGCGTGTGTTTTGGATGTCAGATTTCGTCTCATCTCAGTCAGATATGAAAGGGACGGTTGAACAAAGACTGCGCAATCCTTTATTTTTGAATGGACATGATTCCTTTCATTGTTGCAATGTTTGCCAGGAATATGCTGATCATTTGGGGTGCGTGAATTAGATACCTTCAGAAAAAAAAAAAATGCGCGATGAATAGTGTATTTATAAATTTGAATTACGCTGTTTTGTGTGAATGGCTAAAGTTTAATTATTTCTTTGATAAGCAATGAAAGGAATTTTCCTCTCGAATGATTATAAATTATTTTGTTGTTGGCATGTGTATAAGCTAAATCTTTCAAAAGATAGAAATCAAATAATTTAAGTTTGAACCCAGTTATAAAAATAGACGATGCATGTTGGGATTCAACTGTTTTTTTTTTTTTTTGCAAATGCTTATAGAAAAAAAACATTTTATTTGTTTGATATTTATTACAAAAGAAATCCAATTACTTTAACCTTATCTGAAAGGGCTCGCATACGATGCAATTTGGAAGGGAGGTGTAGAGAGAACGCTTATTAAATTTCCTCTCATCTGGCTCAAGTTGCCTCCTATTTTAAAATCTGTTTAAGAATTCTATTAATAAAAAAAATTAAGAAAAAAAATGAAGCTGAAAGCAGAAAAGGAGTTAAAAATGAACTCTACAAATGAAATTTATAAAATTGGAAAGTTACATCAATAGTTGGAATATTTTTTGTATAAAAATTAAAGCAGAAACTTTCCTTTTATATATGATATTTTGAGAAAATACTTATGAGATAAATTATGAATGTACTGATCATACTATAGTCAGTATAAAAGTTGAAAGCAATTTTAAACCTTACCTTCATCATATTATTCCGCGGAATGTTCAGAAAACTATCTTGCACAGTTGATTTCTGTAAGTGACGTAAGATGCATTTTACTCAGAAGTTTTGCATTTAAAGAGAGGGGGTATATCTAGAAAGTTTAGGAAAGGACAGTCTATATCTATAAGGGTAGAACATTGTAAGTTGTAATTGCTCCACTTTTCAACTGAAAGTTACATTATAAGTAAGCAAAATATATCTATGAAATATTTTAAATTAATAAAAATATATTAATTCCAAATTCCTAAAATGGTGATCAATTTACGATTGCATAAGTACATATTTTGATATTATCAATCAAATAATAAAATTTTACTTTTCTTAAATTTTGAAGAACTTTTAAAGGGTAAGTGAAAGGAAACTCTTTAAACGCATTAGTTTCATGGAAAAATTATCATAAAGCTAAAAATATTTATTAAACATCAATTCGATTTAAAGGATATTTTGCTCATATTAATTAATTTTATTTCACTGTTCTTCATTTTTTTGAAAAAGAATTAGAGCTTAGTTATTTCATAAATATATGGAATTGTAGCACCTTCTATTTTACTAAGATAAAAAAATTAGGTTTTGTTTGCCGCTATCAAAAGAAATATGGTACAAAGATATATATATATATATATATATATATATATATATATATATATATATATATATATATATATATATATATATATATATATATATATATATATTGTAACGAAAAAGTAAATTTTATTTCATACTAATCTCAAAACTAATTTCTCACCCTTTTGTCTTAAAATGATGCTCGCATGTTCACTTAATAATTCAAAAACAATCTACTAAGGACTCATTTACTCAAGGCCGAAAAGATTAAATGCTATTTTGGAAGATTATTCAATAGTTATTCGTCTTAGTGAGTTTTCAACAAGGAATGATTTATTGAAATTTCCTGCTGAATTTTGACCTGAAGAAATCAAGAAATAGGCTTCTAACAGAAAGTTCAATTGAACACAAAATTAAATTTTACCGTCTCCATATGCCTACTGAAGTTGATGTTCACATCTTCCAAAATAAAAAATAGTATTTGTATTATCTAAATATTAAAAAGAAATTACCTTTTTAACATGTCGTAAATTTCATTTCCATATAATTTTCCTTTTAAATTTAATATTTTTAATTAAATTTGAAAAACTGATTTATTATATCTTTGATGATGATGATGTCGTGTCCGCGTTACCACGGAAAGGGGCCGCAGTAGCTTCTGAGGGTAAAGACCCCTGAGCACCCGAGGGCAGAAGTCTGACTTCTAGCTCATATGAAGATGAAACTCGCGCATTCGCTTGCATAACCCTTTTATATAGGGGAGCACATTCACACATCTCACAAACAGAACACAGATGAAGAACAACCATGCCCGAACCGGGATTCGAACCCGGGAAGCCCAGATCACGGGGAAGATGTTCTACCCTTATGCAAGGACGCCGGCTGTTATATCTTTAAATGCTTAATGCGGAAGATTCAAACTCATCCATCAAAACATTAGTCGCCTGCTTTTACCAATATAAATTTCGTAGGAGAATTTTCATTTCTGCTTTTATTTCGTAATACGCATAGTTTTTTTAAAAAAAATTTACAGTAAGCTGGTTCAATTGAACTCATGTTTTTTAATCATAGGAAATAAAATAAAATGTTTTTTTAAATGCATTCCATTAATTCTTTAATAATTTAAAGAATCAAGAATCTAGGTGGCCAAATTGATCGCCAAAGGCGGCTAGCGTTTTTTATTAGGACGTTTAAATGCTCGACTAAAATCCTTTCATTTCCAAGGTCCTTTTCTCGACTGTCTTCCCATTAACCCATTAACCTGAAAGTTCATTTACCGAAAGATTGTACTCACAACACGTCGCAGTATGTACGCTAATACGGAAAACACGACTAATATAATTTACCCTCGTTTAATTGTCGCTGTCATTCCAGGTTAATGAGTACAGAATGTACTAAAACACGGAAAAACATCCTCACTTTGGAATTCATGATGAAAAAAGGATGGAAGGTTTTGTTTTTAAAAGTGTGGAAACATTATTTACATATCGTGGACACTGTTTTTTTTTTTTTTTAAAAGAGCCGGCGAAAGTTTGAGACTAAATCAATTCTACATAGCAATTTTAAAACCAATCGGGGGCATGAATCTATGATAACCGGTAATGACAATTTAAAGTATTAAAGAAATTAAAAGCATTGTTAATTTAGCTATACAAATTCATGCATGAAATAATATAAATATGTAAAAATGTTAAAATGAAAAAAAAACATTACTTACCCGATCTCTGGCCGCTTTTAGCTACCAACCGCTCCACCATCATATTACTAATATTATTTTAGTCATGCCATATAACTTTGGTTGTTGTTGTTTCTTATGGCTCTTGCCACTTGCCATGGACAAGCCCGCTGTTACGAAGACAGCGATTTTAAGGCGGTGTGTGTGTGTGTGGGGGGGGTCGTCTCTGTTTTTTTTGAGTAGCGCCAACTAGGTTCAAAAGTACGACTTTGCTACTTACGCATCACTCATGCGCTTGCACAACCCCTTTTTACAGGAGGGCACATTCATACATCTCACAGATAGAACAACCATACCCAACCCGGGACGCCCAGATCACGGGGAAGACGCGCTGCCCCTATGCCAGGACGCCGGCGTCAACTTTGGTGAATTACATCATATCACAATAATAGAAAATTTAAGATAGAGTTTATTTTGCAATATTTCTTGAAAATAGCCAAAACGGTATGGTGGCTTTGACTGGAAGAGTTTGTTTCGGTTTTTGTTCTCATAGAGGATGTACAGCAAAATGGAGTTTTTAAGATTTTTCTCGAAAATGGAAGGCGGTGGTAGGGACAGACAACCATTGATAACATATATAAGGGTCATGTGCTTCCCATGAAATAAAAATTGAAGAAATCGGATCAGTCTGTTGGATTGGCGGTTTCTAATTATTTATAATCTACAGATTTAAAAAAAATATGAATCGTAAGTCTGTTAAAACAAGAAAATATCATATAGAAAAATTGTTAGCATTGATTTTAATTGATCCGAAGACTAAAGTTGAACTTTCTGGAAAATTTTCCTTTGAAACTTATTATTTACAAATAAAATTACCATTTTAAATTGATATTAATAATTTTAAAGTTAAATTTAAATTTAATGAAGAGAATGTTAAGAAACAATTGTTTCCATAAATAAGAAAATCCTAACAAAACAAACAGAACACGTTTTTCGTTGCGAAATAATTCGAACTGTTAACAAACATAGGGTGTCAACATTCCTTTAAAATCAATGAAATGATGGACCTACCTATTTATAGTATTAGTTGAATGGAGATTCTTAACTTCCAATTATTGAGAACTGACAAGAAAAAATGGCAATATAAATATAGTTATTTATTAAATTAAGATGTGATATATAATTTTAATAAAATATTATAGATAGCTTATATAATTTAAAAGGCCTAAAAATCAGTATTCAGAATGGTCTACCGAAATATGTAACGCTGCTTTGACGTCTAGCCAACTTATGACTCAGTGTTTTGGTGTATTGTAACTCAGATAGTTTTTTTTTATGTGTGCGAATAAAATTAAGCATGAATAATAATTAGTTATGGGAATGCAAACGTCACATTTTATTATATTTTTTTTATGCTGCATTGCAGCAAAGATCAATGAGCCGAGGTCTGCAATTTTCATTTCATTCTCCTTTCACGGAACAGTTCGAAATTATCTCTTTCTTTTATTATACTTTTGAGCGAATTGGAGTTCACCAGATGAGTCTATTTTTTTCTTATGGTCAGCCCTATGTTGAATTATTAAGATGCCAAAATACCAAACGTGCGAAAGTTCGAAGTAAAGAAATCCACGCAATAAGGATTACTGTTAAGCGACAATAGATATTTCGCAAATAATGTTGCTTATAATAGTTCATGTAATGTTGTTTAATAGTTCATATAATTCTGGGTTTTTAAAGTTTACTTTTAATATTATCATATATTTACAATTAAAGCTGGGTAGATAGTCGATTGAAAAAAGAAAACAGAAGCTTAATTATCGACTTATGATTTAAAAAAAAGTTTATATAGCTCTTTTTTTACCTGTATTTTCGTTATCAATGTGGAATCATTCCATTCAGAAGATGGAAAGACATTACGTTATAGGAGGCTTTTTCAATCTTTTAGATCCTTCGTCTGTTTGTTTTTTCATCTCCATGTTCATATGCAGCTATTTTATTTGTCATTACTATCGAGTTTTCCGGAATTTTTTCTTGAAGGCCATGCTAAACTGGATTTGGTGTTTTGCTATTACACAAGACTTGTAAAGCGTATAAAATTGCCATTATGCGCATTACATTTTTGAGAAATTTGTAAATTAAGCTAAGAGAGTTTATTTTCATTTTCAAATTCATTTCACATGCGCTTATAAGTGTGTTCAAATTCATCACATATAAATCAATAAGTGCTATCTACCCGCCTTTGGTTAGTTTTAGTTTAGTTTAGTTGTATGAACGTCCCGTTGTAAAGCAACACTAGGGCTATTTTGGGACGGACCTCGTAATTTTGAACCGCGGTCAGATGACGAGAACGACACCTGATCTGGCACCACCCTCTCCACACCAGCGGAAGGACGTTTGGCATGACGGATTTAACGTCCAACAGGCCCCCTTACACGACGGTTCTTCGGTGGAATCGGGTCTCGAACATGAAACCCTACCGCTCACAAGCCGAAATCTTACCACCAGGCCACCGCGGCCCTAAATGCCTTTGGATTATTGTAATATTAATGATTGGGCTTATTCACAACCAAGAGGTTAAGCGTCTAGTCGTAGGCGTTAACAGAAAAATAATATGAAATCGGTCGTATATAGAAGTAAATACATCAATCTAATATGCAGTTTAAGATATATCAGCTTAGCACTTACTTTAACCGATTACCAGATTTATAGAATTAATTTTAAGAATCAGTTTAATTTAATCTTTAAAAGTTTCAGTGAAACACAAATAATAATAGAAATAAGAATATTTTTCATATATATCTAATTATTTGTATATGTAATACAAATAAGAAATAATTTGCATATACCAAACAATATTAAATACTCTATAAAATGTCTATATTTTTACTCATTGTGCTATTAGCAATTCTTCCTTAATTATATATATACTGGGCGTGTTTCTATTTGAAACAGTATAGATAAAAGATCTTTGTGTAATAGAAATGATAAGTTTTCCTTCTGATTTAGAGTTTACAGAAAAAGATAATGCTTCCATATAATCCAATCCACTTGTATTAAATTAAGATATCTGGTGATAGTGATCGTATGTGGATTTTGACACAGTTCACCGGCTATGAAGTTTTTCAGATTTTATTGATTATTTAAATAGCAAAAAATTACCAAATAGCTTGAAGATTTCTTAATTATTGTTAGTTCACTGCCAACGGTTTCTATTTCCCAATGTCTCATAATAACGAATCTGAGACTGCATCTGAAAGAATGTCTTGGACATATTTTGTCGTTATTCATCTATTATACATATAGCCGAAAGTTCGAAGTTCAAGTTCACGTGATCCTATTTGGCAAGATGGTTAGTTTTGATTAGACCGACTCTAAATCAATCTGTTTTAAGATCTATTAATTCTATTATTCGAAAACAAACATTTTTTTAACAAAATGATTTCATATTATATGCAGAATTTTATGTAGATATAATACTATTTTTTATAAATTTTCTAGCCTATTTAGGATTTTATATTAATATGCGTAAAAATAAATGAAATTTATTTACGTATTTTATCCTTGGAAATTTTTTAACGTCAGAGACTATGATGAAAAATATCTTTCACGAAAACAAAACTAAAAAAAAAAGCAATGATTATACAATTTTATGTTATTTTATCAAAGTGGTATCACCATTTATTTTAGAAGAGCAAACACCTGTCAGCGAAATGAAAAAGCTCATCAGGAGTAACCAAAAAACAACCTGGCAAAATTGTTATTCTAAATACAATGATGATTAAAAGAAAATTAATTGGAATTCAATTCCGAAATAAAGCATTTGATTCAATCAAATAATTATTCACAAATTTATAATTGTTCATTTTTATTTTCTCAAAAATTATTGAAAATAATAATATATTTCAGCTTTGACGGACGAAAATTACAAATGAACAAATGTTCATACCTTATTTCCTTCATATAATCGAGGATCAAACATAATTTAGTAGATTTTTGGTGTGTTGTTACATGCCATGTTGTGAACAGTGTACAAATTCCCAATAAATATAAGTAGTTAAAACCCGAATCCTCATTAACGTGGTTGATTTGTTTTGCACAAGCAATGTAGTAAAAAGTTCGGTAACAAATTTCATGCTATAAAGCAGTAATTGAATCTGAAAGAGAAATAGTATAAAATATTTTCAATAAAGTTTGTGGAAACAACTATATCTCAAAATGAATATTTTCGAAGAAGCTGTCTATTATATTATTGAGGTCAGTTTTGATCAAGTATTGAAAAATTCATATAAATGCAGTTGTGTATAATTAAACTTATTGAGTGCCTTGCAAATTATTATTTCGATATTTCGATGATTGAAATAACCTGATTGTAAATGATCGTCTATAAAGTTCCTTTTTCTAAATAACTACCATTCAGTCTCAATATTTCACATTATTGACATTGAAAGCGATATTATACTATGATTTCGAGCTTGTTAAAGAAGTAGAGCAGAACTTAAAGAGATTCTGTGCTTCAGGCAACCACCTGTGATAAAAACCGTTGTGCATCCTTGCCATTAAGTGACAGTAAACGATCTTCAGTTTCTCGAAAATGATGTGCAGAAAGGAAAGTTTCGATGAAAAATGATGGGAAGATGTTCTAGAAATAAATCTTTCTTGTTTATATGCAAGCGGCGTTTCTAATACGCGAAATATCCCTATATGGTATTAGAGCTTTGGAAGATTTGTTGATATAGTATCGAATGGAATGGCAAAGATGGAAGTTTTTAGTTTGAACAAAAAAATCATTTTGGAATGTAATGATTTTTCAAAAAGAATTCTAATAGATTGTTAGGTCTATTATTAGTTGTTCAACATCTTGGGAAATTTATAGGTTTGGCATTTTAATATAGCAACTTAGTTATTTATCTATAGTATAGAAACATTCCAAATATAGCACGTAGGAAAAGAAAAAACGTGTTAACGAAATTGTCTTACAATGCTACATTTGAGTATTTTTTCTAATACATGATTTGCATAAAATTCAAATTATAAGTTTCCTGAAATATGGGCATTCGACAATATTTAGATTTGCTGGAACTCTTGAAATCATTTTTTGACTTTTATTTACATTTTAAATATAATTATTTCTCAGATTATAACAAGTAGGAATTGAGAAAAATAAAATTTAGAATTGAAATTAATATCATAATATTGTAATAAAAAGAACTGAAAAAAAACATGATCAAAATATTTAGTAATCGGTATTAAATTATAATATTCAGATAAGTTACTGCAGGCATTAAATTAGAAAATAGTTGAGTTTTTATATCATACCTTTCGATTTATAAGCCTTCCAATGGTACAAACTTTAATCTATTTTTTTGTTGTTTTTTATTTATTCTTTTACATTTAAATGCTACCAAACATTTTATGTACATAATTATTATTTAATTTAAATGAAATTTTTCAGGGAAAAGGTAACTTCTTATTGAAGCAGCGGATTAACAGAATAATAATAGCCCTTTTCGTAGAAATGGTTTCTTAATGTTAGAATGCAATGTTGACTTTTGCATACAACAATACTTTTGCATTTTTAATTCATATTTCTGTCTCGGTTAAAACTCTGAATATTCAAACTAAATAAAGCAGGTCACTTGTATATCTTAAAACCTGTTGCGCTGAAGTACGTAAAAACTGTTATTAATGATTTAATAGTTGACTTTGAATCACTTGAAATTTCAGACGTGGATGTCGTTTTATTAAAGTTATTTCCATTTGTTGTTAACATCAATATATTTACACATATATATATATTGGAAAAATTAATGGGAAAATCGGATGGTTTACTTTTTTTTCTCAATCTTTAGATCGGATACTTTTACAAAAATAAATGAATTGAAATAATCTTAAAACAGAATAAATATCTTAAAGTCAAACTTGTACGCTTATCTTGTTAAAAGTACGTTAAAACTTGTACTTTTATCACAAAACTAAAAAACTTGTACTAAAGCTAAAGTTAAAACTTGTACATTTATCATATTTCTTAAATATGAAATGCAGTTACATTTATATAAATAAAAGTGATAAAACTAGATTGTAGGCTATAGAAATCTAAATTACTCAGTAGATTTTTTTAAAAAAATATTTGCAAATACTATGGAGCACAAGGAAAGGTTTTTTAGCATGCTTCATGGCAATTAAATAAATAATTAATTTATTAAGTAAAAACCATCTTTCAGTATATAGAAAAAGTTATATTATGCTAAGTGTCGTCATTTTTACTGAATTAAAATATTACATATTTTAAAGCACTTTATTTATTTGTTTCTAACCTAGCACTCCCAATGCTTGATTAAATTTGTATAACACTCCGTTTTCTTCTTTTTTTTCTTTCTTTTTTTGTCGTTGCACTGATTTATAACTTTTGCTTCAAACATAATTTATCATCCTTTAAAATTATTAATAAATTCTGAAAAATCGTTCGATTAATGTTTACGCAATATGGTTGACAGTATTTAATTTGATGTTACAACTGTAATCTTTGAGATAAAGTATTTATTACATTAAAAGTTGAATTTTTTTTTAAATATCGAAGTATAAAGATGATTTTAGTGAGAGTTTCGAGACGATTAGTTAACTGTTAAGTTTTTTTATTAATAAAAGGCGTAAAAATAATTTTTATTTCTTTCATTTCCCGTCATATTACTAGAATAAGATAAAATAAGACAGAACTAAGTAATAATTGTTGTAAATTTCTATTTCATATCGAATATTAAACTTTTACTGCATTAATTAATTAATGCGAAATCATGTTACATTATGATACATGATGCTCATTTCTAGCCACTGCACCTAGATATGATTAGTCTCAAAATGGCTCATAACTCATTTATGAGCTATGTAACATCATCAATCTATTTCTGCAGCATTATTAATCTGTTAAAAATGCATTATTTTTTTATCATAATTAATTCATTAAAAAGAGAGGATATTAAATACAAATTATGATGTTAAATACAATACTGAATGTACTGAATGCATATATATAAAATAAAATAAATTTGTTCTTTTTTCTCCATGATTGAAGAATGAAATATATTTTATACCAAGCTGACGCATTTTAATTAAACTCAATAGTATTTTGCTCTCCAATCAGTTGCATATTGCTTTGGACAAATATTCTCAGAATCTAGAGAAGAACCATTAATTTCAAAAATACAAAAGAACAAGCAATAAAACATTAAAGTATATATAAAACTAGAGAAAATGAAACAGATTTTTTGATAATTTCTTGAAAATTGTGCCAAACTAGGAAACTGGCGAAGTGATAACCAAAGAATGCTACTATGTTATAATACCTGATAATTCATCGCTTTTGAAAAATTACAATTTGGCATTTGAACTGTACTCACTATTTTAGTTAATATATTATTTATTTGCTGTGTCTAATTTAAAAATTAGAAACATCAAAGTATCATTAACGACTATGTTTCAATCAGTTTATGATCTCTGCCAACAGCACGATCAAATCTTCGTCACGTAGTGCAAAAAGTTTTTTATTATCACGCACTTTAATATATTCATATGCTTAACCAGCTTCATAAATATTTAGCATTGAATTTTACCTATTTCTGTGATCTAAGTGTTCTAAAGTTGAATTTCTACTTTTCTCTTTTTTCCCTAACTCTTACTTATTTAAAGCCATTTTTCATTAAGATAAGCATTGCATATAAATCAGCGTTTAAGAGAAAGGAGTCAAATTTAAATGAGTTTAAAGACATATGCAAGAAGGAAAATGCTGCTTACCCCTAGTTTCTGACAAAGAAAATAATAATCGTCTATAACGAAAACGATGTTTAACAGTAATTATGCTAGATTATCCGCTAGTGTTCAAAACTGTTACTAAGGTGCATTCATCCAGGAGGTATTAGTGAATTCATTAATATTTTTTTTCAGTGCTGATCAAACTTGCATTACTGAGTTTATCTTAACATTTATTTTACAAAACCATCTTATTATGTTAAGTAAAAGGATAATAAGCTTTTCTGTTTAATGATCCTCGATATTTCCTTTTTTCTTCACGATTGTTACATAATGTTTTGAGAATGAAAAAAAAGAGTTAAATCTTTGAAATAGGACTACTGCATTAATACGCATTCAGTGACAAAATTAACGGGATTTTATACTTACATGACAATCGTAACTGGATCCTTTGTAATGCATGGTTGTGAATGTTGGATTATTTCACCCTACTGAAAGATACTCTATAAATCAAAACATTAAATTGGTACAATGTATTTCATGTATATCATGTTAACATGATTTAATTTCATCATTGACAATATAGAAGGAGATAAAACAAATTTCATTATTGACAATATAGTGTGTCACGCAAAAGAAAAAGTTAAACTTAGGAAGAAAGAATGTATTATTTTTGGTAACGACAATAAAAAAAGTTCGCGCTTTCGGTGATGATATGGAACAGCGATGGCTTGTCAACCAAATAAAACAAAATATCCATGCGCTCTGATTAACGTCTGACTGCAACGCTATAAATTGATAGCTATACAGTAAATATTATCTTAAATCGGCTTTATTATCGATATCCACAGATGGGTTTTTAATCAATTTTCAATATTTTGTTTTGTGTTCCCTTGAAGAACCATTTTTGACTTTTAAGATGCCAAACAGAACATTTCTATTGAATTCTGAATTACACATGAAATAATTATTAATAATCGTTTTTTTTAAAAACTCATAATTACTCTGATATGGAAATTTAGATATTGTCACCCTTCTAATCGTTATTTGTAAAGTGATTTTTATCGCACTGAAAATTATAAGTTATGGATAATTACGATTGCTTTTTATAATCTAAAACGAATATTGAAAAGAAGGATTGGTTTTTTTAAAAAATATATGAACACAATTGAACGAGTGCTTTTTTAACACAGGTTTTATCAATAAAATAATTTCACAAGAAATTCGGTCCACTTCCATATTAGGTTCGATTTTAAACATTACTCTTCCTTTTTTTTGTCCATTCAATGAGAAATATAAAAATTATGCAAATAAACCATTATGCAAATAAAAGGGAAAATATGGTTTTAAATTTTTTTCTTATAAAGAGGTTGAATGAAAGAAGTTTTTTCCTCTGTTATCTAATATTGCTTTCACGTTCTGGTTTATTTGGGAATGTATGAAATGATTACATTTGAATTTTTTTTTCATTTTGCACCGTTATCCTAAAACAACAAAATTTTGCAATGCAAGCGTATTTTTGCTTTTAAAATATACAAATTGAACACTCCATGGGAATTAATTAAAAAGCTGATACAAAGGAAAAATATTTAATATGATATAAAGGAAGCGTCCAAATCTTTGATTTTAATAATAGTATATTGATTTTTTTGTGAGATTTTCTTGATGAAAAATTATATTTGGGTTCAAGTGTAAATTGTTTAAATGTATCATGAACAGAACTTTTACGACTCATTTTAAGAATGTTTTATGAACAGAACTTTGAGGAGAAAAATAAGGCAACAAATATTTTTGGGTGCATGTAGAAATGTATGAGATTAAGAATCATTGAGGGGGAGGGGGCACAAGAAAAAACAAGAGTGTCTATTGTATAATTTTCTGTAAAAAATGTCTTTCCAACGATACTGCTAGTAAACAATTTATATTTCTTTTCACGTATAACACTTGCGGCAATATGGTTTATGGGAAAAGTGTTTATTTGCATGCTCTACCACCTTTTACAGTTTTGTTCATGAATTCGCAATTGGTTCGAGTTTATCAAAATAAGAATTGCTTTTGCTCTTGATTCATGGCATTATTCTGGAAATTTATTTTTAAGCAACTATTTGATTTCTGAAGGAGGTATGAATTTTATTTCTTTATATTTTTGTTAAAAATATTTATTTTCTCTTTTATTATTGTCTTGGCACCAGAAGGAAAAACAGCCATTATAGTTTACAAAGAAATATTAGGCAGCAAGCTGAGCTTTATTTTCATATCAGGCTATACAGAGTTGATAAACAAGTGTGGAACAGTGGATACAATGACTTATTTATATATTTTTCCAATTTTAAAGCAACTTTTCTATTGTATATTTTTAGTGAATCATAATTTTCCTTTTTAACAGTTCGAATATTTCTGAATGTGTGCTATAAAAACTGTTTTGTAGTTATTTTTGATGATTTCTAAATATATTTTTATGTTCGTTTGATGTTGCGTGAATGTCCATGTCATATCGGGTGGAGGCAAGATTTAATTAATTAGTTAATTTTTCCTCTTGGGGGCTACGGGCAACGCTGTGCGGGTGCTACTAGTGTTATTATATGCATATCTCAATGTATATAATTTTCTTTTAACATTAAACATTCTTTAAACTTTGACACCTTATATTTACAGTACATCTTTTTATAGCAAGGGAAGACTTGCAAATTCTAGCAAAATAAACACTGATTGCCTTTTCTTCTTCACGCTGCTTTCCCAAAATAAGGCAACATAATCCCTTAAATGGGTTCTTCACCCTCTGACACAATTTAAATAATTTAAAACTGCATTTAGATTGATGGTGCGAGTGATCACTTCCACTTGCACCAGTCCTTTTAGCACGTACCGATTCGTCTCACAATGAACCTGATTCAATCCGTCTGCTGTTATTTATACCCAATACCGAACTTCAGACGTAAAAGGAAATAAAAGAGTGAAAACGTGATTTTATCCTTTCTTACGACAGCCAGATGAAATTTCTTCTTTTTGGAGAGAAAAATAAAAGTGAATTCTAGCGGTGAACAGAAAGGCTACAATTGGAGGTTGACGACTCTCCGAGACAATGGAGACGAGGAGGAAAAAAAGATTTTCCTTTTTCGATAAATTATACGAACGACGATTATTTGGCACGGAATTTTGTTCTCTATCTGATCCATTTCAATAGGTAATTGACCAGATAATTTTGATGGCGGCAGATGACAATTAATAGTTATAATAATATGATAATTGGTTATTAAATAGTGGTTTCATTAGAATGCTTTGTCAAATGTCAAATGACAGTATAGATTTAAATCTTATAACTGGATTTCTTCCTTGGCCACAGATGCTGGTAAATTAAAATCATTGAAATTGGTGGACGCATTCTATTAAATGGGGGTATGAATTTCAATTAAACAGTTTTGAATATGACTGAAAGTAACTGACAAATTTGTACAAACTTTATGTGCAATTTAATTAATTAATATGTTATAGAATACGTAGAATGGTATAAACTTGGCAATTACTCTGTATATTTCATGGAAAACTCGTTCCACAGTTCTAAAAAGTGTAAGAAGTGTCAACACAAAGATGTCATCGATTATCTAAGATCCGACCATTTTACTTATTATCAACTGGTCTTCTGCTAAAGGTCTAGTCTGACTGATAGTTTTCCAATGAATTCTTACTTTCATGTATACCTAATATATAGAGAAAGTATGTAAATCATCAAAAAATTCGAATTCGAGATTTTGACGAATCTCCATGTTTTAGACCTCCTTGATTTCGAAAAACACAATTTTGGAAAACGTTCGTCCGTCTCTCTGTCTGTGACAAAGATAAATCAAAAATGTTTTGAGCTTGACTGTTGAAATTTGGTAAAAGGTCTTTACACCTTAGAGATTTATATCAAATTTTGAGTAAAGTCTGTTCAGAGGAAGTTCGTCTGTCCGCCTGTTCAAATTTAAGTTTACACGATAACTATAAATTGGAGAGAGATAGATAAATAAGATTCGGTACAAATATTTAATGTCTATGGTGTAAAAGCCTGTCAAATTTTGAGCCAAATCCAACAGAGTTGAATGTCTGTCAGTCTGTACATTTAAAAACATATAAAAGCGATAATTCAAAAACGCAAAGACTTAAAGATATCAAATTTCGTATGGGGGGTTTGTGACTACATGTGCAGTTTTGAGTCAAATCTTTGTTCCAATCGGTTAAAAAATATTTGTCTAAACCACAAATCCGATTTTCGGATACTATTAACGACACACCAGAGATTAATCGCAAAAACACTCGCCAAGGATGATACGATAGATTCAGTAAAAATACTCAATTCACGCTAAAAGTTAATATTTCCTAACACTGGCGTAACTATTGTACGCCAGTGCCATACAAGGCGTTCTCTAGCATGATAAGTTTAATAGAGAGTATGTGAGAAATTTTTGGGGTGACCAATCTCTCTGTTTTCATCTTATTATTAAAAAAATATTTGTTCATCATACACTGGTATGCAATAATATAAACCCTGATTGCCTGTCCAGATGGTGTAAGTGATTATTAAAAGAGAAAATGCAATTAAAATTCCCGAGTGATTTCTTTTTAATAGCAATTTTGATTCGTAGAGAGATGGATTAAATACTTTCCCAAGATGAAATAATGTTAATGTGAAAAATGCTGTTGGTTCAGTATTCAAATGTTCAAGGCTAGCGACCTGAATCATTTCCACATAACTACTAGATAACTTTTAGAACTAGAACAGAAAAGAACCCAGAAGTATTACATTTTCAAGAGAAATCCTTTCAAAATCCGAATATGTTTTGACTTGTCGTGACTTAGAAGTATTATGATGCTAGATTCTACAACAAATTAAAAAGCATGGCTTTTCTTTTTCATTGAAATAGAATAAAAGTATTTAAATAAAAATAATAGCAGTCTAATTGTGATTTTTAATATAATTTTATCTATGACCTTTTGTTTAGATTGTATTGCATGATTATAGCAAAAATGCTTTATTATGAAATATCTTCTTTAAACTTTTCTAATGTAAATAAATATTCATAACATTGAATACATTTGTTATTCTAAATTTGTATGCCCCCCCCCAAAAAATGGACATTCTGAAAGACAATTAATTGTCTATTTTGAGGCCATATCTCTTTAATTTATTACCTACTAGATAAGCGATAAAATATTTTTGAAAGTATGGGAAATACTTAGTTCTGTACACGACATATTACATTTAATATTTCTCTCACCCCTGAAGTTCAATCTCAACCAGCAAATTAGAAAATTCAAAGCCCAGCCATAAGTTTTATTTAGTTTAATTGTATCAGTGCACATTTTAATTATGAGGGATATGAGGGACATTTTGAAAGGGCTATCTTAATTTTGAACGATGGTCAAATGTCTAAGTTGACAACTGAGTCAAGAATCTTTTCTCCAAAATTCCATGACTCCAGCAAGAAGACGCGCGATCTTTCTAGATTTGGCGCACACCATGCCCATGACAATGCCCATGCATTCAGATTGTTGAATGGATCTAATCTAACACCTTAAAACTCAAAGTTAGAAGTCGAAACCTATTTATATATATATTCAAAAACTGTCGGTAAAGCGACTCGTGTTACACATGAAGCACTAATAAATGTGTTAGAGATGGGCAAATGAATATTTTGAGGACATCAGTTTTTCATTATCTTTGTTTCGCCATTTCGAAATTTGTTATACAAAGAAAACATGAATATGAGATGAAATTGCTACAATGCAGAATATGTTATAATGCATTTTCATAATCAGAAAATACAGAAACATAAACAAAAATAAGTTTATATAAACGGCAAAAATATTAAGTTTTGAAGTGTGATCCCTAAAACAGTTAAGAATTTTGCTCAACTATTAGAGAAATACGAAATGCTTCCATAATCAATGCTGACATATCAAATATATCGATTCTAGTGCAATATTTTAAATTTTCATCGATATAAATGTGTGAAAATTATTTCTATTCTTACAATTCTCATTCACATATTATCACTACATGATTTTTTAGTAAATATCTTATCATTATCTATTAATTCATTTTTGATTCTGCTAAATCAAGCAGATAAAATAATCAAGGAAAGTAAGAATATATATTATATTTTAATATTATTAAAATTATCGATTGTGCATGCCATTTTCATTTTTACCGATATTCTAAAATCTTATTTTTTAAACATGGTAATTTACATTCTGTTAATTAATCAGATAATTACTAAAGAATGCTCAGTCAATTAATCCAAAACTCAGTGAAACTTCAAAGTAATCCAGCGGTATAGATCTAATTAGATATTATTTACTGCAATTTTCACTCAGTTGAAAAATAAATAAATCATCTAGCTGAATGTTACCAAATATAAAAGCAGATCAGAATATGTCTTGCATACTAATAATCGTCTCAGACATTCATGGCATAGTGATTCATTCTAATCTAGTATTTCTTTTGTATCCCGTCCATCTTACAACTCTTCCTTGACTACTTTCTTATCAGTATGTGATAAACCTATTTAAACTCATCTGGAACAATGTTATTTACATATTTCAGTAAAAGGTAACAGACTGCAATACCCTCCAAGCATTGTCACAAAATTCAAACCACGGGCATTGCCACATAAAAACATCAGACAGTAAACATCGTACTTTTTAACTCGTAGCATTGACCTTGAATAAGAAAAACATGTCCCTAACTTGGGTTAGTTCTTATCGGTACAATATCGCCTTTGTGTAGTGCACCACATTAGAGCACAGCCAAGAAATGTAGGTTAACGCTGGTTTTCGACATTTAATTGCCTATTTATTATTGAAATGGCTCTCACGAGTCTCATAGAAATGGGGTACTTAAACAGAGGCTCAAAATACACGATTCGTGTAATTTCCCAGAATTTATGTTTTATTTATAACCGCAGTTATATTGTGAGAAAATAGTTGTCTTTTTTGGTTAAGTTAGATTTGCATATAGTTTCGTTTGCAAGATCCAATCAATTTTCATGTGAATATTCTCGAAATAAATTCAATGCATCTAGTTGAGATATATAAGGAATACGAATGCAAATTTATGTTACTTTATATCTTTTTAATTCGTTAGATTGGTGAAATCTACAAACAACGAACATAGGTTTTACCTTATGGCAATGTAATACAAAATTGAAAACGAAATTGCGTTTTCATATTTAATCGCTGTTTTTGATTGCCACTACAGAGTATTAGAGCAGAGATATGATTTTTCATTCGAAGATTTTTAAAGATAGCTTCTTTAAAGATTTTACAATTTTGAAATGGACATCATCGTGATTCAATATAGTAAAATTGTGGTGATGACATTAACAAACGGAAACATTTATCAATTAAATTAAATAAAAAATACAGTAAAGCACGGTTTATAAATCTTTCAAGGGTCTGTAAAGTACTGAAAGACTAGACACTTTGGTGAGATGGCAACAGAAACTAAATTTAGTTGGTGCTGAGTGGCAACGTGGAGCGGAATGATGTGGTGTGCGTGAAAAGGGAACACTTGAAGGAATAGCTTATTAAAATGTTTCATGTTTAAATGTAAGTCTCTGTAAAGTTGTGTAATGTAGTGATCGTCCCTATGTGTCAAAAAAGAAATAAACCAATTCGGTTTAAAAATCGGCCTGTTTCTTTGGAATAATCCACGCTACCATATTACAGGACTGATATAAAAGGACGTATAAATAAAAAGACATATAACTGAAATTTTAATAAAAAAAACTTTGATTATTACAAATTTGACATTATTGTTGTAAAAGTAATAATTAAAAAAATTTTTTTAAGATAGTGCTAATCTATTTTTTATAATATTTGAAATTAATTTAAAATTGAGCATTCCTCATACCTCATAAATAAAATATATAAATTTTAAAATTAAGCATTCCTCATAAAAGAAAAGTTATATTAAAGTTATATAAAAGTTAAGTTATATCTTGAGATAAATTAAGCCATTCGCAAGTCAACTCCTTTTTATTTATTTTTCCGTATTTTAGTATCAAAATACTTGATATATTTCTAATTTCTTTCTCTTATATCTAGTATAGATAAGGTCAAAAAATTCGAACTAAAGATTGTAATAAATCTCCACGTTTTAAACCCCCTTGAATTCGAGAAACGTATTTTTAGAAAATGTCTGTCTGCTTGTGTTAAAAAAAACTTTGAGCTAGACTATAGAAATTTGGTATACGGTATTTAAACTAAATTTTCAGATTTCTGTCAAATTTTTAGTAAAATATGTTCAGAGGAAGTCCTTCTGTTCGGCTATTTGAATGTAAGTTAACGCGGTAATTATAAATCAAAGAGAACTAAATAGATAAAATTCGGTACACAGATTTAAAATCTTTGGTATTGACACCTACTAAATTTTGAGCGAAATCTAACAAGCAGTTGACTGTCTGTCGGTCTATACTATCAGACACATGTAAATGTATAATTCAAAAACGCAATGATTTAAATATACCAAATTTGGTATGGGATATTGTGACTACAAGTGCAACTTTGCATAAAATTTTTGTTTCGATCGGTCTGGGAAAACGTGTCTAAAACACAAATACGATTTTGGGATTCTTTTTACGCATGCCAGTGATTAATCGCCAAATTCACGGCAAAGGTTAATATTTCTTAACGCTAGTGCCATATAAGACGTTCTGTTCAAGTGTTATAGACAGTGTACGAGAAATTTTTGGAAAATCACTGCCGTTTTTTTTAACAGTAATATTACTTTTTTCGAACAATTGGGATAAAGACCACTTGATAAAAAAACTTTATCAGCAATCGAAAAAAAAGTATTACTTATTTCAGAAACCAAATTATGGTGATACATTGTCGTGCTTATTATTTACATGTAATGAGTTGCAAAAATATATAAATATGATGCCCATTCCAAATCTTTTTTTGATCATACGAAATAACCTGACTTTGTCAAAGCCATTTTTTAAAATTTCTAAATTTTTTTAGCAATAAATGAATAATGCATACAATATTTTTAATTTCTTGCTTATCAGAATGAATGCATCTAAAGCTTGTAGGTTGTAATGTTAATGGCCGAAAGTATCAATAGTTAACAATTATTTCATTATTTCTCATGATATAGTTTTTCTAGCGTGAATAATTGCAGCCGAGCAAATAATTGGAAATCATTCAAATTTTCGGCGCAATTTGAGAATAGAAGGAGGTCATAACGTAGAAAAATATCTCAAACCTGCAAACAAACTGTGGATGCCGTTAGTTAAAAAAGCGAACAACAGCATTGTATAAACAGAGCTACTATTTAACACACTGTGCGCATCAACAAATCAGCTGTAAGCGGTCCGAGAAGCACCATTTATTAATCGGTAATTCGTTTACGGATGAATGGCTTTCTTTTTTTTCTTTGCTTTTCGGATCAATTAATAAAAATTACTCAATGTATGATAATATTAGTTCCTTTTGACCCGGATACCGAAGATGTTTTCTTTTTCTTTATTTTAAATACAAATATTGTGATTACATAATTAAAAAAGGATGTGTGTTATGTTTTGTTAAGCTTGTGCTCTAAAATCATTGTGATGCAAAGACGTCTTAAAGTAATTTTTTTAATTAATAAGATATATATTGTTACAAATCTGCAATTTTGCTACCCGGCCCGAATAGTGTCATCCTGGAAAAGCCGTTAAAACCTTTGTAAAATCTGTCCTGTGCGTGCTGAGCTTGGCGACCATTTGGCGGCTTGGCGATGAATTTGGCGACAAAATGGATCATACTGGAAAGTTCGAGAAATCCCACTTCTGACATCAAATGTTACAAAATTTTCTTCTTTTCCAGTTCATTCCCGACGCTCGAGAATTTATACTTTACTGTATATATAATATACTGTAATAATAATATAATTTACTGTATAGATTTGTATGAATAATATTTACATTTAAATTTATCTGATATATTTTAAAAAGTATATAATGCTCGAAATATTATTATTTAGTAAGTGAAGTTTGTTTTGTTTTTGTGAAGTTTGTAAGTGAAGTTATTTAGTTGTGAAGTTTCTCAAATTAAAAATATCAAAGGAATCATTTCTTGTTCACTTGGTATAATTTAAAACGCGTGCCTAATGTCCAATTTTGAAATCAACCTCGTATTTTAAATAAAGAAATGAATACGAAACAAATTACTTAACAGATGATACACAAATGATCTTGTTGCTTGTCATGCTTGTTGCAAGTTGTGTAGGTGGCTATAAAATCGCATAAATGGACTTCACTGAATTTATAGCTTGCCTGATTTCATGTATTAAAACAAATAAAATCCACACGTGCGAATAGTCTATCTCTTGCAATACATTACCTATCTAAATATTTACAATAAGAAAAAGGCCAATGAATCAATCGCCCGGCCCAAACACTTATTCTATTTCGTTAGTTTCTGTTTTATATAAAAACTCATGATTTTTAGATACAATTTAGATACAAAATATTCCAATAAATATTTTCGAGAAAAATCGCAAAACACTGTATCACTGTATATTTTCTATAAGAAGAAATCACGACAAAATTTTCCAGCCGCAAAACCCGCATTGAATTTACCAATTTTTATTTCCTATGATAACTTAAGACCTATCAACTGTCGTATATTGACACAGTCCTCCATCCTCGAAAGATATCACAAAATAAAATCTTGAGAGACACCTCAGTCTCGACATCTTTCCTGATGTCGCAAATTAATTTCACTTCTTCTCAATCATAACTGATCATTTAGAATGCTCTATAATTATTGCTTGTAAATTAAAATAGTGCTTTTTTGTTGTGATAAGATATAAGTAATCGAAATTGACTGACATGCTTAAATTAATACTATTAATCTGGCAGGTGAACAGCTAGTCGTCGAAAAAGACTAATAGTTTATTAAATATTTTCTCGATTCATTCAAGTTGTTTTGTAGTGATGGTACAAGAGCAAGATTTAGCCATATTTAACCAAGCATATTTGCTTGGGTAAGTACTGAAACCCCAGGCACACAGAAGACAAATATTAGTGTGTCTGTTTCACTTTTTAAAGATCAGATATAATGTGTGTGTGTTTGTGGGGGAGCTGTGCCATGAGAACTAATTTTTTTCTGTTTCGCTTCTGCTATAAACAAACTTAAATATCGTTAGTTTTGGAAATAGTTTTTGTCAAGTCAAATATTTGGTGGTCTAATTTGAAAAAATCGAATTCAATATTTAATACAAAATTTAGATGTTATATTTTGTTATTAATTAATAAAAGAGCATTAGATTTTGTAAGCTTATTACCAACTTTGTTATTGTTGTTTCTTATGGTACTTGCCATAGGCAAGCCCACTGTCCCAAGACAGCGGATTTAAGCCAGGGGGGGGGGGCGCTTCTTGTTTCTATAGCAGCGCCATCTAGGGCCAAGAGAACGACTTAGCTGCACACACGTCACAACCCTTTTTACGAGGCGGACTTCATTCATGCATTTCATTCACTCAAACACAGATAGTAATTTAGACCTGAATCAGAGAACGATCATCCCTGATCCAGTACCCCCAGTGGTATTACTCTCGACATGGAGGACTTTGTGACCACGACAGATTTAACGCGCGTCAACCACCAAGCACGCGGGGAATCTTCGGCCGGCGTGGTTCGAACTCGCAACCTAAGGGAAGCGAATCCGACGCTCTACCAACCAGGCTATCCCGGCCTTTTTACCAACTTTAATTAAGTTTAAAATTTATCACCTTAAAAAGAATCTCTTAAATTTATTATCAAAATTCTACCCGATAAATATAATATTTTAACAAAACTTAAACAATTTATTCAAGTCTTTCAGAATTAATTTTTACTATGCCATTTCATTAATTCCAAAACAAACTTTTACATAATGAAATATATATCTTCGTCTTCTGGTCGCTTTCCAACAAAAGACCGGTATAACGAAGCGCGCATGCGCACGAACGAATCTGGTAGAAGGAATTTAAGGAAAAGTAGAATACAAAAGCTGAGAAAAATCACACTCGCAATAAAGAAAAGTACCACTTCTGCCACTTCGTAGCAAGTCCAGGAATTGTTAGGTTTCTTACTTGGAGGCACGGTCTGGACGTGGGGACTCTCTTGCAGAAGAGGTGAATTCGTGCCGATTTTGGACTTGAAGGGATCCTTGAGGAAGAGATCTTGAACCTCACCCACTTTTTCATCAGATACAGATTGAGATAATCGGTTGGCAATGTCGTGATGGCCCAGCTGTTTCAATCTGACCGCTAATTGGTGAAATGTTTGACCTTTGCCTTCATGGGTGTTCCAGTGTTGAAGAAGTCGGAAGCAAGACACTTGTTTTGGCTCGGTGTCACCTAAAAAATGTAAATTGACTTTTATGCTGCGTACCTTCAGCATAAAGTGAATTGCACTATTTCAAATGATCGAAATATGAAAACCCCAGTGATTTCGATGTGAAGAAATTCTAATTTTCTGTATGCTAAAGTAGGTGACTGGAGGCATCAGAAGAACAGAATTGTGCTTGATGAAGTTTGTTATATTATGTTCAATCATGAGATTCCATTTAGAAACATTTAAAAAAGTGTTTATAATTTATTAAAACAGTATTAATTTACCCTTTACAAAATTTCAGTATATAACTTCTAGAAAATAAGAATTAATGTAATCGCTTATTAAAACAATTTATACTTCTGTTTATACATTTGGTAACTTTCTAGTATTTGTGCAGAGTTTTATTGTATGTTTTTGTACAAATCAAAATTTGAAAAATATTTGAAAGCTGGAAGGCTGAAAGTTAATGGTTAGCAAGTTCTTTGATTGTGATTTTTTTATATTTAACGATTAAAATGCCTTGGACTTAATAGAGCATTTATTTATATAAATATAAATCGATAAATGAATAACAATTGCTGTAAAGATTGAAATTGGTTGGCCGCCCATGCTTAAATCATACAAAAGAGAATAAGCTATAGAATTATACATATTATCCTAAAAGAAGACCTGAAGTTTCGATGTGATCATGGAAGAAAAGCACAAGATTTGACTGCACATACATATAAACCAACTTGAGTGATCCCCAAATTTTCACGCATACTCTCTAAAAAAAGGTGTTATGCAAGAGAATAACTTGAATGGCATTGGCGTAAAATAGTTACGAAATATTAACCTCTGACGCGACTCGTAGAATTTTTACTGAATTTATCATGTGATCCTTGAGGAGTTTCTGTGGCGATTAACTGTTTTTCATATTTTATGGGTTAATAAAAAATATGAAAACTGTAATTTGTGTTTTAGGCGCGTTTTTCCAAACTCACAGAAACCAACACAGAATTACACTTTCACTCATAAAATCATATACTAAATGTGATATATTTAAATCATTGTATTTTTGAGTTAATGAGTTTACATGTTTCTGAAAGTACCGATCCACAGACAGTCAACCCTTAGTTCGATTTGGCTCACAATTTGATAAATATCTACATTATAGATGCTAAATCAATGTACCGAATTTTATATCTAGCTTTCTTCGTTTTGAAGTCATTGTGTTAAATTATATTCGTACTACCTGACACAGACTTCTTATGAATAGATTATGCTCAAATTTTACGAAAATTTAAATGTTATGTAAAAATTATGCATCAAATTTCATTTATCTAGCTCAAAGCGGTTTTGCGTTATCTTTGACACAGACAGATTGACATTTTCAAAAAATGTGTTTTCTGAATCTGTCGAGGTCTGATATGGGGAGATTCGTCGAAATATCGAGTTCGAATTTTTTGACGATTAAAGTACTTTCTCTATACTTCGTATACGGAAAAGTGAAAAAAAAAAAAAAAAAAAAAATTAAGATGCAAAAAATTGTTGAATACGCACCATGTATTAAATTTATAAACTTTTCTAGCTTACTACAGACTATTTTTATGTATTATTTCTCCTGTCTTTATAAAGCGAATTCACTTATTCCTTTTATTTAAATGTGGTTAAAGGCAAATTTCTCATCCATTTTCTTATATATATATATATTTGATGTAATGCTCATTATCATTTAGCAAAATTTGTTTAATTTTTGTATTTATTTGATTTAATGTACTTTGTTCAAGCTTACTAAATTGTATTTATTAATCTAATTCAATTAAAAACTTCTTAACTTTCCTCACAAAAATTAATTTTGAGTTGAAGAACTAGTTTTATTATAATCCTTAAACCTTTCTATTTATTGAAATTGACTCGAATGATAAGGTACTTACTAATTAACGGTGAAAGAGCGAAAACTCGCCAAATGTATCCCACGAATCGCCAACCCTTCACCGTTAATTAATAACTACCATTAATAATTTTATATTGAAGTAGGAGAAATACACTCCAATTGTATCAATTACATGCCGTAAATAGCCAAATCTGAAATGAATCATGAAACATTATTTAATATTTCCTCTTTCTTAGTTGTGTTTCTTATTTAAACACAACTAATGAGACATTACATTTAAACATATTAGTGTTTTTTTCCTCTTGTAATTGAAGAATTCAATGGTAACTGTTTATAAAGCAATTAAATTCGCATTAAGGATTTCAAACAATAACGAATCGCATTAAGGATTTCAATCCAAACATTTTTTTTGTATACAAATAAAGGAGCAACTTTGAGCTTTTTGCAGTCATTTTCGCCAAAAAAATAATTTATTGCCAAAAAGCGAAATGGCCGAAAGTTGCGCGAACGGTAACAATAGCGTAACGGTAACAAAAGCGCCACCGAAAAATTACCAACCTCGCAAGGCGCCAAATGACTGTATATCAAAGTTTAGCCCAAATAAATAATAAATTAGGAAGAAAGAATGCAATAGCTTAAGAAATTAGTAAAAACGTTTTTTTTTTCTTTTGTCATTAAATGATCTACATTTTTGTTAAGAATACTAACCTTTCGGAATTTCATGCAATGCAAAAGCTTTCTCGTGTAATGATTCAGACAATTTGCGGCATTCTTTCATCGTTAAACTATCAGCAACCATTTGAAGTTGACGATCATTGATATCGAAAGTACAATCGCATGTTTTATGAGCAAATAATACGTAAAATATAGTCAAAATAGCAAAAAACAATGTATTTGAAGGAGCCATTTTCTTTAATTAATCTTTAAACAGCGAATGTTTAGCTAAAAAAATTGCATGAGACGATAAATAAATCAAGAGCCAAACGATTTGTGTATATTCGTGTCGTATTTATTTTATCACGAGATGTAAATATTGAGGTCAATTTTGAATAAATTCAATCCGTTAATCAGTTTGTGAAGGGACAATAATTATGATGATTGACAGGATTTAACGATCACAAGCTACCGAAAAAATATTGAATTGTTTTCAAACGTAATATTCTTTTTCCTCTGAAAACTTTCACGACTTTAATTATATATAAAATGCGTTTCAACTGGTTGCTGCAAGCGTTAAATAAATTCGGAAAAAAAAATCGGAAGTAATTTTTGCTTCATTTTTTTTCTTTCTTATGGAATAAATTACATAATTTATGCTGCCGATAAGTAACCCACTTCCGTTTATTTTTGATACAATCATCATGTTTCTACTTCTCCGTGTCGGTAATAATTATACGTTAGCAAATAATGTCTTTTGAAAATTATATAACATGTAATGATGATTTGAGCATCAGAAATATGAAAATGGTTCAATAATCATCATTCAAATTATCCATCATTGGGAAAGTGAAGCTTGATGTTAGTAACTTCTTGCTCTTCCAGCAGATGTTTTTCTAGTTAAACATGGAATTCTAAATAAGATGAACTATGCAATTGACCAGATCTCTTTCATAAATTCAACCTTTCAGACAACTATTTGTGCTCAGTTACAAAGAAGTCAATGAACATTTCCCATGTCTTATTCAAATGCATAAAATATTCTATATATTATATATAGCCTATAAATATACTATTATAAATATAATAATATATAAAATACCTATAGAGTTGTACTGTAGAAAAAAAGTTAAAACCGCTCAATTCAATATTTCGTTTTTCTTTGTCTAAAGATCTTGTCAATAAAACTCATCTAGCCGCCTTCATTCAAGTTCTTAAATACTATTGATATCCATAACAGACTTTGTTGCTATATATTTTCTAAGCTCTTTGCCTTCAAGTAATAATTAGTAGCTTCAAATAATGTAGAGAATTGGATCTCTCATCTCGAAAAGTTTGTGATACTAGAAAGTTTATGCTATTTCAAATTATTTTTGTTTCAAGTACAATTTTTAATATACAAAATAATAAATCAATAATAATTTAAAATTATAAAGAAGACGTCAAACGAAACTTCAAGTACATACTATTAAATTCTATGAATTCCTTAACCGAAAATTATGAATTCATTGCATTCATTATCAAAGAAAAAAAGATACCGGATACTTTTATATAGATATTTATAGCGCAAAGGTGCCTTATTGTTTCATTTATTCAAGAATTTAAGAAAGAATACTGTAAACAAAACTTTGAAACATGCAAATATTAGTCAGGTTTATTTATCAATTTTATTAATTTATTTTAGTTCAGATGCAAGTTTCTGGTAAAATTTCTTTTAATTGAAAAGGTATTCCTTTTTCTGAGCAAGATGAAAAAAGTTTTATTTCTCAAAATTTCGATTATAAAGCGTTTATAAATTACGAGTAAATTACTTTCTTCAAACATAATTTAGAAGAAATATTGTTTTATAAATGCATTGAAATATTAAAAAAAAAAAAAAATGCTTTTAGAACTTACAGCTGAGAATTTAAATAAAGCCGCGGTTACAGTGTCACAGTCTGGAGGAAATATATGGACTTGCGATCCCCAAAAACCTTCATCATAAATGACAACAATCTGACGTATAGAAACTCACAGGTGCATAAAAGGAAAAAGAAATGATAGTGATGAGTTGTTTTATACACATTCTCAATGTAAATATCTATGAATAACTCTTGTCTTTGATATCAAATTGTCGACTGGAAGCGAGATTTCGATGGGATACCGGGGAATTCTTCAACTTAAATGCTGTTTTAAGCAGAGTCTAAAATTCTGTTGAAATTTCTAGCTGTGGTATTTAGTTAAAATTAGCTAGATTATACTATTCTTTAATGTTTAAAATTGAATGTGGTAAGATTTGATAGTTTATAATAATTTTTATTACCCAAACCTTCCATTATTGTTATTACTTTATTCTGCTGAAAAATAAAAGCTAAATTTAAGATAAAAACACATATTACTCTTCAGATTGTGTCAATCTAAAAAATAGTTTTAGGACATAAAAATCTAAAAAATATTATACTTACTGTTCTAAATAAAAATAAAATACGATTCATTTGAAATTTCAATTTAAAACACCGAATTTTATCTGAATTATCTTCGGTTTTAAAAAGAAATGATGTGTAATGATTTGAAAGTTCTTATGATTATGAAATGGAACAATTTAGAAATACACGCTCATAGATAAGACTCTCTAATAGGATTCCAATGATCATACAAAAGAGTATTAAATGAATCTTTGAGTAATGTCCTCTTTGTTACTTAACTCTCCTAAAACAGTAAATTTGTAGAATTGCAGTTCTTTTTTACCTAAATACCAATCAGAATCGAACAGAATAAGCCAAAAATAACTCCCACATTCTTTTGCTTGATTATTTATGATTTATTTTTTTAAATTACTTTTTCGACTTTTAGAGATTTATTTCTAAACTTTACTATATTCTAAACATCTTCCTGTGGTTCTCCTCTATATTCTCCCCAAATTTTTTTAATTAAAATTGAGGTTAAAAAAATAGGTTTCTATTTCTGCCACCCCACCATCCCATTTCAAGGGCCTCTCAATGTAAAGAAAAAAAAAAAAAAAAAAATACCATCAACAAGTAGTTTTTGACGAAATTATCACCATTGATTTATGGCCTCTAAATCATACTTATCTCGTAACTCTGAAACGATGGGCAAAATTTTCTATAAAATTCTCAACGTGAAACTGCTCTTCATAAATAATATCCTAACCGGTAGCAATGGAGGAAAAAGTGAATTCCTTTTCAACTCGGCTGTCGTTTGCAGTTCCACAAGTGGTTGTATCATCTACTTCCTTCTAGTGGGGATGACCTATTATCGGAAGACTTTTGTTTCCTCCTGGCTGTTTAGCAAAAAGAAGCCGATGACTTTCATTTGGATTAGATGAAGCGCACGGCACGTGCTCGCCCAAATGAGCAGATCAGGAAAAACTAATTAGTTATTTTATTTGCTCTGAGGCAGTATATATTTTAAATTCTTTTTTTTTCTGTTATTATTTTGTGAAGGACCAAATTTGCATATTAGAATGTTGAACGTGACTACAAACCATTTTGTTAGTTAATTTATAGTTAAGAATGTTCTTGATGTAGTGAATACGAATCCTTGTATTGAGGATACGAGGTGACTTGACATGCATAATGTTCAATTCAATGAAGGACAGAATTGCTTCCAAACTCTCGTGTTAAATTTGAATTGAAAAAAAAATTCTACTTTTAAGACCTTAATTCAGTAAACTGTAGTCATCTGTAACTAGTCATCTTTTACGGCCAACTTCTTTGGCCAGTGTAGTTGCTTCACTGGTAGTTAAACTATTAATTTGGAATGGATTGATTTAAAATTACAACTTATTAAGACTAATAAATATGAATTCAATAGAATCAATCTACTTGAAATTAGTCCACTTGAAAATTGAAAAATGTGTATTCTGCAAAATTAAAGCAGAAGTATAAATACTACTTTAGAATCGATATTAAAAAATTAATATTAACATTGACAAAGCACACGGCTGAATGAATGATTTGATTAAACAAAAAAAAAATAATGTGAGCTTTATAATAAATACATTAATGACATTGTTACAAATCATTATGTTACATCAAATTAAATTTTTTAAAGCATTAAAATTAGAGAAAAAAACATGCATAAAAATGAGATTAATATGATTAAAAAGGCAGTATTTTGAATTTAAGAAAGTGTATAAAACACTTTTGTGAGATTATGTTTTCCGAAAATGAGGTTGAAAGCATCAAATTCTAAAATTTTTGAAAAAATGAAAATGGCATTCTTTTTGTCTTGAAGAGCGCGTGCGTTAAATTTTATCAAGATCGGCCAAAAACTGTATGAAAAGACATACAAACAGACATTCATGTTTGTATACCTGTAGAAAGAATATTTTTGAAAGAATATACATCAGAAAGAATGAAACATCTGGGAATTTATTTTTGCATTCTAACTTTACTACACAATTGAGCTTGAAGAAGTGGATTTTCTAAGAGGTTGTATGAACGGAATATTTTGTGCATCAAAACATATTTTCCATATCGTTCTAATATGAATTATTAGCATTCGAATCACCTGTCTTCATCTATATTATACCACTGAGGTTCTTAAAAAAGTTTTTTTTTGGTTATTACATTAAAGTTTTTTTTTTTTTTTTGGACAAACTCATAATTTTAAATCATGGTCTGATGACAAAGGTTTCACTTGTAGGTACCAAACACTCCAAACTTCCGCATCACACCAACAAGGGGATGCTTATTGTCAGAGTTTTCTTTAGAAATATTTAAAATTTTTTTTGTTTAAATATTTTTTATGAAGTCCACAGCTTAGTTAATGCATAACAGAGATTTGTGCAGCTTATTTATTAAAATAAACATATTTTCTAATTGGTTACGATTTTTATGTGATCCTAAAGTAGAGAAGTTTAACACTTTCGACGCTACCGACGAGATATCTCGTCTTTCCGATACTTTCAATTACAGTTAAATATTTATCCAATATATCAGCTTCCAATTTTAGCTTGTGGGCTAAAATTTGTCTCTTATGCCAGTTCAGATTGCGTAGTATTAGTAAAATAGTTTAGTAGTAGATTAGTAGTTTAGATTTAGTAGTAGATTTAGATAATTATTATTAGATTAGTAGTAGATTTAGTAGTTTAGTAGCGTTGAAAGTGTTAAATCAGCGCCGTTGCTCCAAACTTGACACTGACAACGATAATAATTCTATTGTGAAAGAACTTTCTTTCTTTCAACTTGTTATTAAATTGTTAATAATTATTCTCTATATACAATAAAAGATGTAATATAAAGAATAAAAAATAAATTATAACCCTACATTTACGGGAATTTGAAATCAACAGTATTTTTATCCCATAAAAAGTGAACTATTTAACACACTCTCTTCTGCTTTTAAAAGTAATTTCAAATAAGAAACTTTGAACAGTATAATTTAGTGATCTGTTGATAAATACATGTGTTGTCGCTGTAATATCAAAAGTCTTATGCCAAAACTTACATACCGCAAAACATACGAAATTTTGATAGTTACTAATTGCGCCAAAAGCATTCTATAAAAAAATACAAGAATTTAAAAACAATTGTAGATGATTTATATACGTGTTTTGCAACAATACAAAATTTTAACGAATTTGACATGCATCATTTTGAAATAAAAGTGATGAGATATAAGAAATAGTTAAAACAATAGCTGAAATGCTATTTATTATTCATTGTTATAGTTGTCAAAAATCCAATTCATTCTATAATCCGAATTAAAATTTCTTTTAAAAGATGTCTCATCATTTCAAGGAATCATAAATCTGCTCTACTCTTTAAAAAATACTCATACACTGTGTTGTTACTTTATATTTTCATTTTTGATACTGTCATAAATTCAACGATTGTGAATTAAAAATTGAATTTTAATTTTAGAATGCAAAATTCTTCTTCTTTCTGCAAATTAAAACCCAAATCCCCAGCAATAGATCTCAAAATATATGATTTTTGCAATTCCGTAGAGATAATAGCTCTAGCTTTACGCTCTTTCTTGATGCCATGTACATTTACAACAAGAGTTTGTAATTTAATTTCATTCGTTGCTCGAGAATGTAAAGAATCAACTGTGTTTTCATTAATCTTTTTGTCTTTTACATTTTGTTTGGGTTAATCAGACTTATTACATCCAATATTTGGGCACATGAACTTTAAATGTCTTTTAGAACACAATTGACACGTTATTTGAGATTGACATCTAGAAGCAAGATGACCCTTAACCAAGCAGACTCGGCACAATCCTTTCTTTCTTATTATTCGATGTTCTTTTTTATTATTGCTATTAAATATATTCTAAACTTAGATAGAAGAAATATGTCTCTAGTTACCCATATACTATATATATATATATAAAGATCAACAAAGATGATGAATTTTCAATAATTTTGTATCTTTCAGATTGAGAAAATTTTACCAATTCCCAAACTTCATATCAGTTGATGAATATGGCCATTTCGCCAAAACATTCCATGTACCTTTTCACATTCCAATAATAATCTGCAATTTTATCTGGTTGATATTATCTTTTTTTTTCAAAATAATAATTGCGACATCAATCACTTCTGAGGTAAACATATTGGGTCATTTCTTCAATAAATAAATTGCATTCATGCAATATATCTATAAAAAAATGACAGTTTTTTTATGACATAAAAATGATTAAATTCTCATGATTTATCGTCGTTTTTTTGTGTCACAAGAATTCAGAATGGTTTTAATGGTCTTTTAATCGAATTGTTTCAGTTTATTCATCTAATAATCATATAAGGTCAAAATAGAAAAACTTTTCCCAACAAAATTAAATAATTTTCAAGATGTATGGAGCGAATAATGTCCATTCATTACTAACGTGAAGTTCTCGGCACCAATTTGATTTCACAATCCTTTGAGTATCTTAATTTGAAATCTTTTGAGTATCTTATGTAAGAAGGGATATGATTGCTAAATGCAGTGTAAAATAGAGTTCTGTTCGACCTTAAGTGACACTGGAAGTTACGTTTTGCCATACGTATTGGCTTCTTTTTGTAGGCGAAAGAGTAACGTGCTGACGAAGCAGAAAGTCTGTTTTAAAAATCAGGAGATTTTTATGGAAAAAAAAAAACTCCCAAAAGATGGATTATCTGGATTTTTAAAGGAATTTCAAAATCCAGAGAATTTATGTACATATTCTCTGGATTTTTAAAGGAATCGGGTTTTTACCATAGAACCCTGACACAAGGAGGATTCAGATAAATTTAATTCGTAGTTATAAATTTACAACGAACTTCTTCAAAATCCAGTAAAGTAAATGACGCAAAAATTAAGACGAAAAGAAATATTTGCTAAAAATTACCCTTATTTAAATTAAAGCATTTAACTTTACTTTATCTTATATCTATATATTTAAAATAATTAGGAGAACTAAAGAGTCACTTCCGAGCTTTACTCACTGGTTCGATTTCATATATATTTATTTCATATGAAAGTTTATGATACCTGGACAATCAATGTTCGACAGCCCCGTGACATCGTTTATTTTCGAGAGAAATATTTTTTTAAGTCGCCGAATTACATATATTATATGTGAAAAAAAAATCCCAACCAGAATCCTCAACCCTGTACTGATTTTTATATGAAAGTTCATAACATCTGCCATTATTGATCAACCATCAATGGTCACTTCTCCCTAATCATCTCTCCATTTTATGGAAAATACAAAAAAACCCTAATTCTCTGTATATTTTATATAGAGAAAAAAAACCATGACAGAGTTTCCGTTCGGCAGCCACCGCTACACCGATTTCTCTAATTTTCATTTCATATGAAAATTCTTGACTTCTAGATATGTTACTAACTGTTGCCTGTCGCTTATCACCTTCTATTTTTTGAGAGATATTGCAAACTAAATTATCTAATCCATCGCTTCAACACCTAGCAAGATATAACTAATTAAATTGGTCACTTTGCGTTAAGATTTAATCATTTAGATTGCTCTATATTTAGTGTGTAAGTATAATTAAAAATAATGCTTTTAATTTAAATGATAAGATGTAGTTCATTAAAGTTGGTTGACGTTTGAATTTAATTGTCATTAAAATCATGGTAGTACAGATGGTCTTCAAAGGTAGCTACAATACGTCAAACCGCTAATTGATGCAACGATCAATTAGCGGTACTGTTCAAAACACGACGGAACAGACCTTTCATATCTAAATGCGTACAAAATCCACCGGTTGTAGAATCAATTCCGATGGTCGGACGAGAAAGTCAAAGGCCGGAGATAAGATCAAAGGTTTAAAAAATTGATTTGCTAGTTCCACTGGATCAACTCTCTATCCTTTGCAGTGTTCTACTGCCTTCCATTCAGTGAATTAACCAAATATTATCAGTGTTATATTGCGACCAAATGTTGTCGGTTTCTTAAGGAGCAAATGTCACTCGTTGGGCATGTAAGAAAACTGCGAACTCTTGAAAGAGAATGATCAATTTCCCAGACTAACAATTAATCAGTTGGAGGTTGCAGGTACGTTGAAAATTTCCCAACTGCCACTTAATTAATTGCTAATGTGTCGTAGTGCTATTGAATCTGTAGTCCGGAAGAATGACAATTTGAAAGTGATGTAGGAAGGATGGGACGCGGAATACGCGTTGAAGATTTAATGAACGAATGAAATGAAGATTAATAAACGAATAGACGAGTGAGTGGACCATTTCTTCGTCCGAAGACTGAAGACTTTAAGATTTTTTTCAATAGCGTTCTGAATCTTTAGATTTCTTCAACAAATGCTTGATAATTAAAAAAATATTTGTCTCGATAACTATGTGTTTTTTAAAAAGATTTAAAAAATGAAATATGCATGATTTTTTTTCAATTCTATACAATGTGTCGATTTTTTAAATTAAATGAATGATGTCTCGTGATTTGTTTTTTCTGGAGTCCTTGTTATTCCTTTTTAATTGAAGTATTTTTGTGACTTTTCGGTTGTATTGATCATTTGGATGCAATGTCACTTTGGCTTGAACCCAATATAATCACTGCAAGGGGAATCTATTGTAGTATATTAATGAAATTGATTTTTGCATGTTTATGAAGATTATTAGTACGTATTATATTTCGATATCACTTATTTATTCATTCTTAATTAGTTTTCTGAGTGTAATTGAACTATTACACATTGACGAATGAATTATATTTGCACTTAGTTATTTTCATAGTTTCATTTTTGGAACCCCTTCATTTCCCATTCGTTCCTCTATAATCTACAACGAATGCTACCAAAATTTGATACTCATTTGCCCGTTACCTTTTTCTACACAATGCACTGAATAAAGATTGATTATGATCATCCTGTGTTTTGATGACGTGCTTGCATTGTTTGCAGTAGATTATTATTAATAAATTATCTCGAAAATATGAACACAAATCTAAGCTTTGCTATAACATTTGTTTGTTAGGGGATCATATAAATCTTTATTCGGCATTGTTTAACATATATGGGTTATCTAACACTTAAGTGTTAGGTAACCCAATTGGAATTCTAAAATCAAACCGGGAAACACCCTAGTTATATTTAGAATACTTTTCCTTTTCTTACATAATTGTATCACACAAAAAAGGATATTATTCTTTTGATAGTTTAAATAAAGAATGTAATGGAATAGAATCCGAAACCGCAGTTATTGTTATTGTTCAACATCTCTTCAAAACTGCTCACTAAATTTAAAACCAAATTTATGTAACATAAAGGATATTTCCTTGTTTTCATGTGCCGCACCCAAAATACAAAGGAAGTAAAAACAGAAGCGACACTTTCGCTGTTATTCTTTGTTCTAGGATGCGTTTCAATAGTGATTGCATGCAGAATGTCATTTTTTCGAATACTCTTTCGGCATCCCTTATTTTATGTTTGTATAACAAAAAAGTGGGATTTAACATTTCGAATCCAAATCTTTTCTGTTTCGAACCCATCTACAGTATACCCATTCACGTAGAGAAGAACCGATAATTAGTTAAAGTCCATATATGTATACTATATACTATAAAGTCCATATATCTATACTTATATAAAGCTCAATGTGTGTGTGTGTGTGTGTTGGCGCTCTACAGGCCAGACCGTTTGACCTACAGCTTCCAAATTTGGTACATGTATACCTTGGAGGTCGGGAATATGCACCTTTTTTTGAATTTTTAATTAGAATTTTAATTATTAATAAAAAACTAACTTTCCTGAGGGCCTTTATAATATTATGAGTGAATTATATGACTATCAAAATTTGAAGTTTTAAAATATTTTGATGAAGAAGTTATTAAAGTAGGAATTGCATAAAATATTTAATTATTAAAATTTTAACGAACATTAAGATTGACGAACCGACTGGTCACCAAAGGCGGCTAGTGTATAATAAAAGAAAGTGGCTAGATTTTTTGAATTGCAATGCCGTGACCTTTTTTTAGATCTCGGACGACCCATCCGAGAATCTAGCTAAATGGAGGGAGATGATAAAATTAAATAAAATTATGAACCTTGTGTACGGCCTTGCATGTTATTAGCAAACAATAGTTACGAAATTGACGATTTGATGATATATCATGCGAGTATCGTATTTAACTGCTTATTGCAGGCCTAATGAAACCAAAATTTGACAAGGAATTGCAGTTGTAGTCAAAAGCTAACATACAGAATTTCTTTGATTAAAGTCACACATTTTATGGGTTACTGTGTTTACATGCATGCGAAATACAGAGAGTCAACTATTTGAAAAATTTGGTTCAAAATTTGATAAGAATTTATATTTTAAATTCAAAATCTGTGTACTAGATTTTATGTATTTAGTTCTTTGCATTTTGAAATCCTCGAGTTAACTTTGTAACAAAAGAGTCAGATAAACGAACTTCTTGTAAATAGATTGCATTCAAAATTTTATAGAAATCTACAAATTTAGTCGCAAGTCTATATACCAAATTTCATCTATCTAACTAACTGAAAGCGATTTTCAGTTGTCATGTTCATGAGCTTCCAAAAATGTGTTTTTGGATTCAGAAAGGTGTCAAAGTGGAGACTCATCAAAATCTCGAATTCGAATTTTTTTGACAATTACAATTTCTTCTATACTTTATAGATGAGAAAGTATAAAAAAAAATGTGCACATGATTACTATATAGTGAACATAATTTTTTATTCAGTGAATTTAAGAGAAGACGCTTGAAAATTTATCTAATATCGTGTGCAGTATTTTAACCGTTTGACTCTGTTTTCCTTTAACTAAATTTAAGTACATTTATAAAATATTGACTTGAATCAAGAGGTCAGAAATGTAAATAAATGTGGGTTTTGATAGAAATAGGTTTTTGTTGTTTTTATATGGGTATGTTCAGTGGCTGGTTTAGGCATATTACATCCCCAGGCAATGAGCATTATGAGGTCCCCTTTTGACAACTGGAAAATTTAATTTATAATTTCATCACATTTTTAATTTAATCAATATCTTATTGAATTTTTTTTATTATTTTTTTAGTAACTTCTAAAAAATATGCATAAGTTTTTATTTATATGCTTTCTAACATGTATATCATGGGAAATAATAACTAAAGTAATATAATCTAACAATATATTTAGATTCAAATATAAATATTTAATTATTATGAAAGATTTTTAAGAAATAATAGATTTTAAATAAGCATAACATTAAAAATTATAATTTCACGGAACCTGTCAAATGGATTATGTCACAACCCGTTAATGAGTAATTCATGTTCTAATATATTATCAAAAGTAATTACTTTTGTTTTAATTAATGATTTTAATGTATGTGTATACATTCTCCAGTCTTAATATTTTCTAATTCAAAATGTATTTTATTTCAAATATATATTTACATTTTGTCTTATTTATATTTTTTTCTTCAAATTTATTTATTTCGCAAGTGGGCTACTAGCACTTTTTAATAAACATGCCTGTGTTACCCCTCCACCTCTTCAGTCCAGCAATTCTAGGCAACTACTTAGTCTGCCTATTCAGAAATCTGTTTCTAGGTAGCGTAGAAAATGAAAAAATCATGGATTTTTTTTTATTCTGGCAGGATAGTTAATAGTGATATGTCTTCTAAATAATTATATACCCTTAGCAAAAATAAGAAAATTAAAAGAAGTCCTTTGTGGAAATTTGTTTTCCTGTAATATTACCATATTTTAATTGCAATTAAAAAATAAATTAGAAACTCTCTTTTCATGTATGTCTTGGAAGAATGTTTAGGAAATCTCTGAATTTACTTTTATTTCGCTCAAACAAGCAGGATCAATGTACATTACAATTGCAGCAGCTATATGGAGCACATTCAGATAGATTATTTTGCGAACTAAAACATGTTCTGAATTATACCAATAAGCAATTTTAACGTTCACTTTTATTTTGCTTTAATCCACATTGTTTTGCTATGACATATCGTCCTCCTTTCATATTTTTTTACTGTTTGCATTACATTCCCGTTCATTGTAAAGCAGGATTAGCCACAGAATTAGTAGAGCGTAGATCGATAGTAAGAAAATTCCGAATGGCAACGTAAAACACTTCCAAACACACGTGGCCATTCTCATGCCATTTGTTGTATCTTCGTGTTCGGTAATAACTCTAAGCTTTTCTTGATTGTTTGTGTTTAGAGTTAAACTAATTGGAAAGCAGAATTTGAGCTATGGCGGAAAAAAAAATATTTCCGAATTTTTAAGAACAAGAAAAAAAAAAAAAATGTAAAACTAAAGAAAGAATACAGAGCTGACGTTCGTGATCTGGGCGTCCCGGTTCGGGCATGGTTGTTCTTCTTCTGTGTTCTATCTGTGAGTTGTGTGAATGTGCCCCATGTAAAAAGGGATTGTGCAAGCGAATGGGACGCATGAAGTAGCTAAGTCGTACTTTTGACCCTATTTAGCGGTACTGTAAAAACAACAGACGCTCACTCGGCTTAAATCGCTTGTCAATGGGTTGTAGAGTGCCATAAGTCACAACACAACACACGTGAATATAGAACTCAAATGGACAACTGGAGCTCATTATGATTGAACGGAAACCGTAAGAAATATGATATCACATATTTCTTACGGTTACTTTCAGCGACTAATTAGTTCATTGGGTTTAATGTCTGCTAAAAATTCCAATGAATTAGCAATTAACTAATATATGAATAGCAATTAACTAAAGACATTTCTTTTTGCTAAGAAAACTATTTACGTCTAAATGGCATTTTAAGTAAAGTTCGTTTAAACTTTAAATTTTGTTAGGTATATAATTCATGCTATTTGAAAAGTTTTACACCGTTCTGCTTATTGTTTTCTAATTTTCTATCCATATTTTTATACATCCAATTAAATCTATATACTACAACCAGCATGATGAAAATGGGTACATTTTAAAAATTTTCGCCATTGACTGTTTCTGAAGTTAAATTTTTATTTTAAGTAAAATTAAAATTTAGAAGTTTTATTCAAAAGAATTCCTTATATTTAGACCTCTTCAATATGAAAAAATAAGCCGACTCTTCATATTTTGATCATAAATAATGGGGAAAAAAGCCTGGATGAAATATAATTAGAAATAATGAATAAGATTTGAATTTCATTTCAGTAATAAAATATAAATTCTCAAAATATGCTTAATTGGTTTAAATATAAATTCGAAAAAATCTTGTGACATAAACTGATTCACTGAAAAGAAATTTTTTGAATTTTAAGGTGATGTAAAAATCCTTCTTCTGCTGTGAAATTTTTGGAAGTTAAATCAGAAAAATGTCAAAATTTCATTACATTTTTTATTAATTAAAATTCTAATCTAAGCTTCAAAAATTCGCTGCGAAGTGCATATTATCACTCTTCAAAGTACATATGTGCCAAATTTGTTAGCTCTAAGACAAATTATTTAAAATAACTGACAGTTTTAAATTATCGCCTGATGCATTATAAACTGTATTAATATTGTTAATCTTGTGGAATGAACTAATCTGAAATTCTCTGAATGAATTTTAGGTTTTTTTTTAAAAAATTAAATAGATTAAAAAATTGTTATTAAAGAAGTTCTACATCAAAAAGCTCAATATATTATATCACTTATGTGCATTTTTTCTGATCTCATTTTTATTGGATTTATATTTTCCTAACCAAATTGTTACATGTTTACAATAGGTGTATTGTTAAAAGATTTAAGGAAATCTGAATCAGGAAAAAATTCACTTTTCCGCTTTCAATTTAGAAACTAAATTTTATATAACCAATTTTTATTATTTTATTATTGTTTGATGTCAAAGTTTCATTCTCAGGAAAGTAAAAGAAAGAGTAAAAATCATGTCAATCAATTCAACTAATTAAATTTTTTTGTTCACAAGGAGAAAGATATCCAAATATATCAATCTCAATACATCAAAGTAAATAAATCGGAATTGCTTTCATTTAATTGACAAAATTGTTTTGGTTTTTTTAATTTTAAATAAATCATTATTATTTCCTTCCTGTTCTTTTGTAATTATAAATGAATGTATCATTCATTAACTTAATTTCTGAAATTTATTGACACGTTTGATGTTAACCCATATTTTGACAATCAATTAATTTGGCAACAAAAGAGTTAATCATGAAATTTAACCACAATGCATTTGAATTTAAGGTCAGTTACCCTTTGAGTTTGAGAATACAATTAAAAACTAATATTTTATATTCCTAAGAAGTTTATAATTCAAAAATGTTTTTGTAAATCGATTTTTAAATGCGTCTCATTATATATATCCTTCCTGGCAATATTGTCATAATTATTTTAATTATATTGTACAAAAAAGGATACAAAGAATTTTACTTTTAAATAAATAAACATAATTTGTTTGAAAAAAAATAACAATAACTTTTTTGTAAATAATTTTTTTGTATATAATCAGAATCCTCCAACTTCGATTTCTTTTTAAATATTAAAATATTTAGTTTATTAGAAATTTATTTAAATTATAAGATTTCGTACAAGGAAAATAAAACATAAGCAAATATTGTATATGTAATAATCATGTATTCAAGCGAATTAAGGTTATAAATGTTTTCAAAAATAAAAAAGTATTAGAAAAGAAAAAGGAAAAAAACGCTGTTTATTTATTTTTGATATATATTCCAAGTGAATATATGTTCCAAGAACAGAAAATTTAAAGTAAATTTATTATTATTATACTGAATGCTCTCAAATTATTTATCACGAATCTTAAAATAATTTATTTTTCTCTTTTTATTTTTAATTACGATCTTTACGATGACTATTAATTTTTAAAACTGAATCACTTAATTTCGTTAAAACAATTCTTACGCGAAAATATATCTCTTAACAATAATGAAATAAGTTTACACTTATTATAATGATAATAAGAATCGAGAATTATTTTAGAATCAAAAATTCCATAAATTCTACTTGCCTATTGCCAATTTTTATTTTCATTATTTTTTATTTTACAATTATTCATTCTTCTATTTGGCAATGTTAGTTGTGCTCATCTTTCATTTTTGTCAGTATCATGGATTTCCGACTGGAGAAATTTCAGAATTCTGTCTTTCCTGCAGATTTATATCTATTTTTTTTAATAAAAAGTTCTTTTTTTTTCGAATTCTGATTTTTCGAATATGGGCCTATTTTTTATTAATGCACAAATAAATATTCTGATAAAAATTTATATATATGACTTTGATATAAATCAAAATGTTCTAAAATTTTACTAAACACCATTTTGCATCAACAGTGCTAAAATTTAAAATAAAAAGCATGTTATGCAGGGACTGAAAAATTTTGATCTGTGAGACCCAAGCATTTTAAAAATGCTTTTTTTAAAAGATACAAGTATTTATTGATATTAAACTGATTGATTAAACATTGCTATTAATATCAATATTAAAAACATAAAAATTGTTATTGTTAAAATATTAAGCAACAAGAAATCGCAAACTTAGCTTAAATCATAGACAATTGATTTATTTTAATGTGTCACAATTTTTTAAATAAATTTTTTCGACTTAATACAAGCATTTTTTGAAATACTATTCTATAGTCTATTTAAGCCCAATTTAATACAATTTAATAATGATATTATTAAACATGCTTTATTTTATCAAATTGTAATATTATATTTATTTATTTTCAGATTGCCAAAGTTCTTTTCGTCTTTTTATGTACATTGTTATCAGAAGCATGTAAGTATATATCTATAAAATATTTTCTTTTTATTGAATAACATTTGAAAAATATAACAGTACAGCATAATTTTTATTTTTAATGCATAAAATTTATCGTTAACCTGCTGTTACGCATTACTGAAAAGTATTGCTTTTTTTATGCTGAAAAGTATTTTTTTATGCAATTCCTTATTGTAATCAGAAATCTTATAAACATCTTTTATTTTGAAACTATTTACCTCCAAACTAGTAACAATTTATGTTACGCAACTTTAATTTTTTTGTATTTCTATACAATTTACTATTCATTTAATATGACGCTTTTGCAGAAAAATTTCCGAACAAATATAGAAATGACTAGCATGTGAATTATATGACTTAAGAGAGCTTGTTATATGAATATTTGATTTCTTAGTTAAATAACTATATGAATTTATTTAAGGAATTATTACAACTTATCACTCTAAATTAGAATTTCTAGTTTTTGTAATTACACAGAGTGTTCTACTTCAATCGTGTTTCAAAAGATAATTTCTAAACTTAGAAATAGATATAAACTTCCAGTTAAAAAAGTGCTTTAAAGGAAATAAATAATAATTTTTATGACGTTTGGACCAATAAATGTACAGTTGAAAATTCCTGAAGTTTAAAATCATATAGCAGAAATCTAAAAAGTTTCTCAGTCATATTGGTCATAATTAATGAAATAATCTATACTTATAATAAAGCTCAATGTGTGTGTGTGTGTTGGCGCTCTACAGGCCTGGTCATTTGACATAGAGCTACCAAATTTGGTACATGTATACCATAGAGGTCGGGAATGTGCACCTGGGGTTCCTTTTTTTGAATTTTTAATTAGAATTAAAAACTTAGAAACTTAGAAAAAATTATTAATTAAAAACTAACTTTCCCGCCAAAAAAATCTTCCATTTTCCCCACCGCCAAATGAATAAGGCTTCAGTTCTTTTTTCTCCCAACAGTAATGAGGCTAGGGTTAAGATTTTTCGGACGATTATTTCAAACGATTCTGTTTATTTTCTTAATGTTTTATGCATTTAAAATTAAACATTGTTAATTAATCCATGTTTCAGATTCATTCTGAAGTACTTTTGAATTAAAATAACACAGAATAAAGGAAATTAAAAATGTCTAATCTGCATAGCGTTACCCCAACTGGCGTAGAAAAATTCACGCATTTGCGTTACCGTAATAACTGGCGAAGAAAATTCACGCATACGTTGTTGTCATAACAACTATTATCAACGGATGATTTAAATTATTTTTAGGTTAGTTGCATGCTTTTGTAAGTAAATTGTATTTATGTTAGTTATATATTTTTTGTATATGCTTATAGTTTTAAGTACATCGTTTTTTAAGTAGTTTTTTTAAACCTGTTTTCGACCGATTATTTTAAACGATTCATTTTATTTTCTTAGTGTTTGATGCATTTAAAATGAACATTGTTAATGAATCGATCTGTTCATGATGAATCTGAGAAAATTTTGTTGACAAATTCTTGAGATATTACATAAATTAAGAAAGATATTCTTTAGTGCCCATAAAGTTTAAACGCTCAGTGACTCTGTTATCAATAATCATATTATTAAAAAAATGCTTTGTTTCAGTAAAAAAAATATTATTATATTAATTGCAGATTAATCATTTACACTTTAATTTAAAGCGTAAATTCTACGAGAGGTAACAGAAAATTAGAGAGTTAAATATCACGTTATGACTGAAGGCCTTTCTAATATTATGAGTGAATTATATGACTCTCAAAATTTGAAGTTTTAAAATATTTTGATGAAGAATCTATTAAAGTTGGAATTGCATAAAATATTAAATATTAAATTCTGGTTCAACCTATTTAATTATTAAAATTTAAACGAACATTAAGATTGGCGAACAGGCTGGTCGCCGAAGGCGGCTAGTCTTGAATAAAATAGTATTCAAAACCCTAAAATAATATTCATTTATTTAGGTCATTTTGACCATTTCAACAGTCAATCAATGGACGCTTTTTTCTCGAAACAACTGCTGACTGATCTAACATGTAAAATTCAAAGCTTTACAACTCGGGCAATTGCGATTCCGGATACAAAAACGTTTTTGGTTTAAATTGATAATATGTCAAGATTACAAACATGATTTACATGATTTGCAGACTGTCTAAAAATTTAGATTTCACAATTTTTTCAGCACTTATTGATTGAAACGTCATAAAAGATAATTCTTTACTTCACTTAATGCATTTTTCTAATTAAAAATATATACTTCTCTCAAGCGGTGCAGGAATTAGCTTTGGGGCTACGGTTAGAGTGAAGATCCATGTATAAAGATATATTAATATTGATTATTGGCGGATAATAATTGCAATTATAGTTTTATTGGAGAACAGATAAATGAAATGAAATGGAAGACAAATTCAAGGATATCCCACACCAATTTTAATAGATTTTTAACCTCACAATGGTGTTCATTATCATGTTGTGGACATTCTTTCTATAATTTAATAAAAGTCACAATTAAGTAGAATCCATGATTGAATGGTCATAATAAGATTGAAATGATTATCAAATATCCAAAAGATTTGGTCTAAATTTGAACTAATATTTCTATTTCATTTGATAAAGCCATAAATTAAATTTCGTACAATTTGTTATATTTTTGAGTTATTATACGAAAGCGAAAGGCTTCTAGACCTCAGATTTAGTCAAAAACTTTATTGAAATCTAAAATTTATATGAAAATACAACCACATATTGCAGTTTTCTCATTATCATTGTGTTTAGAATTGTCTCTCCGTCATTGTGTTTTTGAATTATAAAATTCTCAGTGAAATAGACAATTCGGCGAAATAGAGATACATTCAGAAAAGTTTTTTCCACGAATCCGTGGAGTCTAAAACGTAAAAAAAAGCGCAAATTTCACTGTCGAAATTCGTATCGATTGTAATAATTTCTTTTTGTGTACGAGAAAGTAAAAATATATCTAGATTGCAAACACAGTGTGAAATACTTATTCCGAACAGCAGGGTGAACAGGGTCAAAGACATTGATATGAAGCTTGCACAAATTTAGATTAATTACTTCACGGTAAAACCATAATTAGTTTCCCTCTCAGTTTGTGAAAGTGGACCATTTCTTCCATGGATCTTTAATTTAGTTAAAATTTATTTCGTCATTCTCGGAAAAAGAAAAAAAAAAAAAAAACTATATTCTGTACATCCCTTCACGTTAAAATAAGCAACAACATTCAGCTTATATTTCTTCATTTTCATTTACTTACTTTAATACATGTGAAACAATAATCTAGAAAATTATATAGATGCTGTTATAAATAAACACTGAAACAACCAGAAATTTATTAATAACATAAAAGATTAAATCTAAGCTTTTTTTTAAAGATTTCTTCAATAGAATGTTAGTTTATTATCAGAGAAATACGAAAATTCTCAGTTAAATTTTTATACTTAGTGTTAAAACACATGATCATCTGTCCAGGAAATTTAGCTGTATCAGACCATAAAAATAAAGATACAAATTTGAAAAAGGTGGAAACAAATTATAGATTATTTAAAAGTAACGAACAATTTTAGTGACCCTCGAATTCGGGCACACAACTGATTATCACTTTGGCAACATCCATTTGGTAAATGAAATAAAATAAAATTTAGAATAAAATAACGACTATCAATTTGAGACTTATATGTACAATTTATATTTTACTAACCGGTATCAAAAATAAAACGCAAAAGAATAAATATTTTTCTTTATTTCGTGTTCACTGCTCGAGAAGTCTATTTCAGTTCAATTGACTAAAAAAAAAAAACAGTTTTCATACTATCTATTCAGATTACACTTCTTTAAGCTTTCCACAATTATTCCAATTTCCATTCTTTACCAGAGATATCATAATTATCATGATGATGATTATTATGATGATGATTATCATAATTATGATGTATGTTATGATATTATATTAACAGCAATTAGGGATATCAGACTATAGTTTTAATTTTCCTAATAATTTTTAAATGTCAGCATCATAAAGGCTTGTTTTTTAAGAAAGAGAAAGATGATCACATTAATAATTAATATCTAACAAGCATAATCTAAAATTATTTAATGAAATCGGCCAGAGTCATTTCTAAGGGTTGGGGAATTTGGCCTTAAGTATAAAAAATGAAGCCCCTAGAATAATGTTATTTTACATAAGGGAATCATGATTGAGTTAACCCGTCCTACCCGAAGCCATACAGAAATATTGAATGATCAGCAATAAACGGGAACAATGGTTCAATTCTAAAGGCCATCACCGGCTACGTATAACCTCTCTCGTAGGAGGCAGGTCTCGTTATCGGCAATAGGTAACTCGACCTCACATTATTACTATACTTACCAGGGTGGTGAGAAACTCACCATACTGGAAGTTTCTTGTCCCCAAAACTGAGATTTCTCTTTTAGGTTCAAATAAATGGGAGAATCAGATTAAATACAGATCATTCATTCACCTTTTCTTCCTATTTTCTCTCGATAAAAAAAATAAATGGGTGTTTAATATCTTTCACGATCGTAGTTTTCCCCCATCAGTAATTTACAACTGATATCTGTAATTTTGTTTATGAATTTTAAGCGCTTGGCGTGCTGACTAAGCACTTGACGTGACATTTACTTTGAAATCTTATATTTCCTAAGTTCGTGAAATTTTATAAAAATGAATTTGTCTGATTTGAATCTATATCAGATGGTGATTGTATTATTAAATAATATGAAAATATTTCTGATGAAGAATATTGCAGCGATCGAGATTTAATCACTGATTGCAAGGATTCAGACAACGATGGGGTACGAACCTCTCACAACTCGGATAATTTCTACTTTGGCAAAGGCAGACATTTTAAGCAGATGCGACAAATAATCATCTTCTTAAAATTGAGAAATATCATAATTAAGAATATTGTAATTATTTTAAAAATATGTTGTTGAAATATATGAAACAATCGACAAACTTTCTCTCACTCTTAGTGAACGACACGAACTTTTAGTGCTGTTCTCAAATGTTTCAAAGAATGTTAAAAGCACATTTAGTTGAATATGTTTTAGAGAAAGAAAAACTAGAAATAGGGATGTATCCGATTATATCTGGTATGTATTAATACTGATACTCGATTATAATCGATACTTTTACACCTGATACATCCGTAACTGATTCTTTTCCTGTTGAAACGAAACCGGGTATTCGGTGGGTATGCATTCTCGCATTTGCAAAGAGATTGGTAGCTGATACTGATACGCATATCATTAAATTGGGATTTAGCTTCTTTGGAAGAAGTATTGATGGCGATAATGTAAAGGATGAAGTATTGATGGCAAGATGATAATAAGTTTGACTTTGACAGCGATTGACGTAGGGCGAGGAAAGAAAAAGCAAGGTTTCTGTGACATTGTTAGTATAGGGCGTTAGTATGCAACATTATATGGGGTAAAAGGCAATGCTGGCTGGGAATAATATATATATATATAGAGAGAGAGAGAGAGAGTTAAGAAATATCGCTATTGTTAATAGAATATCCGAAGCAGTGCGGAGAACTTAACTATATATACTTAATACGTTATATTAGATTGATATAGCATCATTCGATCGAAAACAAATGAGTTCGATGGGAATATCAATTGAGTCTAACAACATACCGAGTAACTGATACTCTTATCCTGTATCAGTTTTGTGTACCTGATAATTTTGATTATATGACACATAGTATGAGATTGATACAATATTATTCAACTCTAAAGGAAGAAGAATAGTAAACTCTTTAAAGATATTAATTAATTTATACATCACTTTCTGTTTTTTTTTGGTTTATTATAAATTAAAATCTGCTATTTATTTTCTTTATTATAGCTTGTTCATCAGTGCTAAAATTTAAGTGGGGGTGCACCACGCACCTAAACACACGTTTGTTTTATCTCTGTTCTCGTGGAATGAAACCATCCTATGTGTTACTCATATGATGATTGCAAACCTCATGTATGCATAAGTCATATCTTTAATTAATTTGAAGAAGCAAGAACCGACTTTTTCACCAAATATGAAGAACTTTTTTCTTCATATCATTCTGTTGACAAACATACCAAACTGAACTGAATGCCTGAATGTTTGACCATGAACTTATCCCACCAGGATCTTCTCTAACCCCACACATATGCAAAAAAAGGATGAAATTTGCCTTTGGACATGCGTGGAAGGCGTGAACCATTTTGGCCAAGAGCATCGATCACTTTCGTTTTGGGATGTTAATAAACTCACACTCATGATAAGGCATTTGAAGGACATGGCAGAGGTTGAACTCTGGGTTGAATAGAAGAGGTTCTTAACACGTGCAGAACAAGGAAAGTGCGTTGTCATCCCAATCCATGCAATTACAAAAAAAGGCGTTTAAATACCCACTTACGAAACACTGATAGTTCCTTTGGAGATACAAATTGTTTTGAAACAAGATTAGAAATGAAAATGAATGATCAACGCTTTATTTATAAATTTTTGAAAGTATATTATTAGCTTAATGATAATTTCATTTGATACATTATCTTATCATATACATTAAGTTTATAAACACTTAGAAAATAAAATATTATGTAGAACCAGCCTAAGGAAACAAACTAACACATATTTTACATTTCCCAGGTTAAAGATATATTGCACTCGTGGCAATTCCTGATCACTTGCACTAACTAATCTTTCAGGACCAAACGATAATATTTGATCTGGATTTTCAGTATCTTCGGATAGTTCAATCAAACACAAATTTAGGAGTCATATAACTGACGGTAATTTGAAATAGTTTAGTGAATTGAAAACGATGATTATTGAAAATACAAATGACCGTATAGGAACTTTCTAGTAAAATACATGCTTTTATATCATACTTTTTATACGAAATGAAAGCTTTTTTTGTATGTGGTTTTTTTTCTCTTATTTAATGAAGATTAAATATCATTATTTGTTATCTATAACTTTTAATTTACATTATTTTTAACAATTATATCTACAGCCGTGGAATAATTTTTAATTGTTATGAAAGATATAGTTACTTCTTTCTCAAATGAATCTAAATTTTTTAAGCAAATTTAATGTGGGCAGCAAAAATAAAATACGTCTTAAATGCATTTTCCATAATTCTTACACTAGGAATTATGAAAATTTTAAACAATTTAGAAAAACAAATATATTTAATTTGAACTTGCATTTATTTTACATTAAATATGATATGCAGTTAAATATGAGTTGACTTCACTTTAGATTTATTACGGATTTTCCTGTCGAAATAACTGCAAACGTTCTTTCCTTGATTTACTAATATACTTCTACAATTTGGCGCGCTTTGTATTTAGCTTCATCATATAAGGAGGGAAAGTGAATATACATTTAGGAAAACACCTCGCGATTACTTACTAAATTTTATCTAGCTCATTCCGTTTTTAAATGATTGTTTTCACATTTGTACACACAAATTATATATTTTACCAAAGTGGCATTGACTGTTTCGACCGAAAGATCATCTGCATGATCTTCCTATTCAGAGTTCAGGGTTTTTCGAAACCGAATTTGAAAATACAGATTTTTGAATAAAGAAATCGATATTTCGAAAATTCATATCATATATAGTTGTCTTTGTTGTATTACTATTTCGTATCGGACAGCTGAAATAATTATGATTCAATTCGCTTTTGAACGAACATTTAAAAGCATATCGAGTTCAGTATAGAAAACTGAAGGTTGGTTTACTTTGGTTCTTAATGTCTCAACTAAAGTTATATCCTATTGCACTGAAGATCCACAAATGGGCCAGGTGCATAGCATTAGGTGGTTGTGAATTGGATATTTAAAAAACAACTTTGTGCCATGCTCAGACTTCGTCCACGTCATCTGTTCATGGATGTAAATTCTAAGGCTTATCATACAATGGCCGTTGTGAAACTTCAAAATGGGACGTAAATCTAAAGAACAATAAAAAAATTGTTTTCTTAATAAGATTTAGCTTCAGGAAATACACGAGGAACGAGGAGCGTAGTTAAATGCCATAAATTAATACCATAATCTTCAGAATCAACTTTCTAAACCACTTCAATAAACTATTGTATCCAGTAATCATCTTGTACTTTTAAGACGACAACAAGTATTTCTTGGATACTTGTATATAAGTTTCATAATATGCCCAAACGTAATTGGGTTGCATAAGTATGAATTCTCATGAGCATCTTCATAAATTACGCACAAACAGTTACTGCTTAAAATTGCTTTGATTTATGTTTGAGATAGAAATTTTTTGGACCAATTTTAATTCCAAAATATTTTATAAATTTCTGTCAGAACAATAATCGAGAATAGACTATAATTTTGGAGCCAAATTTTCTCTGGCATGTACATATAGAGTAAATCTTTCAAATTGCATTTATTTCTCAACTGATTTAAGTCCACGGAACAATGGCTGTCAATTTAGATAAATGCCTGAAAACTGAGTCCAAATAAAGGAAATAACCCTTTCCGTGCTTGTGACAGAGCTCGTTGCAGATCAGAGCACTCTCATTTTTTTCCTTCTGCGAAGAATTGAATATTATTTCTCGGCGATCATTTGTGTCATATTTTGACAATGCTCTGTTGAGCCGCTATTGACATTGGTATCTTGCGTGTGTCGCAATGCAATGGATACACAAGGAGCTTTCACTTAACATACCTCTATCGTGTTTTATTGTGGATAGAAGTTTGAAGAGTTGTACACATTATTAAACATCCGGTCTTTTGTCAATGGCTGTAGAAACTTCTAGATTTATCATGGTAAGCAGGTGGATAGATAATGACAAAAAATGTTTTAGAAATTCAACAAGTTTTGGTATCTTTGATATTTAAAAAAAAAATTTAATCAAAAATTCTCTTGCACAAAAATTTTCTTTTCCATTGAATTTTTTTTTTATAATAAATATGGTGAAGAATCTAGAATTTTCGAAAAATAAAATATAGTTGATCTTTGTTATAATTTGAAGTGTTTTCTAATATTATATTTACATATAAGTAACGGAATAATGTAAGATATTTAGATAGATAATGTATGATATATAGATTTCTTCCATACAAAACAAAGAGAACAGTGAAAATATTGCATTCGTAAAATAAATAAATAAAAAATAAAATAGAAAAGAAATTTTGACGAATTTTCAAGTTTCAGAATCCCCTAAGAAAACCTTTAGAATTTTGTCTATGTGTGAACACGGTAACTCAAAACTTCTTTAAATTATGCGGATGAAAATTGGCATGTAGTCTTTACACAGAATTTGTAGAATTCTATTAAATTTTCCAACGAAATTCCTGCAAAGGACGATTGTTTTGCTGTCCAAATAGAATGGAACGCGATAACTACAAAATGTAACGAGCTAAATGGATAAAATATGGCACATATGATTAGCATCTAAAGTGTAGGTCAATGGCAAATTTGAAAATAAATCCGTCAAGAGAATGACCATCTGTCCGTCTATACATTTTGAAATCCAATTTGTCCGTTTATACATTTTGCAAGATAGTTTAAACCCCCCCCCCCAACAATTTAGGTCAATGAATTTTGGTTTATGGCTACAGCATCTAAAGTGTTGATCTTTATAAAATTTTAAATTTAATTCTTCAAAAGGTTAACCATCTGTCGGTCTATTCCTTCGAATGCATATAAATATGATACTCAAAAACCCAATCACTTAAATAAATGATAGTTGGTATATCATCTTGTGACTGCAATTGTAGTTTTATGTGAAATTTTGATTTCAATCGGTTCGGGAAAAAAGGAGCCAAAATACATATTCGGTTTTCTGATACTTCTGCATTGCTCAGCATGCTAGCAATTAATCACTAAATATCGCTTCTTACAAGTTACTTTCTTAGCAATTGTTCGTCAATAGCATGCCTTTGGGATGAACGTATGTTTTTTTTACTAAGTTATTAAACTTACAGCATATATATGTGAAGAATTCTGAAAATAAGAATCGACCATTCGTGGAGTGTAAGCTTTTTTCAAAGGTCTACAATTTTATACAGAGGGGTGGGGATAATATCTTTATAAGAGAGTAAACGAGAAAGTTTCGAGAAGATCACTCCTATTTGTTTTAATTTGGAATATTTATCTAGGGAAGGCAAAGTGTCAAGAATTGGGACTATACTGAATGAACTAGGACGTTCAAAAGTTGGAAAGGAAAATGCATTTGTTTTCAACTAAAATTAACTATATCAATTAACTATTACTCGGCAGATCTATGCAATTAATCTTTTTTAATAGAGCCATTTTGAAACTTTTAATTCAAATTTTAGGTATTTAATAATCTTTGTATTATATATAGTACGTATTTCAATGCTTTCAGAAATAATATATATTTTGGTTTCAAAATGAATATACACTTCGTACTTTTGTTTCCAGTTTTTATTTCTGTAATTTTTTTTTTCGAATCCTTATGAGGAGATGCTTATAAATTGTCTGAGAATTGCTGTTATCAATGGTTCTCGAATGAGGGAATATGAGAAAAAAAATCTAGTCGAAAATAACACGACACATTCTTCCCCTTGATTCATCTTCTTACGGATATAAGCTTTCGAACAAAGTACAGATTTCGTTTTTCAGGAAAGAGTGTTACCCTTATTTATGACCCAGTTTGAAAATAAGAGCAACAAAATTCTTGACGCAGCTTGGTTCTTTTTTCCTTCCTTTTTTTAAAATTTTAACCATTAACAACCCCATTTATTTATTACACACAAGTGATGTAATCATAATAAACAGCGTTGATCTTGATGAAAGCGCTTTTATAACGTTTATCGATTAAATCTAAAATATTTAACAGATTGATCACGAATTTTCACTGGAATTTTTCTTTTGATTCACCACTTATAAGCAAATTTTGTTAGATATATAACGTAACAACTTAAGCGTTATGCTAAGTTCAGTTCAATCTGCAGTTTTCAACATAAAAAGGGATTACAGTTATTACATATCAAATCAATTGTTGATTGTGGTATTAATGTAATATATGATAGTATATTTAAAATTAACTTTGGATGACATACTAGAAAAAAGAATATAAAAGCATTTAGAAAATATATATGTATAATACTTTTAATGTAGAAGAAATGTTTATTTAAAATATTGTAATACACAAAATCCTCTTTCCATCTATACTTTTTTAAAATTAAATATATAATATTTTATTTTTATAATTTTTTGAAAAATTAGAAATTAGATAATTTTTGAAAAAAATTCATAAATTTTTCATCCCTAATTTTTTCCCAGAAGTTATTAAAAGTTTTTTTAAAAAAAGAATATATAATTTAATTAAACATTGCGAGTGATAACTCGTAAGCAAAGAAATGAAATGATTTAAGATATTTACAATATTTCATTCAATAGGAGTGGCAACATTAAAAACGAAATAATCTTTTTTATGCATAATTCTGTAATATACGAACTCTTTGAGATGTGTGTATGTTTGATGACAATAACAACAACAACAAAAAACAACCATGAAATCAGATCATTAATTGAAATTTCAAAAATTTAATGAACTATTTAGAATTATTTACAATATTGATAAAAAGAGCCATTTTGCCAAAGATGGCAGCAAGTTTTGACTTTTACAGCGTGCATCACTTTTCGAAGTTCACACTTTTATCTCAACAGAAAAAAAGGAATGTTACCATTTGAAATTATATTAGTTGCAGTTTTAAATAAATTAAATTATTTATTCATTAATTCATTCTTTTATTAATTTAATTAATAAAAATAATATATTTATTCAATTCGCGAAACTTTTTTAATTAATTGTTTTTCTTATACTTTATAATGTTGTTTTTATATTTTATACTTATGTCAAAATTTGCAGAACATCGATTCAATCACTTAAATTTTTACAGAGTATAAATTATTTGTTCGTTTTAATCTTAATTTGAAAGATTGGCGCGTAATTCAAGTTGGCAAATAATTTCGACGCCAATTTCATTAAAACAATAATACTATTCGAGCGACTGTATGTCGGATATTCATATTTGGATGACTAATTACCATGCCAACAGTTTCTTGTTATCAGAGGATATATAATTAAAAAGTGAGTTTTGCAAATACAAACAGAGGGCTAAATTCAAAAAAGGACAATATAACAAATATATTTTTGCATGGATGTTTATTAGAAAATTTCATATCTACCGGATCTACTGTGGCGCGTATTTTACTGCGACGAGTTAACCATACGTTGTAAAAATTTTTAGTTTTCCCAAACAGGATTTCAAAACAAGTTTTTTATTATTTCACAATTTAATTTTCCCATCAAAAACTTACTTCAAATGTTATTGAATAAGTGCATACGGCTTTTAAAAAGTAATTTGAATATTTTGCTAGAAATAAGGACTGTAGATAACGACCATTTTATTTATTTTTTAACGATTTTGCTGTCACGAATCTTTGAGATGCGAAGAAATCAGTTATTTGTCCTTGACATAATACTTCTGAAGATTTTTTTATACAGGTTTGTATTCTTCGTATGCGTAGTATAGAAAGAAAAGATATAATAGCCCTTAAAAATGTTTGACCTCGAGATGAGTCTTCAGATCTTCTGATTTCCCCGCGTTCGAACAACCATTTTTGAAATTTCAACAAAACGCAATAACTTTAAAATAAAAAGAAAGTTGGAAAATGAAATTTAATACAATCATTACTTCCAACTCGTAGATTTCTAATAGTTTTTTTGTTGAAAGTCGTTAACGGACATTTTCCCCATCTTCAAGTAAATTGGATCGTATAAAAACACCATGAGTTTGATGACTGAAATTTGACAATATTGGTTTATCACGCAAATGGGTGGCTCTGTATGATATTTTTGTCGAATTCATCAGCTAACTGATTACATGTGTTTATATGTAAAGGCGATAATTTAAAAATTCACCAATTGGAAATTTGGTATATGGTCTTAAGCACCAAAATTATATATTTGTATCAGATTTTGGATTTAATTTGTCAAAGCAGGGTGTTCCAAAATGCATGCTCAATTCTTTTAACTACTTGTTGAAATTAAATACACAACGCCCCATAATATGATGAGAAAGTCGAAATTTATACACTCCTGTTTGTCAGTTGTTAATAAAAAGTTGTTTATATATCTTCATTCAAGACATGGACTCATTTATTGTATTTAAAATAGATTCATTTATTATATTTTTAACATAGATTCATTTATTATATTATATTCTACATTATTTTTATAACTGATTTTTTTTCTCTCCAGACGCAGCCAAAATCACCAAAGGTGATTATAAGTTAGTGTGCTACTATGCGAACTGGTCCATCTACCGACCTGGCGCCGCGAAATTCACCCCCGAAAACATCAACCCATTCCTGTGTACGCATCTCATCTACGCATTTGCCGGCATGAACAAGAACTACGAACTGAAGCCGTTCGATTCTTACAATGACATTCAGTTGGGTAAGTGGTTATCATCTTGATGATTGACGAATCCACAAAGAATGTGTCGGTGTGATTTACGAAAGGCCACAGTATTTTATTTTTCGTTTATTCTCAACATTCTATTTAGTTAAAGAAACAAGCAAAGCTGTTTTAATGTTATTCGAATAATAGAATGTTGTAAAATTCATACACTCATAAGACATAAGGTATTCATAATGAATTATGTAAACTGTGTTCTTTATTTGTATAAGAATGATTAATCACCATAAATTGAATCATTTCTAAATGAAGTGGGCTTTATATATAGATGGAAAGGAAAGAAAGGAAAAATGATCCTCCGATTCTAAAAATCCCTGTCCATCCCTCCTCCCCCCCCAAGTGACAATGCATTGTTGATCTAAAAATATAGATTTATTATCATGCCATGATAAATGTATTCAAGTTGTCAGCTCGCATGTGTGATTCCATGGCATCAATTTGAAATCTCATGTCTGATGAAGAATCTTATGAATATTTACGATTACAAAGAGTTATGGTGAAAATGGAACTTTGTTGCTTGTAAACTCATGATTTTCCATTTTATTCGTTCTGGTATCATTAGTCAATATGATTTCACGGGCTAGTAATCGTTCTGAAAGGAATTCTGACCCGGCGCCATCTTGTGGCACAACAGGCAAACCTTGAGCTTTAATCGAACTATCATGGAAGATCCTAGGTCTCATATGAGTTCACGTAATAAAGTGAATTAATTTTAAATTAAATTAATTTTTTATTTTAAATTATTTTTATTAGTTGTTTGCTCTGAAACTAGTGAGAAAATATATAGTAAATATTGTAAGATATTTTACAAAATCGCGAATATTAAACAATATTATTAAAATTAATATATGCTACTAATTAAAAAAATCTTTCACTGTAGGGGCGCCACCTAGTGAAACATTGAGCAAAAGATTTATTGGGAGTGCAACGATTTAATAGCCTTGTTTCGTACTGTAGAGGGTATCGATATGGTGATAGAAGCAACGATTGTACATTGCACAATAGTTGCTTGTTGAATATACTTCATGAATTCAAAAGTTTCTGATAGCTTTACGGATAACTAAAATACGACAAACTATTGTACATTGCACACTATTACCAATAAAGTAATGAAAAGAATACTGAATTTAGAAATATGTACTATATTATCAAGCTTTATTACTGGAGGGACGGAAGGTTGTAACCAAAATAATGCAGGTTGTATTGTTAATTTTCTTTCTTGTTTATTTAATTTGTTGAATCATCGGAAAGTTCTTATAGTTTTAATGAATATGATTCTTTAAATAATTAGAAACTGCATTTGTTTTTTAGGTAATTACCAGAAATTCATAAATCTAAAGACTTACAATCCAAAGCTTAAAACGATGATTGCCATCGGAGGTTGGAACGAAGGATCTAAAAGGTAAGATTCAGTTCTAATGTTAAAAAATTTCTGAATAATTCAGATTAGCATTATTAGAATAAATTATGTAATTCTTAAATTTCTTAAAATTAATGTTATATTTTTGTTTGAGTTCAAAATTCATATATTATTAGCTATATTTTTGTTTTGAGTTATCATATATTAAAATCATATTAAATCATTTAAATAAAGGTGGAGCTATGATATTATAATAGCAGAATCTCTCAACTTCAAAATCGGACAGTCACGATTTAATATTCGACGCCGTGAATTTGATGCTCCCTGATTCAAATATAGAAATGATATGGTTGGAAATTTTGAGAGTTCATGGCTATTGCTTATAAGTCCCCTTCGAAATCTAAATGATGGTTCTAACATAACGATTTCCAAATAGCTTCAAATTGGAAACACTATTTTAACAAACTGTAACAAACCTCATAAAAGTGATTAACTATAATCCCGAGTTACTGTAATTACATAAAAAATGAATAAAATTTGAAAAATTTTAAAATTTCTCTGTGATTAATATAATAAAATTAATATAACAGAATGATTAATAGAATATTATAATATTAATATAACTTATATAATAGAATATTATAATATTAATTTAATAGAATAATTAATTTAATTTAATTCCTGTCTGAAATATTTTACACTTAGAACGCAATAAATGACATGAAATATTCCCTGACAATATCCTAGAAATATAAACAAATTCTGAGAATTTCTATTATAAAAATAAGCATCAGTGATTGAAATGCTAGATTTGTATGGAAAATATTTAGCAACTTTAAATGATTTGAAAACATAAAAAGCATATTTGTATTGCAGATAAATAACAATTCTCTACAAATATCTTTTGCATTTGAAAATTACACGTGTTCACAAATTTTTCACTTAAAAAATTATTCTTAAATTTTATATAAAAAAAATATTTCATTAAAGTTTGAATGAAATGAATTTTATAAGTAATAGATTTCTATGGAGATTTACGATTACAGAGACCTACATTTTATTTGTAATTAGTTGGCTTTTTAAGTTTTTTATACTTTTATTCACTATTAATTTTCAGTACAGAGATATTTCTACTACTTTTTTTTATCTATCCAGGTTTTCCAAAATGGTCGAGGAGGCCTCCAGCCGTCAGAGGTTTGTCCGAAGTGCAGTCAGTTTCCTGAGGAAACACGGCTTCGACGGCCTGGACTTGGATTGGGAGTATCCAGGATTTCGTGATGGCGGACAGGACGACGACAAACAAGGCTATGCCAAACTTGTCAAGGTAAGCATTCCACTGCGAGTTAAACTTGTCTGCTGTGGTCTCCGTCTAATGAACAGTTAATAATAGTGGAATTTGAATGAATGCCTGCGAGGTGTTTGTCTAAATTTGTAAGAAGAAAAATATTTATAACTTTGGGTTTAGTGCTATAGCTTCCGGAACGAACGAAAAAAGTCGTTTAGTAAGACTTTTTAATGAATTGAAAGAGGTATTAGAAAGAAGTCTTATTAGTAGAATAAATTGAGGTTTAAACTAAAATTTATTCATAAATATTGAATACGTTGATTATTCGTACAATTATATTTAATCGATTTTATTAAAGATTAGCTAATTTTGTTCTCTTTTCTAGTGCTAAGTTAAAAATGTTTTTAGTGCATTAGTATTTATACTAATAATAAAGTCGAATACCTTTGTGTGTGTCTATTGGCTCTTTACAATTACCGTTTAATATACAGTTAAAAAACTGACACAAGTATATTTTAAAGGAGGAAAATACGTATCCTGAAGAATTTTTTTTTCAAAATTTCAATTAATTGGTAACAAATATTTTGATATTCTACCTTTTGGAGTACAATCTGATAATCATTGTGATACTTATAAAAACCAAGTCTCTAATAATATAATTGTGAATAGTTGGGAATGCCATACAGTCGTAAGTCAGAGTAAATACATAAACAAAAATGCATTTTAACAATTGCGATGCTTTTAACAATTATGCATTTTAACAATTGCAATGCTTTTAACAATTATGCATTTTAACAATTGCAATGCTTTTAACAATTATGCATTTTAACAATTGCAATGCTTTTAACAATTATGCATTTTAACAAAATCAGAAAAAAAATAATTAAAAATAAATCATTAATGTGTCTATTCAGTTTGAAACGCGTTAAATTGGTTAGTGTATTAAAAGAAAGGCTTCATAATGTCCACTGCTTAAGGCCGAGAATGTCTAAATATCCGAAAAGATAGACAGTTTATATAAGAGCTTTTATAAGTTTATAATGTATAAGAGAAATGATGTAACGACAGTATAAAGGGCAAAAATCATTAGACATAAACTTTACATGATTTTTTTTCATTTTTTTTTATATTTCTAATATATTCTTCATGGTGTCTTAACTTTCCAAATCCTGTAATAAAGTTTGAATCAAATTTTCAACCATAAAATGTTTACATTTAGAAATTAATTTCAAAACTGAGTTCATTCATCGTATCTTTTCTTCCATTTCAGTAATTAGTTTTCTCTTAAATTTTATTTTATTTCTCTTTTTCCAGGAACTGAGGGACGCCTTTGATTCGGAGAACGTGCCTGGAGGAAAGGACAAACTTCTGCTGACCATGGCAGTGCCGGCTGGACAGCAGTACATTGACAAGGGTTACGACGTTCCCGCTCTATCCAAGTAAATGTCCAACTTTTCTGTTACTCTCATGATCAATTACTAAAATAATATATTTGATATTACATATATTTTTAGTATAAAATATATTCAAGATTGATTATATCTAGAAAAATTAAAAATATAAATACAGTCGTAGAATAAAATATTAGAAATGAATTGATAAAAACAATACAAAAAACTTTCTTACATTTTAAATGCGCCCGGGGGGGGCGGTAATAACACCCTTATTAGAGAGTATGCGATTAAGTATCGAGGGTATCACTTATTGTTTAAAATTACATTTTGAGTTTTTTTTTATATAGATTGGATAAATATATAAGAATTATGTTATTCTTTGTTATACAATTAAGCAAACATTGGATAAGTGATTGGCAAAGAAGAAAGCTTTTGTATGTAAAAAAAGTATCAGTAAGTTCATGATAAATGTGGTTAAAGTAAAAGAAAATGTGTAGTATCCTTTATCTATCATCTTATGCAACTTCCAATCAATCACGAAGAAATTGAAACTTTATTTACAGGAATACATGATTTAATATATTATTTACAAGAAAATTCTATCGATATTAATCGATTCTTCACATAATTCTAGAAATATTAATCGATTTTTCACACATTTCCAGCAATTTAATCGTTTATAAAAGCGCATAATATGGAATAAAGAAATACATTTTTTGGGGGGGGGGGAATTAAGAATTATTGGGGATCAAGTGATTTATAAGGAAAAAAAGTTTTTTTTTTATATATTTTAACAATTCTTTGTTAAGGCATCATGATTTCTTAAGAGAGAATTTGATCGATTTAGAATAACATTTATAATAGGTTTAACATCATACATTTTATGACTTCTGTATTATCCATACATTGAGTAATGTATTACGAGCGATTCCAAACCTTGCATGAGACAGACTATTGGATAGAGATAGAAAATTTAACACGTAACTATTTCTTCGGTAGTAGATGTTTATTAAGAAAATTATGTTCTAAACTTTAATTAATTGATAGAAAATGAAGTGCATTCCACCCTCATTTTGGAGCATATAATCACACAAAAAGCCATTTTTACAGTTGAAAGAATTAACTTTTCATTAATATAAAAATATTTCAGTTTTTTTAAAAATTAATAACATTTTCAAAAATAGTTTTATTCATGATTTTGCAATAATATTTTTTCTCTTATAAAGCTACATACAGTAAGATTTTGAAAAATAAATATGAATATTTTGAGTAATAATCAATGTTAATACGACTGAATAATAATCATTGATGGATTTTTTTAATTTATTAGTAACTAACTTTCTAAAATATTTCATGTTATTGGGCATCTTTTTCTGCGCATTGCGTGTTATAAAACTCATTAAGCATAAAATGCCAGAACAATTAAGTCAATCTAAGACAAGAGGGAATTAAATTCAAAACATCAATCTGCTATGATGGTTCTGACTAGAGGTTCGATTCTTCTTTACTTCTTCGTTCTAAAAGTTGCTGATATATGAGCTTACGGAATCAGTTCATAATCACATGTTACAACCTTAAATGCTGCCTACAAACCTGACGTCATAAGACAACATGCACTGATATACTACATGATATGTACTATTTAATAATCGAGTGTTACGTCAAGTAAATTGACAAGTTAAGTAATTGGAAGTTTTTTTCTTAACAGTCTTGTTGTGGCAAGACATTCAAAGATTTCCTTTTGTTGATTTGTTATTTTCATCCAGTAAATTAATTTCACATCGATTATTTCATTTTCAAAATAAATATTTTATAATTTCCCAGAAATCTGGATTTTTTCAACATGCTGACCTACGACTACCACACCTCTCACGAAGCCAACATCAACCATCACGCACCTTTGAGAGAAGAGCCAGGTTTAGAGGATTGGTCACCAAATAAGCTGCTGAACATTGTAAGTACTCTTTTATAATTATCACACTGATACTGCAATAGGCATAAGGCATTAACAATATTATTACAGTGACATAACAAAATAAGTTCTGCCCAAGCATAATATAAATTTGCTTCGCTTGAGGTGTTAACTCCGATTTAGAAAGAGTAACGGCTTCCGGAGCATGGCATTATTATAAGCAGTATCCTGAAATTAAGTTCTGTTAAACAATTTTTTTAAAAAAGGGAAAAATTATTAGAAGATGTTTTTATTTCATAACAAAGTAAAATGTTTAGGTTATTTTTCAATATAATTGCTATCATTGCTCAAGCATTTATCTTAGAAGAGTACTAGCCTTTGAATGCCTTTGTCCTTGGAAGATGTCATCTGCAAGGATGAAGTGATATGGAAATTTGAGGAAAATGAGTTGATAGTGTCGTAATGATGAATCTTCAGTTCTCCTTAATCCTCTCTAACATCTGCAAGTAAATATTCGTTAGTCAGAAACTGGTACCACTTCTTTCTTCATCGTGAATATTTTCACCTTCTTTATCGAAACATTATAGCCAACTCGAGTTTTGTCCGTAAACTTCACAATTTTGACTATAAATTTCAATTGGTTTTATGTTCCTAACATTAACATGAGTCACGCCTTATCTGATAAATACAGGATTACTTCTTTTTTCAATAACTAGAGGATGCCATGTCTGAGAGATTTTTTTCCTATCTTCCGAGTTCGTTTTGGAAAATATTATTAGGTTTTTGTGTGCTTTTTTTTGTTTATATATCTATACTTTTTAATTACTAATCTATATTAGTATATAATGTTACCAATATATACGGGTGTATTTGACGGATACAGCGCGACCACATTTGTTTGAAAAAATAACACGCGATTAAAGGAGTTAAAAGAAAGCAGAGAAAAGAATATTTGTTAAAATTACTGTTAAACTTACCGAAATTTACTGTTTTTCAGATAAGCGAAAAATATTTTTTTAATCAAACGGAGAAATATTTTTTTAAAGAACGCAGTTCGCATGCGGTGGGATATTCAATATTTCCAAACATTTTAAACACTCAACATGCAGTCGACGCAATTCTCAGCAATTTAAAATCTTTTCTATTATTGCCAATGAATCAGAAAAATGGATCCGCGTGCTTGAAATTATGAACGCAGCGCTTCCGTGGCAAAAAATTGAAAATGAAACCAAGTTTCTAGAAACTCCTCCATCTTCTTATTTGGTTTTAAGTGAAGCAGATGTTTTTATGTTTTGAGACCGTTATGCTCCTCTAAGGTTGGCGCCTGGAGCATTTCCTTGTTCCTTGTCAATACGCCACTGCATTATCAATATCATTATGCGACCCTGCAAATCATATAATTAGAATGTCGATATAGGCGACTATGACCCTTTCCATGAATGAAGAGTTGGAGGCTTGTTAGAGTCTTAAAAAAATCATTTTGCAGTATCAATCTGACACATCATAAGAGAAATCAACGCAAAACAAAGCCGATATAACAATCAATTATAAAGACAGGGTTCTGTGATAATTTAACGACAGCATTTTACAATAAAATGAACTAAAAATACCACAATCCTATATTTGAAAGTGTTTAACTGAGTGCAACAATACCATGTGTCTTTCCACTTGTTGCAAAGTTGAATTCATTGCTGGCTGTGTTAAATCTTGTTCATTCTTACCAGTAATTACAATCCAGTTATTTTAAATGAAGTAAAATGCACAGTGCTGTATTGTGTCGTTAATACATCATCTCTTCTTACAGGAATGGACGGTGAAGCATTACATCAAGAAAGGAGCCGATCCGAAGAAACTGGTTGTCGGCATCCCCACTTACGGTCGCTCCTTCACCATCTCTGATCCCGACGAGACAGAAATAGGATCTCCTGCAGACGGTCCAGGAGAGCAGGGAGAAGCGACGAGGGAAAAAGGTTATTTAGCATATTATGAGGTAAGGTCAATAATTGGATATTTAGTGCATGCTATTTTAAGGAATCACACTCTAATTTCACATGAAAAGTGTTTTTTTTTTTTTTTAGATAGACGATTCCTTGTTTAAAATTTGTATTGTATATTCCGTTCACAATTTATAATGTTCATAATATTTCTGATTCTCAGACTAACACCAAGCTTTCATTCTTATATTATAATCAATATATTTGGAAATTTAAGGAAATTCAAAGAACTAGATTGCCAATCCACCCAGTCCGGGCTGATCCTATTTTCATTTCGTATAAAAGCTCATGGCTTCTAGATAAGTTTGTCATCATTGGTTGACTATCTACATCCCCCCAATTACAAGAGAAATTTTTGAAATATCATTTCACTCTACATTCTCTATGGGGGAAACCAGTGACACAGTTCGCCAATCACAACCGCTGGACCGATTTTGAAAGTGTCATATGAAAACTCATGGGCCCTAGATACGTAATTAAATGAAGGCTTTCACGTGAAATAAACATTGGCGAAATCAAGGAAGTGGTTGAAACTGAGGGCCTCGCTACATACTGCACAGTAAAGCAATACATCTGAGATTTAGCTATAAAAAATTGGATGTTAAAAAAATGTCTATAATTGATGATGCATCAAGATGCCATTAACTTTCAGATGAAATAAAAATTGGCAAACTCAATGCAGTGGCTGCAGCTGCGCAGATGGTTCCTTGATATTGCCTATTATTTCAAACAATTTATATTATGGATGCCGTCTGGTTGGCGAAAATGAATAGTATATAAAATATGCGAAAACTTCTTTTAAAATTTTTATCTTTTGCCAATTTTTTTCACAAGAAACGATTTTGATAAGCGATTTTTCAAAATTTATTTAACAATGTGCTTTATGTTTTTTAAAAATAAACTTTGGAATTCACGGACTTTCTTTGCAGATCTGTCAGCTGATCCAAGATCAGGAATGGGAACTGGAAGCCCCGTATCCAGACCGCATGGGCCCTTATGCTTACAAGGATAATCAGTGGGTTGGCTTCGATGACGAAGAAATCATCATAGAAAAGGTATTAATCACGAAATTATGCAATGAATTATAGAAGATATGTAATTTAAAAAATACTCTATTCATAATTGCTTAATGTAAGCAGAGTAATTTATATTGGACTTTGACTGAGAAAAAAAATGAAATTTACTACAGTAGAGTCTTAGTTATTGGTTAATTTACATAGATTCTGTATTAAATAAAAATTATAAGTCTAAAAATAACTCAATGGTTTAAGATTCTTTAGGTATTTAGGTTTATTTGTAAAGCTACATTGTTTTACAGTGAGTCTTGTTTGCTCAAATTGATTAGACCGCTATGATAGACATTGTCTTTGCCAATCCTTCGTTAATTTTCGATCATGAAAGGCTAAGTGCTGATGATCTGTATAAAATAAACTATAGATAAAATAGTTAAGCATTGAAGAACAGCCTTGAAGAATAACCAAATAAAGGCAGTTATGTCAAAATGTTTATGATTAAATGTCTGTGTAAGAATAGGTTGAAGGTTCTTAAAATGCACTGCATAGCAAGAGGAAGCGCACGCACACACACACACACACACACACACACACACACACACACACACACACACACACACACACACACACACACACACACACACACACACACACACACACACACACACACACACACACACACACATTTAATATATATAAAATAACATTTTTTTTTGTCCTCCCATAAATAAATTTTGATTTGAATTTTAAATGAAAAAAATTATTTTAGGTATATTAAAAGTATAAATATAATTAAAGCTTGTAATTAGACAGATATCATTTTTGTTATATATATATATATATATATATATATATATATATATATATAGCAACTCAAGAAATATTCATCCAAAAGCATCAATGAAAAAATCCTAAACCAGGGGTGGGCATTAAGTCGATCCCGATAGACCGGTGGACCGCCAAGACATTCTGTGGTGACCGCCTTTATAAAGACCTAAGACACGTATACTAAAAGAAACATATTTATGGAACATCATATTCTCTTTATCTCTTGAGGAAAACGAAGTTTTCTCCTTCAAAATGACATAATTTTAAAAGCACGTTATTCAGAGCCTAAGAATAACTTTTGAAACCTAATGGGCGTATCCTAATTTTTAAAAAGAGTTGCTTATCATTTAACATTGTTTTTTTGGTTCTACCTACCTGTGTGAATTTGCATTTTCAACGATGAATATAGCTAAGACAGTTCCCATCTCACAGACGACCCCTTAGAATCCAGAACAAGTTTAGCAGTTAGTAATTACATACCGAGATATTGGCGGACAATATGTAGTCGAAGTCTTCTATTAACTATAACCACGAGAACTAACTTTAAATGAAAATGATTTTTTTCAATGTATTTTGAATTATTTGATATTAAATACATCATTTGATATTAGTATATTTGTAGCAATTGTCATTATGTTTGTAGCTATGTAGGTAAGTACATGTTCCATATTTATTATTAAGTTATAATAAATATTGTAGACCTACGCCACTGGGTGGACCACAACACCTTGAAAAAAATTAGAAGTACCCAGTAACCTGAAAAAGTTTTCCCACTCCTGTCCTAAACTATGCGTTTTAATTAAATTATCTATATTGTCAATGATGAAGTTAGCTACATGCTGATGACTCATATCATAGTAGCATATCACATTTAGTTTTCTAATCACATTACAGAGCATTCTATTATCGGATATAATACGTCAAATTGCAATTTACAAAATGTAATACAATTATTTTAAATGCAAAAGTCTAATTAATACTTTGAATGCTTATAACTCGGATTCCTAGTTTAATTGGCCCATATATAGGCGCTCACATTCTGAGTTATTATTCTGATGGTGCCAAATCGTTCTACCCCAAAATGCTGAAATTTGCTAAGCTGCTTTTTCAGCATTTCCTTTACCCGGAATTTCTATCTCCCCTTTATTCTGAATTACTTGAGACTGTATAATATATATTTTGTATATATACTGTTATTGTAATTATTATTATTAAAAAGGCAAAGTAGTCTAGTTTCTTGCAATCAGAAAAAAAAAAATGTCTCTTCAATTATATACAACCAAAAAAATTGCTAATTTGTATCGAAATAAGGACATATACGAATCTTTCAGTAAAGATTATGAGTTAGATACACATTCATGCACATTTGTCATCTTTTATACGGAGCAGAAGAGGAATTTTGGAGAAACTTGTCTGGAACTTGTCAAACTGTCTCTAGACACTTTGTCTGGAAACAGTTTCAGTTTCTGCATGATGCATTTCATGCTGCATTCATGCTGTCGGATGCATTTCAAACTTGTTTTGCAAGATTTAATATCGAAATACGTCCAAAATTTTCAAAGTATACATTAAAAACTGCGCTTAAAGTTACATCACAGATTACATATCATTGATGAAACAGTAATCAGAATTATAAATGAATCACGAGTAAAGAAATATAGATGAGATAATCAATATAATTTTGCTATAGAAGATAACAATATCTTCTCTTTTAAACAAATTTCTAAAATTTTACTACAATATAATTTGGTATAGTTCCTTATTTTAGATTTAAAGGAGGGGAAGAAAGCTCCATAGATATTCTAAATAAAAACAACGTTCTTACAAAATTATTTTTTACTGAGGTTACCTTACAATTTGTTCTAATTATATTCAAAAATATTCTAAGTTCATGCATGGTATATGAATATCTTTATTCTAAAGGATATATTTGGAAATTTATAATTAAAAGATGGCTACGTAATATCCTTCTTATACGATTTAAAAATACATAATTTGATGAAACACAAAAGACACAATTTGATTAAATTTTTTAAAAACTTAAGGGCAAATGTTGATTAAATGGTTGATTAAATTTGACAGCTAAGAAAAGACCGTCAAGAGGTTTTAAACAAGAATAAAACAGAACAATTTTATTTCTTATTAAAAGTTATTAACATTTAAAATTATTTTCAAATATTTATTATCTAAATGCCTTCAAAAATCTATTCCCATATTTAGTCTGTTAGTACGTCAAATTCTATTTTCGATTTTATATTTTCATTTACTTTTTTGTTTCGTACTTAATTCCCAAAATTAAATATCTCCTGTACCATAAAACAGATTTTTTGTTATGATGAAATATATTAACACCAATCGTTAATGTTATAGGTGAAATTTATTGTTAAAGAAGGACTGGGGGGCGGAATGGTTTGGACATTAGATAACGACGACTTTAGAGGCAAATGCTACGGCGAACAAAGCCCTCTTATAAATACTCTAAAGAATGCTTTGGAAGAAGGTCCAGCTCTTCTGACACAAACTACAACAACCACTGCTGCTCCAAAACGCACAACTGAACGACCCAGCAGAAGAACAAAGCCTACTTCCAAACCAACTAAATCTACTGCTGCACCAGTGTTCACAACCCCTGAACCTCCTCAAGCTTTCGAATGTGAAGATGAAGGATTTTTCAACAATCCAACAGATTGCAAGAAATATTTCTGGTGTTTGGACAGTGGACCTTCAAATTTAGGATTGGTAGCTCACTCATTTACCTGTCCTTCAGGCTTGTATTTCAACAAAAACAGAGACTCCTGTGATTATGCTGCAAATGTGGTTTGCAGGGTTAAGAAACCATCAACAACAACGACCACAACACACAAACCTCGACCTCGACCAAGAACCAGAAAAACTACAACCAAAGCAACGACTACAACAACTACTACGACAACGACTACAACAGAAGCACCCAAAGAAATTCCAAATAGTTTGGATGGTCTGAAAAACATTAATATGAATGGCGAAAGCTTAATGGAACTGCTTCAATTGTTGAAACAGTTAGGAGTCAATCAAATCGATGATAAACTCCAAGAACGAGAATCAGTAGAAGCTACTTCAACAGTAAATCCAACGCTTCCTCAATATGTATCGCCTAACAGAAGAAGAAAGCCACAAAGACCAGAAACTACCACCGCTAAAGCAGCCGATTTGTTCAACCAATATGCAAAACCGGACAGATCTGGCAAAAATGATGATGACGAAGAAGAAGAAAGCAAAAGCGCTGTAGTTGGATCTCGAGTAACTGTTAGACCTAGAGGTCCTCAGTATCATAACTCGGGTTCAGCAGCAGCAGAAGATGTTGACGATGTTGAAGAAGATGGTGACTTTAGTCCAACTTCGCCATCAGAAGAAAATTCAAAAGATGCATTTGAGTTCCCATTCGTTTATCACACACCAAGTAGACGAAGGCCAACAACAGAAGTGGAAGATGTTTTGGAAGATTACGATGATGAGCCCACCACTACTACTTCAACAGCAAAACCAACTCCAGCAAATCGCAGGGTTGTAATCAAAGTAAGACCGGTTCCTGGTGAGGCTAAAAGAAGGAATCAATCTGGAACCAGAACGAATGATGACAGAGAAAACCGCAGGAATAATTATGTTTTAGCACAAACGATTGGTGTCCGAAGAGTGGTAAGACCGAATGTTCTTGAAGAACAAACAACAAAGGAACCTATAACGGAAAAACCTTCAACAAGGCGAGCAAGACCGGTGACCAGGCCACCACCTGCAACCACAACCAAGGCTCAGAGGTACAGAGGTCCACCAGCACCCAAAGAATTGGTAAGTATCTATAAAATATCACACTTTTAATTCATATTTTATCAAAAACGTTGGAATCACAAAATGCAAAATATTTCAATCCATCATAATATATTAAATTAAAAGTTGAAAATTGCTACAGATACTCTAAAATGGGTTGTCTATGTATTTTCATTGCTTTTTGGCATATTTATAGAATAATTTTGTACGCTCAAGTTCAGAAGGAAGTTTTGTACATTTTGCTTCGTGTATTATCTTCTTAAATATGCATTGGGTTTTATTCTGGAGATTTATTTTAAAACCCTCAGAATTGTTTTGCACTAAGCTATGCTATTTTAAAACAATTACAAACTCAGTTAAACTGTGGTATGTTAAAATGCCAAAAGTTTTCAATCACAGAGGGGGGGGGGAATCCGAGAGAAACTTAAAGCTTAAACGCAATAAACCCCACATTATGAAGATTATATTTCGTACTTTATTTTGCAGAAAACTTGAGACTTTTGCTTCCAAATCTTATTTTTAAAATAAACTTTAAGTATTCTCTAGATGTCAGAATTAAAAAAAAAAGTATAGAATTATAAATTTTTAGTCAGAAAACCAATATATGTTTCTGCGTAATCAGAGTATAACATTGATTCAATTCGTAATAATGTCAAATAATCTATAATCAATTTTGTTTTAAATTTTGGTTTCACCACTTTCATTGTATTGATTGTTCCACAATAGCTATAAAGATTCTCTTTTTAAAAAATTCTTTGAGGCCAATTTCTTTTCCTCTTTTAGGATACACATACATTCATTTTCGTTAACTTAAAAGTAATACAATGAAAAATTCCACTCATCTTTTTATATCTAAACATATGCATAATTTATTTCAAAAAGTACATCACTTATTTTTAATATCAAATAGAACAAAACAAGGAAAGAAAATTAATAAATAAAAATAAAATTGAGATTCAACTTTTTCTTTAGTTTATTCAGTTTTCTCTTATTTCAATGTCGACAAGATGGAAACACCATTTTTAATAAGCTGGATATAATCTGGTTTCTAGACCTTGAATGAATAATTAATAGTCAACATTTTTGTATTTTGATCCTCAGGCTTAGAATACATTTCCTGAAGATAAAAAAGACTAGTGTTCCATGTTATTCAAGCAACAGTTGATTAAATTAATTTGGTATTTTGTTCAAATGCGTTAATATTTAATATTTAAATAGAAGAATATCGTGACAATAAATAAATTAATAAGAATCAATCTCCACTCATGTTTCTAAAGACTGCTTCTGTTAAAATAATTCCGGTCTAAAAAAATTTTAATGTGGATGTGATTATATACAATTTGAATTATTTAAAACTCTCAATATAATATAATTGTTTTCATAAAGTAACAGGTTTTAGTTTGTTCTATAACCCTGAACCAAAATCTTTATTCACGCATCTGTATATTTTTACTTTGTTTGATGTTGTTTGTCTGTTGAATCATTTCTCCTTGCGTATGAGCTGATACGAAAACATTAGTTTCATTCTTGTAGTACTTATCTAAAATTATCTTTAAATGCCCGATAGATATTTTCCTCTCTATGCATTTTATGCCAAAAACTGAGATACCCCCGCCATACTTAGTTTCGGACGATAACTTTCAAAATGTTACCTAATTGCAATCTAAATGTTAAAACATAATTTTTTAAAATGTAGTTTGTGATTCTAAATCGAGGAAAAAAATTCATCGTAACTGGCGGCGGTTTTCTTTCAGATTATACAACACTTGCATGTAAGAATAGCTTTAAAAATTACCTTGTTTTAAAGGATTGCATTAAAATTTTGGCAAACACTCATTTTAAAATTTCTTTTCAAATATTCATGCTCCTCTGTTTTCTTTTGTCTCATGTTAATCTTTTTTCTCTTTTCTTTTTTTTATAACCAAGTATGTTGAGAAAATTTTTAAACCAGCGGGAGTGGTCTCTTTAAAACTTTCTCGCAAATTCTCTAAAAAGCTTGTCATGCCAGAGAACGCTTTACATGGCAACGACGTACAATGGTTACGAGATATTAACTTTTGGCTTAAATTTATCATTTTTACTGAATTGAGCGTCTAAATCTTGGCGATTAATCCCTGGCATACGTTAATAGTGTCTAAAAATGGAATTTATATTTTACATGTTTTTTTTTCAACTGAATGAAACAAAAATTTGACACAAAATTGCACTTATAATCACAAAAAGCAAATTTGATATATTTAAGTAATCGCGTTTACATTTTTCTGAAAATACAGACCGATAGACAGCATTCCGGTCGTTGGATTTGGTTCAAAATTTATCAGGTGTCTACACTATAGATATTAAATCTGTGCACCGAATTTTACCTATCTAGCTCTCTTCGTTTAGTAATTTTAATTTACATTTGAACTGCCGAACAGACGGACTGTCTCTGAACAGATTTTACTCAAAATTTGATAGATATCTGTAAATTTGATGTAAAAACCGTATATCAAATTTCAACCGTCAAGCTCAAAGAAATTTTGAGTTATCTTTGTGACAGACAATTTTTCAAAAATGTGTTTTTCGAACTCAAACGAATCTAAAAGGTGGAGATTCGTCAAAATTTCGAGCTGGTATTTGTTGACGATTACTATACTTTTTCTATATTACATATACGAGAAAGTAAAAAGGAAAACCAAGCTCAAAAAGTTTGACCTTTATATTAATGCATATATTTTCTTTATCTCCAGATGGTGCTGCCAACCGGTAGACCAGCAGTACCAGCGACAACCCGAAAGTACACACCATACAGCGCTGAACCGAGAGAACCAGCTCTGGCCCTCTTACCAGACGGCAGCATCACATGTCTCCGAAGAGGCGTCTATCCCCACCCGAAGGATTGTGCCAAATTCCTGGTCTGTGTCCCAGCCGAGCAAAGCGAGGACGAATACGACGGTTTTATCCACGACTGCCCGAAGAACACGTTTTTCATCGACAGCAAGGGCAGGTGTGTGCCAGGTGACAGGAGTTCGTGTTCGGACACGAAATCAGAATGAAAACAACGCCAGATGATGTTTCTGTGACAAATGAACTGTTTTTAGTTGTTACAGATAGTGCCACAAGAAGTGCTACTAATTACCAACCATTTGATGCCATGAACTTGGACTTTTATAAAGCGTTGTGGCACTAGAGGAAGCATGTGTGTCGTTTTTTGTTCGGCACGTTTTCCACCTATACTTATCAATACTATCTGCATCAACTGCAGGAATCACCAATTTTAAAAATTAGCAAGTGAAATGAAATAGACTCAGATAGTTTGAGCGAATAGCGCTTTAAGGATTGAGGCAATAGTATAATTATATTTAGTTTCAAAGTTTTGCAGAAGAGAACATACACTTTTTTGAAATGTACTTATAAATGTATGAAAATGCAATTAAAAACAGTACATTTAATACATTTTTCTTACAACATTTATTTTAGAAGGTAATTAAAAGATTTTTTTTAGTTTAGTAGTGTTTAGATTAATACCAATTTTCATTAGTTTCAAAAATAAATATTCCAAAATAAATTAATAAATAAAATTAAGTTATTAGTTTCAAATTTCCAATATCCACAGTTTTATTTCCCACATTTTTTTTACTTTCAAGGGATAATCTTTTAATGGCTATTTACCAACTGGCAACACCTGTTGATGAACCAGTTTTCAAAATAACAAGTAATAAATAGTTGAAACTATATTATACAAACACTTTCAAAGCAATTTTAAAGAGGAAACAGGATTTTTTCCTCGTGCATAATAATGCTTTGTGCTCTTAGTTACACTGGTGAATTTAATATTTGATGTATGAGTAAATATGAGTGTAAAAAATTTCAAATCTGGTGGCACTGCTTTGGACATGACAAAGCGATGTTATGTATATAGTATTGTTTTTGTTTTCTTGGACCTTATTTTTTATACTAAAATGGTTTCAATAAAATAAATTATTTCACTTGAAATGTGAACCATGACTTGTAGTCAATGCTTGTGTTTCATTTACTGCTTTATTGCCTGATTTGAAATAATGTAAAATTATGAAGTATTTTTAAAATTTATTTTTAAACAAGGATTTCTTTGACAGAAATCAATATTATATATACATATGCAACATTATTTTGGTTGAAGCAGCAGAGTGCAGGTTTGAAGACAGACGAAACGTTGTATTTTTAATTTTCTTTAATATCCATCGCGGGAAAGCAATTTATTTACAAGCAGACGTAGCCCGGCACAAAAGCAGAAGTAAGGATGAAGGGCGAAACAAATGATCACTAGTCTTATATAACATAGGATTTCCGGCCATGCGCCGATGGAATACATGTTTTGACCTCTGATAAGGGCAAAGAAAGTATCACTTTCATTTGATACTGATGGCGCATTAGTTTTACAGAGGAATTAATTAAACCGAAAGTGGAATTGGATCACGAATTAAGAGAATATTTTAGAATGAAGTTATTATGGGCTAAATTAAGATAAAATCTTAGAAATTAATTAAATTGAAATTAGAATTAAAATATCATTACACACACACATATATATATAATGTAAACACATATTTTCACACATAAAGCTCGATTTATTCCATCCCGGCAGGCATAATTTATGTACAAGCGATGACGAAAGTGATGTCCATTCACAAGCGATACAAGAGCGAAAGATTTTTCCCAGTATTGTTGTTGTCGTGTGACAAGTGCAATAAAAAATAAGGGAGCGGGGAGAGAGAGGGGGACATTAGATTGGGCCGAAAGCATGCAGAACAGCCTTGGCCACATATTCAGCTTTATCGGATAAAAAATATCCCTGGTGTATCAATGTCTATTTTGAAGAGGACTGAAATAATAGAACGGCAGTTAAAAATATGCTCTGGATCCAACTGCACGTCTGGACAGTGTCTGCATATTTTCCCCAGTGGTTTTATATTATGAGATTCTGATATGGATTTCTTTTACACGTGTCGATTTACGTAAGAGAATTCGGGCACCTTTTAAAAGAATATGATAAGCTTGACAGAATTTTATCCCTTCACTCGAAGCGTGTGAAAATGTTTGATTAAAGCAGTTTTACAGAGCTCGTGTAGCATCAATTAAATAAGAAAGGTGGAATTGGATCAAGAAATAAGAGAACATTTTAGAACTAAGTTAATATGGGTTAAATTAAGATAAAACACACGCATGTATATTTGTAATTAATATCATAATTCTATAACTTTTAAAAATAATTTTTTACAATAAAAATATTTTTTCAATTTAGTGAAAAAAAAACCAAAAATATACAAAAAATAGTTTTAAAAAACACACTTTTATTAATAAATTAAACAGATTTTTTTTTTACTTTATATAATTCAGTCAATAATTCAATGCTAATAATATTATAAAATCTTGAAGTCAGTTATTGTCTACATATTCATTACCAGATGATGTCCTGATAAGGAAACAAAATTTATCAAATTATCCCTTTACAGATAATCGAATTCTGAAAATATTCAAGTAGAGTACTGTCATCAAAAATATACAAGTATTCAAAATTTCAAAGATATTTTTTTCTTATTAGAAAGTGCGTGAAGAATTACAAAATTTTATCTGTAGAAATATGAAAGTAGTCAAGTTAAATAAAACTGCATAAAAATTGCATGCATAGTGAATAGCGAGAGAAAAAAAATCTAGATTTATTGGATATCCATAACTGAAAAATGAATAGATTATAGCAATATGACTGCGCGAAACGAGTGTTGAGTGAATGTTTGTAGAAAACTGAAAAATTATATTGTTGGAGGAACAGTACAAAATAATAAATTACTACTAAAGGAAAGAAAATAATCAAACAAGAAGACATTTTATTTATTGAATTGAGAAAAAAATCACTCAATATTTGTTCAGAATTCAGCCTTCTTTTACATGAGTGCAACAATATTTGAGCATTTCATAAAATAATTCAGCTAAATGATTGATTTCTTATATTACAGTTATTAACAATAACTTACAGTGATTTTGCATCAGAAATTTGTAGACTGAAACAGAGCAATATATTTTTGCTCTATTAATGCACTTTTTTATTAGCATATTTATCATATTTGTCACTAAATTTTCTAATAAAGTTCAAAATAATAAAGAAATTACCAACTTATGGCAAAGTGCATCCTAACTAGTCTAACATTCTTTTTTTATTCTCATGATTTAAAATCTACAGCCATATAATAATGTCTTATAAACATACTAGAAGATACTAGAAAATCAAAACTGTAAATTCCTATTATAATATCTAAAATGAAAATTCAGAAATGGATGATAAATTTCAAATATATATATTACAATTATCTTGTATTTATTGAATGGGTTTTACCCAATAAGAAAATGATTTATTATCATGAAACCAAAATGTTTTTATTATATATAAATTGGTACTTTAAGTATAATCTTCAAAGGGATGAAATATTAAATTCTGAAAGCTTAGTATTTTTACAATTCGGTACTGGGATAATGTATTTTGATAAACATTTTGAATTATTTTATGTCATTATACATATCAAACAGCCCAGAAATCAGTATGAATACACAAAATAATATTTGCTTCTAAAAAATTTAGAAACATACTAATATTTTATCTCATTCCTTTTTTTTTGGGGGGGGGGGGGGGTAGTAATGAATTTCATAATTAGTAGTATTAAATATGATTTATTAACTGTTAATTGCTTAAACATTTTGAATTGCTTATTGCTTGAACTTTTATTAACACATAATACTGTTTTTACTGTAGGTCCCACTCATTATTTTCAGAAAAATTTCTCATATAAAGTCCATTTTATTAATAACCGTTAACATAAAGAAATCCACAAATTGAATTCATAATTTAAAAAAATTTAAGCTACAAATATGTTTTATTTTAACATTTTTTTAACTAGCAATTCATTATCTTACACTTTTTTAAAAATTGCATAGCATATTTTTGGACATAGTCCCTTTCTTTATTTGTATTTTCCTCTAAGTTTACTATTTTTATAGTTTTATTCTGAAATTTTTTCACTCTTGTAGTTTTTTATTTCAGAATATTGCTAAAACACAGAATTCAATACAATAAAATATTAATATTACAGTAAAACAATATCAGCCAAATAATAATATTATTGATAAAACATCATTTTACATTATTGCTTCTGTACAAATATTTTAATTTAAATGCTCAAAACACATCTCATTTTCTATTCACAATTCAGATATACATTATGAAATGCACACATCAATGTATCAATTGATGATAGAAGTATTTTTTTCTTTTATGGCAGGAATAAATACAAGCTCTAATATACAACATAAAATGAAGAAACACAGTAAAACAGCAATAACAAAAATAACAACGAGAGCATTTAAATAAATCCAGTAATGTTAGTGATAAAAAAATTCATAACTTACTAAAAATCACTGTTTTATTTTGAAAGGGCCTTCCTTAAGATTCAAATTAAAGTCACATTGTTAGAGTCAATAAGATCTAAGACTGAATACATTAAAAGCTAATTATAAGTGTTAATATATCTAATCATTTTTGAAATAAAATTCTGAAAGTTACAGTGACCTGATTGCACATTATAGTCCCAAGATTACCATACAAATTGGTGCTTTTTGAATCTAAGATTATGTACCCTGAAGGAGACACAGTGAGAAATTTGCAAAGTGGGATGTTATTATTTAAATATAATTCTAATCATCAAACTAAACCATAGATTCACAATCAACTTAAATCTAACATATCAAATTAAATAAAAAGTCAAGCTATAAACTGGAAAACTTAAAATTTCGTGTCGGGAACAGATCAGAAGATATGTGACCTGCTTTCAACAATTTTACTTCTGACAGATAATGCCAACAGATATTTGCATGTGCTAATTATAATAAATTGAAAAAAAAATATGGGGGCCAAATTGGGAGAGAATAAGAGCCTTAATGCATATTTCAAAAATATGATAGTGCTTATATTACTTATTTTGCTATATAGCTTATATAGAAAAAATTCTGAAGAATTTTTTTGAAAAAAAAATAGAAGAAATTTTGAATAAGCGCAAATTTTAAGATTCAAAATGTACATTATAAAATGAACTAAGTTATTGAGGACAATATATAATATGCCCAAATGACCACATATCAACATTTTTTAACAACTGCATACTACTGACAAATTTTGCATAGCATCAAGTCTTAGATTATATTAACTCTGACAAAATTTAGGAGATATGTAAAAATAATTATAAATAAATGATAAATTAAGCTGTTTGCAGATGAATGAATGTTAGTAGCCAACGAGCCTATAAACAATATCATTTCGACAACCAAAAATTAAAATACTCAAAAATAAACTTTGACATTACATTGGATTTTTAACAATGATTTATATTTCCTATTTATAAATAGTGCAAAGAATTTAATTATAAAATTAAAAGGTTTTCATTATATATTTAAAAAATAAAATAAAATTGTAAGGAAATTCATAAACAAAAACTGTTTAATATAATTATAATAAAAAATGTAGTCGACATTTTCAAAAATTAACATAAGATATTTGTAATTAAAAATTCATCTAAATTTCAATAAAGAGTAAGATTTCTTTTCTCTAGAAGTCAAAAATTATATTATATGAAAATTCCAAAATAACAATGCCTTTATATAAAGGGCATCCCAAAAAGAATGAAACATGCGTCAGCTTCTTATCTACAGATTTGTAGACACTGTAAACTGTAAAATTGTTCAAAAAATAAACTAGAAAATTAGTTTATTATAATAAAATGAAAAATAAAAACTAAATTTAAATGCAAAAAAAGGAACCAAAAAGAAAGAAAAGATGCATCCGATCTGAACTTTTTCAAGGGTCACCCTCAGGAAGGGATTCAAACCAGGGATTTTTTCAGTAAGGGGTCAACATTTTGGATGAAAGTAAGGCACCTCACATAAAAATTCATCTTTTCTTTCTTTTTGGTTCCTTTTTTGCATTTAAACTTAATATTTATTTCTAATTTGGTTAAGTACATTTATGTTTTAGTTGTAACAACAACAGCACACTCTAAATACATTGTATCTTTTTAATTAGTTTGGTTCAGGAAATATTTATTTTTAATTGAATTTTATAATGATTGTCTTTTGATTAATAGTTTCTTTTATTTTAATAAATTAATCTTGCCATAAAAACTCAATTTTTTTAAAAACATTTTTTATATAATTTTACTAGAAAAAGTTAATGAATTAGGACATTTTTACCTTTTACTGCAATCAAGTGATTATACAAAACTGCATACATGTATTTCTAAACTTAAATAAGTTATAAAGAAGAAAAAAATTATTTTATTATTTTTAAAATTTTATTTTATATATTTTATTGTCTGTTTATATCCAATAGGTAAAGCGTTGCAGTGTATTTACCCTTTTTTAACACCCTGGCTATACAGCAATGCATAACGTATTAAATGGCAAGACAGCTGAACAAAATAATACATACAATATAAGTTTAATAAAGTTAATCATTTAACAATAAATAAACAACAGAATATAAAATATACAAGTATTCTTGTTGCTTTTTGTACAATAAATATAAACATTTCTTAAAATAAATTTATGAATGCCTAGTCTCATAATCATAAAAGAATAATTTCTAAGAAACCCAAGGGCGTCTCTTCCAGAAAGTATAATAAAGAAAAGTTTGCATAGATGCATCTGCATGAAATCCAGTAAAGCTGAATGACTAGACTGTTACAGATAATAATATGGATATTATAAACCATGGTTTATAGACCTTTAAAGAGCATTATATGCATGGAACCCACTCAAATATGTCATATCATCAACAATAGGACCGTAAGACAGTCACCACTATGACTGCACATATAACATTTTTAATTATATAATAAATTCTGATCCTTGTGGTCAAGGTGGTTCCTAAAGGGCTTCTCATATAACATAAGGGGCAAGTCAAAAATCATCAGAATTTTTTTGAGTTGGAGAGGCATACACAAGACTTCATGGTTAAAAATACAACATTCTTCATAACAGAGATAAATGCCACAGGGCAGGGGGATGGGATGGAACAATGCAAGTGCATGATGAAAATTGGTAAAATATAATACAGTTTTACAAAAGCAATCTACGGTCTAGATTGCTATGTTGATTTGCCTCATCAAGTATATTGTTTTTAAATGGATTCATATCATCTTATTAAAATGTACAGGAAACCCCATGCTCAGCATGAAGACTCTTAAATCTCCAAATTTGTTACATTTCGATGTCTTCCTACAGGAAAAAAAAGAACCCAATCTGTGATACTCTTTGCACTATTTATGAAGAATTACCTCACCTTGAAAGTTACTACCATAACTGAATGAGAAACAACAAAACTTGGAAAGTGTCCACTTGTACATTTGAAAACATTATAAATCTTGTCTTGTATCCTATCTTTTGAGAATAGTAATATACCTGGTGATCCCAGAAAATGTGTCATATCTGTATTTTTGTAAAACTGTATTATCTCTTAAATGCATTTCACATTTCATGCAATATTCTATTCCTTGATTTACTATACTGTTAAGCAGCTAATATCATAATTGTAAATTGAATTACCAACAATACATTTTTATGTAAAATGGTCCAATCTGTGTATGCCAACTCTTACTTTAAAGTTATTCTCGGGACTTTTGACCTATCAGGAAATTTTCTGTAAGTCAGCAGAGGTTTCATTTCTTGCTGCATTAAAATACTATGCATAAATTTTAAATAAATGAACTTTTTACAATAAAAATCCTAATGAAATTAAATTAACATTTATTATTAAAAACTCTTTGCATATAAAAAAAAATGTGCATTTTTGTCTACTTAAAAACAGGAAAGCAAATAAACTTAAAAATATTTTTTTCTAAAACATTCTTAACTATAAATAAAATCCCAATAAAAAATCAATCAGTAAAAAATGCTTTATATCACTTTGAATATATAAATTTTTCAGGAAGGAAAAAAAAAAAATCATAAATATTGTAATTCACACAAAACAAAAGCAGTTTTGTTACTTTTTTACAATTTCTGTGCTTACTTGAAGGATACACATTTTTAACAATAAAAATATAACAATAATAATAAAAACAATAAATATTATGATGAACTGTATAGCACCTTACACAAATATAAAAGAAAAAAACTATAACAACATTAACATTTGAAGGTACATATTTCAAATATAATTACAAAAAAAAAAAAAATAGTGAAATTAAGTTAATTATTAATTAATACATAAATAAGTGCTGTAAAAGATGAAAAAAGGAGTAACAAAGAAAAGAGAGGAGAGTAAATAAAACAAGTATCTGGCATGATATTTCAACACAGACAATAAATGTCACTGTACATTATATGGAAACAGATTTATACGTAAATTAGTAACTCGCATCATGCATATAAAAATAATGGAACTATATAAAAAAATGCAAGTTATAATTAATGGAAAAATCTTAAAAATTACATTCAATGAATTCTTATTATTGCAGACTATCACATTATATTGGAAACAATATGTAATTTTGCATCAGCAAATACTTGATGCATTATTTTGACAATGATATACTAAGAATAGCATACATTGATTATTATTGCAGAGACAGTAACTATCACAATACATTGAACAATATGCAATTTTACACCAGCATGTACTTGATATTAATTTAATCAGAATAGAACTCCAAATGTCATTTTTAAAGTGTGAAATCATAGTGTAATGAAGTTGACTGACAGTATGAAATGAAATTCCTTATTCGAATGTATCTTCAACAAAATAAATTAAAAAAATTAAAGGGAATAAAGAAAATTAAAATATAAATTAATAAATAGTTTTAAAAGGCAAATCAATGACAATTTAGTCACACTTCAAGGAATAAAACCCATTAAAATATGCATATATTTGTTGAATACATATAACAAAGAGAGTAAAACATATAAAGTACAACAATCTATAAACTGAGTGAATGCCATATAATGTTGTTATGGTAGCAGCAATATGTAATATATGTGAACCTTTTCTATAGCCAACTCTGTAAAAAGTAAATAAATAAAAAAATGTATTGAATAAAATTTTTATCATACAACTGTATCATATAAAACTGCATTCAAAAGTATTTAATATTTAAACTCTCACTACCTTGACATTAATGTGGTGGGTGTGAATTTTAAAAAGAAATTTGTCAATAAAAGAGAAATTTTTATACTAAATAAGGGAGCAAATTTTTTCCAATCACTATAGTTCATGGAATGATAAAAACTAAGCATTCTAATTAATTGAAATAATATTTCAAAAATCCAAATGAATAATTATCAAATGGAAATAGAATTTATATTCATTCTAAAAGGAAATCTAATATTCTTATTAAAAATTACTGAAAAACTGAAAAACCTTGTTTATTACATTTTGAAAATAATTTTTATTAATTAATTATGAATATATTTCAATGATCTAGTGGTAATAATTCTTCCAGAATATGATATAAAAATTAATGCAAACAAAACAAAACTTCTATTTTCATAGAATAAAATTGCTGAATGACATGGATAAGAAAGAAATTAATATAATTCAATAATTGCGATTAGAAATGAATACATTTAAATTCATGTAAATAAATAAAGTCATTTTAAAGAAGTTATAGTTTTTAAATAATGTCACACAAATAGTTCAAAAATTCTAACAATCACTTACATTTGTACAACATATTTTAAATAACTCTAGAAATGTAGATTTTTTTTCAAAGCTATTTTAGAATATAAATAACTTAAATTGAAACGAATGATACGAATTTTAGACAATTAATCATAATACATTCGAAATATTAATAATTAAACAGAAAGAAATAAGAAATAAAGACATTTCAGATTTATATAGAGGGAAGAAAATATATCTAGTTGTTTAAAATCATCATAAAAGATAAGAATAACTAGCCTTTATTTAAGACAGATAAATCCCAATTAATAACAACTTAAAGAGATGATTGTGATCTCATTTTTAAAAAAATACCTAAAAAATTATTCTACAGTAAATCTCTAACATAAATTTAAATAACTCAGGATATAAATAAGATATATAGATGCAAACACATATACTTTCAAATAACTTCATTAATTAAAATGAAATTATTACTTCATTATTTCATTAATTAATTACAATTTTAACATTTATTTCTGCATTTGCATAATATATTTTATTGTAAAACAAACAATGTTTTCTTTTTACAAAAACTTAAAAATGGGGGGGGGATCATTACTAAAAATTTTTTTTATAGGATTAACAATAAAAAACTGTGATCCTTTTCAACATTTTTTTAATTAGCAAATTATCACTTAGTTTGAGGGGATATATCATTTCTGAAAGGTGAATATTAATGTAAAAGTATAGCATGATGAAAAATTTTATATTTATTTTTATATATGCAAGAACAAATAAGATCTGACATGGCTGGAATGGAAAGTGTAATCTTTCTCCTGCACTAACTCACCATAATTAGTAATTCAGAACATTTTATTTTCAATCTTATAAAGTACTCCAGGAAGGGTAAAATTATAAGATTGACAAAACTGCCATGAATTTGATAATTAAACAATCCATGTTATAATTGAATTTTTCAGGTATTTTTTTTAATAGAAAGAATAATAGTGTTTTGAAATGGTGAGACTATAAAAAATTATATTATCAGTTCTTACCTAAGTTTAGTTATTTTTTTAATGTTTCACATTTCAAAAATTAATAAAAACCTGCTTATAGATTAATAGGTTAAAAACATATAAAATGTTTTCTTACTTTAGATGAGTGTTTAAGAAATGTTTTCTTACTTTACTTACTTTTTTGAGCGTTTAAATGTTTTCTTACTTTCTCACTTTTAAGATGCTTAAAATGATTTTCAAATTTAAACACATTTCATAATGGTATATATATACACTGGTATATTATATCTCTTTTTTCTGTAATTTAATCAAGTTTCGCACAATCAACTAATAATCTATTCATTATATTTTTTTGTATTACGCTTTATGCTACTTTTTATGTCATGTCAAATTTTATGCACAATCTGCTAAAAGAGAAATATTTCAGAGTTTTTATTTTACATTCATTTCAAATTTCTGTACAGATTTATAAAGCCAATTTTTGTTTTTAATTTTATATTTTAAATTATTCAACATTTAATATAATATATTTAAATTCTGAAGCCCCAATATGCTCTTTTGCTAGCAAGATAAGAAAGAAGATATGAATTGTGCCATTTGCTTTGGCCTTTTCTTTTTAATTTTTTTTTTAACTAGTCACCAGAATATCTTTTCAACATGTAACTACAAAGCCTTGAAAAAGCATTTAGATCTTTTTACTCTTATGTAATTGGAATGTAAATCCATATCTATACTCAGATAATTTTTCCACTCTCTTCGAAACAAAATGAAAAAACAAAATGAGATTTAGAATAGGAATAATTGAAAAAAAATGTTAACATCTTCCTAAGGGAAGCTTCAAATTAAAACTTACCTATTAAAGGAAGGTGTTGGAAACTGCCAAAGTAAGGCACAACATAGAACCATCAAAATGCAGGGATATGTGTAAGGATCATTGGTAACCTGCAAACTGTATGGTAGACTTTTTATCCATGCAATAAAGCCAGGAAGAATTAAGCACATTGCACACATCCAAAGAAGTAACAATGTTAAATGTATATGCCATTTTGTCGTAGCTACACCAGGACCTCGCCTTTCAGTTTCAGCTATACATCTTACATAAGTGGAAAGCAGCTGAAATTAATTAGAAAATTTAAGAGAAAGTGGTTGTATTTTTGTTATTTGTCACACACAATCTCAAAAATAATTTTGTCTGTGTGTGCAAACAAACTCCCTTTGAATAAAGAGAAAAAAGAAAATAATTTAAAAGCTATGCTAACAACATGGAATCAATTCAGTAAGTCATCTATAAGAACACCACATCATATTACTAAATAAAGAAGTGAACACTCTATAAAAATCAATAGGAAAAATCATTTTGCAAGCAAAGACAATAAATAAAACAAAGCTCAGGGAACAACTGTTATTATTAAACAATTTAATTAAAATATTACAAAATGTCTACAAAAGCAAATATTATTGGAACATGTTAGTGTTAAATTCGAGTTAAATATATATTATACCCTTTAAATTTACTAGTAGCAATTGTTCAAAAAATAAATTAAAATAAAAAGTCAGGTTATATTATTCTGATCTCCCTTCACACACAAAAATAAATAAATAAATAAAATAAAGTAAATAAATAAAATAAAAAATAAATCTAGACTATAATAGTTAAAATCACCACCCATTGTTACTCTTATTTCTTAATAAAAAATGAATTAAATTTCAAATGCTATTAATTAAATCTTAATTATTATCTAGCAAGGAAAAATAAATGAATTACAAACTTTTATACACAAAATAAAATCGCACAGGGATCAAATAAAAATAAATAACTTAAAAAAATATTTTTTATGCATAAAGACATACAACTAAATGGCAATTATAAACTTCTAAAATTTACACAACATCTAAAAACAAAGTAAATACACATTTAGAATCATTTAAAAATGTCCTTAACGAATTCATATTAATAAAGCATATTTATAACGTAATATAACATATAAGATATTATGTTATATACATACAATGATGAATATACTTCTAAAATTTACATTCATTAATTACTTAAATAACGAATTCACTAAAAAAATCATCATTTATAACTTAAAGCATATCATACATATATTATAAAGTACTTTAAGATATTAAAAGATGCATTTAAATATTTAGTTCTAATATAAAGTCAACAATTTATTTTATAAAATATAATTATTTGTGAATGTTTGGAATGCATTTTGTGGGAGGAATTTTTAAGTTTTTTTTTAATCATTAGCCTTTGACACTTTAATTTTAGCTTACTATTTAATGGTAGCTATAGAATAAACACATAAACATGAATGTTATATTTTATAATTAAAAAAAATTGTACATGTTTGAAAATTCTACATTTTACCTTTAAGAAACAAGATACGAATATGCAAATAGCTCCCAATGAACTTGAAAATTCAAGAGATATTGCTCCTATAAAGGCACACCATATAAACAGAAGTTTAGATATTTTCATTTTAGCTTTAAGTGTTTGATCCAGTGGTACTTCGGTTACATTCAGGACTGCTCTAGAAATAGAAATAACAAATACAATTATTACACATTATAGTATTTAACTCTAACAAATTCTCATTTAAGCTTTAAAATAAGAATTAATTTTTAATAAAACACTGAAGAAAGGAATCAAATTTCCTGGTTTAAAAACATGACTGTTATGCCGCAGCAAAGTTTAGCTTAACACTCTGTTTTAATGCTGCACGAGAACTAATTTGGGATGGAAATTATAAATATTTACCATGGACAGGATAACATGGATAAATGAGATGTTATCTTTATCTATATACTTTTTTTTTTTACCACAAATAAGAATAACATTTTACTTGACACCTAATCGTTAAAACTCTCCCATCCCATAAGAAAAACAAGTCTACACCAAATGATTTATCGTGCACAAGACCCACACACATTTTAAATCTTTAATGGAACTGAATCTTTAAACATGATCGAGAGTTAAAAATGATAATATTGGACTTTATATAGCAGTTATAAATAAATTTAAACTTGATATAATTTATATAAGTACAATCAAAACACCAACTGAGTGTGCAATACAAATCTGAACTGAATAAGGAAATATTTAATGAAGGATTTAGAACAAGTAATAATTATTTTATTTTTTATTAATTTCAAAGTAATTTAATCAATAGAACTTATCTTCCACTTTCAGCCTAAGAATTTTACTTCAGTTAGTTTTTATTTTTAATCTCTTCAGTTTAAAGGGTTTTACTGATTTTTTTAGGATATTTTTTTTTAATTACAAATATTATTCAGAGTTTATTTAAACACATATTATTTTTTAATTATACTAATTTGGTTTTAAAACTTTATCTATTCTGAAGGAAGCATTGGATAAAAATACAGAATAATAATAATAAAAAAAAAATAATAAAAAACTTTCAGATTTATATAAGTCTACAAACCTTTAAAAGATTAAGTTTGCAATTTCATTCATTACTTTTTGGCTAATTTTAATCTCTTAAATATGTTTTGATGAAAGTATTTTGTATTTTATGAAAGTATTTTATATTTTATAAAGTTATAAGATATTAATTTATCTTCATTTAAAATGGATTATAATGGCTAGTTAAAGTCTCAGTAAAAGATCTGATGAATTCCACATTTAAAAAATTTTTCATGGAAAAAGTTGGCGAGTAAGCAAGTCTAATACAAATTGAATCTATTAGTTGCAACTGCTTTCTTGCTTTTGTGTAAAGGAAGTTAGGAAAGAAGAGGGGTATCCTTAGATGCCGTGCACATCATTCGGTGGTCTTGACACAAATTTATAAAATCTGTCCCAATATAGCTCTTATATACTTTAAAAAAAAAGGACCATAATGTAAATTAAAACTCATTCTGGACAATGGATATATAAGCTTCTCAATAGTGAGAATTTGGGAACAAAAATGACAACTTAAATCAAAAATGATTGTTTGAAATCATGCTTTAACATTTAAAAGCAAGAGCATAGTAAATTTCATATTGAAAATTAAAAAATAATAAGAAGATTAGGCCTTAAAATATTCAGAATCATATTAAATAACAAAATATTTTTAAATCTTACCTTTGTTTTGTACACAGAAAGCATTTTGTAATTCCTTTCAGAAGATACACACAAACTATATACAACACTGTTATGAATCCACAAGCAATAAGATATAACAATGTTCTTAATATTAAAGTAGAAAGAAAACGATTATCACTCAGAGTGATTTTGTCTGCAGGGGGAATGAAAGGCAAATCAAATTCTGGAGACCTAAAATAAAAATTTAAAAAATATATTATTGAAATATATATGAGTTAAATCTAATTTTAATAAGGCAGTGACTGGTCTAGGAATGGAAACTTCGTTGCAAGCCATAGAGGGAAATATATACTCAATTTGTTTTTTGAGTTAAGATTAATCTTTTTTTTGAAAGCTTCTGTAGTGATAAATTGGACAAAGAATTTTATTTATTAAAATTCAAAAAAACATAATAATTACATTTTTGCAAAATTTGTTATTATGACAGGAACATGAATTAGATGCAATATTCATATTTTATTCCTTTAATCACTTACTTAACAAAAAAAGTCTACTCAGCCTGACTCATATATATAGTTACTTTAATTTTTGAAAAGTTACATGCTGATTGGACTGTTCTCAAAAAGTCATCTACCAGATTGTATATAAATAGGAGATGGTGCTTTCCCTTCCCATGTCAGGATCTTTGTGAGAATGAGACAGTAGAATAATTATGACATAAAATTTCTATTCTAGAGTTAGGTTTTTTAATCATGCAAGCATTAGCACTAATTAAAATTCAGAAATTTCAATTACTCACAATATTAAATGATACAAAATAGATGGAATACCAACTAGAGTAATAAATGTTGGGTATTGGCCAAACACTGTAAAAAAGGATGGGAAAGAACCTGAAATAAAATTAAAGTATTATTTTAAGATCCATTAACAGAATAAAATATTGCATTACAAATATAATTTTAAAAAATACACAGAGAAAAGTTTTAAGTTAATAAAGATAGACTAGTTAAAAATTAATCACATTAGATAATCACAGTAAAAAAAAATCTTTTAGATTTGAATCATGTTTGGGTTTTTGCAAAATTTCAGGCAATGTTTCTTAAATTATAGGCTGAGTTTCTAATGGAATTATATAGAACATCTAATGGGTTCATAAGAATTCTCATTAGCTGGCAAAAATTTTCCAGAGTTATAATACTTGTACACAAAAAAAAAGTAATTATTTTAATTCAATTATTTAATTAAAATTTGCAAAATAATTATTTTAGCTATACTTTTCTTCTGATTATTTTCTATTTTGAACTTAGAATAGAAAACCTCTAGACAAAAAGGGGTAGTAAAAATTTTTTTCTATCAGAAACAATTCAAAAAGGAAAAAGGTTTTAAAATTTCCAATTTGATCACAATTACAATTTCATTGATTACATCAAAATATATAGTTTCTACAAAGTGCCTGATATCAGCATTATACAATGCACTTTACATTAAATATAAAAAAGTGTTTCCAAAGCTAAATTTCAAGAAATAGAAGCTTTCAGAAGGATAAAAGTATCAATAAACATTCATTTAAAATATCTTCATCATCCTTCTATAATTTAATAACTGTTTAATTGTTACCTTCTGATTTTAATTTTTTTTCCAATCAAAAATATTTAGAATTATATAAGAATAGATTGTAAAAAGAAAGTTTTAATTTTGCATCACAACCTGTTAATGGGAGGTAATAAAACATTTTTAAGGAACTTTATAGTAAAACTTGTTCAATTTAATAGACATTTTAAAAAATGTTTTAAAAATATTTTTTACCTTTTTAAGAATTTATAAAATTGTTTTAAAAGGCAAAGTACATGAATCAGTATTTAAAATAGCAATCTAATATAAATTAATTTTCTTTACAAATTATGGTTTAGTATTTCAAATAAGGATTACTAAATTCAAAGTGTCTTTAATAACTTCAAAAAATTATCTCATTCTTAAACTAAAATAATCTAATTAATATGTTAAATATTTTTAGAAGTTTTAACACTACAAAAACATAATGAATGTGAAAAAAAAAATCCGAATGCAGTAATAAGATGAAAAATTACCAAGTGATTCAAAGAAGTACATTTGTCCAGCCAAGAATGCTAACAATAATGCAACAACATAACCAACAATATATAGGCCATAAAACTTCATGAACTATTGAAAAAAAAGGAGGGAAATATTAAATACATAGAATTAAAAAAAATATTAGAAATTATATTAATGAAAAAATCTTTTTATATATTTTTTTAGTAATCTTTATGCACCTGACTAGCAATAAGGCTTAATGGAAATTTTGCTGTAAGCACAGTACTACATTCCGGATCTAAAATAAGCTCCACATTTACATCATGATTAGAATTTGGAGGGAGTAAGAAATGTGCTTTCAAAGGAACAGTTGTAATTCCTCCCAGTACGGTTCTAGAATCGGAACAGAGTAAATTAAATTTAAATACATGGTATTTGACATTAAAAAAGATTATGATACATCACTAAACTCTAACATATACAAAAAAGGGATTGAGCTTACCTTATATAATGGTAGGAAATTTCATTGTTCCAAGGTGTTTGTACTTTTATAATTCCTTGACCTACAAATGTATATAAAATTTATTAAAACAAATATTTGAACTAATTTTGAACTTGAAAGATAGAAACAGAAAAATTTGAAAGATAAAAATCACTAATACAGAAATTGTTCATCTAAGCTGAAGCATTCAGACTTGTTTGTAAGCACACTCTTATTCATGCAAGTTCCACAATGTAACGCTCGTAAATTACTGCCACTCACTAATACCATTTAGTTAACCATTCACAAAACTTTTTTAAATACTGACAAATCTCTTTAAATTATTTAAATATAAATTTCTATATTTTATTCTTTTATTTTATGCATCATATCACATGTGGAAAATTACTTTCATGACACAATTTCTAAAATAATGTTAAAAAAAAAGAAGAAAAAAAAAAAAAAGAAGTTTTAGGACACCTATTACATTTTACCCTTTAATTTTAAAGGGAAATCTCTTGTCTTTAAAAGCTATTAAGTCAAGAAATGGCCCTTACAAATTTGAATGACGGTAATTTTTATGAAACTTTAATCAAAATCATAAACTGTGGAAAAAATGAAAAGCAGATGCAGAAATTTTTTTATATGTTTCTTTTCACTTTTGATCTTTTTAAGTGAATAAAAAAATGCAATAATACAATTTACTAATCTTAAAGAGAGTCATTTAAATAGGTATACTTCCTGTATATAAATAGCCATATATTCATAATTTCTATTATATGAACACAGACATTGACGACATTTTTCAAAAATTTGAATGATTTTGCAAATTTTAATTTGCAATACAAAAGTTCAAGTTCAATAAATAATATTATTTCCAATTTTTAAAAATTTCTGAGTTTCTTTTATCGGTCATTCTGAGAATGATTTTAATACTGAAGAAAATATTTCAAAGTTTTATATCAAAGTAAAATAAAAAAAAAAATAATAATAAAAAAAAAGCCTTCAAAAAATTGATATAAATTATTATCGAATGAAATTAACATTCTAAATAACCAATTATTTTGATTTTAAGAGCTTTTAGTTCTGAAATACAAACATTTAACAAGAATAAAATGTCCTCTTTGATATGCATTCGAATTTTTGAAATATGAAGAATAATCTACTAATTTGTTTTTAAAAATTATATGAAGAAATAAGAATTAGCTGCTTTGAAACAGAACATTAAAATTAGGATGAAAAAACACAAACGCACTCAAAGTATAATCTTTTGAAGGTTTAATAAGCATCAACACTTCAAGAATAAAGATTATAAAGCTAAATAGCTTTAATTCTATATAAATAATCTTACGTTCATACAAAACATATATAAATGCTTACCAACAACACTTCCAGCTCGGCAAAGCCTAGTTTCCAATTGCAATTCAACAGATTCAAAAACGCCATAACTTTCAGAAATAATTATATTATAAAAGACAGACTGTTCTGGCAGAGATACACTTAACAATCGGACAGGAGGAGTAAACATTCTTTGAATAAGAGAAGGCAATTTGATATGTTTTGTTCGATCCTTACTGTTATACCTTTCTCCCAGGATATCAATCTAAAAATTTCAGATGTCATCAATACAAATGATTAAAGCTATATTTTTTTAAATGCTAATTTCCATTTCTTTAAGTTAAATTAATTTACTGATTTCCAAAAGCTTATTTCACTGAAAAAGTCCTTTAATAAATATAAAAAAAGTTGCAGGAATTTCAAAATACACTTAAAATGTGGAAAATTTTATAAGCATGTCCAATTTTTTTCATAAATAATGACAAACATAAAAATATGTCAATTGTTGAATTCACTCATCTATTTTACATGTTAAAATATTTTTTAAAAAAATACTAACATGACTTTCTAAGGAAAAATATCTTATCCAAAAAATGACAAACAACATATTAAAAATAGTGATAGTGAACATTTTTTGAAAAAATATTTAGTAATATTTTTAAAAAGATGGCTATGAATATGGACAATTTTAATTAAAGAGAATTAACTATGGATATCTAGCAATCTAAATGTACAATTTCAAAGAAAATTAAAAAGGATTTATAACTAAAAGTGAAATAAATCTTCACTTTAAATATAGAAATGTTAATAATTTTACAAACGTGCAAATATTAAAATATATACATATATTACCTGTGAATCAACAGGAGTAATATAAATTAATATGTAAGGATATTTTTTTTCCTGCAAATACTGAGCACTGAGATTTATATGACGTCTTTGAGACTTCTTGCTTTTGTTTGGAATGATCTCCCCCTTTTCAGATAAATTTTCACCTTCAACACTGGAAAAAAAAAGAAAGAAAAAAAAAAAAACCTTTTTTAAAAACAAAAACAAATGAAAGATCAGTAAATATTAAAGAATTTTGAAAGTATTGTAACTTTAGGTTTCATATAAAAAAAGATTCATCTCATTTCAAGATAGGTACTTAATTAGTTTTTTTTTTTTGTTTTGCATACAAAGTATGATTTAGACATGGATTTGACAAGAATCTAAGAAGTTTTACATTTTATAAGTTTATTCTTTAAGTAAATGCTGCATATAATTTAATATACTATATTTAATTATTAGACAATTTAATTTTGGTTTGAAATTTAGTGATGCTATATATGTAGTAAACATATTAAGATATATTTTACAAGATCTGAGAAATTATTTAGTTCTAAAACTGCAATAGAATAAAATTATTACCATGTTTTTGTTTCAGTTTCAGACAATCCAGTGCATCCAAAGATCCAATCTCTTTTAACCTAAAATGAGAAATGAAATATATTTTCAATTATCTAGTAATAGAAAATTGAAAACATTCCTATTTATTTTATGTGTATACCATTTGTTTGAAATTAGATAATTGGAATTTTTTAAAAAATGCACACTTTTACACATAAATAATTACAAAATGTATTGTATTAATGGAGAAGAATGTTTAATCCCTGAATGTGATGAACTACACATTATAAGTTGAGTTCACATAACTTATAGTTGTATAATTAGTGCATCAAGAAATTTAATGTCCACAAACAATGCCTTTTCCATTTATAGAATCATGTGTCTTTTGTAATCTCAATTGAGGTACTTAATTACACACATCAAAACTCTTTAAATAGTAAATATGGAAGATCTTAGCAGCATATGTCTACCCAATATATTTCAGATATGACCCTTATCAAGACTTTTTATGAGGTTAAGTCTTGTAATATAAATAGTTCAATACTTTTTGGATAGTTGTGAACTGAACATCCAAACATGACAACTTCAAATATAACAGAATTTTGTTTTGACATAACATTTACATACAGAAAATATAAATCAGAAATTTAAAATTTTCTTTGGCAGGTTTTATTTTCAATGTCTTTAATTCAGAACTCCAAAACTAAATATATATATATAAAATATGTTTATAATGCTTTGTAATAATCATTAAAATAAAAATAGAAGCAGCATGATGGAAATATTTCATCAACACAAATGCACGCACATACGTGCGCGTGCACACACATACATGCGCACGCGCACACACACACACAAAGAGATGACTGGAAATGAAAAGATAATTTTTTCAATATTTCTTAAAACATAACAGTTACAAAATAAATTTATTAAAGAACCTAACTTTTTTATTAATGTATTATTTCTCTCTTTATTTATTTATTGCTTATTTTTCTGTTTTATACAAAATATATACTATAAAGGGAAAAGATTTTGATAATAACAGATATTTATCTAAAAGAAATAAGTTTCAGACATTCTTTTCCATCTTTGTATTTCTGCAAAGTTTTTTTTTGTTGCTTTCTATATTGCAATTTGGTTTTTTACAATTTATTTAAAGTTCTATTCATAATAACTCCCATAAAAAATAATCCTTTTCAATAAATGTGTGATATTAAAATCAATGCCAGCAACCACTTTTTAAAAAACTAATAATCCTTTCCTAAAATAAATTTTAAGAAAAGCAAAGAAAAAGCTGAACATATTCAAAATAAATAGACCCAAAAAGGGAATGAGCCAAGTAAGTGCATCAAGGTAGATGAAATTTTCATTTTTCATTTGAGAAACATAAATATTTTAAATTTTATAACTCATAGCAGTATTCCTCAAACACAGGATAATCTAAATTAAATCTCATAATTAATGAAGATATATTAATGATATTGCCAAATGGAAAAGTCTCATTTCAAAACTAATGCAGCTACAGCAACTAAAATTACTTGAACTTACAGCTGTGGGTGCATTGTGTGGCAATCAAACTCACTAACTGTAGGACTATCCCAATGGTTGAATCTTTATTACTGAACACAAATCATGAAAATAAGTAAAAAAACATAATTATTAATAAAACAAAAACAATTTAATAAAAATATTATCTGTCATAGTAGCCAACGAGATTACTAGAAATATTTAACTATAAAAAAACCAAATGGCAGCTTGAATTAAAAGATAAAAAAAAAAAAAAAAAAAAAAAAAAAAAGAAGAAGAAGAAGAAAAAGTGCTAGAAAAAGGGTTTTTTCCCACTTTTTAAAATTTGTAAAACGGGAAGATAAAGAGTAGTTACATCATAAAAGCAGTTCAATTTCTATATTAAGAGAAATATAAATACCAATGAATTATTCAATGTTCAGGTACTAGCAAACAAAATTTTAAGTAATAAAAAGTTGAGTTAAGGTAGAATATCACTCTAAAAGCCTATATACTTACAATTCCAGATGCTACCACTAATATATTATCATTCTTTATCACAGGAACCAGAAGATAAATAGTAGAAAGCACCTACAAACATAAAATAAATATAAATGCAAGCGACTTTACAAAAGAACTAAAGCATTTTTTTATAAACATACTGTGATAGAAGACAAAAATTTAATCGAAAAGAATCAAAATTAAATTAACAATTCTACTTTTAAAACACTGATTAAATGAATTGAGAATTAATGATTAGAAAAATAATTTAAATTCATAATGCTTGCTTTTTATTTCACTGATTAATCATGATAGATGACTTCCAAAAATAACCTATATAATATTTTAAACTCTCAGAAAGTTGCCAAATTTTAAACCCAATTTATTCTGTTATTTAAAGTTGAAAAGATTATTTATATAATTATATCAGGAGGCAGAAATTAAAAATCTTAGAAAGTAATTAAACATTATACATTTTTTTAACATAAAAATAAATTAATTTTTCAAAATAAAAAGTTTTTATTTGTATTTGTTTAAAATAAAAACTAAAAAACTAGTCTAGAAAAAAATTGATTTTCAGCCGAACTTTAACCATCAATTGAGAAAAGTATATGTGACGAAAGTAATAATTTCCATAACAAAGAATTAATTTAAAATAAAAATATTTTATTCAAACCTTGCTACGAGTAAAACGCCAAGTGTTGCTTTCTTGCTCGATCCAATCACCACCAGAAGTAGAAAATGCACTGACTGGTACAGAAGGAACTTTTGGATAGAATGTCCCACTACTTCTTGAAAGGTAGTAGTGTTTGAGTATACTTTCTATATCTGAAGCAGAATTCTATATGGAATAATAAGAAATAATATTTTTATTTTAGAAATGAACTTTCCACCAGACTAACTGGATTTAAAATATTAATCAGCAAAATAATTATAATATTGGAAGTTCAAAACAAAAGTAGTCAAATATCTCCCAATTACTTTGAAGATATATATTCAATCATAATGTTGTATTTAGAATATTTCTTCGCATAAGAGCTGCATTAAGGAATGCAGGTTGATAATATTGCAATTTTAACCCACTACTTTCCACAGTGTCACATTCAATGTTCATTCCTTCAGTATTGTTCAATACAACTAACCATTAGACATTTGACAACAACCATTAGACATTTTTGTAAAGTTTACTATTGTAAACCATTACAAAAATGTCTAATGGTTTACAATAGTAAACTTTATAGCCAATATATTTTGGTCTATGCTAAAAATTAGGTACCATCACTTCCATCTGTTCAAGTGTAAATGATGTATTGCCATCTATATTCATTGCCACTACATATTTTGTTTTAGAATGTGTTATACTGCATGAATTATTGATTGCACATAATCAATGAATGTAACAAAATTTCAAATTAAGTTATTTTATAAGTAACAGAAAAGCTAGTTTCAGACAAAGGAAAAAGTCAAAATAGGAGAATTAGTTTAAAATTGCATTGATTATTTTATATTTTTTAGAGAACAGAGTTAAGAAAAAAAAAAAAAAAAAGGTTAAATAGAGGATAATATATATATTTGTTCTGAACAAAAATTGAACATTAGAATGAGCAATGAACATTCTTGTGTAACAAAATGAAAGTTTACCTGTTTAGCATTTTTCATATGCAAATCATATAATGTCCTGCATATGGTCAAAACAAGCTGCTTACACCTAAAAGCATACAATAAAATAATAATAAAAAACACAGAACATTTCTATTCATAAATTTAATTACATACAAAAATAAATAACAGATTAAAAATACAAATTAGAAGCTAAAAGGATACAACAAATGTAAAAATCCGTTTAGTATCTAGGATTTAATAATTTAATTTATTGCAGGCTTTTTAAACAATGTTTCCAACAGTATATACTTATAGTTTTAATCAAATCGAATAAATTTAAGGTCTGCAAAATAATTATTTGGGTTTTTTTTAGAATCATTTAGCAAATTTTAAAAAAAATACCTTACAGCTTTTTATTTAAATTTTAAAAAATTGCAATATAATTAAAAATGCATAAAACTATACTTTATTAGAAATTGCATGCTAAGATGCCTCAAAGATAGAAGATTTATAAATCTAGATAGAAAACAACAAATTATATTTCAGTGTTTTGAATATCTAAATCCATTAACATATTTCTAGAAATGTAGGTTAATCAAAAGTTTTAAAATTAAAAAAAAAGTTACTAGAAAAAAATTAATTTATAATATATTAAGAATAAATAAAATCCAAAAACAAGAAAATATATTTTCACTTTAAGTCTACATTAGAAAAAAAAAAAAAAAAAACTGTTTAAAATGATTTAAATATTTTTGTGCTTCAAATCATTTTTATTTGATTGTATAAGGAAAAAATAAAAATAAAAAAATAGAAAAACTTATGACAATTTTGAAAAGTTTTCACTTATTAAATTGTACAAAAGAAACAGACTTTGTAAACACATTGTAAATAAACAATATGCAGATCTTTCAAAAAGTTTTACAATGTACTTAATCAACTAAACAACAGTATCTTTCATAATTTTTTTCCAATATATGTATATTAAAATAAAAAAACAAATAACTAAAAGCATGCAGAAATTTTTAATAAAAACATTCAAGAGAAATTAAAAATATAATAATATAAATAGAAATTGCACTATTCAGATAGAGAATCTAAAAATTGAAAGGATACATTATATAGAATATTTTACAACTAAGCATTATACAAATTATAACTTATTTACCAAATATCCACTCAAATTTTCGTTTTAATGTTGCAACATTCTATATGAATTATTTTATCTAATTATATTCATATCAAAATAAGCATTGCTCATTAAATCATCAAAAATACTTCAAATCTTTTTAAAACATTCAAATTTATAATTCTTACCAGACAATGGCTAGATGATCAGTTGACACCCATACACCAGGAATGGAAGAAGTCTATAATACTATAATAGTAAGTACTAAGCAAAATATTAGAAAAATAGAATAATTTTTAATCAATGAACAATATATAGTAAAATTTAAAATCAAATTGCATTCATTGGCCTATTCACAAAAATAAAAGCTTGTAAAAAAACATATTTATTATAGAAAGCCCAAGATATGTATCGGAATCATTTGTATAAAGTAGAACACAGATCATCTAATAAATTTAAATTTATAACACATTAAAAAAGTAACATATCTCTTATAATGTCAAAATCAGTGCATATCCAATATCTGAATTCTAATTTTAAATACAGGCAAAGGGAAAAAATATGTAAACATCTAACCATTCTTTCATTTTGATGATGACAAATTATGTGTGATGGAAAATAATGAACAATAATAATATGTAAAATAAGACTCATTTATATCACTACATGAAGTAATGAAATTGCATCACACATGAAGGATTTTTTTTTTTTTTTTTTTTTTTTAATTTTCAACAATAACCCTAATGTAAGGGAGCAATTTAAGGTTATTTTATCTTGTTACAATAAAAAAAAACTTTAAAAAATTTACAATTCAGAAGTAGAAAATTATGTATTAACTGTTATGGTCATCTCAAATTTGAATTCAGGAGACATAAAATATCACTCATAACTAATAGTCTACAGCCTGCACTTTTTATAATATTTATTTCATCAAAATTCTTAGATAAAGAAATATGATTAATGAAATTACCATATTACACTTTTTTTCAGAAGGCATAATAAACATTAAGAATAAAAAAAATATAATAATAAGTACTAATGTAGTTAACAAGCTGTATAAATTGATTCTAAATATAGTATTTTAATTACTATACATAATGTATGGTTAATAATATGTTAAAAAAATATTGTACCTAGAATCAGTAAAGTTCTAATACAACTTATTAGCAAGTAATTTTATACATATAAAACAGTGACAGTTTTTATACTTAAGGATTAATATTATATTTATTATAACTGATACATTACTAAATGTTTAAATACATGTCACAATACTGATCTTTTCACTTAACAAAGGAAAATTTATTTATTAGATAAAAAACACTAAACACATACCAAAACTTCAACATCTCTGACATTCTTGTGTTGAAAATTGTTTGAAGTTAAATCACTCCTCACCAATATATCCCTTTGGCCACCACCAATTGAAATGATTGGGATATCACTAAATCCTTTTTTGTTACGGTACTTCCAAGTTTCTTTACTTCCGGCATAGAAATTCACTATGGCAGTATCAGCAGCAATAACTATTAAAACAAAGGTAAATGTCTATAAATTTTCAGTCATAATTGTCTTAAACTATACACATTTGCAAAATCAAAAAGAAGAAAAATAAATAAATAATACTGAATCACATTTTCTACCTAAAATATCCTATATTATAAATATTAACTGGAAAAAATGATCACAAAAATGATTTAATTATATATAATTATAATAAATATCTCAATAATAAAATAATGCCTCATGTAATGAATAAAAAATACTTATGATGATAAATCTTTATAATTAACTATATAATAAATAAAAAATAATATAAAAATGCTATTTTTAATTTCTTTTTTTGAAATTGAGAGCATAAGAATCCTTAAAAAACAAATTTATATAAAATGGTCATAGATTTGTGTGAGAAGAGAAATACTTTATATCAGTATAATGGAAAAATTAAAATATATACCACATAAAAATACATATTATACACATTTTTTCTTTTTAATCTTGTGGAGTTAATTAGAACTTTCCTCTTTCTCAATGAAAGCAGAGGGAAAGATATATTATTGCATGCAAGGGGAAAAAATAGTAATATATATTATCAACATGACTTTGGTATTAATTCAAATAATAATATATTTTAAAATATTATTATCTTAAGAGAAATAAAAAAATTAAATATTTTATGAATATTTTATTTCTAAACCAAAAAAAAAAAAAAAAAACAGAATTTTAAATAAAAAAATTAATGACTTCAAAAACTGGAAAATTAACTATGTTATATCAGATATTTGAAAAAAATAAATAATAAGTAATACATTTAGAAATTTCTGAAAATATATTGCTTATAAGATTTTCAAGTAGAAAGAACTTTATGAATGTGCAGATATCCATGCATTATCTTTATTAACAATTTTTTTTGTAGTAGAAATTACAACTGAAAACCAATCAAACAATATAATAATACTTTTAAAAACAGTTAAAATACCTGGTTCTTTATGAGGTGCGGCTAAAGTAATAATTAGAGAAATATCTGCTGGATTAAAAGAAGGAAGAGAGAAAACTGCCTTGGCAATTACTCCACCCTAATAAAAGTAAAATAATATTAATGTGAAAAATGAATCGTCAAACTGTTAAACAAAGTGCATGCAATATATTAAGTAGTTTTATTATGTGATTAAAATGCAATGCAAATATATATAAATATTATATATATATTTGCATCAATAAAAGTACAGACTTATGATTGCAAAGCTTAGAATACACATAATTTTTTTTTTTAAATCATATTTGTTAATACTAACTTTAGCTTACAAAAATTAAATAATGCTATATTATCATTATCAGCATTATAAAATTCTATTTTCTCTTCTTTGTGAGTATAAATGAAACAAAATTGTTTTATTTTTTAAAGAAAATATTACGTTATATCAAATTGCTTATAAATAGAATAATAAAAAAAAGTTATCACATATAAAATAATAGTAACATAAGATATTTTACTACATATTTTTCTTCTACTTATACATTTGTATTAATATATATTTCTAGTAATACTCACTGTCTGTATTTGCATTACATAAATTATTAATCACTATTAATACATCTTCCTAAAACCACGTATAACACAAATATTAGAAATAAACATAATAGAAAAAAATTAGGATTTAAATCATAAAAAAAATATGTATCAAAATTTTTAGTTCGTTTTAAGCAATTGCAGTTAATTAACGTTATAAAATTTTTATGCAAAAAAAAAAAAAAAGCCATTAAAATAAAGATTACAGTGTGCAAATTAATATATATATAAATTTAAGAGGAAAAATTAATGAAAATTAGAAACCAGCTTTGTTAAACAATTTCACACTGCTTTTATGAAAAAGCAAACAAGTAGTAAAAATTTTTGTAGCAAATTAAAATTTGAGAAAAATTGACAAAACAAATATTTTTAATATTTTATTATTTTCATAAATAAGTTCAAAAACATCATTAAGAATTATGCCATACCATTGAATGCCCAATCAATGTTATTTTCTTCTCTGAAGAATAGAGGCTTTGAATATGTTTGATGCAAGCAAATACATACTCTAAAATAAGACATTAAAAACTTAGAAATAATATAAAAATATCTAACTTGAGAAAATAATATACAAAGGGACAAAATACTAAAAAATCATTAAATTAAATATAAATAAAATATTTTGATGTTTGTTTAATACAAAAATTTATGCTGTTTTAACAGATTTAAGTTAAATATTGAACAAAAAGAAGAAAAAAAAATTCAATATTTTTATTCTTTACTGATTGCAAAAATTCAGAAAAAGTATATGACCTTTTATAGTTAACTTACTGATATTTTTAAGCATATCAATTAAGAATATACTAATCATCTAAGTTCAAATACTTTATTTTTACTTCAAAGATTAATCACTATTTGTAGTCAAGTATTCAATCTGAGATTTTGTTTTATGAATAAGTTAAGTAACAAAACAAAGATTAAATAAATACTAAACACATATTGGAATTAAACACTTGCAAATGAAGATTATTCCATGTTATTTATTATTATCATAATAATTTTATAATTTTTAAATGCATCTAAAGTTTATTTTATACAATGTTAAAAAAATACTTTCCTACATTTTTTATTTCAAAAATAATTTTGAAAACTAAACAATAACCCCAGAAATTTTATAAACAATGTTTTCCTAAGAGATTATAATAAACAAGCTATCACATATTTCTGGATATAAACAGATAATGCAATTTTTTTTAAATTTGCCTAAAATACAAAATTGCATAAAAGTTGAATTAAATATTTACAAAAATATCCTGTGTTACTCAAACATGTAGTCATGTGTCAAAAAATACTGCTAAGCTGGTAATATGGGTTGAATATTTTCCACTCATGTTGCTATATATAAAAGACTAATAATACATGCATAATAGCTTTAACTCCAGTAACTCTATCTGAAGCTAGCACATTTTCCACATTCATTTGCTTTCTTGTATAAGCTGTTGTATCTGTGCAATTTTTTTTTTTTTTTTTTTTTTTTGCTTTTTGCCATTTTTGTAAAACACATGGTTCAGATTTTTTTTTTTTTTTTTTTTTTTTTGCGAATATCGACAAAATTGTGACAAACTTTTTAAGATTAAAATTATGTAATCACCATTAAAAAATTATAGTTTGCATTCATACCATATTCTTTTGTCTTAAAATAATGATTACTCAGTTAACTAGTTATAACAAACAATTCTGAAAATAAAACACCAAATTTTCACAAAAATAATGATTTTTTTTTCATTGCAATTAAATTTTTTTAAAAATAGAAATTATAAGAATAAAGGTTCTCTATATATTCTTATTAAATATCAATAATATTACTAAATATATACTTGGTGACATTTAGCAATATACTACTTGCACTCCACAAACAAATAAATTTTTGTGAGTTTAATGAATAGAGCCCAACCTCCCCTCCTTTGTGTAACGCAGCTTTAGGCAGTTTCAAAATTCCTGGTTTATACACAAAAATATAAGGAAAGTAAAAGTGATTTGAAAAATTTCTGTTAAACAAAACTATTATTTGATCTTTTTTGAATAAGAAGGGCATTGTTATAACTTTCTAAACCTTTATAAATAGATATAAAATAACAAAAAATTTAGAAACCATTAAAAATTAGAAAATTTAATGATGCTCATGTTACTAGTAAACAAAAGAAAATTCCCACCACAATTTTCAACACTTAGCAAAATACTTCGGTTTTTATGGAATGAATGCTGAATGTTATCAATATGTTCAGCCATATAAAAAAATATAACTAAGCATGGTATATTATGTCTTACTGCATGAGATTAGTGTTATACTGTGATATCTTAACCTTTTTTCCTTCAGATTCCAAAATTAAATTGGCAAAACATATTTCATATGTATCACATGATTATCATTATCTCTAACAATTAACAAAACCATTATTTAATAAAATTAAAAAAGAAAAAAAAATATTCATATAAATATCGCAGAATTAAATGAGAGAAAATATATGAATTAAAAAAATAAGAAATAAATACAAAATATTGTGTTCTAAGCAAAAGTAAGCATTACCAGTTTGATCTTTTAATGTTCCACCATACAGAGCAGATATCTCCTATAAAATAAATACTATACATGTAACATTTTTAAAATTTAAAATAGAAATAAATTCAATTTATAAAATTTAGACAGAACATATTATAATAACATAAATGACAAAAACCTTTTGCATTTTTTCAATGCATGATATGAACTATAGAATAATACCTATATTTAAAACTATTCTTCATATTAAATTCTAAAATAACAGCTGGATGGAACCCTCTTAAAATGTGAATAATTCAGAATTTAATAAATAAGTAATAAAATTTAAAAATATTAATAAACTTACTTCATTAAAATCAATTGTAAAAAAATTGAAAAATATATTAGTTTGTAGGGAATGCCCCATTCGTAGAGCTACAGATCCAAGTGATCTGACTTGACGATGGCTTCCAGCATTACCAGGAATAAAAAGGACTGGATTACCTAATAATTTGCCTTTTCTGAAATGTTAGAAACAAAATTCAACTGATTTATAAAGTTGTGAAGTAAAATAATTTCTATCCTGCAGTAAGATATATTTGTTAAAATTTCTTATGAAAGCTCCAAGAAAAAGTTGATTATTTACAAGTATTATTTTATTGCCAATATTTAATTTTTACATCTGCATTCAGTGAATTATCATGCATTAAAAACTGTTCAAGAAATTTGCAATTGAAAATTGAATTATCTATTTATTATTTATGATAATTACTTATAAAAATAAAAAAAGGGAGAACCCCCCTCCCCCCCCAAAAAATATTTATAATTAATGAAACATTCTAATGTAAATTAACAGAATATTATATTTGCTCAGAAATACAAATTTTAATTTGTTGATATCAATTGTTAATTTATAAGGCATATATACAAAAATATCTTATGGTAATAAAGCATTACATAATTTTGTCATTGCTATGCTACAAAGGATATTTTACAGCTAAATTTCATAAGTTTTAGCTTTAGGCATTAAATTAGTTCTAAGAAGATATATGAATACATAGAAAAGTATAGGGATAAATGCTGTTAGAAGACTGATTATTCAAATATGTGACTTCTTTTCCTATGCTTATTACAACATGCATTGCAGAGAGTTTAAAACATTGGTAAAGAAATAAGTTTTATCTATAAAATTCAGTTTCAGTTTAAATAATAGGATGGTTAATGAGTACTTAGAAAGGTATAATGCACTTTTTTTAAATATCTCAAAATTAATAAGAAAAACATTCAGGATCTTCATTAAAAGATGAGAGAGGGGATCTCACAGTAGAAATCTATAATTCTGTAAATTATTTTTTAATAAAAATAATTAAATTCTTTTTTAGAAAAGCTTAAAAACTAATAATTTGTATAATAAATCATGGTAAATCACCTATTAAAATAAATTCAATAGAAAAAATACTTACTCAAGTTCTTCAAAATATTTCCTAAAAATTACAGAAAAAAAAAATCTTTTATTCAGAGGAAAAACAGCCATTACACACAGTAAAATACTTTTTTCAAATATTTATCATACTTTATATTGACTTATTTAAATGAAAAAAAGGGAAAAGAAAAATAAATAAACATTTCTTAATATAATAATAAATATAAGGACAAAGTTCAAGAGAATTTATTTTTAACAATCTTGTTTTGAAATCATGTAGAAACGATTAAACATGAATAATTCAAAACATTTTATATTTCTTATACATATTTATAATTATTGTCCAACCAAAATAATTATAAATACATATAAGAAATCAAATTGTTTTTATCTATGTAAACACATGTTCTAATCTTAAATAGTTCTTCAGGAAATGTTATTTCTAAATAATTAAATTGGCAGTAAACAAATAGAATATGAAGTTAACAATTAAAACATGACTTAAATGATGTTAGAACTGAAAATTTTGCTTACCCTTCTCCATAAACATACAATTTATATCTTGGAAATTGTTTAGCAATATCATATTTCAAAGGAATATTCTATGAAATAAAGAAAGTATGAAAATGTTATTTATTTAATATGGCAAAAAATAATTTTTAAAATATTGAACAATAACACACTTAATTTCACAAATATCTAAAAATGAAATAATAAACATAAAAAAAATATTAAACTTATTACATCTTTACAATTTTAGATAAGTTTCCATTTATCAAGATCCCAATTTTCATCAAGCTTGCATGTTAGCATGATTCCTTTAGATCAATCATGACAATTATCACTATGATATGACAAATTTTTGACAGAAGTTCAGTTAATATTAAAGAATAATATTTTGTTAGGAGTTAAAATATAAAGACTTTTTTTTTAAAGTAATTTTTAAGAGATGTTTTTCTTCCCTCTTCTGTTTGTATTCTCCAGAAAATGCAATGAATTTAATACAAGTAAGTATTCCACATGCTAGAATTGACTCAGAAAAGCCAATTTCCATTTTCAGCAAATTTTGTCAAAATTTTATATGTTCTTTCAAGGAGCACTAAAATAATATTAGAATAGTTGCAAATGATTAATTATATACACAAATTTCTGAAGATTTTTACAAATACAACATTTGAAACTATATTTTAGCATGTAATGAAGATATATATTCTACATTTAAAGAATCCGCAAGCATTTAAAAAAAATAAATATGCTATATAAATTCATAATTTTAAATTTAGAAGAAAAATAAATTGAACTAAATGTATTTGATTTTTTTTATTTATTTTGTATGTGAATCATGTAAATTTTTTTAAAAAAATTAGTTAAGCATAATTGATTTACACCATGAATAAAATACATCTATCATGTAAAAAAAAAAAAAAAATAAAATAAAAATAATAAGCTATATTTTAAAAGCTACTTAAAGATCTTTTCCTTTTTTTTTCTGTCTAAATTAAGAGAACCTAGAATTAATTTAAACATTTAAAATCATTCTATAATATTTCAGATTACTCCACTTTAAAACATAGATATATTTAAAAAATTTGAGATGATTTTTATTCTATGTGATAACCAATAAAACACACTTTCAAAGTTTTGAACTGTGTCTAACAGACTGTAAAAATGCAAATAAATAATGCACTATAAAACCAGACTTGCTTCATCATAAAAGAATGATAGAATATATGTTTTCAATCATCTAAGGTCGAAAATATCTATTTAGTTTCACATATTCTAGAGTCATATTTAGGATTATTTATATGTGAGTATTAATGCATGATAACAATTCTGGTAATTTCTCAATAATTCATCATATTATCTAATACTTCGCTGAAACTATGTTTGAAATTTAAAAATATTATAAACTGTAAATACTCAAGTATGCAACACAATAGATCCTTCATAACAAACAATAATAATAATAAAAAGAACCTATTATTTTCGTTCTACATGTACAATACAACGATACTGTGACTCGCGAAAAAAAAAAAAAATGACAATATGAAGTAAAGCTTCAAAGTATTTTCATTGCCGTTAAAAAAAAATCGTAACAAAAATTGAAAGATTTTTTTAATATAAATTCAAATTAAATAATTAGTTCAAATTATTTAACTACCTTGTCCCCAGTTAACAAATTCCAAATCTAAGGAAAGTTAATAAAAAAATACAAAGAAAATATTTCACATATGAAGTTTAAAAATTTCACAAACTATAAAGAATATTTGGAGAAATGAAAACAGAACAAAATTATTAAATAAAAGTAAAGTACCAAATATTCTGGATATTCAAACATGTAAGTCATCTCACACATGTTGTTTTCATGGTTGTTCACGTAGTGGAAAACTCCATAAAGAGAAAATATAAAGCATAGTACCGGCAAAAGAAATTTAATGTTTACATCCGATATCTCCATTTTGGTTTTTGTTTATTGACAAGGTTTGACAACGGGATAAGTTGAGTTGTGTTCTACCTTCTAAAAATGCAATTTTGTATTTGGCTTTACCAGCGTGTGGATGTAAAATCAAACATGAAATTCTGTCAAATTAACTAATTATGAGTACAAATTTAAGTAAAAGGCATTAAATAAAATGTTTTTTTTTAATTTCTCGCATCGGAGGAGAAATTATTAAAACTGAAAAAAATTCCGAACTCGAAAATTTGACGAATCTTTTTGTTTCTGGACATACTTAACAACTGTGATCGAGAAAAATATTTTAATCTATCAGTTTGTGAAAAACCTACTCAAACGGAATGAGCTAGATGAATAAAATTTTACATCCGCTATTACACCAAAATTATATATTTGTTTCAAATCTTACAAGGTGAGGGAATTTGTTGGAAATTGAGTTCGAGATGAATTCTAGTGTAATAATAGTATGCCTTTAGGATGTAAAATATTAAATATATATTAAACTATTCATGAAAATATTAAAGCACATTAATCAGAAAATGACCCACAAATTTTCAGTATAGCTTATATACTATACTCTGTTTCACCCTAACTTGGCAGTAGTGTATATTCTAGGCATGCCGAATCACAGTCTCTGTGAGGGGAACTGGGTTACTTTAAACTATAAAGTTACTAGAAATGCAGATCGCTGGCGGATCTTTATCTCGCAAATTTTTCGCCAAATAGTAAATATTTATTAACTTTATTATATTATCATTTTAAATCAGATAATTAATTTTTTCCTTATTTTCATTATTTTGTTCAATATTATTGATACATTATTTTAATAAATCATTAAAGTTATTTCATTTCGTTTCATCGTTTCTCAAAAGAAAACCCTAATATTCTGTAAAGCGTAGTTCGGTTAATGTTTTTAGAAAAGATATCTGTATCATCGTTGACATCTTTTAAAACTTTATCTAATGTTGGGATCTCATTTCTACGAATAAATGCATGGATTTTTCGTCAGATACAGGATAATGTAAAATCATCATATTTTAATGTAAAATCATCATTTTTACATCATCATATTTACTTTTTCATAAGATAACCTGAATATTTACCTACTGAGCCTGGTCGCTTCTTTCCAGGGGTACTTAAAGGACTGGGTGCCTTTATTTCTGTTTTCATGTTGCACTTTTTGTTGATTTCACTCGTCTTGAAGGTGTGCACAGCGTATTCGGCGATAACACTTTTTCTTTTTCTGACATTTTAGAAGTGAATAGAAAAGACAAATCGAATAAATATTCAACAATCAAAACTAATAACTACTAATGTGATTAATAGTATCAAAAATATCAGCTGGTAAAAAAGCGAGAATAAAAAAGTACGAAAGATGATAATGGTTGGGAACTAAATGAAGCTGAGTTGGCGGAGACGTAAAAGAAAAGGGCGCCAAATAGTTGACCTTGAAGACCGGTTCTAGCCAAAGTGGAATTCATTATGTCAATCGGTTCATTTTATTCGTTCGCTTTATTTACAAAACACTTAACAAATAAACACTTCTAACTTGAGAATAATTTTAAATACATACGGATAAAAAAAGGATTTCTGTAATTTATGATATTAATTGATAAATTTCTGAGCATTTTAACTATTATAAAGTCGGAATTGATTGGGAACTCTTACCCAACGCGGAGTGTCACATTTTCTGCCTTTTACAATACTGCCAAGTTGGGGTGAAACAGAGTCTAATAATGAGTCACCGTCAACGTCACCGACTACCTAAAGAACGCAGTCGATAAGGCGCTGGCCTAGCATTCACAAGATCAAAATTCGATCATGGACTAGTTTTTTTTTTTTTTTAATAAATTTTTATTTGTTTGTTTTCTTTTAAAATTATTTCAAATTAATTTAACAATTTGCAAATAGTTTTAATACATATTTTTTCATTTTTTTAGGGAAAAATAAATGTTTATTCTTTTTGAATTTTGAATTGTGATTTAATTTTAAGAGAAAAATAATTATAAGTTTACATTCGTTTTTAAAAAAAATATTCAAAATGACGTAAATTAAATTGACAATTTAAAAATAATTCTTATTAATATGTTACTCACTTTCGTATGTCAAAAGAAATAAAATGTTTTGTCTCTTAATATGCAAATTTTAGTTTAATTTTTAAAAGAAAAATAATTTTGTTCATACATTACTTGAATTATAATTTAAATTTTAAGTGCAAAAATAATTATGAATATAATTTTAACAATAAAAAATAATTTAAATTATTATATTCATCTTAAAATCATCAAAAGTTTAAAATTTTTGGATTTCAGTAACGACAAATTATTTGTTGAACTCAATGAAGTTGTTTTTATATCGGAAATAAAGAGAACAGCTGAAATTAATCAAAATATATCAGCAAACTTTCTCAGTATTAGTAATCGAAAATAAAGTAGAAAGCAGGTGTTAAGTTATGGGATGCATAAGCAGACGATTCATAATTTTTTGATAATAATATATCGTTTCGTTACGTTTAATAAACTTCGCACGTTGCCCGATTTTCTGAAAAAAAGAGATATTTTTTGGAAACAAATGAAATTTGTATTCCATTCGATCTTTTTAAGGTTTCTCTTGTGGTTAATCATTATTTATCAAATGGGCAAAATGTTAAAATATACCTATCTTGTTTCCAGTGTTTTTACGATAATTGTTATTCTAGTTCTTGCATATTACATAAAATTATTAAAATATTTTTATGATGGCAAATTATAATAAATATTAATTAGAATTACTAAGTTATATTTGTAATTATTTTTCCTGTTTAAAAATAAAATTATGATATATCAAGTATTAGGTGAACGAAGATTTATTTTTCATTATAAAAGAGTTGCATATTAATTAAAAATATTAATTGTTAGTTTTATTTAAATATTTTTTTTAAAAATAAATATACTTTCATAGGAAGGAAGGAAGGAATGAGGTTTGTTTTCCGGCGTATGCTCCTGAACGGATTCTTAGCTTGTGCCGGGTTCACAAAAATCAAAACTCGAATATCACAAAACTGTTGCATCAGCATTTAGTATCAACAAACACCAATAAATAAAATTTTTCTAATTACCAAAACGCTGGAACATCAGATTCTTTTAATCCGTAAGGTTGACATGGAACTAAATAAATTCGCTTGTGACAAATTAACGTTCGCAGTTGTAAGAAAACAATTTTAATTAAAACTCATATTAAAAGAGTTCTGAAAGATTTTGCTTAAACTATCGTTTGCGTTTTTTACAGGAAATTGTTAAGTTGAGGTTTAAATTGAATCATGTACGCGAGAATTACTTTAATTATTTTTCTTTTAAAAATTAAATTGTAATTCAGGTATTAAGCGAAAGTATAATAATTTTTTCACTCAAAAATGAATATCGCTTTAATATTCAAATGAAATTATATAAATTTAATTTTATTAATGCAACTTTGAATATTTTAAAAAGAAACGTATTCATATTTAAAATGATTTTTCTTCTAAAAATTAAATTATAATCCTAGAATTAGGATTACAAATATTTATTTTTGCATTAAGAAATGGAAAACATATTAATTAAAACAGTCTATAAATTGTTAAATTAATTTGAAAAGAAAAACAGAACAGAACTTGGACTTGCCAAGAGACGGTCTGTGACGGTGACTGATTGTTAGTATATTTAATATACTGGAAGTTTCCGAACCATTTTCTCAAAATTGTCTGACTATTGCGCTTTAATATTTTAATGAATGAACACCCTAAAGGCATACTATTATCATACTAAATTTCATCCTGAAATCATTTTTCCAACTCTTGCCCTCTCTTTGTTAGACAAAATCCTTTTAATGTTTGATTTCTGTCTGTCTGTATATTCATGAATCATTCTTAAGATATATGAGATATATAAGTACAAAAAAACAAAAAAAAAAAAAAAAACACTAAATGAAATGAATGTATGTATTTTATCTATTATATAATTTTTATATCATAATTTTAGGCTGGTAGTAAATTTTAAGCTCAACTAGTTAGGGACAAAATGTGTACTGGATTGCTTTACGACAAAATTAAACAAATCTAAATAAATAAATAAAAAAAAGCTGTGTTGTGGAAATATATGAAAAAGTCGTGGAGTGAACCCAATTGCTGATTTTTGAACGGTATTGCGAGGATTTATTGGAATATCATATTTTCAAAAAGCAGAGAAATTCTAAATAATACATTTAACCGACGAGTTCACAGAATGCTCATATCTATCATTAAATCAGTTGAACATTTTTTAATTTTAAAATTAGAATATCCATTTTTTCTATTGGCTGGAAAGCAGTTTAGAACGATGGCTACAATTCTCCTGAGCATTTTTAACTAGATGAAAACGAATTGAAATTTCAGATCAAGAAAAAAGCGAATGAAAATAGAATTTCAAATTTTTTAGAATTTTTGAAAATTTATGAACTGTTTTCGAAATTTTTTTTATCGTTATTCATTAAAAAAGCTAATTCTCAATAGAAACTTTATTCAGATATTAAATTTCATAAAGAAAATATTTAGAAAAAATGTCATTTTTTATAGCGAGTATACACACAAATAAATACATAAAGAAATTTACAAAATTGTTCATTAGTTTTATATTTAAAGCTTAATCAATCGGATATTTCACTTTAATTAAGGTTACACATCTGAAAAGCGTAAGAAATAAATTTTCTGGAATGGCATAATTTTCTAGATCGTGAAACAAACGTTTCAGAATTTTCTTCCTCTTGTATTGATTATAGCTATTTCACACAAATTTGCCTCGTTTCATTGGATCGGATTATTAAATCAAAGATGAAACATATAAATACTTTAACTGCAACCGAGAAGGAAATTTTTGTACCTTCTAGAAAGCGACCTATTGTCTTGCGTCAGTTGTTTATGGTCACATAAATTTTCACATTAATCAAAATTATTTAACATCTAAAGCACAGATATGTATCAAATTTGAAATCAGATCCTTCAAGTGATAGGCCAACTTTCGGTTTCTATTTTCACGGCATGTAAACAAGATCAGAAAAATATTGACTTAAATATATAAAACTTAGTATGTGATTTTGTAATTAGAATTGTAGTTCTGTATCTTTGATTTTAATTGGTGAGAAAAAAGGCATCCAAAATATATTTTCGGTTTTCTGCTAACTTGCATACTAACAGCAATCCAGCAATTAATTGCTAAATATCGCACAATGGTAGGCTCTTCCGTAGCTCTTGTTTCCTAATGGATTGAGGTTAATAATAGCAAACATATTTATTAGAGAATATACGAGAAAGTTTCTAGGAAATCACTCGCTTTGATTTTCCTTGAATTGAAATTAGTTTTGCATTTAAAGTTGAATTAATTTTAATACACTTTTTATTATGTTCTCGACTCTGATTAGCTTTCAGCTTTTTTAATCTCACCAGTAATAAAAACTTTGAGAACATTGGAATTCTACGATCATTGAACAGTGCTATAACATTCTCAAAAGATATTTTGAATCAAACACATACAATTGTACAAAAACAATTATTTTATTGCACTATGATGTCACAAAATATATATATATGGCACTTTAACAATAATACTGTATTAAGGTAGCGGAAGGCAGACGCAACACACACAACGATAAATTCTCTCACAATGGCAAATGCATTTTGAAGTTTTCTACATAAGTGATTTCATTCAATAATAGGAAGTCATGATAAAACTTTTTCACTATATTAATTTTCGGAACAATAAGAAAATAAATAATTTTTAAGATAACTATGGTTCTTATAAAGGAAGAAATTCATATATACTCCATGCAAAAAAAATATCATGTTATTTTCCATCATTTTATTTATGGAATTTCATGTTGATTCCATCGCACATCTTGTAGGTTAAGCAGATGAAGATATGAGTTATCGAATGATAGTGCAGTTGCGCTTTTCATGCATGCGATGATGCATGAATTAATTCCATTAAATATGATCATGGAAATGAAGCTATGAGCTAATGAAGTCGGAAACTGAATGTAAACAAATTTTTTAAAAAATGTTTTCGTTCAGTCATATGCTAATGTGTTTTTAAGAAGACCAGGACAAAATTAAAAATAATACTCCTGAAATAATAAAAATCCTATTTATTATAATCCTTGTTAATCACTTTAAAATAAGTTCAAACAAATGCATGTTTCTATATTTCTTAAAAATTTAATGTTTTAAAGAATTAAAAAAAAAAAAAGAGGACATTTTTACCATTTTGTAAAAATTTCATTTGAAATCCATCGACAAAATAAATAAATAAATGTAAATAATTTTTCAAAATATACGGTCTGAGTGGCAACATTTAGCTATATCAGAAGATAACGGGTTCAAGACCTGATTCGATCGAAGATCCAAGATGTTTACTGGCCCGATGCATATTAAAGTCATAAAGGTCAAGCGTTCTCCTCTCAAATTGTATAAATGTTTCAGAATTGAGGCTCCGGCTGAAATATCGTTTTTTTAAATCTAATCAAATTTTAAGATCCATTACAAATAACAGCATTTTTGAAATTGCAAAAGAGGATGTTAATCTAAGAAACTGAAACTCTCAGAACGATTCAAAATTAATTAAATTTAAATTAGCTATAATCCAAAATTATAATTTCGAACTTGGTGACTTTTCAACGAAAATAGATGATAAGGTATTTTATTTTAGAGTGATTTGTATAATAATGTTGTTCCATCTAAATATTGTAAATATAATTCAGAATTGGAAAAGAGGATAAATTTGTTTTTAATATTATACTAATTCAGTAACAAAAAAAAGTCGTATTATTTGTAAGCATTTACTTCGATTATTCAAATGCTTCATTTAAGGTTAAACTTATTTTAAAGGAATAACAATATTAGGATGGCAACATTGCAACAGTTTTCACTCTTAAATGTGTGAAAAAATAATAAAAACATAGAAGTGACTTTTTTTTCGGTTGTTCCAGTTAATACCTCTAATAAAACTAATGTTTGTTTTTACATTCATCCAGTGAAAGGATATATTTGCTGGAAAAGGAAACAGTGCCATATAAAAATTTGCAACGGCGAATTTAGGCCTTTTGTAGCCAACACTAGGCAGTGCATACAGTGAGGTCTTTCTTTTAATAAATTCATGAAATTAATTTCACATTTCAACGCATTTTTTAACTTAACATCATGTTAAAAATTTATTTTACATTAAATTTTTATTTTAGTACTTTTGTAAAAATTCTCATGTTTTTATTTACTTATAGTTACTCTTGACAGTATGGCATCCATATTTGTACATTCTATTATGTAAGTAGACTTTTTGAGATTATAAATACTATTATGATTAAGTAAACATAAGGAAACAGATAGGAACCTATCAATTATAACAAATTTTTCATAATATCTTAATTATAATCCATAGATTTTCTACTTTTACAAATTTTTTATATGACACCTAGGCAAGAAACTTCTTTTTAATCGGCCTGACTAGACCTTCCTCTTAACCCCAGTCACTGTAAGCTGCCTAGTCAGCCTAGCAGTTAAACTTCCCCTGAGAATTTGTATTATTTATGGAACCTAATGCAGATTTTTTAAAAACTACTTTAAAGTAAATTGGTCTATTTCTAGGCAAATTCGAGGAATTCTACAGTTACAAATAACTGAAAATAAGGTAGAGAGCAGGTATTTTAACTGGAAACATACGAATCAGACTCATTTCAAAATGATAAATTTTTAAAACAGAAATTAATCCGGATTTAATTATTGCCGTAAAATGATTACATCATCAGAATCATAGTAAAATTAAGAATCTGAAAATCGGATAATTTTCGCAGGAATCCGTTTCTTAGAAGACAAAGACAATTGTCAGAAATTTAAACCTAAGTAAGAAGCTTGAGATGGTACGAAATTTTCATTTATCAACTCATATATTTCATTTTCAAGCACAAAGTAGATTTAACAGAAGCCCAATATATTAATTTTACTATATAACGGTTCTTTATAAGGAAAAACAATACATAAAAAATAGATGACCATTCTTAGCAAATAACAATTATACATATAATTTATGCATTACAAAATACTAATGTTAATGTACTATCAACATTCTTTCATTGTGTTCATATAAATATAGTACAATTTCTCTCCATTAGGCAATTTTTGACATAGAATATGCTCTTTCTTTAGAATAAATCGAAGAAAATTGTAAAAGAATTGCAAATATTTAAATTTCAGTCACGTGATTTTCTTATTTACAACACCTGTTGGTTACTAAAACACAATTGTATCATCTATGTATTTGAGATAATAAGTAAAACCAAGGAACCATTCACCCTGCTCCAACCGCTGGTTTGATTCCGCCGATTTTTGCTTTGCCTGAAAGCTTAAGTATTCCAGATATGTTATTAACGTTCGTTTGCTCTCCTGTACCCTCCATTTTAAAGATAATTTTTTAAAACATTATTTTACTATATATTTTCAATGGGCAAAATTTACGCTAGTCTTCCCCAGCAGTTAAGTTATCAATGGTTGTCTATTTCCCTTCTTTCAATTTCTAGAAATACTGCAAAAAGGAAAAAAAAAAAAAAAATTACAGAGTTTTTAAATCGAAATTGGATCTATTTTGAAAATTTCCTTTGCCAAATTGACAATTTCACCACTCTAAAGTAAAGTTAACCAATCAGAATACTATATCATTATTTTGCAATGATACGTGTTTACTTTTTACTGACATTACTGTAATATTCTTACATTGCATTTTTTGGTTATGGTATGATGTAATTCATTGAAGTTGATCGACACCATTAACTTATCTTTTTAACATTAGCCGTTTTCGGCGACTACATTAATGATAATAATATAATCGTTTCGACGAGTTTTAATGAAAAACTTCTTAGAAGATCAACTAAAAAGAGCGATTTGAAATTATGATTGCATAATAATGCGAAAGCACTTTGATTGGTTAACCGTGTTTGCAACGGGGCAAAATCGGTCCAATTTTTGAAAGGGCTTTTAATTAGCTTTGTTTTATCCCTCGGAAATTGTGGTGAAAGGGTAGGCGATCTTTGATGACGTAACAAGAGTTTTCATATGAAATCAAAACTGCTGAAGTTTATAGATTAGACATTTATTTAAAGGTTGCGATTTGAGGATTCTGTTGCTGTATTTCCCCCGCAGAATGTGCAATATTATTTTTGGCATTTCTTCAGAGGATAGAAAATAGGGAATATTGATGATTTATCAAGTTGTCGTTAATTTTCATACTAAGCAAAAATTGGCGAAATCATATAGAGGTTGGGAATGGGAACTGGTTCTTTGATTTTTCTGGTCATTTTAAACATATAGATGGTGGATAAACAGCTGGTCATGGAAGGCAGCTGATTAAATTGTATTTTATCCTTTTTTCTGATCATTCTCTGCCTGTATCGTATTACATGCTATTTAAAACATGGTAGTTAAACATAATATTAGTTAAATAATATATAACTAAATAGCAGTTATGAAAAGCATATTATACGCCTATCTGTCAATGTCATTCTAGTACATTTTTTTCAATGACATCGATCATATTTTATAAAGAAGGACATTTTTTATATTCAATCTCTGTCAGTCAAAATTTTTGGAAATTTTACGAAGGCCATAAAGTTTTGTTGATAACTATAGAAATCTTTGGATTGGATATCGGAACTACCTCATTCTGAGTTTGCTGATAAGGATTGAAACTAGGACTCGGTTTCCCAAGGGCACTGATGACTCGATTCAGTTCTGATTCTACACTGTTGCGAGCTTTTCGGTACCGACACATGTCGGTGCTGCTAAAGATCACAATGACTAATCCCATAGCCACGCATGTAGGTCCACTGATGATGACTGATGTTTCGTTGTTGTTCACTGCGGATGGACGCCTCGGGGACAGGGTGGTCACTATTAAGCCAGTGCCCAAACATACTAGGATTACTCCTCCGGCGAACATACAATAAGCTGTTTTGATTCTGGAGTTTCCAATAGGATGGTACATAGACGAAATTACGGAATTTGTCCGTTTCATCCTGTTGTTTGCAATAGGAAACTGCATTGAATTATGTATAAAAATCTTAGTTACATTCTAATAAAATTCGTTGTTGATTCGATGAGATTTTGTTTAACATCAGATTCTGTATGAGTTTCTGAAAGGTAACAAGTGGTTTCCATCATTTTATATTCGTTATATATTTGATAAATTTTGAATCGAAAGTACAACACTGCATAGCTGTAAACACATTTTCTCGAAAACAGAGAAACACTCTACTTAAAAAAATAGGAAATTTCTGAAGTTGAAAACCAGGACACTATCAACGAGATCTATTATGTAAAAGTATCGAATCTTTTCTTTAAAGATTTAACTTCTTTGCTTTGAAGTATTCCAATAGATAAAAATAAATAGACATTGAACCTAAATCAGCATGGTGGCTCACTTTAAATAAGATCTAGGCCATAAAAGTATTATATAAAATGTTTTAGTCATAATATCTTTTCTTCCATCTTTTTCCAGTCATATAATACACGCCATTATATTAGACCAAGGTATGAAACAGCTGAATAATATTTGAGATTCGTTTTTCATGTAGCCAACTCTTACTCCCATTTCAATGTCAATAATTGGAGACTGCAAAATACTAGAAAAAAAAAGAAGTAATATTATAAATGTGAAAATATAACTTCGTAAAAATATGCTTAATTTTTTAAATACGTGAATAGAGTATTCCATTAACAAAGTCTGTAAAATTTTAAAAAAATACTACGCACAAATGGATGATGATAAGGAAATCTAAAGCAAACATTAATATTTTTATCGGATAATGAATTTTAAATATTATATGTTTAAGAATTGTTTTATCATTCTATTTTTTGAATATTCTAAGGTATAACATTTTATAACTTTACTAAATCATAATTATTGATAAGCTGACGCATATTCGATCAATTAAAAGTAGTTTTCAACTTGATACATTCAATTAGAGATGGGGGGGGATATGGTAGTTATAAGTAAAGAAAACATATTGTATGCTAGAAATGGGCAAAAGTTGAACAAAAATTTAAAAGAGATCCGAACTTATAGTTCGAAACTTAGACATAATTCAGCTTTCTTCATTTTATTTTTAAAGTTTTTTCTTTAATACACAGCAACAATAACGTGCACGTAAAATAGTACAGATAATCATCCAATGGTTAGTGGATTACTATTTGTTTGAATCCGAATATAATGATATATATATATTTGAGTTGTATATTTTGCCAATCTAGAAGATATTTTCTACTCAAATTACATTAGTTAACAATATATCGGTCACAGTTTAACAGAATAATAGCCCGTCTATACAGGCCTATCTTCTAATATATTTAATATTGTAGCAATTTGTGGGTGCATAAATTAGTAATTAAAGGAATAAAAAGCATTATTGCGAAATATGTTTTAAAATTATTAAAATCAGAGAAAATTTACAGGAAAATAAATTGGTGTCAATGGAAGCTTACATTTGAATTTTAAAATTATGTAAAAATGATTATTGTCCAATAATCTGTTCCAAAGTTGGTGAGAAAACGTTAAGATTTTATTTAGTTTTTGAAATTAAAAATCCAAATAAAATTTTTAAAAACTATTACTTAATAAGCTCATATCATTTAAGAAATAATTACAAATAAAAAAACCCTATGTCTAAAATATATTTAAAAATATTTAAAAAATTTAGTAAAATTAGAAAAAAAAACGTATAAAAATAAAGTTATCAATAAAAAAAACTTATTTTTTAAACGTTTAAAAGGTTTAAAAGTTGCTTTTGTTCTTTGATATTCTCTGATGTGATTCAGAAAAAATGTAATTTTTTAAAAGTAAAAATGTTGATTTTTAATTAAAATTCTATTAAAATTTTTTAAAAATCTTATCAGTGTAAGCTTTGCTATTCAAGAAGTAACTATGTGCCAAATGTAAGAGCTCTAGATCTAATTGCCTATTCTATAGAGCATTTGAAACAATTTTTCATCGTGCGTATCTCAGTTTGCTGATAATAGTTAATCTATAAATATTATCATTTAAAAAACACCAAAAAGAATAAGTTTTTAATAATTTCTTAGCTTATTACCATTAGATCATAAAATGAAATGTTATGAAACTAAATAAGGTTTTCAAAAAAATGATACCAAACATTTGTTATGTGGAAAATACTACTATATCATACGCAAGAAAAAAGCGTCTTGTATAAGTAATATATCCCTTATGTCATTAGGTAAAATGCTTAAAATTCCCACACATAAACATTAATTCATAAGAAAAATTAGTGATAAATTGTTATAAGTATAGCAGTTAAAGATGCACATATTCATAAGAAATTTTAAGGCATATAAAACAAAATATTTACAGTACAAATATCTATTAGAAGTTATTATTTACTTATAATAACGACACATAATAAACATATGCTTTATAATTACTAATAATTTCTAATAATTATGAATATTATTAAAATACATATACGTTCATGTTTAAAAATTTTCAGTAAAAAATATCAGCAAAGAAAAGGCATAATTTTTAAAAATTTAATTAAAGTTTCATTAAACATTTCACAAAATTATATTCCATTTGATTTCTCTACGTTAAAAAGATATTTCTAAGTTTAATTTGCTGCGGTGAAATTAATTTCTGTCGATATACCGATTTGAGAGATGGATAACAGAATTCTTGAAATGACTTCTTAAGATGCTCTACAACAGAGGTTAAGAGTATTGACAAAACATTGAAATTACTTAACAAGTGGTTGTGAATTATGAAGGTGTGGAACTTATTTCTGAGATTAACTGCTTTATATATTGTGATAGCAATTGTCTGTTCAATACATTCAGCCTAACTTTTTAAATCAGATAGCGATTTTTTTTTCAATTAAATCTTGATGAATAAGATGGAGATATTATTGGCGTTACGGAATAACTACAGCAAAGGAATGACTATACTGAGTTTTGGTAGATACTAATTGATAAGTATTGATTAAATTAAATATTTACCATTAAGGTTTTGAAAGATATTTCAATATTCGACAATAAATAAATATTTCTCTTTATATATCCTCTAGGCTATCAATGATGAAAAATGTTTTATTTTCACTCATGGTACCACGTAACTTACTTATATCTGAATGAAGTATTTGATAAAAAATAAAATGTGAGAAAAATAATGAATCTATACAAAATGATCCAAATATGTGTACAACATTTCAATTGCTACAACTCAAACAATAATAACATTCAGCAAGACTTCATAACACAATTTTATCCTTATAAGTATAGAATTTTATCATTTGTAGGAAATGTTTGCTAAAAAAAGAATGTGTAAGCATTGTTTTTTATGCATCCCCGCAAAAAAGAACCCCGGGTGAAATCCGATGAGTGCGGATGCTTAAGATGTTAAGTGCTTAAGATATCAATAACAACATTTCATTCTATTTTCCACCAAATTCCAGTAATAAAAATATTCATGTTAGATAGATGCTGAATTCTACTAGAAGTACAGATAATAGTTCTCAAATATCTCTTGGATGCTTAGCGAAATGCATTCATTTTATTAAATTTAAGTAACTATGCCAATCACTGTTTTACTATTTGTTGAATTTTCCTATTTATCCACACACTGACAAACTACCCTAAATGAGTCAACCACCTCAAAAATTGACTTTTTATTTCAATGTCACTCGAGGATAAACAATTTCCGAATATCTGTAAATAAGAGAATTGATTGAGTCATTATTTATGAAAAAGAATCATATTTTTAATATAAAATAGTAATTGTGATAAAGAAAAACTGATTATATTAATTAATTAATTAAAATTATGAATCTTGCGACAGCTGACAAGATTCTATATTTGTATTCATTAATTTGAATTATAAAACTCTGATGCACGTTATTAAATGTTTGGATAATAATTATTCGAAAGACGCATACAATTTTTTATAAACAACTTGTACTTCACAAACTCGAAAATTCTAGATCTTAGAAAGCAGAAATTGCCATAATCATCCCCTTTAGGTCTTTTTAAACAAATATTTATACAATAAAATATCAAAAACAAATTCTAAATCAATCTCATATTAAGAAAGAATACGACAAAAACTTACTTCAAATTGGGGACAGATTTCCAATGATTTCAATTAAATGAACCAAGTAAAATGACACAGTTGTTTTCGAAGAAACGTTGTACACAAACAGAAAAAGCTTATATTTTAACGGAAAATCGAAGCACCTTCACACACTTCTGTTTTTCCGATAGAAGTCCGCTCGCTGCAAGAAAGTCGATTCGTTTTTTTTCCAAGAGCCGGCTCTCTTCCATAAAGGCGGAGCGCTGTTACCATGGTTATCTCCATTCACAAAAAAGATCGAAGAAATGAACTCCTGTGATATTTTGGAAAAATCGGGAGCTTACAGGTGTTACGAAAAATGTCTTTTGTCAGATTCAAAATAAGGCATTTTTTTCAATTGGAAAATAAATTTAAAAAATCAGATTATAAAATAAGTTCTTGTAGTTTCGACAAATATAGCGTACATATCTTTATATAGATTCAATACAGGTGTTATGAATAATGGCTGTCAAGTTCAAAACGAGACATTTTGTTTCAAATAGAAAATAAATTTTGAATAATAATAATGATAATAAAAAAACTGTAGACATTACAATAAGTCCTTGTATTTTCGACAAATATAACATAAATTCTTTGGACATATATACATTCAATACAAGTGTTACGAAAAATGACTATCAAGTTCAAAACGAGACATTTTTTTCAAATAGAAAATAAATTTTGAATAATAATAATGATAATAAAAAAACTGTAGACATTACAACAAGTTCTTGTATTTTCAACAAATATAACATGAATTCTTTGGACATATATACATTCAATACAAGTGTTACGAAAAATGGCTATCAAGTTTAAAATGAGACTTTTTTTTTTTTACAATTCGAAAATAAATTTTGAATAATAATGAAAAAAAAAGCTGTAAACTTTACAATAAGTCCTTGTATTTTCGACAAATACAATATTCCTTGTGTTTTCAACAATTATAACAAATATTTAAAGTGAATATCTTTATACAGATATATATTCAATACATGTAAACGCATTGTATTGAAGCAGACATATTTTAACTTAAATACTAGCCGCCTATAACGACTAGCCTGTGTGCCAGGAATGTTGGTTTTTCTGTTTTTTAAATTATTAACATGGGTACGTTCATTTAAAATTTTACTTTTTTATTTGGTAAGAATAAAAAAAAAAAATGTGCATTTCATGGAATAAACTGACTGCAAATTCATATTCATACAAATTAAAAAGTGTATTTATTACGAAGTAAATGCGAAATTAAAAATTCTACTTCAAGGGAACTTTGTTTTTCTTAAATTTAACACTGGCAAAAACATGCCTTTGAATGAACTACAGGACCGATGAAATTAGTTTCAATTTTATCACGACAATAAAAGCAAAGTAATAAATTGTGTATCAAAATTTTTTTTTTAATTTATTAAAATTAGAAAAAAAAATTGGACATAAGGAATATATTGGCATTATTGAAAAGTTAATTTTTTGAATTTTAAGAAAGCATAAAAATAAGTTTTGTGATCTAATATTTCAAAAAATACAGCTAAAAAACTTGTTTATTTTCCTATTTAAATTGTTTTAATTAATTTATAGGCTTTCAAATGTTGAGAGTGACTGTCTTCTTATCTTGCATAGCACATACCAAATTTCATCAAAATGAGACAAAAATTCTAGATTTGTGTATAAGTTATATAAATAAACATGCATCTTAATATATATATATATTAATTTAGTCACTTTCTTCGTTTTTGTTAAAAGAAAGTATTCACATAAAAATAAATATGTCAATCATTTGTACGATATTTTACGCGAATCCGAAAAATTTTGCAACAAATAATAAATAAAAATACAAAATTAAACTAACACAATATATTTGATGCATGTCAGTAGACCATTAAATAGCTACATTCTGACTACGTGTTAAAACTGAATAGGAGTCTTAAGAAACTACTTTTATATTAGCAATTTACCAATTGGCATAGCCCCAAAATTAACCCTCTGCCAAGTGTCTAGTGACACAGTGACATTTTGTCTTAAAAGATGCCCTCGATTGAATTATATTAAATTCAACAAAAATCCCCAAAGTGACTCTGCAGTACAAGGAGTCCTGACTGATATTGTAATATTATGGCATTTCCAAGAAGTTTGAATAATAGATGCTTATTTCGTGGTTTTTGTTGCGTGATTTTATTATTTCACAGAATATTTATAAGCTTTCTAAGAATAGCGTCTCTTTTTTGAACAGTTATATCATAAGGCATAAACAGTCGCTGTAAAATAGTAAGCGTATTTTCGTGTATATAAAGCTTGAAGTTCGGATTCAAACATAAAATCAAATGCATAGCATATTTAATAATTCTTTCAGAATTTAAAATAAATACTGATATTTAAAAAATAGATGCTAACATTAAAAAAAGAACTATTCTAGACACATTTTATAGCATACCGTGTGTTTTCCCGACCCGACATCTTATATTACTTCATCGATACGCAAGGATTTGTAGATTTATTTATTTGAATCAATTCTTCATTAAAACAATACATTGAAGTTTTCATTCTTCTATGTTTTCACTTTCTCGTACATAAAGTATGCAAAAAAAAAATTATAGTAAATGCTTTTAAAAAAAAAAAGAACTCGAAATTTTGACAAATTTTTACGTTTTACACAATTTTGGAATTATATTTGTCTATCTGTCTGTGTCAAAAACTCAAAAACGCTTTAAGTTAAAAGGATGAAAATTGGTGCATAAACTTAATACCAGATTTGTAGATTTCTATCAAATTTTGAATTCAGAGGAAGTCTATCTGTCCGGCTGTTCGAATACAAGTAAACATGATAGTTACAAAACTCAAAACATTAAATAGATAAACATAACCTAAACATTTGATACAAATAACCTGAAACATAGATCTAAATCAAATTTGGAGCTAAATCCGTCAAGAAGTTCAACATCTGTTAGTCTGTACATTCGCACGCATGTAAACATTTGCATGTGAATCTTGCTTAACTTAGAAACGCAATGACTTAACCCTTTCTAGGGCCGTGGGAAGTATGCATCCCACCAAATTTATCAATCTTTGTATGAAATTATGTAGGTTGGCATTTCTGACAAATTTTTTTTAGAAAGACAGAAACTTAGGTGCTTCAGTTCTTCACACAAAATGACGTATCTTGGTTTGTTACTTAATTATTAATTTACCAAATTAATTAAATTATCAAATTGAATTTATCTAATAAGCTAAATGAATCCCTTTTCTTATTCTAATTTCAAGCCTAAAAATATTTTAACATAATATGACTAGAAAAAAATGGCCCTTTAAAGGGTTAAATAAATGAAATTTAGTAAATGATTCTTTGATTACAATTGTGATTCTGTATCGAATTTTGGTTTTAAAAGGCCAGAAAAAAGGCTTCCAAAATACATATTAGATTCTATGATATTTGTGTATTTTCTCATGCAAGCCATTAATCGCAAAAAACAAAACTGTAAAAGATTTTTATCTATCGAATCGTCGAAGATTCCACGCTAGATCCAGTAAAAATGCTAGATTCACGCTAAAAAGTATTTCGTATCTGCTGTTCGCAATACAGTAAATGCAATACATACTACAGCATATACAAGGTATTGACTGCCTTATCCATGGCTCATAATTTTATACGTGGAGAGGAGGATGACAGCTTTGTTAGAGAATATGCGAGAAAGTTTAGAGGAGGGGAACATTGTCACGGTAGTTAGGCAATTGTGTTCGTAGATCGAAATTATTTCGCAATAACGCAGAAGTCTTAGAATCGGAGATCCATCAAGATCTCTAAATTGAGTTTTCTAAGATACACTATTGCATCTGTGTATTTTTCGCAGACATTAAAGTAAAGAAAAACTAGCGGAAGTGGTCTCCCATGGCATTGGCGTACAATGATTATGTACGCGAATTGATGGTGTGAATTTAGCATAACTACTCGTATATGATGATCCTTGGCGAAATTTTTGGCGATAAATTTCTGACATGCGGTTAATAGCATCCGAAAAATCGAATTTGTGTTTTAAACACATTTTTTCCAAATGATTGAAATAAATTTGATACAGTGCTATACTTGTAGTCACAAAATCACGTACTAAATTTGATATATTTAATCCACTGCGTTTTTGAGCTATAGTGTTTACGTATTTTTGAAAGTACAGACCACCGAAAAATTAACCCTAGTTATATTTGAATAAAATTTGATTGACATAATAGATGTTAAATATGTGAATTAGTATTGTTGCAACGGGAAACGAACAAACTTTATTCGTTTTCGTAGTTTCCTGTAATTCCTTTTTTTTATTATTATTTGTTTTTTTTATATATATATGATGCATCTGTTCATTTCCGGTCTGGTGGCGCCAGAAGGGATTATTATTTATATTGGGTTTTTGTAATTTAACAGTTGTCGGTTAGAACTCCCCAAGGAGTGCTTGTAATTTAAAAAACTGCATTAAAAATGTTAAACAAAACGTCCTCACTGCTTTTGTCATGTGGAGAAGTTATTGGATATTTTTAGGGTAGGCGAGCTCTATCCCGGACATTTTGGGTCGAACTTTGATCAGCAGAAAGGTATGTGGATTCTTTTTGTTGATCAGTAGAAATTAAAGAACATCAAATCCGCAATAAGTATCTAGTTCTCTTCGTTTTGTAGTTTTTGTCTTAGCTTATATCCGAAAACTTGGACAGACAGACTTCCTTAGAACGGATTTTGCCCAAATTTGAGGAAAATATACAAATTTGGTGTAAATATCGGATACCAAATTACACCCACCTAATTCATAGTGGTTTTGAGTTATGTCTGTCACAGACAGACGGATATTTTCCAAAAATGTGTATCTCGAACTCAGGGAGATCCAAAACTTGGAGATTCGTCAAAATCTCGAGTTCGAATTTTTTAAAGATTACTATACTTTCTATATATTACGTATACGAGAAAGTAAAAAGAGTAAAAAGTATGAGGTTAACATATTTTTAACAACTGTGAGGACAGTATAAATAAATGAAATTAAAAAAAAAAGGTAAAGGAGTTATCAATGATTCTTTTTCTACATTTACTTACAGCTTATTTCTTTTGTTACTTAAATTCATCATCCTTTTAGATTTGGAATTTTAAAATTACCAGTTACAGCCATTTTTTGTAAAACCCAGATCAAAATAAGAAAATACTTTCCGAGAGTTTGGAAAGGATTGGCTGAACTGCGTCACATTTTCGATTAAAAATGTAAAACCGAGTTTGGACCTGAAGTTCCTTCAGAAATAAAGGTACAATGTGCGTCAATTCATGGTAAGTACAGGAAATTTTCCTTTTCAGTATTTCAAAAAATTAAATAATCGATTAAATGCTCTAATTCGAAATACGTAGCATATTCATATTTTAGGTTTGATTTAAGTATCGTTATTTTAAAATTTACTTTAAAATATATGGCAATGACATCATACACACATATGTGCACAGCATGCATATAATATCATCAGCAATGCAATATATATTAACGCAATTATATAAAGAATGAAAATATTCTTATAAGTTATCTTTAAAATAATTTTAAATTTTTATCAGATTTAGTGAAAAAACAATTTGATTCTTCTTCTTATTCATTTTTTTTATTCTTATAAAATCACTTTTGCTTATTTTTTCCAATATAATATTCTGAAGTTGTTCAGGGAATGTGCAAAAACTACGTTTAATTTTTAATTAAAAATCTGTTTCAAATTTTGAAGAAAGAAACTTTTTTACTGAGCATTGTTACCTAAGAAGTAATTATGCAAAATTTCGTTCTAAGACTTCCACTATGTTTTGTATTTAAAGTATTAGTGCATTTAAAAAGATCTTTTTAGATCATGCAAGTCGTACTTTACAAATATTTTATTATAACAATTATAGGTGGTATATTATATATATATATATATAATCATCATTTTTTCCCTTAATTACTAAAATAGGATCAAATCCCATTTTAGTGATAATGAAATAAATTTTAAACGTAAAGTATAAATTTAACGAAATAATCACTAAATTTAATTTCGTAAAATATTTATAATTAAACTTTTTGTTTAAGTCTAATATGTAATTCAACTAATTCAGAATAAGTGATTTTACATTCCCTTATTACCAACATAATGTTAACGAGCGAAAACGTTAAATGTATTCTTCGGTTCCATGAATCCAAATCGGCGACAACTGTTCAATGTCAATTTTAGTGTTACATGAAAGGCAAAGACGTCTATTGAAAATATTGATACACTCAAAGTTAGGATCATAGATGTGTCTAGTTTGACAGCCTAACTCTTGGACTATACGTGGCGAGAATTGGCGAGCATTCTTTGACATTCTTCGAGCTCATATTGAAATTTATTGGCGTAAGTAATTTTATTAAAACTTTATAAACTCTTTGCGATATATCGAAATTATCATATCCCAATTATAATAGTTTCAGACTTCTAATAGAGTTATCTCCAATAGATGATTCCGGATCCCTCATTTTTCTCGCCAAAGATTCTAAATTTGTTGCCTAAGGCGATGTCGGGGTTATTGACCCGACATCCATTCAGCATCCGTTAATCTGTAAAACGTTCTTCTTAATTAGAAAACTAACTGCGCAAGGAAACAGTATTACAAATCCGTAACAGTACTATACTGTAAACGCCAAGAGCCGTAGTACGATTCACAAAAGTTTAATTTTTGAAAAAAAAAGAATTCGAGATTATCATTGTGAGATTGGAAGCAGCAAGTTTTCGGAAGAACTTTATAGGTGTTTATGAAAAATGATAGTGTATTAATGATGCAAACATCATTGTATAGAATTCCTGTTTATTAAAACTATTTGATTCTGAAATAATTATTCTTTTAAAAATACTGATAAGAACCCTGAAGTTCTATAAGGTTTAATAGCATTCTATTTATGTGTATGGCATTACTTAGATTTCGAACTGACAATTCTCCAATTTCACGCTCTTAAGGCTTCTTAAATGCGAATTTTATACAGAATACGATACACTTTGCATTTAACTAAAGTATTCTGGAGAATTTTAATATTTAGCTTCTTTCAAAATTTCGAATAAGTAGAAGAGCCTTACACATTATACCCAAGAATTTTTCTTCATAAGAAGTTAGCATACTATGTTAGTTAATGTTATTATTCTTTCTATTCATTGGTCAAGATTATTTTGCTTTTAATTGAACACTTTTATTTAACTGGATTTGTTCCATGTTACTAAAAACCTGATTTTTTCGTTCACTTTTTAATATGCTACAGCTTTTAAATACTGTACTATAAATTCATATAAACATTTTTAACAACATTCAACATTAATATTAAGGTAAAAAGAATACAGATTTTTTAATTTTAACTAGTTAACTGGTTCGACCTTTTCGGAAAATTCATATCTAAATTGTGCCGCAAAAATTTAGTGATAGCTAGTATAGTCGTCAAACACAGTAGTATGAAATTATGTTGCAATGAAGTGACTTATTCTTTTATTTCAATAATTACATTTATTTAAGCTAAAATTTTTTTGCATATGAACGAACGATATAAAAAATTGGAAGACTAATACAACACAGCGATACATTTTAGAAAAACAATTCATATTAAATGCGGTGTTTTCGATAATTAATAAACTTTTATTTGTTCCTTTGATTTCGACTTGACCTCAAAATATTTTAAACATCTTCAAATATATGTTTGAGTTTTTACTAAAACTAATTCAAACTGCAAATTGTCACTTACTCCTGACGAATAAACTCTTCATAATGTTAAATGTTATATACTCGACATGGAAAAAATACTCGCCAAAAACTTAACCGATTAAAAAGAAATGCAATAAATATTGTATAGTTTCTGGATTTTTATTATCTTTCAATTTGTATTTTATAATTCATTCAATACCCTTCCCTTGTGTAAACGACCTGGATGATGTTTAAAAAATGAAATCACTTCAGATACGATAGGTTTTGGAAGAAATGTAGCTTATGAGAAAACGTTGGTCGTTGCGGTTCGTTCTTAGTACAGTTAAGTGATGCATCATTTTTGTAATCAATAACGGTGAAAATTCTCCATCTCCATTAGAATTGACATTTACACCTGCCGAGATATACAGGGTTTGGCGATAGGAAAAGAGCAAGGCTACAGGTTGCATCAACAAACAAGCTATCGCATAGCAACTCTGCTATCGATTATTTAAGTGGGTCGACACAACAAGCGCCATCTGTTTGGCATGCGAGGGAGTTATGCATTCGCATTCAAATCGCTTTCGAGAATGACCTGCTTATTTTAGCAGAAAATTGTTCCAAGAATAAGATTTTCCCTCTTTTTTTTAGCTTCCTCTAGCTCTATTTAAACTCAGTTTGCATTCCACCCTTCATATCCATTATTAACCTCTTAACTGTATGGCTTTCTTTATTAGTTGATATTTTTCAGAATGTGGTGTTTTGATTTTTATTCAGTTGCGAAATCCTTGGAACATTTCAACTGTATATAGGTACCGAATTATTTTTATAATAAACTTTAAAACGCCCGCCTTCTGACTTCTAAAGGCAATCGAAACCCGAATACAGTTGTCTGCGGAGATTTGTTAGAAATGGGTTTATAAAATGAATTCCTTTATTAGGAATTATAAGATCATTTCAGAATCCATCAAGTAATATTGAACTCGCAATTCTTCGTTATTATATAGAGCTATCCAGCAGGCAAAAGAAAATTACTACCAAAATGGAAGCAAGAATTCTCGCCTAATCTACACTTGGCGATAGCTCGCTTTACAATATCGGCCTCTCATTTGCATTTCACACCAATCCATCGGTATAGAACATACTGACTGGTTGGGCAGGGAGAGTATTCAGAGAGTTAAAAGTGAGATTTCGCACTCATGCCTCAACTGTGAAAAAGGTTCAGCAGTTTAGCAATTAAAGCACCTTCAATTCACTTAACCCTTTCTAGGGCCGTGGGAAGTATGCTTCCCATCAAATTTGTCAATCTTTGCATGAAATTATGTAGGTTGGCATAAGTTCCGATAAATTTTTTTTAGAAAAACGGAAACTTAGATGCCTCACTTCTTTATCTCACAAAATAATGTGTCTTGATTGGTTAATTAATAATTTAATAAAATTAATTAAATTTAAATGAGCTAAATGAATCTATTTTCTTATTCTAATTTCAAGCCTAAAAATATTTAAACATAATACGACTAGAAAAAAATTGCCCTTTAAAGGGTTAACCAACATTGAACATTTATAACTGTCCTGAATTTAAACTTTCAACTGCTATTTTTGATTTTCGATGAATAACAAAGCTGTACTTCGTTTCTTTTAATTGACCTGAAAAGTTGGGATATTCCTTTACAAACACCCTGTATGGGTCCCTTATTCAGACTGTAGGTAAAATAGCAAGCGCAATAATTAACATTAAAGTATTAGTTGGCTTTTGTCTTAAATTCCATGCGAGCTATAATGACATCTAGTGGTCACGTTTGTATGCTCATAATATTCAAATAAATAATCAAAAAATGATTGCAATTTCCGTAATACACTTTCGATAAAAGAATTTTGAAAGCATAGTTATAAGTATACCGAAGGTATACTTATCTTATCTTAAGAAAGCTTATCTTATAAATAAGCAGAATATAAGATAAGGTATATAAGTAAGCATATATAATACAAGATAAGGTATACTTATCTTATAAGTAAGCAGAAGGGATTAGCTTTAAACGCGTTTTTCATCAGGACACTCATTTTGTGTGAATTTATGGTTTATGACCAAGATGCGTTAGGTAAAACGTGAATTAGTTTCAAAATAAACTTTCTAATTCAACTTTCTTATTCTGCATTAGATACTAGTAATAGAAATTAATCAAAACTTTTCTTATTGTCAATGCTGCGAATGCGTCAATGCCCCAAGCATAAAATTAGAAAGTTTTTAAATGGAAACTTCAAGTATAATAGAATATTGAATTATGACGCAATCTGAAAAGTGTCCGTGATAACATTATTTCACTTGCTTCGAATCTTTCCCAAATAGGGAATCCTGTCGAATTATTGGCATCTTTGTGGCTCTTAACCTTCTAGAAGGGAAGTTATATCTTTAGTGGAAGACATTCAACTATTGCTTAGTTAGAATAACTTGATTTTCTTTAGAACTGTTATCATTTGGCAACGAATTTATGAAAATTTTAAAAGAAGCAGCTTTAAAATGTTTCCAATGAATGACAATTAGATACAAGGTACTTTTCTGGATAAAGGAAAGAATATATGCATTAGGATAGTCACGATAAAAATGGCATTTGTACCAAAAAAGGCGAACGTCTCAGGAAAAATTTGTTTATTGCAGTATGCAATGAGTGAATCTATTGTTGCAGTTCATTGTACATTTCGTTGCAATTTCAACAAACTGCCTCGTCAGAAACAAATTTACATTTGCCAAAAAGAAATTGTAAAACATGGTTATATAGGAAAAGCACAAGTCATTCTTGTTCGTCAAATCCGAATTACTTTCGAGAGTAGCCTTATCTACGGGGGAAATACACAAGACAACGTTATGTTCCTCTATGGTTGCTACTCTTCAAGGTCTGAGAGAAGGAATTGTTAGAACAGCGAGTTTAATAACCAGGGACTAATTACTTCATGCAAGGAGAAAAAAAATGGTTTCGTACTAATGCTATTTTTGACAATGTTGTCTGTCGAACTGAATATTTTCTGAGAAAATTCATTCCATTTCGCAGAAAGCGTAAAATTTTAGATTTTTTTTACCGAACACAGTCGAAATGCAAGAAAAAAGTAGGAAGACAAACTCTTGCTTATGAATTCCTGTATCCCCTAAAACAATAAATTTTAATTGGAATTTGCCCACTAAATTTTACTCTTAAAATTATATTGTTAATTCCAAAAACCCTTTAGCTTATGCATGTCATAAATTGGGGCATTCCACTAGTATGCACTTGACTAGATGCGACAAAGGATATGTGTAGAGTGAGCATATCTGAATCGAGTAAACATGTCAACTTAATGTGTTTAGTTCCGAGACTATTTAGCATAATTGTTTTCGGTTTAAATTGCAATACTTAAAAAGGCTAAATTAAGAGATGAATTTCTTTCAATTTTTTTTTTTTTTTTTTTTTTTTTGTATTTGTTCATTCCAAATCTTCCAGTTTTCCTTTAGATACGACACCTTGCGAAGAGTCATTGGGAGGGGGGGGGGGAGGCGGAAGACAATTTTCAAGCAATGTTGTCGCTCGCCTCTTTCGACGCTCATTTTCTGCTGTTCCTGAAAACTGCTAAAGTCCACGAATTCTGCAATATATATGCGTTTTAAATAAGGAAATTCTATACTTTAGTGGTAAAGTATGGGGCAAGAAATGGACTTCGATTCGATGGTTATCACAGAAGTGGAATTCATGTTGAATGTTTATAGTAAAAACTTCGAACTTGTGCATCGTATTCTTTTCTATCTGTTATTCATTAAAATATTTTAATTATTTTTGAATAACTATACAATAAATTATAACTAAAATAGAAAAATTTCTATTTTAGTACATTAACAGAAATATTGTTAAGTCCTCATGAGTAATTTATGCCAGTTAAGATTGAAAAGTTATGTCTGATGGTCTCAGACGGTAATCGATTAATATTTTAAGCGATATTTACAATGAAAATATTTACCAGATATGACAAGTTTAAGTAGAAATGGCAATTGAAATTGAACTTAACAAAGTTTTGTCACTAATTTTATCGTACCATTCACACAGCATTTCGCTCCAGCTATCGGGCGTTAATTTGCTTAGTTTTCAGGATCTATCAATGCCCCAAGACACGCGCATGTGCAGTCCAATTTAATTAGTCAATTCTCGTTAATAGTCAATTACGATGCCTATCTTCTATATTAACTTGCTTCATACCTAGTTTTGCGAAAACGAGTTGACTATTCATTGAAGAAACTGAATTGTGAACAAAAATTGTAGTTTATTAATTTGAATTTGTTAGTTGATGTCAACATCTTTAACAATTTAACGTGGGGAAACGAATATATGAAGGAAAAAATTATAAAAGTCAACACTGATTTTACTCAAACACAAGTAAATGACAACATACGAAGACATTGAAAACGCCCCACTAAAAACAAAATCATATTAGTTTATTAGTTTAAAACGTAACATTAAAACCTACTGAAATTAGACGACAAAAATTTACAATATAAACAGACTTCATTAACCCCCCTGTATTTATCTCTAGAAGTGGATTATCCGCTCCGTCGTCTTGAGGCCGCTCAGCGGAGTTTCATTAATGCAGAGTTGAGAGCTCTCCCGAGTCTGGCTTTCACTGGCAAAGGCCGAGTCATCGGAATCGTAAGAGGGCCACCTTTTGAAGTCGCCATAATCCGATTCTGAATCAACGAACTGAAAGTGAAATAAAATTGAAATACAGGTATGATCAACACTGACATAAGCTAATCTTCCCAGAACTTTCTTGCATAATCTAATAAAAGTGCTATCCCCACCTCACCTTGCATTAAATTGTGGACTTGGTAAGGCAGTAAATGCTATTAATGGCATTTGGGAATGGTTAGAAAATGTAGATCTTTCGCTCGATTGCTTATGGTAACTATCGTGCTATTCTTTGAGATTAATCTCGAGCACATGCTTATTAATACTCGAACGAATTTGAGAGTATCCCCCCCCCCAATCGACTGAAAACGAAATTTGATAAAGAACTACGATTATCACAAATTACCATATTTAATTTTATATTCAAGTCTGTCTTTGTTTTCACAAGCATGCAAACACGATAATTCAAACAATAAATCAACCCCTGGATAGATTTGGTTCAAAGTTTGAAAGGCATGGATTTTACGGTTGGAAAAAATTAATAACTCGTGTTAATATATTCCATCTCTTGTACCGTTTGCAAAAGGAGATTAATATTTTATAACCCAGACTAACTGATAACAGTTTAAACCCTAGAATATAAGCATAGTTACCTTTGGATTATGCAAATGATATGCCAATGAAAGAACATCTTCAAGAATATCATAACTATCATATGTAGCAATGCAAAAAGAGGGAAATAAAAGTGGAGCGGTGTAGTTGATATTGTTACACGGAAAGTCGATTCCATTATTTTAATAAATTCTAACTTTGAATTACAACCGAAATGAAAGCCAAGTTACTTTTACAAGAGAATTTCAGTTTACAGAATTTTAATTTTCATCCAGCCAATATTAAAGACTGCCTAGCCAAATTAAAATCAAACTGCTGGTACAGCATAGAAATTTGGCATAAAGCAAATACTGTTGTCGATAAGTATTGGTCAACAAAGGATTATCAGGGAAAAACTTAAATAATCAAAAATTAGCGATAAAAGTCAAATAGAAAAGAGGCGAGAACTGCTTACCACCCTTGGTTTTTTGCCGAACAAAGTCTTGCCAAAATTTTTTTGCTCAAAGCTGCCCTGCTTTCCGAGCACGAGTTCGTCACAGGCGCTTCCGTCATCCGTGTCCCCTACTAACCTACCACTTTTTCGAATCCAACCGGAATTCCGGAAGGTCACGGCAATGCTGTCGCTCATTTTCGACAATCTCTCCCTAGGAAAATACAATCGACTGTTAACAAGGACAAGGATAACAGGAACGCCTGTTACGATTAAACTAATTTCAGTTCTTTTTGAATGAAATTGTTTGTCAATGTCTATTAACGCGAGATATTGGTATTAAATAAAAAAAGTCATTCCTATTATCTAAAAAAGTTTTGTAAAAGAGTTAAACACTCAGACTAGCAGATTTCTTCAGAAGAATTTGAAAACGAACACTGAAACAAACAAACACTGACAGGCAGTTCCTGCAATTTTCAGGATTTTAAGGGGGCAGAAATTAGAAAAAATTCAAGCTAACAAAGCAACATCAGCATTTGTTTATAGAATCAAGTTTATATTGCCACTAGAACAATGGCAGCACGATATATTTCATTTAGATGAATTTCGCAATCTAAAACATCGTGCAACTTAAGCTTTGTTATCAACTTTAAAAATCCGATTTTAAATACATAGAAGTTGTAACTCGCAAACAAAATTACCTTCGAGTCGCCATCGTAGTTATCTTTCAAATAGGTTAACATTAATTTCCAAATACTGTGCAGGTTGCCAGTTATTGCAAGTAAACAAAGTGCTCATTAAATGACGGAAAATTTCAACATTGTCTGTAAATGCAAAGGCAAAGCATTTCGATCATACTGCGATTCGCTATTCAAACGAACGAGTACTTTAACATTTTGATCCTCCTACGATATTGTTATTGAAATGGTTGATTAGTGTACGAATTGAACCCATTTATATAGTATTCGTTTATTGATGTATGCATTGATATATCATCTATATTTACTGTAGACTTAAATTGATTTGATTCTGGACTAATAAAAATCGCTTCTTACTGTATATTATTGCATTTAAAATAGTTTGATTTTTAGTTTGATTCCTATGGTGAATAAGGTTCTTGGCATTAAACTAGGTTCCAGTATTGGGATATTTTTTGCCAGTGCGCAATTAGGACTTATTTGCCAAGAAAAAAACCAATGAAATGCACAAAATGTTAGGCATGCTATTTTTAGTTTTTGTTCCAGAAATTTAAGTTGTTTAAAGATTTTTACATTTCTTTGAAATGTATTTCGTTTTTTCTATCGATGACTATTTTATCTGTTCGCCTAGCTGTCCACTGCTCTTTTCGTGACTCATCTCTAGCACTTGTGCCTGTCCATTTTCCCCTTTTCTTGCCAACAAAATAGTAATTACAAATTTTTAGTGTTAAATTGTTACAAAGTGATATAGAAATTAAAGACGGGATTGTTTCATAATTCTGTTTGAATTTTCATAGATTTAAGTTAATGGATATGAAGTTATTAACAATATGAAGAATTGTTACCTGTTCTGGCGACATACCAGTGTCACCATTATAACAGCACAAACGAAAAGTATGCCTAATATTACGCCAACGACCCAACTGTAGTCATAAACATCTTGGGTTGCAGCCATTTGTACTTCACATCGATCACCTTTGAAGGCATAAGAGCATCTAAAAAAGAGAATTTAGCAAGTCAGAAAGCACTTACTGTAGCCATAATAGTTAAAAGTGTGTTTATACTTACTGGCAATGAAATTTTCCACCACTGGCTATACATTTTGCTCCGTTCTCGCAATAGTTAGGAGGACATGGCGCTTCTGTAGTAGTTTCAATAAATTCTGCTGCTTCAGTGGTTGTTAATTTTACACAATCCGAATGCGCTTTCATATAGCTAGCACTGCATTTGCATACGTAACTGGTTCGAGTTGGCAGACAGATCTGACTACAACTGCTGTTGGCACAACGATTTATACCTGTAAATTTAAAAAAAAATGTAAGTCAATTTTCTTAAATTGAATTTACACTGGATTTGTTTAATGTAGTAAAATAATTCTTGGGCATATTACGGAATCTTGTTCTGGATCCTTGGATGCTACATGCGATACGAAGCTTCACAAATTAAAAATATTTGGGTCGAAATTGACTTCAAGTTTATTATTCTCAAGTTGTATATTATGATTGTGTAAATGATTCTGAAAATTAGTCTTTATCTGACGCTGGTGAATAGAATAGCCCAATTATGATAAAATTAAGTTAATAGAAGTTAAATACGTAGGAACAATAAACATTAAGTATTCTATGGAATTGAAGTTGAATCAATGATACTAATCAAAATAGAATGCATAATCTTGCACAAGAAAAATGGATTGTCCCTTGAGATGTATTTAATATACTAATTAGACGATATATCCCATTTGATATTGATTGCAATTTTGATTTTTATAATAATGAACATTTGACATTTTGAAGCGTTCCCAAGTGATTTTTGCATTTTTAAATACTTAATTCTGTCGCTTAGTTGCAGATTTGGAACTAAAAACAAATTCAAGAATTGGCATTTACGAATGTACATTAGAATGTACGAATTAGCATTTCATGCACTTTGCTGAACATTTTGTCAAAGTCGATAAAGGAAAAACCTGCACTACTGCTACTGTACAATCATGATTGATCTTTCGATTTCAGTACTCTATTATTTGAAAGCGAACGGAGTTTGTGTTGAGATTCCCACCTCACTGCAGCCATAAGCTGCAACCTCTGGATCCCAGTGTGTATGGCCCGCTAAAAAAAAAAGACGTGAACAGTGCATGCGATTCATGGCATAGAAATAAACCTGGAAAAACAAAGATTTACGATATTCCAGGTATTATAGCGACTGCTCTACCACTGGCTACCACCGAGAGCAATATAACAGCTGGCTTTGCAGCTACTGGAATAAGTCGGCTGAATCCAGACCAATTTTCCTATTCAGAATTTCTCTGAGTTACATTATATGTGGCTTGAGGACGGTCTGTAACGCATCTCAGAGTGATTCTTCAGCTTTAGATTGCATTTGTTCTAATCTGATGCCTACTGATCAAGATGAAATTTCCAAAGCAGAGCATGAAATAAATGGCACTCAACCACTGCAGGTTTTATTATCCCCAGATCCCAAAGTTTTGACCCCACATACTGTTTCAGCGTTGGAAGAACTATGGTCATTACCAAAGGCTGGCACAAGACAAGGAACAAGAAAAGGGCAAAGGACGAGGCAGACTGCTATTTTGACAGATACCCCGGTGAAGGACACTTCAGGCAGAAAAACAAGCCGTTAAGATAAAAAGTTAAAAACAATTGTGAAAATCAAGACTATGTCCTACACAATAAAACTGAAGAAAGAACAAAGAGGAAAGTGGTCAAAGACAAAATGCAGATAAAGAAAACATTGGAGCGACAAAAAGAAACATTTTTTGCAATGTTAAGTCATCTGAGTTCATTTAACCAAGGTAAAATTCTTAAAACCAAAAAATGTGCAATTTAGTAGAATTCAATTATTTAAACGTTAATTTAATAAAATTCCTAGTTAATATATATTTATTTTCTTTTTAGATAAATACCTACAGCATGTTAAGGAAAGATACAAATATATAATGCCAACCTGCCCCGCGTATGGTGCCGAAGTACCCCGGCCCCGGGGCACGTTGACACCGATGGAGTTAGCTCATTCAAATCGATATTGCTCGCTTATTTTTTTTAAACAAACTGTTATTAATTCCATTTTATAGTAGACAAAAGATGCAAGAATGTTTTGGTACACATATCAGCAATTTAATCATTACGAAAAGAAAAAGAAAAAAATTCGTAAACAAAATTAGGGGAGACTGGGGCAGGTTGACACTACTTATTTTTTTCAACAAAATTTATATTTAAGAACTTTTCTCACCTTTGGGTTGCTTTACTTTGTGGACAACCATAAGTACTTCCGATTTAACATTTCCTCTGTGTAATGTCATGCAGTTTCTGCCATCAAACTTGCTGCAACGAATCAAACTGTCGGTACCCCAATCTGACCAGTAAACATAGTCTTCGAACATTGCCATACTGAAAGGGTAATACAAGTCATCGGCCACGACAGTTCTCCTGAAATGAAATGAGATTTATGAAATCGTTCTACAAATCATAATTTAAATTCCATAAAGGACAATTGCCATTTGAGTTGATTACAACTGTTAATTTTTCGTATTAAGTTGAACGAGGGCCATTTCTTTTAGAAGAATTTTTTTATATTTAAACAGTGATCAAACAGTTGGAAAGAAGTGTTAAACTAAAGAAAGATCTTCCATCGGAACACCTTGCTATATGAATTCTGAATCACTAGAACTGTACCTTTAAATGTCAGTCCTTATCGCCCTTGATTCTAAATCATAAGAACCTTCAAAATCGCAATGGGATTGTCGAAGAAACTAATTTCTATTTAATATTAAAATAGTTACATCTCCTTATGGATACAAGACTAATTTAATTTATGAACAGTTCTAAATTATAACAGAAATAGCCAATTCCGAAGATGTCGTTTAATTCATAATTTCACAGTTTTCTAACAAAGAAATTCTCTTTAAAATGCAGTGTACATTTCTACTTGATCCCTGTTTCATCAAAGTTGAGTTTCTGTAAAAAGTCTAATTGCATTTGGGCATGCTCAAAAATTTCAATGGAAGATTTCAGTCTACTTTCTCCATCCACCGATTTAATATTAGTCCATATATGATTTATGGACACTGTACATTTTGAAGAAAGTAAAATTTCAAATGTGCGATTAACATTTCAGGCAATTCTTTTTCGACGTTTTGGTTTCATCAGGCTCTTCGGAGTCGCTTTCATAAGTTCCATTAAATTGCTACAAATTTTTAACCAGCAAGAGAGGTCTCCAAAACTTTCTCGCATATTCTCCAATAAAAGGTATTATCCTGGCGAACATCTTGCATGAAATTGGCGTACAATAGTTGCGAAATATTAACCTTTGACATGAAGTCAGCATTTTTACCGAATCTATAGCGTCATCCTTGGCGAGTTTGGCTATTAATCTCTGGCATGCAGTTAATAGTATCAAAAATCGAATGTGTTTAAGATACGTTATTCACAATCGATCGAAATCAAAATTTGACATAGAACTATAAATGTAGTCGCAAAATCCCATGCAAAATTTGATATATTTAAGTCCTTGTGTCTTTTAATTATCATGTTTACATGTTTCTGAAATTACAGACCGACAGACAATCCCTTGTTGGATGTGTTAAAATTTAAAGGTGTCTGGACTATAGATGTTTATTATGAGTATCGAATCTTATCAATGAAGCTCTCTTCGTTTTGTTTTCGTGTTAAATTATATTCGAACAGCTGGATAGGCAGACAGACTTTCTCTAAGCGGAAGTTTGACAGAAATTTACAAATTTGGTATAAAGACGGTACACCATATTTCATCCGTCTAGATCAAAGCGTTTGATGCATCTTTATCACAGATGGACATTTTCCAAAAGAGTTTCCCGAACTCGATGAGGTGAACACGTGGAGAATCAAAAACTGGAGTTCGAGTTTTTTTTTTTTGTGTGACCATTATTACACTTTCTATACTACGAATACGAGGAAGTAAAAATGACAGGGATTAAGTCGTACTTGTTCCAATATAAATACTTTAACCATTTTTGTAATGTAGAGTCTGAATGTACCTCTTTAGTCCATGAAAATCCACACATTCCATGATATTGAGCTTGGCATCCGTCCAGTAGACCATCTTCAAGATGTGATCCACTGTCACAGCTGTGGGCCATATGACTCGCTCAGTGACAATCTCCACGCGATGAGATCCATCCAATTCCGCCCTTTCCAGAAGACCAGCACCTTTTTGGCGAATCACTTCCCACAAGCTCCAGAACATAAGGCTACAGAAAATAAAAACGATCGACTTCGTTAATTATATTTTTAAACACATTGCATGGAAAAACTGCAAATATACGAATCTATTCGACAAAGACAACGCCATATGCATAATGCCTTTTCAAATAAAAAGTCGCACAATGAGTGGGCCGTAGTGAAAAAAGTTTCGAAAATGAGGAAAGCTTAGAGTTAAAAAATGTGTGTTGATTTCTTTGATCATAAAATATGCAATATCGAGTGAACTTCTGGAGTTCAAAGAGTGAAAAAATTTGCAAATGGAATTCTATACTAATGCTTATGATTTTTTAAATATGAAAGTACACTGAAGGCTAGAATTGCATTGTAAAAGCGACCTTGCCTGAAATGTTTTCATGAAGCAAAAAAAAAAAAAAGTTTATTGTATTTCTTCCAATTTCTCTAAAGGAAATACTGAATACAAATGCGAAAATGTCCCGCTTATGATGGCAGTCCCAGGCTATGTCTGTTTGAGACCATTTTCGAGTAGTGACGAGTCTAATCATAGACACTCAAGGCAGGGCACATTTTGAAAGTTCCTTTCATAAACTGGTCAGTCTAATTTCACATTTAAACACGTTAAAATAGACGAACTTGTAGTTAAGTGAATCTTTTAGTTGGAAAAAAGTGCACATATTAAAATTACGCAGTCAGAGGGTTAAATCATTATTTAAATGCGATGTTTTCAAGTCCAAATATTTTTCAAACAAAGTGAACTGATATATATTACACGATAATAATACGATATAATAAAAATATAATAGTAAATATTCTCTAAATGCTAAAAAACGAGGGATGCATTAGAAAATGAACCGATTGCCAACCCGCGGAAATCGCGAGATACGCACCAGGAGGGTTAAGTATGTTATATAATATCTGTACATGTTCATAAAAAATTTGATTAGTTCTAACTTATTCCGAGAAGTTATCTTTATTCTAATTATAAGCTAAAAGTCTGTACAAAGGCCTGCTTACAATACTCATTAAAAAATTTGGAATCAGATCTCATAAAAGCTTATTAACTCCAAAACAATCATTACAAATGGAGCATTAAAGTTGAATATCCTTTCAGTAGCATTGAAGATATATAGGCCTTAGATTTATTATTGCATACTTTCCATATACATGAAATTGAAATGAACACTAGGGATTTTATGTATTTATTACAATTTGCATTAAAAATGGGAACCTGACCAATTATACTTGGCAAAATATACATATAATATTAAATAATTTACAAATTTTGAAACTTGTTTAATGACATTTTTTAAAAATCTTCTTGCCTGGGGTTCCCATCAGATCAATTCTAGGCAGTTGTCTGATCAAAAATATAAACATCTCGGAGTCACGAACAAGTAGATACAGTCACGATGAGAAACCATTTATTTCATAAATTTCAAAAGGAATATCAAGAGTGCTCATTATGTATTCCAAAAAATTTCACAAGTTATGCAGCAGATTACTCGTAATAGTAATTAATATTGGGGCAATGCAGTATTGAAGCTTTTCCGTAAAAGCTTTTCTATACTTAAAGTTCAGTGTGTGTGTGTGTGTGTGTGTGTGTGTGTGTGTGTGTGTGTGTGTGTGTGTTGGCGCTCTACAGGCCAGACCGTTTGACCAACATCTACCAAATTTGGTACACGTATACCTTGGAGGTCGGAAATGTGCACCTGGGGTCCCTTTTCGAATTTTTAATTAGAATTTTAATTATTAATTAAAAACTAACTTTCCTGCCAAAACAATCTTCATTTTTGCCATCGCCAAATGAGTAAGGCTTCAATTTCAATTTTCAATGAGGGTAGGCTTAATATCTTTCGGTCGATTATTTCAAACGATTCTTTTTATTTTCTTCATGTTTGATGCATTTAAAATTCAACATTGTTAATTAATCGATCTCTGAGGATGAATCCGAGAAAGTTTTGTTGACAAATTCTCGAGATATTACATAAATTAAGAAAGATATTCTTTAGTGCCCATGAAGTTAAAACGCTCAGTGACTTATGAGTAATCATATTATAAAAAAATACTTTGTTTCATCAAAAAATATTATATTAATTGCAGATTAATTCTTTCCACTTTAATTTAAAGCATAAATTCTACGGGAGTTAACAGAAAATGAGAGAGATACACATTACGTTATGACTGAAGGCCTTTATAATATTATGAGTGAATTATACGACTATCAAAATTTGAAGTTTTCAAATATTTTGATGAAGCTATTAAAGTAGGAATTGCATAAAATTAATTATTAAAATTTTAACGAACATTAAGATTGGCGAACCGGCTGGTCGCCAAAGGCGGCTAGTATTAAAATAATTGCGTCTCAAAATGTACAAGGGAGATTGTTCCGAATTGCATAATGTCAAAATAAAAAGCAATTGCATAATCTAATATATAAAAATGAATTTTTGTTCGTAGTCTATGCTCTGACGTTCCATTCAACCGATTGCGATGAAACTGGCTCAACTTATTGCTTGCACCTGCGCGAAGGTTATATTTTAAACTTGACAAAAAGATAAACAGTAAACGGCAAACGTCTTTCGGAGTTGATCGCACATATATCAAACAATAAAATTGTTATGATTGATTCTAATCAATGCGAGTGAAATGAAATCGAAAATATTTAGTGCAAGCTATAATATCTCTCTTCTCATTAAAGAATAGTCATCTATACAGAATGTTGTCATTGAGCATGCACAATAATTTGTCTGCGACAATCCGAACACATTCCGAGTTTAGCTCACACATACAAAATAGAATTATTATCGATGCCGATAAAGTTATATAACTGAAATTTTCCAGTGCAAACGGTTATTTTTCTAATTATTCAGTGAATCGACAAATGATGTTTGTTATACAAGTTGTGTTGATTGTTTCAATAAAAAATATATCCCCAAACGTTCGTCACTTAATAGATATACCAACGCAGCACGTAGAAATAAGTCAATTCGAGCTTCTCAAACAAATGAGGAACGATAAGCGAGCAATAAAGCAGATCGTTTACAAATTGCAAATTCACGTGTTTCAGAATTTCAAGATCACCATGTAGCAAGAATCGAAAGACCACGTTTATATGCTACCTGCTCACGCGCATTAGAATCAGAAGACCAATCTGCGGCAAGAAGCGAAGGCACCAATTCTTAATGGAAAGTCGATTGGAAAAGATGTGCTCATTCCACGCGTTCCCATTATTCCCGCCGACATCCTTTTTGATTTCAAACGACTGCAGTTCCCCCATTCGACTTGCCTTCTCGATGACCAACAAGGCGCAAGGTCAGTCACTTCAAGTGCGCGGACATGTTTTTCACATGGCCCGTTGTATGCTGGATGCTCACAAGTCGGACAGCCAAGTTTTTACTGTAGTCGGGAAGAACAAAATATTGGTCTTCCAGAAAACACTTGAATAATAAAGTTAAAAATGAATTATTTGTACTTCCCTTTTATATATCATTGAATTTCAATGGATATATTCATTGCCGATAAAAATAAATCGTTCTATTATTCATAATTAAACAAGACAACTATTTTAAAATTTCAAACGATATTTCTAGAATTATTTCCTCTGCGGCAGCAACAAGCCGGGTTCCAGCTAGTGTCTAAATTAGTTGCAATGTATGCAATGCATTTATAAATTCTTAATTAGTTTTAAGAATTTACAAATGCATTGCATACATACGTAATTAATTCTTCGTAATGAAACTAGTTCCCAGGAAGAAATTGCAAACGCGTCTAAAAGTATAATTGTAACATAAACAAATGCAAAGAGTTCTGGCGGACATTTCTGCAAAAAACAATTACTGTTGGGGCTTGTTGAGAGGAAGTGTGTTTTGTATGCGATACGTTTATTAATCATTACCACCTATGAATCTTGTACACTTTAGTATCAAGTTTCTTGGATCAATAATTAAATCGATCAAATTGACAATTAGCTTCCGATCAATTTTAATATCATCGTAGTTAATGGTTTCTGCCCTAGTTAGATGCCTCATACAAGCAGATATGTAGACTCCAGAATTTTTTTTAATATAAAATTTAAAGACTGCTTCTACAAAAGCTTTATTATAAAAAGTCTGCCTTGATAAACTATATATTTGAACAAAGTATCAATGTTATTAAAATTTAGTTTCCATAAAATGGATTCCACTCGAGGAAGAGGCACTTATAAAAACTGCCGCAGTCATTCAGAGCCAACACATTTGTATATCAAAGTTTATGCAATTCTGTCACATTTGAGAAAACTTAACATTTGTTTTCTAGGATACACTTCTCCGAGTTATACACTTTTACGTTTTGAATTAACTTCTAATGACTCGTTTTTGTTAATAAAATAAAACTTCCATGATCATAACAAAACACGATTTAAACATAGCCAATTAGAAATGCACGTAAATTTAAGACAGGGCAGATAAAAATGCCAACAAACAAACAGGTAAAAGTTTAATATTTCTTTCCAATGATGTATGGCAACAGCTTTTTCTTCGTACTATGAACTGAATATTTTAGTCGAATATGAAAAAACTGGTCTTTCAGTTCATCTACAATAATTTTCGAATAAGAGGGTTTGGGGTGAATCTTCCGTAAGTAGAAATAACCGCAAGTTTTAACGAAAACTCTTAATAAAACTTGAAGACCTTTCACTTAAGATTATTCAGATCCAAGAACCTTTTATATGGAGCTAATTCTCCTAAAACACTTTCCGCACGATTTTTAAAAGCTCTTGCCTGCTCCAATAATGAAGTTTAATTTTTATCTTAAGCGATATTTCGAGATTATAGATTTAATAAAGGTTCGTTTTTTTAAGCGGCGTATTTTAGATTTGTATACTTACCCTGAATTGGGAGCTATATCGAAACTATTTATGTGAGGCGCTACATTTTGTATGACAGTTGTGCAATACTTCCCATCTTTGCTACAAGCTATTATGCTTCCTTCGTCATCTGTGTAGTAGATATTTTTGGCAATCCAATCCCAACGCAGAAAATGAGGTCTCACTGGTGTTGTCAATAATATATCTTGTTTATTCGCATTTAAGATATAACTGTTTATAGTTCCCTAAAAGAAAATTCATTAGTTTAATAAAGGTAATTATGAGTGAAGGTAAAGTTAAATATTTAAATTTTTGAAACTCTAAAATCAAATGAGCCAATCCGTTAAATAATGGCTTAATATATGGTTTGAAAAACTTTTCAGGCGATTCATTTTTATTTTGGTTAGTAACTTTGCAGACTAAAGAGTGTTCTTGAAATTTGTAAAATGGATTTCATAAATCTTTTGAATGCCTCAGAAAAAGGCTCACGCATCGTAAATTCATACTATGCATTTTCTATTGCAAGAAATAAGGTAAAGGGCTAAGAATTATTTTATATCGCTTACCACTAAGAGTTCTTAGTGGTAAAAGAAGAATTAGGTTCAATAGAAATTGAACGTAAAAGGCTTGAAAAAGATGTATTCAAACTTTAATATCGATTCTATAAGAATCGAGGATTTTGATCCAATCAAATATTTGATTGCTTAAGTGCTTAGAAGTTAAAATAGACATACTGTGCATAAATTATGAACTCAAAAGGCTCATTCTAACTTGTACTCTCTTGCTTAATGGGTGTATCGATTTTTAAACGTTATCGTAATAATTTATATCAAATGTTATTAAATTCAAGAAGAATGTAAAATCCATAAATATGGATTGCGGGTATACTGATCAGCTGAAATACGAGTTAATCGGTAAAAAATCATTTCAGTTAATAACGTTAGACTTCGTGGCGTCCATGGGGAATTACCGCATCTTTATCCTGGATTTAATTTTACATCATTTTTCACCTAATGTAGTTAGAGAAATGTGTTTACAAGAGAGGAAGATATGACAATCATTAAAATTTCTGAAATAAATTTAATAGAGGTTTAGAGATACACAACAGGGCATTTTGGCACTAACACCTCCATTCCTTGTCCTTCCATGATCATGTTTAGAACGGTTTTAGAAAGTGAAATTACCAATGGTTTACCATCAGTGAATTTAAAACGAGTTAAACATGTCTGCTTAACTTCAGATCAAGAGAATTAGTGAATGCATTTTAGTTTCAATCTGTAGAAATACGAATTAAAAAGTTCCAATGCAGAACTGCAAACTGCGGGGAATTTCTACTCGGAAATGAAATTTATAAATTTAGCGTTAAACATTCATGTGTCCATATATCGATGTATTCCAAAAAGACTAGTACAAAAAGAAAAAGATACTTGCATCTTTCCAGTCTGTCCAGAAGAACATTCCGTCGGACGCATCATAGTCCATTCCTCGCATATCCGCCATGCGTCCACTCACGTAAACTCTTTGGGATCGTGTGCTGAGATCGAACCCGCGAATCTGGTCAGGCAGAAGATAAACTAATGTTGCAGATCCTCCATCCACTTTGCAGTGTTTATGATCGTGCTCCAGGAAGTAGCCTTCGGCACAAGAACACTTGAAGCCCCCTTTGGTGTTATTACAGAAATGGCTGCAGCTTCCCGGAATTTCGCATTCATTGATGTCTTCGCAAGTAAGTCCATCGAACGAAAGGGAATAGCCGTGGACACAAAAGCACTTTGATCCCTCTGGAGTTTTCTGGCAGTTTTGGGAGCAGCCTCCATTATCCACACTGCATGCTTTGGAACAAAGAGGCCCCTCGTCCATTAAATCTTCACAGTCGTTTACTTTATCGCACACTTTAGACCAAGGGATGCATTCCCCGGAAAGAGTGCAGGAGTACTCTTCACATTCTAGAACTGAACATAGGAATTTATTTGAATGCTGAATTTAAATACAAGTTATATTGTTTTTAAATTTATGCAAGTATTCTAAAATCAGACAAGAGACTTCAAAAGGCAAATGCAATCTAGAGAGTACCAAAAGTTTCCAAATTTAAAATTCTGTTAAAATGGCGGGGACATTTCCAAAAATATTGAAAATCTATACAAGGCTAGGTGTTCTGAGTGACCTAAACCAGATCGAAGGGATATATACTGTGCATCAATTAATTCCTTCCTCATTTTCTGTAATACACTTTGGTCATTTCAAATGTTCAATTTTTGTTCGAGAAAAGTCATTAGAAATTACGAGAGAATGTCTCAAGAACAAATTTCTAAAATCCATTCCTGTATTTCTCATTTATTGATGATTAGAAGTAAGGATTCATTCCATCCAAACGATTCGCCAAAATACAGGTAACAAGTACACCAATGGAACGTAAGCAAACAATGGGAAATAGACGAACTTTTATCTATAAAACACCAATATTATTCATAGCAATGCCCACAAATTGGCAAACAGAGAAATTGGTTCCAATAAGCTAAATATCCGAATTCAAGTGTATACTTTTCGATACCTTAGCATATTAAGCATGGACATGGTAATTGGCTTTCTTCCGAGACTGGCCATATCACTGAAGGAAACCATTCTTCCAATATTGTGATGTTTTGAATCATTCTGATAACATCCAAGTGTGGTGGTATTACAAGGGCAAATACGTTACTATCATCCTTATAAATCATTTTTCTGTTGGCAATCCATTTATAGATGTTGGCTGTTTCAAGAAAACGTGGTTGTCCTCATGGGTGCTTCTTAGGAATTCTCTCCTCCGTCTGACAGATTTTTGATCTCGCTTTGCTGATCATTTGAAAGTTCATCTTTTCTGTGCAGAAAGTTTCAGTACTCTAATCCTAATAATTTCATGTGCTTGATGTTTTGTATTCATCTTATCCAGGTATCCACATAAAATTCCCTGCTAAAATTTACGCCTAATACTCAAACCATCTAATAAGATTTGTTGCCTCAAATGAAAGAGGCGTCATCTAATTGAATAGTTCGATATGATTAGTAGGTATGAACTAAGGTAACGTGGCAGACAATGTATCAAATCTTAACCAAATACTAGTTTCCAGCTGAATATTCTAATTAGTTTCAGCCATGTTCGTTATTTACAAAATATTGCGTCTGCGTTTCGATTAGTTACTGCGCATTGAGCATGGCCTCTGATAAAAATATTTAAAAACTTATTTTGGAAAGAAGTTTATCTTAAAAACATCCCGAAATACCACAGTAAGGCTTATTTTGTAATTAAATACGCTTCCTGAAAAACAATGCAGAAATGGTACATCCATTGTTTCCTCACTTCATAATTTCCCAGATTTATTATAAGCTCGAAATTCTTTACAAGAGAATCTTAACTTCCTTGTGCCTGTGCAGTTATGATCCATCTTTTTTGAGCAAAAGATCACTACCTATAATTTGTGGAATTATAACATCAAGTTTCACAATATTAAGTACATCTATTGTTTGTTTTTTTTCCCTGCAAAGAAAAAAAAAATCGATGATTAAATTATTACGATGCATTTTTCAGATATTAGCGGGAGAATTTCTGGGGCAACAAACTTCGATGCCTTTGTTTCCAGCATATTATAAGTAGCTCCCTCTAATCGAGAGTTTTGAATTAACATTTTGAAAGAGGACCAAAACATTGCACACTATATATTCAATACTAACTGTCAAAATGTTCCAATTTTCAGTTCAATAAACATAAGGTAATTGGGGGAAAAAAAGGTTATATTAAAAATGGATGAATTACTTTTCCTGTGAGGCGGAAGAGTCGGCCTGGCTCGTCTCGTGCAGTTTTCAGGATTCTCATCTGCTGCATCTCCGCAGTCGTTGTCGCCATCGCAGATCCAACGCTTGGATATGCAGCGTGAGTTGTTGGTACAGAAGTACTCCTCCGAAGTACATTGATCGATGGTGCGAGCTGAAAAGTTCGTTCAAGTCGATAATTTTGTACATTAATGATTTCAACTTCGTTTTGTAAATAGTTCTGAAGACTAATGGGATTAGAATAAATGGCATTTAAAAATAAACATTCCTATATTTTAAATACACTTCGAATTTATTCTGAAAGATTGAATTATTTGAATACCTATACGATAACATAAAATTTTTAATTAAATTTAATATGCTCACACTGGGTCGAAAGAAACCACGGTGTCAAAAAAATTCTGTTCCAATATTAATATGTTAGATTCAAGATATAATATATTCAGTAATAATCAAATACATTTTCACATGAATTCAAATTTGATAGCATGTTACCTTTCATTTTGTTCTATGGATTAATGCTGAAAAAGTTAATTTCATACAAAATATAATGTAGATAAAATTAAATACATTTGAAGGTACTATTATCCAATGGAAAAGTTTCTCCCCTATAATCTAGTTAACAGATTTTATAAATAATAAGAACAGTTATATATAATAATGGAATAAGTGAAAATTGAATGTACCAAATCATTTGGAAAATTATCCATGACTTTCCAAAAAGGAAAGAGAAATTGACATAACAGATGACTACCAACCAGATGGTAAGACGAGTTGAAAAGAATGAAGCAAATGGGAATGAACAGATGGGGACTATTGGGCAGGATAGGATCAATTGAGAAATTTGAGAGACGGCACCGACAGGCTGCAATGCTCCAGGGGAGATTCATTCCTTTCTTTAAGTCTAATTTATATGGATAACATAAGGAATGCCTAAATTTTCACAATAATCTTTACTAACAGAATAATTGAATATTAATCGTAAATTTTTTTGAATTAATATAATCTATTGAAAACTGAAAAAAGGAAAGACTGAAAATAAGTAAACTATATTGTAACCAAGGAGAGTTCATTTTTTCAGTACGCCCACAGTCTTCAAAGTTAGTGTTTTCCCCCAATTTTTTTATCAACTAGTTAAAAAACTCACTTTAATAAACTGTTCCACATTTCTGCATATTAGCCTCAATTTGTTAATAAATTACAGAAATTATACTACAAAATCTTGAATTTTCTTCTTAAAACATTTTTTGAAATGAGTTGGAAATTCTGAAGATAACAAATCAACATTTTAGATTTATAAATTCAAAGCGATTAAAAAAAATTAGAAATTGTTTTAAATAGATAGACTGGCATCAATACCAACAACCACAATTTTAGAAGCATATTATGATCACAGATGCACGATACCGAGACATGACGAGATTGTGTTAAGTATTTTTGGAATAAAAATAAAGTTGAAAAGCTAGATGAATATTTAACTGACAAAAATCCAACAGCGAACACAATTGGAAATCGTTTGAAAAAGCTGACAAAGAAATTTCAAAGGGGACACAAAAGTCAAATCAGTAAAATGGGGAAATGCTTATTCGTTCATTCAATTCGGATAAAATATCCATCGCTATTTTTAAATTTTATAGGAAACTGTACGCTTACTAAAACATTGTTTCAATCCAAGGCAAAATAATGCTACTCTCTTACATTTCCAATAGGTAAAAGTATACCAAATAGTATTAGAGAGGAAAAAAACTTCATTGTTAAAAGTTTTGTAAGTATGTGGTGGCACTTTAAAGTTTTGTCAATGAAATTCTTATTCAAATAAATTTGGTTAGCTAAATACGAACGAAAAACGATGTTAAGCCACAGTTTATATGGCTCATTTTTTGACAACCGAATCTTCAAAAATATCAGAAATGTATTTGAATATACAGGATATGGCCTTCCAAAAAAGGAGCGCGCTTCAATACTTAATTGGAGATAAACAAGTACTAAAAGCTATGATTGTTCAAAAGCAATGAAATAAAATTTGAAACCGAACAATTTTTTTTTGCTCTATATAAATAACTATTTATATCCTAAAAATGATTGATCCGCGTTGAATTAAAATCTGATCAGTATGAAGAGGTGATAATTTATATATGACCCCTATTCCCAATGATATTTTAGTAAGCATACAAGTTATTCTTTCCTCTTTTATAACTTAGTCTTAAAGATAAAAATGAGGTTTTTATAGTAATCTAGTTGCAGGAAAAAATTTAATTGAACAAAAGTTTCAAAATAACCAGTCTAATAATTATAAAATAAAGGTTTATTTAGTTCACTGATAAATCCTGGAGTCCCCCATAGCCTTTCACTTTTAGTAAGGATGTAAAGAATCAATCTAGCGATACTCACTGCAGTTTACCTCTTCCTCTCCTTCGCTGCAGTCTTTGTACCCATCGCATACTTCGTGAATGTAGATGCAGGTAGTGCCATCATTGCATGCAAATCGGCCTTCATCACAAGTGATACTCGTTTCTAGGAAAGGAAAACATTGTGTGGAGAAACCCAATAAATCTTGATATTAAAGAGCATGCTTGAAGTTCATCCCACGATATTTACCATTAGTTAAAAAAAAATTATAAAATAATGCTAGAATTACATTGAATTCATTTGGCTCTTCAAAACAAAGTATATCGTAACTGGATTTTAAGGTTCATTAGTGATCGATTTTCGGTTTCGCAGAAATCAAATCACATGAAGTGCATAGCTCGGATGTTGGTTCAGGCGAGAGGTTATTTTTTCAATATTTATTAAATGACCCTCAGCAACATAGGCAAATAAGCTATTTATCATTCATGGAAAAGAAATTCTTCCACAGGGCAATTAACAGAATGACACAAATATTTGATCTTTAGACTCTTAACGAGATGCATGTCCTACGAAGTGGAGTATAAACAACCAGTAGTATTTCACCAATTCAAAAACTCATCAACATTGTTCTACTGGTTTAGAGCTCACAAATTATAGAAAAAGAATCAAAAACCCTTTGCCAATTTTACTTGACATTGCGCCTTACCATACATTAATTATAAGTATTTTATTAAAGCAATCCTAAACATGCTTGCAATATATTTGTTTCCTACCTTGAATGCAAGTGTGATCCAATAGAATGGAACATTTTCTATCCCTCTAAATTTCTATCGCATCATAATACGACTATGATCTAATTTGACTAACTTCAACAGAGTCGAACAGTTTTCTTTAAAAAAAATTTAGATTAAAAGGTTTTCACGATAAAAATTTTGGTCTAAGGCCGAATAGAGACAAATTGGAAAGTACTTCGTAGAGGCAAGAATTGTCTGCAATTGAAAAGCTCACAGAGAAGCGACAAGAAGCTTTCAGTGAGCTATTTAAGCTTTCTCCTAGTCCGAGAAAAGTTATCCTTATTGTGGAAGGGAAACTGATTTATGCATTCTGGATATATGCTGCCACTCAATTGGGTTAAACCATAATATAGAATTAGGAGTAGTTTGATGTAGCTATCAATTTGGTCGAGTCAATTAAAAAACTATCATGCATTGCTTGCATCATAGATCAAGTTTTCATTAAACAAAGTTACCACATAAAACATTGAAGTCCTACGACAAGAAGCAACTTTTCGATGGAAAACGAATGAGTAAACATAAATCATTCACATAAAATCTTAACCTCAAATTGTTTAAGATATCTATGGAAAGTCGTATTGATATCTTACTATTGGCGATTTAAGATGTCGGTAGCTTCAGAATACAGAATTTAATATTAATATAGAAGCTTAAGAATGGGCTTTCAAAAAGGATAATATTCAAAAACAAATTTAAATTAGTCAAGGAACGTGGTATTCCAAATTGAAAGTTTCATACTTGTCATTTCATTGCGAAGTATCAAAACTTACTTGAACAATTCTTCTCGTCAGAACCATCTTCACAGTCGTTTCTTTTGTCACACACCATTGTTTTATCCAGACACGTACCATCATCGCATCTAAACTGCTTCGAATCGCATGTTTTGGTTTCGGATGCTGAAGGAAAAGATCACGCAAATGAGTATATTAGTATATGAAAAAAATTGCGCCATTAGAAATATTCAGAGGAAATATTCAATTATGCAGAAATATTCAGAGACAAAAATCAATGGTAACACCTTAAAAGCTAATCTGCTAATTGCAGGGAACTTGTTTGATTATGGATTTATAACGGCAATTGTTCTTAAATTGGAAATAAAACTTATTTTTGGACTCGCATTTTATACAATTAACATATCATGGACAGATTTAAAAGATGTTTAAAGCCATTGAGTTATAATATACAGAATTTATTCAAATAATCACGAAGATTACAATGTCGAGAAACAAAATTCAAATATTTTATATTAATATTGGATGAATTTACCAATGCCATTATTTTTCCAATCGAATTTTAGATTAATTTTAAGTATTGGTAATGAAATTTTATAATAACCTTTAGATTAATGATTTACAATTTGGATCAAATGCGTTTTTTCACGATATTTGAATCTTGTTTTTAGAAGTCTATAGAAAGGTGGAGCAACTGAGAATGTTTCAGCAAATAATGAATTAAATTCTTTAGGAATCTTGTCTAAAGTTGTGCATTATATGCAGTCGTTAAGTATGACCATAATACTAGTCATTTTTCTTCTATATCAGTTAAAGTATAGAAATTGAAGTTGAGCCCAGTGGGCGAGTTTAAAAAAAAAAAAAAAGATACATTTCTAATGCGAAAATAAAAAAAAGACATGTTCCTTCTTTTACCTTTGTTTTGGTGGCACATACTAATTTGTAGAAAAGCTAAGCCTTAAATGTTCAGAAAATTTCAGTTTTTTTTAATGGTCTTAAGACATTTATACAGCTGATCAATTTCTGCCATAGTTTTCATTCATATTTTCCCTCATTTCATTTTAATGAAGTTTCAATCAAACTCTTTTCATAAAATTAAAACAAAAAGGTTTACCGATGCATAAAATTTAACTGCAACCTTTAAACTAGCGGATTTTTCCGAAACTATCTACCAAAACATACCAGGATTGTGACAGAAAGTGGAAAAGACATTTGAAAACATATGCAGCATCTTCCCAACCTTCTCCACTCTTAAACACTGAATCAATGCCCGCTTCCCAGCAGTAAATTTTCGATTGATAGGAAATCATGAACTGGCACTTACAGCAGTTTCTCTCGTCTGTGCTGTCAAAACAATCTGGTGCACCATCGCAAGCCCACGACTTCGGTATGCACTGTCCATGGTCGCAACGCAGCTGGGTTTCCGAGTCACAAGCCGTTTTGTGACAATCTCTCTCATCACTGCTATCGTTGCAATCGCTTTCTCCATCGCATCTCCACAAGGTAGGAATACATTCTCCCCCAGTGCAGGTAAACTGGCTTTCCGAGCAATTCACGGGAGCAGCTGAAAAACAGAATGCCATTAAATGAATTCGTGTCCAATACCAAAATGTTGGCGTAGATTGCTGCAATTTTTATTCAAAAATTAATTTTAAGTTATCAAATGTGAAAAAATGAAGTCTATCGATTTATTAAATATTGTTGAGACATTTTACTTTAGAAACTATTTTATTTTCATAGTGTTGGTTCTTCGTGAGCTAATCGAAAGTTTAGTGTCTCGCAAAATGACTAATATTGTAGATTTTTTTTAAAAAGTCCCTTCTTGCACTGATATGTTTCCAAATTATAATGGTTTTTTTACCGATTTGACTTTCTTTAAAGCATTGTTTTTACGATTTCATTAGCATAAAGGACTAATTACTAACGTAGCATTGTACAAATTTGTCGAACTAAACAGGTTCTGATCAGATCTAAAGTTCATCATTTCGATTTAGTTTAGTTATATTAACGTCCCGTTTTGAATCAACACTAGGCCTATTTTGGGACGGACCTCGTCATTTTGAACCGCGGTCAGATGACGAGGAAGACACCTGAGCTGGCACCCCCCTCTCCACACCACACCAGTGGGAGGACGTTTGGTCAGGACGGATTTAACGTGCAACAGACACCCTCACACGACGGTTCTTCAGTGGAATCGTGTCTCGAACCTGAAACCCTCCGGTTCCGAAGCCGAGACCTTACCACCAGGCCACCGCGGCCACTTCATCATTTAGAAAGATGAGCAAAGTGAAATAAAGTAATGAGTAAGCTTTAACAGAGCAAGAAAGCATGATTTTTTCTTATAGCACATGTCGCACAATACTGAATATAAACTATCGCACACATATTGTATAATATTGCAAAACATGTTGTGCTATCTTTGTATACCGATATAACATGTTAGAAAAAATATTTGGATATAGTTGCTCAAAGATTTAATTTCAAGAATGAATTCACAAAACCATAATTAAAAATTGCAGTTTACGATAAAAGTGCATCTTGAAATTATGAAAATTAGATTAAACAACGAAATATTTGATAAAGAATCTCAATGAATAGCAACCTATTAAATTAACGATTCCGAATATTTATCACGTCATCAGTTAAATTTACGAATATAACAGATTACCAGGTGAACAATTGAATACTTTAAGAATAAGTTCCTACTTACGACAGCCGATTTCGTCCGAATTATCGCCGCAGTCATCCCTCTTGTCGCATTTCCAGGAGGCTATAATGCAGCGACCATTCAAACAACGAAAGTCGTTGCCCGGACACCTCTGAGGTGCTTCTAGAAAAAGAAATTTCAAGTGAGTATGTTGGAAGCGGGAATATATATTGCTTCAAATTACAATTTTAATATGATCAAGCAAGCGTTTTAGATTACTTTAAAGAAACAGCGAGTTTGGATTTAGAATTAGAAATTTAACGTACAGATGCCAAATATTCTGTACACGGAGTAAAAAATTTAGCAAAATGGCGAACAATTTATAATTGAGTTTGAGTATTATTTAAAGCTCTTTTGGCCATACATTGCGTTATATACCAAGAATATAAGTATTAAATTACGCAAGATATTATGAACAAACATCGAGATGTTATTTTAAATTGGTTTATGCACTTGTTTCTTCACCGGAAAATCTCATAATGTGTTTAAGCCGAGTACAGACAGTAACAGATTACCTAAAATTTTAATTTGAGGATATATCTAAATTTTTTGAAACGTTGAGAATTAAATTTTAAGCCTATCTTGAATGTAGTTAAAATTTTTGCATTTTACTTTCCATTCTCAAATATAACTCAAATGTAGGTCTAACTTGTTTCATACATCTTGATAATCCAGTAGATAATATAGAATTATGCTTATTCATTTTCATATTATTGCTTATAATCAATAGAAATTAACAATATGTATAAATGGAATAAAAGTTGAGATTACTGTTCAACGTTAAGTTATTAAAAATTCAGAAAACCAAGGTATGGAATATATTGGCAAGAGATTTGCCGCAGAAAATGAAATCACCTTGACATTTTTCATCTGAGCCGTCTTCGCAGTCCTTTGTTCCGTCGCATACAAATTCACGAGGCACACATTTTTTGCTCACCGAGCAGCGGAATTCAGAGGGCAAACATTCCTTCTCTGAAAATAGATTTTAGAGATCAGAAATAAGAATAAAATTTGCCGATTTAATCTAGTGAAATTGTTGATTTCTGACTTTAAATGTTCTTGCTTCCTTCTGAAATGTTACCTTATACTACAGACGGTATTAATTTCAGTGCAATAACTAAAATTTAGATGAATTTATATTTTTGAATAAAGTTATTTTATTCATTTAAAAAGAAAATCTGCCAATTACATAGTATCAACATTATATAATAAATCCGTTAAGAAGCAACATGCTTTATTAAAATGTTCGCATTTTCTTGCAAAATGAGAGTGGAACTAATCTGATGACTCATGCTAGCATACATCGCATGAGTATTACCGCGAAAATCAGAATAACTAGCAAACTCAACAGGCAGAGCACCTCATTTCTGATTACTTGGTACAAGGTTCAAATTCCAGCCACGGTGTTTTATACTAGAATTAGAATTTTTAATTGAGATGTTTATGGTTTTTCTAAGCTCTGGAAGATTCTAGATCTTAAATATTCAAATTGGATTGTTCACAAACATCCTGTATGTGTAAAAGCCGAGTCCCATCAATGGCGGGTAAGTTCCAAGTCTCGTGCTGTTGCGAGTTGCTTCTTAATAATTGTTTAAATTAACGGCGTAGTTCTTTATATCAGCGTGACAATATTTGTAAACGATAAAAATGGGTTGATATATGGGTTTTCCACATATCCGAGTCAAATATTCTCAAATAAGAAGTTGATTAGGTAGATAAAATGCGACATTAATATACCGAAGGATTAATACGCTATCTTTCCTACAAGATAAATATACTCTTGATTAACTTATGGCGAAAAAATTCCATTAATTTGTCTATTTAAAAGGAAAGTTAAAGAATCTGTTTAAGATGAGTACAGGATGGGCAGTGAGCAGAAGTGATCAGACTATGCCAGAACCAGTTATGCGGTATTGATCAGACTACGCTAGTCCAGACTACTTTTAGTATCGAGTTTACCTACCTACACACGCCAATCCATCTTTTCCAAGTTCCATTCCATTTGGGCAAATGCATGTTCGTCCAGTAGGGGACGTGACGCATAAATAACTGCATCCACCATTGTTCATTAAGCAGGCAGGTCCTCCTTTCAAATGAAAAAGGATTTTAGAATAATATTTATTGGGAACATTTGCAGTTGCAGTTTACATTCGAAGTATAGTACCTAGAGATCTTTTTGTTACAGGAGCTGCTGCGTAAATGACTCTCCTGGAGACCAGTCCACTTTTCATTCCCGGCAATTGGATGGTGTGAGGGTGTGATGAGTTATGTTTCAGGAGACTCAAGGAATGGTGTTTAGAATCCGTCCAGTATATGTACTTGTTATTTACGGCAACGGACATAATATTTCCGACTCTTGTTTTAAGGATTTTCGGCTCACTGAAAAATTAGAAGTTGCATATCGGCTCAAAATTTGAAAGCAAAAGATCCGATTATTAAAAGAAATAGAAATAAACAAGATGTCAGAAATGGAATTTTATTTTGTGTATAATTTTTTTTAACTGTCCTCAGGCTGTTATTGAAAACTCGGTGCTTTTCTCAGTTGCGATAAGCTGTATTTGGGTTGGAGATTTATCAGAAGTATTGGTTCTAATTAATTTTTCATGATTAAGGATTTCAATAATTAAAGTATCCGACTAGAAACAAATATTTTAATGCTTATGTTTATTGAGCATTAAAATATAATGCTCAATATTTTAATGTTTATGTTTATTATAAGGATGAAATGAATAAAAGTGAAATTTATATATGTAGTTTTTGAAGAAAAGGCATATTTTGACAAATTTTAGCATTACAAAAACCAAGATTGTTCCAGGGAAAAAAATGTTAGTTTTTCATTTTCTTTGTAACATTGCATGTGTAACATATCTTGAATGCAACTAATATCTAAGAATTATATTCAAAAATAAATGTTTGGTGCTAATATGAAATTTATGAAATTTCGGAATTTTTTTGCAACAATATTTATATTAAACAATTATAAATCCACTTCTAAATCTTTCAATGTTAAATGCATAGTTCATTACCTTCTGTGCAACATAATAAGCATAAATTATAGATTTCATTAAGATAGATTGACGACACTCGTATGTAGAATTATGAGAACACTCGTTCAGAAAATGCATTTAAAGTTCTTAAATACTTAAGTATTACTTGCAAGCCAATAGTTTGCTATAACTTGGCTTTTAATTCGCATGAAGATAGAAATATCACTGGAAACAAACTTGCCAATTTTTAGAAACTGCAAAAAATTAATTTTTATCCAAATCCATGTTTTCAACCTAGTCGGAAAACTTGATAACTTCATATGTTTCAAATAAAAAGTCTCCCCCAAAAATATTTTTAAACCAAGTGTACAATCTTTTTTGGTTGATGTAGTTTAGTATGCTTGCTAAAACTAAACGAATAAGGAATTATAAAAGAAAATACCTGTAAGAAAGGTTTCAATCTAACAAGTTAGAAAACAAATTATGCATGAAGTCACCTTCTGGGGTTCATGTAATCAATAACAGCAATAATTTCCGATTTAGGATCCGCCCAGTACAGGAGACTTGCTGACGGATGCACAGCTATGGCAACTGGCGTTCCAAGAACAGTGGGCAACAATTTGCTATTCTTTCCATCCATATCATACATTGTAATAGAAGGATCTTCTCCAACTGTGGATACAAACATTTGTCTGAAAAAAGAAGAGTGCTGTAAATAGACAGCAAATTTAGTGCTATATACAGGAAATAAAATCAAGCTTAACTTTTGCTTGCTCATGGTATAATTTAGACATGACAGTAATTGCGAGTGTAATGCTTCAATCTTTGTAGGCAGTACCAAGATTAAAAGCATTTCATATGCATTCTTTAAATGTTCATGTTTTAAATACAATTGTATTTGTATTAACTTCATTTTAAGTCGAATTCCGATAGTTTTCAATTTTTTTGTATGAGTAGACATTAAAGATTTCAGAAAAGTTGTATTCAAATCAATTTAAGGACATCTAGATAATTTAAAAACAAATTTATCTGCTGTAGCATCTACATTTGATTTTCCTATGTATTCAGTGTACAGAAATTCAAAGAAAATTTCATTTGTAAGACTTTGAATATTTAAAAAAGACGACATTTAAAATATCAATAGTGATCGATTCCCGAAGTTCATATGCAGCGGTTGGATTATAATTTGCATTTAAAAACATCTTAAACGTTATACTTTTGATATTTGGGCGCTTATTCAATTTTAAACTGAAACATACTTGAATATCCTCTTTCTGAAGAGAAAGAGCTCGAATTAGTCGATATTCCAATCAGAAAGTTAATTCTCAACTCTTAATAAAGGAGAAAGCATGTATGCATTTGAAGCTTAACCCTATCGTTACGGTAAAAAGCGCCACCGAAGTAATGTCACTGAATATGTGCAACATGCATACCTCTCCGAGCGGTGCCATAAGCGAAATATTCGACAAAGAAAGCTTGAATGCCAATCGTACTATTGAACACGTTGGATAGTAATTCTCGTACAATTTTGCAAATCCACTTTTAAACAGTTGCTTATTTTATAGAGTAAAACGCAAAACGAATCAAACCGTTAGAATAAAAACGATGGCGATTATTATTAATGTATATAAAGCAAGCTCATAAAAATTTCTATAATATCGCGGGATCAAGTGGTGTCGCACATACAGGCCATCAAGTGACGCCATATATATTCGGCACTCATGAGGAAACGGTTGAGGCAAGTGGATATGCTTCAACATAGTTCTCGATCTGCTTACCCACTATTGGTCACAAGAGCAATATCCCTCGGTTTCGACAAGTCCACAATAATGACAGAGGTCCGGGATGTTACGACAGAGACAACTTCCACCGTGCCTTTACTCGTGTCAACCCAATACAGGTTTTGGCTACTGGAATCGAAAGCGAGGCCTCCAGGACTGACAAGATGATTTACAGTCAATTCGCTGCAATGACAAACAGGAATGCACCATGAGTTAATTTGACTTTAATATTCTAAATACTTTAATACTTAATGTGAAAAATAATTTAAATATTGAAGATAAATTTTAATAAAAACCCATTTAAGTTTTCGAAATCGCGAAATATATTGATGAGGCCATGGATCAGTTGCAATGAAAAACTTCATATTTTCTATAAAATACCTGAAGCCTGTTAAATGATGCGTAGTTTCTTTTCCTATTTAGATATTACATGCACATGCCTAAACCAAATGATCGAACAATGCATTACTGAGGTCGATCTAAGGTAAAGGTAGGTTTAAGTTAAGCTGATGCCACCATAGTCTATCAATTGCGAAATAAGTGACCTGCATTTTTTTATGAACCAACGGGAGGTTTCTCAAAACTTTCTCCCTACTTGTATACAACTGTTAATTATGGCCATTGACGAAAAAATAATCTATTAATGTGCAATCTTTGACGCTTAATCCCCGAGACCAACAGACAATTAATCCCTTGACGTATTTGGTTCTATATGAAGTGTATCGACTCTTTAAATGCCAAATCAGTGTATCAAGCTTAATTCGTTTTATAGTTAACGTAATCGTATCTTCTACTGGAACGGCCAAACTTACAGACTTCCATCAAATTTTATATCAAAATCGGAGGAAGTTTATAAGCTTGGCGATATTTAGATCGCATACCAAGTTTTATACATCTAGATGATAGCGTTAATGATTGCGTTCATATTCAGAATTCTAAAAATGGAGGTTTGAAAGATTCTTCGGAATACTGAGTTTCAGTTTTACAAATATAATACTTTATTTGTACACAAGAAAATAAAAAGCAACATAGAAATATTATAGCGAATAATATTATAGTCTACATAAGTGAACTCCGATTTTATTTGTATTAAATATGAGACTAATAGCATCCAAAAGGGGATGTAAGGAATGAAAAGAATGACCCAATTTAATGGTAAAAAAGATGAAAAAATACTTTATTTGGTTTTATAAAGAAAGCACAAGTTCCACCATACTGTTTTAAAGAATAAAATTAGTGTAACATTCTTGACATAAGTTAACAGCATTTCGATGCACGCAATATCGAAAATCTTCGTTACCTCTCGACATTTTGTATGAGCAAGACGAAGTGCATCCTTCTTTAACAGTTCAAATCAAATGCATCCTTTGTTTTAGCAAGAAATTCCGTATGATGAGACTACTCGTATGGAAGGTATGTAAATTTTAACACGTCTTCTGGACACCCATGGACTGGGTTTAGTTAATCAGTTGAGACGATGCGAACATGCAATTCCTAGTCTTTCTTCCAGGAAAGAGTGCCTAAAAGTGTATTCACTGACATGAAATTCTAGATATGCGCATGCGATTGTGAATGTTAGATTTAATCAAGGGATGCACCGCTTCTAATCAATTTAAATTGTTAACGTCCGATTGATGAATTAGATTGGATTTAGTTGCATTGTCTATTCATTTACGCTTCTCCAAGCATTTTCTATGCATACATTTCTATGGGTTGTGAGCTATAATCGTATATAACTTTAGATGTTTTCTTTAATTTAACTTTCCAACTCTAAACATTTGTATTCGCAATTTTAATCTCCTGTAAATTAGTTAAAATCCGTCCTACTGTTCGATAGGAACTAAGCTACAAATACGATTTATACATGCAGGGAATTCTCTTAAAATTCAGCTCCTTCACTTTACCAGAGACTTCATGTAGAAAATTATAATCGATATTAGAATTGTCATTTTAAGGTGGGGAAAAGCCATCGTGAATACTTTTTTTCAGAATCATTACGCTTAATATTCCGAGCTACAAGAATAATATTCCAATTGTATTAGACTTTCAATAGAATTTGTTAATAATTAATTTCGATGTTACTAGAACGGAGTATTCGTTGATATAATTAACAAGCTAAAACTATGCATACTGGGTACTTTAAGCCTCAAAGATAGGCATTTGTTAGAACTTACCGTCTTACAAACGAAGTCATGTTGATCGCATATATAGCTGGTTTCTTCAGATCCGTGATGAAGAGAGTTTTTGATTTCCAGTCATAAGCCAGTTGTCCTATCATATCAACATGCGTTGTGGGCAATTTGCTGATTGCAATATTACCTACAGCTTCTGGCCGAATGTGATAAATATCGCTGTCGTCGTTCACCAGCAGCATGGGGAAGTTGTCGTTGACTGAAACAACAGTATTACTTAAACTGATGCATTTCAAGATGAATTTGAGAGCATCTTTGCAAGATGAACTACTCACTTCGGCATTTTATTCCGGTGCTGTCGAGAGTATATCCTGGTGGACATGCACAATGATGGCCGTTTAGAGGGGCAATTAGGCACATGTGACTGCAGGAGCTGGACCAGCAGGGATTATTAGCTGTAAATTCAGTTGGTAATTTTCATTTCAAACGAGATACAAAATTTAATTTCAGTTTAACGATAGAGAATAAGCCGGCCTTTACATGAAAATTGATGGAAGTTAGCTAGTAGAATTTACTAGCGACATGTTAAATTCCTTGCATTTCGTAATTCTACCTTATTTTTTTCTTGTTATTTAGTCTTGTTTATTTAGTAATAAGGTTTTCAGCTTTTTTTGTAATGTAAACATGAATTGACGATATACGGAAAGCTGAACAGTATTTCATTACTATAAAGTGCTGAATAGTATATGGAGCAGTTCTCGGTAAAAAATAGCAACAAATTTGAACGTATTAATATAAGGAATACTCAAATGAAAATGGAACCGACTTTGAAAGCGTTTTGTACAACTTATTAGAGTTGCACCGTTTAACTAATTCTGGGTCTACCGCCATGAATATTTATCATTCAATTTCTTTTCTGCCTCAGATTCATGTTTTCATCAGGGAACATCAGACCCGGTGAATATCATCATAGGCGAGAAACTTAAGGAATTTTGTTAAAGCTTTTCATAAATTTCAGATAATTTTACAAAAATTAAGTTTTAAAGTTTAAGAATATTTGCTAAAAAATTTGTATAAATATTTCGAAAAGCCGAGAGAATGACGTTTTTTGCACCTGAAAGATAAGAAATGTTAATTTTCGTTTGTTTTAAAAACAAATCTTGAAAATCATAACTGAAAGAATATTTACCAGCAGAAGATCATGGAAAGTACGAGTCTTCGATTTCATGAACACGTTAAAACTTGTAAATAAATGAAAATTTAAATTCTTCAAATTAATATCGACTTTGAAAATAAAATGAAATACGATTTATTCTATAAATCTTATTTTATGAATTTACAATCCTTTACAGTTAATTCAATTACACTTTTCAATATTTAAAAGTTTTGAACCAAACTATATTTAAAGAATCAGTATAAATAGTAAAAATTACAGTAAGTAAAAAGATTGAAAAATACAACTTTGAGACAATGTACATTCTGCTTCCATAATAAAGGATTTCCTCAGCTTTCAATTTTTTTTTAAACAGTAATATTCAACTTTAAAGAATTTTTGAACATTCAATGATCAGCATCAAATTACCTCCTGTACAAGCGATACAAATTTACTGTCTAAAATTGTGTTTTTGCATTTAAATAATGAATCTAGTTTTTTCTTTTTTATTTTTCCTAATCCGCCTCTTTTTGCTTTTATTCCTCTTTTTTTACACTAATCGCAAGACCAGGTGGCCAGACATTGAGAGAAGTGATCAGCTGGGTTGTTAAGTATATTAGACATTTGATTTCAGATGTATCGTTTGGATGTAACTTCATGTCCACGGTTCTATCAAACTAAAATAATATAATTCAAATTACTGCTTAACCTTTTGCTATATAATGGCGTGTCAGACATGTATATTGAAATACTGATTTTTTTTAGCACTTAAATCCGAGATTAAGAGAAAAGTCACACAATTTAAAACTCAAATTATTTGGTAAAGTCTCAATATTTCAAATACCCTTTGGACATTTGTTATTCCAATACCTATAATAACAAATGTCATTTAATTAGGAGAGATTAAATAAATTCGTAAGTGAAAAGATTAAGTTTAGTTTATTGTCTGCATGAATTTGACGGAGTGTCGTAGACTATCATAACGCTATTAAAAATGGTTCTACGCTATATCTGGTTTATCCATTTTCTAAATTTCGTGATATGGTAACTGTTTTTGTATTTGCCTTATAAACGATATAAATATTAAACAATCTTTTAGCTTTCAGAGAAAATGCTACTGAATATTTGAAAAAGTTCCAATTTCAACCTCTAACAAATTACTTTGCCTTATAAGCAAAAAAATTAAAAATGCCGAAATTCAGGAAAATTTTGTAAGACTATTAAATTAGCATTGTTAAAAAGACTTAATATTTTGAGAGTATGCAAATATCATTTGTGCCAGCAGATTGGAAGTCATCAACTCAAAACCCTCAAAATTGTTTAAAAAGTCGCTGCGAGGTGCCTTTATCACTTTCCAAAATATATATACGTGCCAGATTTGAAGGCTGTAGCTTAAACAGTATCTTGTAGAGCACCAACACACACTCATCTTTACCAATATTCTTTTAAGTGAAAAGTTCGAATTAGTTGAAAAGCATTATGTTCAATTCAATACATAATGTTAACTATTTAGATCAGAACAATACTTAACTTAAGAGCATAAACAAAATGCGCATGAAATCTAAGTGTAGCGACGAAAATTTCTGCACATAGCTTATAGAAATAGAAGTGCATTTTCGAGGAAGGATATTATTCAGTTGAAGTTTTCTAGAATGTAAAGATTGGTTCAATCGGCAATAAAAAAAGTAGGGATGAATATTTTACGAGCAGAACCAATATCAAAAAGTCAAATACCAGTGATCAATACTTTTCAAAGAGGGGTGTGATTCAAATCCTTGATATGGTTTTCTTGGTGAAATTTCGATTACAGGTCTTCGATCACGATATTAAGTAACAATCGATACGATATGTGAATGGGTTGAAAAGTGAACGAAACGGTTATTCTTGGAATTATCGTATCATTGAATTGCATATCAATGAATTTATCAGAGCGATTACTTCACTGGAAAATGTGAAGTCACCGCGCCACTTCATGGGAGTGACCTTGACTCTCCGATATTCGCATTTGATGATGCACTATTCCATAAAGATCATTTTTAGTTGTTTGTGACATAACTGCATATATTCTGTTCACTGCTGGCGCCATCTATTGGTAGAATATAGAACTAAAGTAAACATTTTAAAGAAATGACATATTTTTAATTCAAGTTTTTCAGAAAATGGTTTACTCTAATAAAGAAATTAAATAGTTTTCAAAAAATCAAATTTAAGAAGTAAGCTGAAATAGATAAATTAATTCAATCACACGTTACTTAAATTCGTAAATTAAGTATTAATTACGATTAATAAATTTTATATTTAATACTAATTAATAATTTTAATTAATAATATGATTGAAATAACAGATATTTGGAACAAATATTTAAAAATAACAATAGCAAAATTATTTGTTATTCAAATTCGTAGATTATGCATCTATAAAAAAGCAACGTCGTTTACTTCTCCTAGCTAGTACAGGATGATAGACATGAACTCCCATCACATGCTTCCCATTTTCTCGGGCCATCACGCTCATCTTGTGACCCGTGAACTTGTTGCACGTCTCTAGAGAGAAACTCTTCCAATCGGACCAGTACACATTGTCTTCGAATACAGATAAAGAGTAGGGATGGAATACTTCGTCTTTGATCAACACCTGAAAAATAGCTTTTGTCAGTTACCAGCCGATTCATCGATGAACTGTATAAATAAATGACAAGAATGGTAACCTTTATGTATACATTAGCAAAGCCAACCTATTCAATAACTTAACCCTTCCATAACCTACACCCCATATATACCCACTAACCAAAAAGGAATGGCGCAGTTAAACGGCCAATGAAGGCCAGTTCACATCCAGCTCTTAGAAGGCTCACAGTACAGTTACATTATTAAAACTATTAATAGTAATTTAATCCTTGTCTATATCCTAAATTTGATAAGGCTGGAGAAAGTTTCACATGATTTAAATTAACGCCCTGTTTATGCGAACTTTTCTATAAAACAAGTACTTCAAATTATAGAAGTTTACGTTTTTTAGCATCGCGAATAAAAACTATTCATTTTTATTTCGTTAAAATATAGAATGAAATTTTAGTTATTTATGCAATACCATGTACTTTTAAGCCATTATATAAAGACATCCCACACTATATAGGAATTGACCTATTTGGATAATTTCCAATACATTAGAAATTAATTTCTTCCGAATAAGGATGAAGCATGAAATGTAGAATACCATCATATAGCGATAAACAATCGGCGATGATGGCAGTAATAACGAAGCGATATACAGTTGATTAACAGGTCTAATATTAGGGAGGATTTCGCCAATGGGCATTCAATTTTATTCCTTTGATGTTTATTGAGTAGAACAGACATTTTATTGAATTATGATCAAGAATCAAAGTCCCTGTCCAAATGCGAATAATCTGTTTATATGAGCAAGTAGACACCACTTTTATGTATCGAGTAAAATCAATGGGGTATCTGATTTTGTCCCATACTATGTTGAGCCTTTTCTTGAGATCTCGATATCGTAGAATGTAATTCCATGACAAAGTATTCATGGTGAATTGAGTTAAGCCATACATGTTGGCTGTATTTGTTAACGTTTTACAAAATTAATACGAGCTCGAGTTGTGTTTTATGTTACAAATGCCATCTTTTGCTACCAAACTAATCGAAGACAAATTTTTCGATATTTTGAGTTGGGAATTATCTTTGACTTTTCTATTAGTAAAAGTCAGTGAAAATCGGACATTCGATATGTAATGATACCAGTTTTCTATTTCATTACTAATGAAGAATGTTCAGATTAGAAAAATCGGAAATTTTAGAAACGTACCATCAGAATATACGTTTCCATCGGAATAGGTAGGTTAAAGGATATCCTTATTCCTATCATATAATCTTTATGATAGAAATTCTCTTTATATCCTACTTCTAACCGAAAATTGTTATTGATTTATAGTTTTGAAAAGCACACAGCAATATAACTAAAGTGATATTTGATTTAAGAAGTTATTAATTTCGGCTTGCTTTAAGATGAATTTATGGAAATTATTTGGCCAGCTACGAGTCTTAAAGTCATTAGCCTTCATAGATATGAAACATCTTACGATAAAAAGATGAAATTTTGATATTGCATATCTAGAACTAGTACCAACCTTTCGTGTTTTTCCATCCAGAGTTATATACTCTATGGTTTGCAACTGAGCGTCAGCCCAGAATAATCTATTGGTCGTATGATCGATTGCAATACCGTTGGGCCACACAACATCTTTCGAAACCAGAGTAACGCGACGACTTCCATCCATGCCACTCCTGTAGATTCCGGCAGTTTCATTGCCCCAATCGGTCCAATAAACAAGCCTAAAAATTTTAAAATCTTGTACAAGACACTTTCTTAAAATACAAAACTAAGATCCTAGAGATTAATTGTCTATGGACATTTAAAATTCTGGTGAAGTTTTGAATTTGAGGATTTAAAAACTTGGTGTAATTAACAAGAGTCTGCTTACAAAAGGGAGGGAGCATTTCAGAAAAATAAGGAAAACTAACATCCACTAATATTAGCACAAGCCAGGTACCACAATATGCTGCACAATATTACATTATTCATTATACAATATTGCGAATATTGTTTAATGTTATACAATATTGTACAATACATGTGTGCTACTAGGGAAGTACATTTATACGAATGAATATATTCAGCACTTGCATAACTAGAGCTATTAATGCAAAATGGAAATAAGCAAATTCGTATAAATTGACCGTGTACAGATAGCACGTTGTAATCTGTATAATGCCAGGTTATAAATTTAAATTGGATATTTGATTCCTAGATTAACCTTCAAAGCAGAAAAGTGTCTTAATCTTCTATCAATTGGCACTCGGAAGTGCAAACAAAATTAGAGCATTAACATTTTTATATGGATCAAGTACTAGTTATTCAACTGCAAGCGTTCTTATTTTAGCAATTGATAGTATAAGATATTATATACAAGAAATGGGGAACAGTCATAATTTGGATAGTTAAAATTTGGATCGAAATTCAAATATTAAACATGCTTATGAAAACGATTTTCCATCTGTGATATATTAAAATCGTATAGTAGCAAGCCGTTTAATTTACTAATCAACAAAGCAATGATTAAAACGAAGTATTTAATGCTGCACATTTAAGCATAATAGTTTGTGTGAGAAATAAAAAGCTAATGAAATTGTTAGAAGATTTTAATTTGAACTAACGTTGCTAACTTGAGTAGTAACAAACAACCTTAGCATTTAACAATTACCAATTATCTTTGTGTAATGAACTTCAAATAAGTCGCTAATTGCACCTTCCTGAAGTAATGACACCTAACTTGCTTAACTAAATGGTTATCCAAATGCCTACTTTCTACTTAACTTTAAGGAAGAAAACTTCGGATTTGTAGCCTAAAAGCTTCAGCCAGAAATTTGTTTAATGAGAAAACAATGTGCAAAATGATCAACTTTGTCAAGGGAATTTTGCACGAAAGAAAAAAAAATTACCCTTCAGGTAGATCTAATGCAAGTGCTCGTGGCTTTCCAACATTTGTACTGTGTAAAACGTGACACATTGAGCCGTCCATTTTGCACGCCAGAATTTGTTTTAAACCAGAATCTGCGAAATACAGATTTCTGGCAACGTAATCGACTGCTATGTCTTCAGGAACTAACAGACCTATTAAAAGATAAATAAGAATTTCAGTTTCTTCTGCGTCTCGATCTTACTGAAAATACGAAAAGCATTCTAAAGAAATTTACCGTTGTTTAAAACTACGGAAAAACCAGTTCCATCAATTTTCGTAGCATAAACAGAAGACCTGTTGGAAATTTCCACCCAATAGATCTTGGATTCGAGTGGATCGGCATCTACAGCAGCAGCTCGAAATACAGCTTTGTGGATGGGGAAATATCGTTTTGTGCGTAGGTAGATGGCTCGTATTTCTTCCAAGGTTGAAAATATAAGAAGTGGTTCCGGATCTAGAGCAAAAAGAACACCGATATTTAAACTTTGGACATTGGATTGAATTGAAATATCGCTTAATATTTTCTTAGGAATGTAAAATCAGAAGATTTCCAGGTAAAATTCTTTCAAAATGCTATAAGAAGAATTCCAAGTGTAATAGAACTTCGTACATTCGAAGTAATCAGAGGGATCAACTAAAGTACCAGATGATTTTTGCCAGTGGCAAACTTGGACAAAGAAAATTACACAAAGACACTTATCACAATTGACAAATTGTTATGAATTTTGGGGCATCAAATATTTGATTATATAAATACTTCTAAGTTGTTTTCCGCTTCTTAAAGTTAATTTTTAACATTATTAATGATTAAAAATACAACCAGTTTTCTTAAAATCGTTAAGTATTTTAAAGCCAACAATTATTTTTTTACTTTTCAGTGCTTAATTTATATTTCATTAGTCTTATTATAGAGTTTGGAAATAAATTTCTCCAATTCACTTCTGAATGCTTCCATAAATATGGAATTAAAATTAAATTAAATCTATTAACTGATAGTTAAATTTTGAAAATATTAAAATAGTACATATCAGAGAACATAAGCATGAAAAGATTCAAAACTTTACACAACAGTAAATGAGAGAAAATCTATAACAAGAATCCATCATTACAAACATGAAACAAATCAGACGAAATATATAATTTACTAAATTTCCTTGTATTCAAAAGGACTTGCAAATACTGAATAAAGCTTAATTTAATATTAAGAGAGCCAATAGTATTAAATGCTGAAATTTTCATGTAAACTTAATCAAACGTTTGATTTTTATATTATAGTTGCATCCCACCGCACAATTCCGGTAATTGAAATTTTGGTTCTCAGATTGCTTGACAGTTCGGTAATTAAGCCAACTAATTCGTAAAGAAGCTCAACCTTTTGATTATGGTTGATCGAAAGCCTATTGTTTTAAGACTAGTAATTTTGTCAAAAGAAAGAGCCCAACAAAAATGCCTAATGCAAAATTAATTCCTTCCATTTGACGTTCGACTACTGTATTAGAAATCAATCGGAAACTGAATGGAAGCGTCTGCATAAGGAAGCGATACTGCCTTATCAAACCCGATTTGAAATCGGGTATCAAATATGAAGGTAGGCAAAAATTACTTTACAGTTAGGCCATTGTTTTATCTCCTACGTAGATGGTCTTATAAAGACCGTTCCAAGATTTTTAAGTCAATTCAAAGAGAAAAATTCTAAAAATTGCACAACAGCAACTTGCCACTCCCAATTCTTTAATATTTCTAACTTTTGTCTCTTTTTATGTTACCCCACAGGAGGTTTCTTGGGAGAAATTAAATTTGTAAGCCGTGATTAAATACGAGCTTAGGATATAGTTTAATACAAACATTTAAAACATTTTAGTAGCAAGAGCTTCATATTTGGAATAATTAAAAAATAACCATTAGATTGAAAAATTGAATCAACAATTCTGTGTTCATTATTAAATCTCTGGAGTTGCATGTTTGAGTTTATGTACAAATATATAAACATGTTGGTAGACTTTCGCAACGAGTGTAACAAAATTTTTTTCACAAGATGCATATTTACTTTTACATGCAAGCCGATATAATTAGAAGCTCGAGTTACATAACATTTATGATCCAAAAACTAAAAATTACTGAAAATGTAAATTTTATACATACCTGGAGCTTTGCATGTGTTATTGACCAAATCATAACCATCCATACAGGAACATTCGTACGATCCAATCAGATTGGTGCATTCTTGGCTACAAAATCCTTCGGTCAAACATTCATCGATATCTAAATTAAGAAATGCTATTACTTAATATATTTCAATATTGAAAATTTGCTCCAACAAAAGCATATGTAGCTTGGATCAGGTGGCACGAGTATCGATCATGCTCAATAAATTAACACTTCAATAAAAGGCGAAAAGATGCCATTTAATGAAGTGTTAAATACCTGGGTAAGAGACTAGTTCTTGGTACATTTAATATTTTCTCTGAAATGGAATAAGAAATTGTATACCTTGCTTCTAAACTATCAAAAAACTCATTTAATAGTCACGTAACGTAGAATTAAACTGTTTTGGGATAAGTTAGCTTTACATCACCGATTCCTATAATTTTAGTTCGATAAAGATCTCCTAAATTAAAAAAAAATTTCAAATGAACATTCCCTGTCAAAAACATTTTTTAAATATCACAAAATTTAAATCCTTTCGTTCAGTTTTATTTTCAGGTTTTTAGACTATTTTAAGGAACATCGTATTTAACATACGAGGCAGAAACTACAATTTTGAACAAGAGTAAAATTTATAACTATGTATTAGCTATTTTTAAGTTCATTGCATTTTAAAATTCGATTGAATGCTAAAAAATATATAATGTAATAAAAATAGGAGGCATTTGGATAATTCGAAAAAGTTCAAAACTGAATAATATTTCTCAAAGTGCTAAAAGTCTTAATCTAGATCTTCCTGGAAAAGTTTAATAGAAAGAAGTTCGATCGATTTTATAGCCAAAAAAATGATTAAAAATATTTATAGTAAACAAATCTTGTATTTCTGAGGAGTTCATACTTTGGAGCTGCTTTTAAGGAAAGCAAAGAACTTTGAGGGGAGAAATTTCAAATATGAAAAGCATAAATAATCTTAAATACTTAAATATTCTGGATATTCTTAAAACTATATCTCTAATTTAGAAAAAAATTAAAAATTCATTTCAAGTTTTAAACAATTGCAATAGTACTTTTTATCTACAAAACTGCGAAGCAAGAGCTGTAACTTATTATATAAAAAAATTTACTATTTCGTGATTTGTTTGAAGCTACACAAGTTTATCTATAATTGACAGTTTATTATGCTGTTAGAATATTGAAAGGAGTTTACCTGAACATGTTCTATTATCATTCTGAAGGTTGTAGCCAGCATCGCAGAAGCATTCAGGGCCATTTGGAGTTGGTCTGCAATTCTGGGTGCAAGTAGCATTAGAACAAACGTCACCTAAAAATGCGTTCCATGAACTCAAAATATTTTTAATAAGTCATTTTATGATGAAATGACTCGTGTTTAAGAAAATGGAACGATTACGAGATTAATATATTCACTAATACGATTAGCCCAATATTCGGACTGTAATTCAATGCTCCTTCACTGCCATCTCTGAACTGTAGTAAGTAGTTATCTAATTAGATGTCCCGGTATAATTATATAGAAGCGAATCACAAGCGAGTCGCGCGGCAATCAATATGAGCAGTATTCCACTGTAACATATCGAGCATGCACCTGTCATTCATTTAAATTGTCAATATAGTATGTGGATACACTGGCTACCAAAAATTAAAGTACAACTTTTCGTTTGTCTAATTTGAAAATTAATGGACATACAAAAAAAAAATGAGGAAATAAATACTAAACAGTTCTTTAATGGATACAACAGAAATTTTTTAATTTAACAGAAACATGATTTACAACAAAGAAATGGAAATGACTACATTGGAAAATAACTACATTATTGGTGAAAACAATTTTATGTGGAAAAATTGTCCGGAAAAATGACAAAAGTTTGTTCTTATAAGGAATGTATCCGTCATTACCTGCTATGCATTGGTGCCATCTGCTTTTCATACTGAAAATTAAGTTGGTGGACACTGAAATGGAAAGCTAAATATCCAATATTGTAGCTTATAATAGCTGGATATGTAATATAATATAATGTTGACGGAATAGGAGTACATTACAAAGACTGGGCAGTTAATATATTGTAAAATCTCTCATGCTTGCATGCACGATATTTATAATACACATAATCCTGCTCATAAATACTTTTAAACAAAAATGAATCGTTTCCAAAATGCTCAATCGTGTGTTAAATCGACGCTAAACGGCTAATTTTGAAAATGCACTGAAAGACTTCGCAATGTCTCATAACATGGATCCGTTTCAATCCGAGCATTTTGTTCTAGAAGACATGCTTCATATTGACACCGAGTTACAACACCTACTGGAGATCGTTAGTTTTTTCTATCAGAAGGAAGAGAAATGTACGATGGGGGCGCGAAGACACTTTCACAATATAGGTTTGTCATTAGAGTTTCTAACGAGTAATAATTACATCAGTTCATTTGAGCGGGTGCTTGTCACTAGTCTTATTGTAAGTCATTCTCCATCGCTTGCAGCTTTAGTACCTTAAAAGAAAATAGAAGTTTAACAATACTTCAGTAATCAGAAAGATTTGCTTCGAAAGGAATGAAGCTTGCTATTTCCTATGTTTAAAAACGGGTATTAAAATATTTGCTGGAGATTGATGCTCGCATCTTCAAGAGGTCATTGCGAATATCGATTTCTAACAAGTGTAACAATAATGTAGCATCAGTCAATGTTGTTTTAATGCCAGAATGCTAGATGCTCAAGGCAAAGGAAATGCTAAAATACAAGACTAGTAAAATTTCGATAATTTCTCTAATATTATTCGATAATTCCCATATTGAGACATGTATAGACAAAGTGTTCCTTACAATGCTTATTCAAGTATTTTACTGTAATTATGGTGGCAACACTGATGTTGAACACCTACAGTCTTGTGAAAGCGATTTCAGATTCTGCCTACATGCTTTATTTTCATTTAATGCGAATGCTATCGCTTTCAGCATTTAGTACATTCAGTAATCAACTTATAGCATCTCCAATATTGGTTACACAGTCGTCGATAACATTTCTTGCCTATATATTACACGTAATGTATTAACAAATTGAAAAAGATATTTAAGAATAATTTTAATTAAAACAAATATTTTCAGACGTTCACAATTATTTGATAGACATTTATTGTTGATTAAATACATAAATGAAATTTTATTTAAAAATCCTTTGTTACTGAAGCGTAATCGTATTTCAAGGATTCCAAAAACATCGACGCATCGGCAATATTCTAGAAACATTACTTCTCAATAATTAAATTTCAACCGTAAAATTCTTACCACAGTGGTCCCCTTCGTCACTTCCATCGGGGCAGTCTTTTTTGCGATCGCAAACTAGTTTTTGATCAAGACAAGTTCCAGAAGAGCACGTGAACTCCGTCTCGGAGCACAATTTTTCTTCTGCAAGAAATTAAAAAAAAATTGAATTTGAATTCCTAGACAACTTATTTTGAAAACGAGCCCAGTGAAGATTAATCTGAGGATCAAAATGTTTCTAAATGTAGTCATAATACAAACAGCAATAAAATAAATTTTGTAATAGTAGTAAATAAAATAACTGCAATTTTGATGGATTGAATTTATAATGCATCTTCCAAAAAGTACGGCTATTAAGAGAAATGGCACATTAAAGCTGTACGGCATTTTACAAATGCTAATCAACCTTTCATTGATATATATGTATCATACTGAAAATACAATTTGATCCCAGGTTTTTCTAATAACCTAATACAAATTTGGCATTTCTAATAAAAGAACATTTGATTTAATCAAATGAATATTGACAAGCCAGGAGAATCGCGATTTAGTTCTGCAGCTGTTTAACCATAAAATATTTTGAAAGGTTAAGATTTAACACAAAAATTTGAGAATTTGGTTACATTTGGTCATGAATCTAATAACTGAAGAATTATAGCTGAAATGGTAGTCGGAATTGTAGTTATTTGTTTATTGAATTCTGTATAGCTCTCAAAAGCAGGACATTTGAGGGTTATTCAAATACAAGCACTTAATTACAATGACATGCTTAGTCATAAGTGGAGGCAGGAAATTCTTTATGAACTTCATTATGAGGTAGATGAAAATAGAAAATAAATGTTTCGAAACACGTTTAAATTCCGCAACACAAAACAAACACGAGAAAACAGACACTCGCTTTGAATACCATCTAATAATGACCTCTAAGAAGGATCATGGGAAATATATCTTGATGTTAATAAAGTAACGCCATCTGTTGTATCAAAAGGAAAGGTAGCCGTTATGTAACTACTACAATTGTTTAATTATTTGCACTTAAATTATTTAAGGGCAAGGAAATCATATTTGAAGCGTTGAAAAAGAATATACATCTGAATGGCAAATAGTGGGTTGTACGTAATACATTAGAGATTTAAATCGCTTAAATTAATTTTTTGTTGAAATTTTCATTTTCAGAAAATAAAATTAATAAATACTAATTTAATTAGAACTTTAAGTCTAAATTAAATTACGTAAAAAAAGTCAATTATAAAACTGCAAAGCATTTTTTGGTTTGTTCGAGGAAAAATTTAATAAATTACATGCATTGCATTTCCTTTCCTACATTCCATTCATTTCAATTGCGTTTCCTGTCATAAATATACACATCTGAAAATCAGACTTCTAGAAAATTAAAAGTTGAAGTTTCTCTCGACATTTTAGAATTTTCAGACCAGATTTAAACCTAATCGCAGCATGATGCCCTAGTATTTTTTTAAAATAGTCAACTTTGAGAATTTACGAAAAATTTTACCTTTTGGACAAGATTCTTCATCAGATCCATCAGGACAATCTTTCTGGTCGTCGCATTTCCATTTTGAGGGTATGCAGTGATTATCTTTGCACTGGAAACCATCGCACAGAGTATCGTTCTCTGAAAAATGGTCGATTATTCAATTTAAACTTGTGGGGTAAAATATTATCCACTTAAAGTCAAAGTCCATTTAAAACTAAAACTATTTTAGTGCAAAAAAAGTCATTCTTTTATTATAAAAATCTAATGCTCACATTATCTGGATCAAATTTATTGGAGTTTTACCTATTTAGATAGAATCAGTTTTGCTCGTTTTTTTAAATACGAGCTAGAACAAGATATGCAAATAATTCTAGATCAAAATTTAATTCAATAATAAGTAACTCACATATCCGACTATTTGAAAGTCTCATCAAGGGCAAATTATAGAAAGCAAATTTAAAATGCAATGAATGCGAGGCAGATCTCGAATTCGAATACAAAACTAATTTTTAATCAGATGAGAATCGTTATTTATAACATCCGATAAAAGCTAAACAGCCTTATTTAGAAATTCTCTAACAAGAAATGATTTCGAGAGCATTTATACAAGAAAAGATATCGGTATTTTTACAAATATTGACTTGATACGATTTAATTTAAATCGTCTGTTGAAAGATTTGGAACTAATTCAAGTACTATAAAAGCAGAATTCAGCTAAAATTAGGATTTTTAACCTTGAAGAGTCGGTTATTCGAGTACTTTTATGATACCCTAGCGTGTTATAGAAATTAGAAAACCGAAAGGATCGAATATATTAACAAAAAATTTTTATCCAAAAAAGAAAACAGTTAAAGTTGCCAACATTTTTGTAGTTAAATATTTTAGAGCGAAATATATTAATGCACTTTCAATACGAGTTATTGACTGGAAAGAATTTTGTACGTTTAATCCTCAAAATACATTACCATATTCAAAAACACATTTACTTAGCGTGTATAACTGTAGCAGTCATAATCATCCATATTCCTTCAGAAAGTTAAAAATATTTAATAATTTAAGATTGTTAACTGGTCAGTTTCATTGATTTATTCCCATGCTAGCTGCACGAATTTGCTTAAATTTCTTGAAATGCGAATTAAAAATAAGCATTTAAAAAAAATTAGCGAAAAAGATTTAAAGGATGTCTTACTGCATTCAGTTTCATCTGAACCATCTTCACAATCGTGTTCGCCGTCGCAACGCCATATTTCAGGAATACAGTGTCCATCTATTAGGCACTGGAAACTATCGCTTTCGCAGGGTTTGTGTAGAATACCATCTTCTGTAAACGAATAGCTAAATAAGCGATGCTCAAATAAATAAAAAACATCTTCAAGAGAATAATAGAATAAAGTTTCCTCTAGATGCAGTTAACAGGCAACATATTTTGGATACACAACTATTGTGGAAGAGGAAAAGCAAATCAAAATTTCCTGTAACCATAGATTTAATTTCAGAAATTTAAAACTGGGAATTAGGATCCTATTAGCACAAAATAGTGTACGATATCTCTACGATGTTCTTCGATATTCGAAATGTTGGCCAATATCGCGAAAATATAATAGCAATGTCTTTGGACATTGTGCCAATAAGGGTAGCAACTTATAAAAATCCATTTCTATCTTAACTTGATGTCTTTCCAAATGTTCGTTGCAGACAGAAGTACTCAAGGTTGAATGGATTCATAATTTGTTTTAAAATAAATTTGAAACAGCAGGATTTATAGATGGTGCTGGTTGTTCAGCAACAGGTGGGATTTCAGTTGATTCGTTTGGTCAAATCATATTCACCGATTCAGATTTGCAATTCGAAATATTATCAATTAATATAGATGCAGCTTTGAAGTTTATAAGTGACAATATGATTTCATTGGGAATTTTGAGTTGATTTGCATCTGTTGAACAGGGAGAATCTATCTGCCTATCATCGGAATATGTAGACAGCCAGCCGTTGAGGTTTCCTCTGATTTTTCCTGAATCTGATAAAATTTGATCAAATATATGTTGACTTGTTTACGTTTCTCTTAAAATTGGTCCAATCCTGTAACCTTTAAGATAATTCACAGCCTGAGAATAGGTCGAATAGCAAATATTCCCAGTAGGATTGATACAAAACTTGAATGCGTATCTCTAGGAACTGTTTAAAGAGGAATCTTGTAGGGTTGATTTCAGCCCTTATCTGTCCCAAAAGATTTTTTTTATTGTTGCTGCATCATTTTTATTGTTGATAAATAGATCATTTGTAGATATTTGAGCTTGGACAATTTTTTTTAAAATTTTATAAGAAACTCGTATTTTAACTGAAAACCTCGATTTCAAATTATCAGATGAATAAGAATAGGAAAAGGCACGATTTCCTTTGCCTTACATTGCAGATTGCCGTGATCTTTTCACTGTAACTGGAACAAGTAAGAGTTCCGTAGTTAAAAGCTTTTAAATGCTCAAAACGCTGGTAATTGAAACAGCAGAACAGGATTAGAATATTTGATTACTAAATTAATCTTGCTTTGGAGAGCCAGGTAGATTCGGAGAATAGAATGACTGATATTGTTTTGCGTCAGTTTTCCCTCTTGCTTTTTAATACGAGTTCTGATATTTTGAATCACAACTCCGGAATCATTTGAACTCTTGTATTGGTTCGTGGAAAAATCTTAACACAGGAAATGATCTGTTTAGGTGTTTCATGTCGAATGTTCACTAAAAGCAATTGTTATAATTTATTTTTTTATTTTCACAGTTTGTTGAACTTTCTTCTTAGAAGAAACTTGGACAGCAACTCCTTAAAACGAAGTCTTTTGCTGGGTGTTACTTCTCCATTATTGCTAGCGATATCTTTTATTAAAAAAAATGGTGAAATATGAAACATTTCATTGTGAGGATATACGGTTCTGCATAAAAAGAATCGGAAGGCTGTGGAAGATGTGCACATGTAGTTGCGATGCCCAATAAAGGAAAAAGGTTCCTCCCCCATTACGATATCAGATGGTTCTTTGGTAGACCAATGACACCAACAATAACAGAAACCGGTCCTTGGTGCTTCTAGTCTGGGCGCTTACTTCATTGTTAACTCTGGATCAACCACGGGAGGAGTGATCCTCATCGTCAAAACAAAGAAAACGATTCCAACACTTAATCACTCAAGGGACTATCATTCTGCGAACTAACCGAATTCATTCACCAGAGACCATAGAGCCTAGTAGATTACGCGGTCCCTGGTTCCACAACAAGGACGTGTCTAAAGTGTCGCCACGTCGGTCTTAAGTTATCAGATATAAAAAAGCAAACAGAGCGAAAACAGCTCCTCATGGAGAGCCATCTCTTACGGAAGAGAAGCAGGGAATGTAGAATGAAATATAGACGAGATATAGGAGGATAGGATGCATGGATATTTCGACAATAGTATACACGTGCTCACATAAAGGCAAAACCCTTAGGGAATTATTTATAATCAAACTCTTACATAATGTAACTCACCATATCAACTAGGGTACTGGAATCTATAGATATTTAGCTGAAGGAGGTTATGAACTATTTTCACTTGTATCCGCTCAAATTTCTCAATTCTATATTTCCACCAATACCTCAATTTCTGGATGAACTATCTATTGAAAATTTAGTTTTACGAATGAAATCTGTAAAACAAATACTCCGGCTAAATATCTTAAAAACTGAATATGCCATTTACTTTGTTAAATAGCAATTTTAGCGAGTCGTAGTACGAAAATTTCACTATCGAGAATTTGTCAGAAATTTCTCATACTTGTAGATTTTTTTAAATATTCGCAGCAGCACGATTTTTAAAGCTCTATACCGTTCATCTATTTCTGTTCCTCATGATAGATTATACGGCAACTATTACGAAACAAAAAATGTATCCAATATCGTCATAATGGTCAACAATAACTCCAGTAAGTAAAATATTGAGAGTATTCAACAGGACATTAATATAGGACATTAAATGCTAAACTATACACATTTTTAAAACTTAAAATGCTAGAAAATTCGATCGAAGCTAAAACCGACGTCATTGAGAAGATTTTAAATTTTAAGGTAGTGTAGAAATGGATTTTTATCCGATAGTGTGCTTTGAAGTTGTTAAAAAACATTAAAATTCCAATTAGTTTTCATTTGAAAATTTTTTAAGTTGATGAAATGTCCTTTCACAGAAAACGAGTGCTTTTGAAGTAACTACTTAACTCTAGAATTGGCTATGTTCCATGTATAGTGTTTTGAATGATTTTTCTTCATCACATGTAACAATTTGCAGATCATGTCAGCCTTAACACGTTATGTTAAGAGTACTAAAATTAAACAAAATGCTGGATAAAGTCGAAACTTTTCAAAATACAACTTAATCGGAAAATACACTAGGCATGATTTTTCTACTGAGCTCGTACAACAAACTCAAAAATTATAACCCTACTAAAAAACTAATTTAAAACTTTCTTCATTTGTATTTCTCAGAGTGCTACTGCACATTTCAATTTTTATATAAAAAAAAGACCATTGCAAATTTAGGAAGATTAGTTGCAAACAATTTCAGGCAGAGCTATCGAAGCCGTTTAGAATAAAATTTAAGAACGAGTTAAACAATTTGCTTAATTTTGATATCGCAGTAAAAGATTTCAAGGAAAAGGTAATAGCTCAATTTGTATTAAATTAAGGCAGGTAGTAATTTCAAAGTAACACGGTAGGTAGTAATTATTTTAATCTATACAATTAATTGTCTCCACCTCGTGAACCATCTGCTAAGTCGAGAAGGTTATGCAATACCGAAAAGAAAAATTGTAAACTCACGGCGGTATTCATAGATGTCAAGATTTAACACGGAAATCAGATGAGTGTAAGAAATGAATTTGTTTAGACATTCAACAAAAGTTAACTATTTTTAAAAAAGAGAGCAAGTCCAGCACTTGGCCTCGATTAAAAAGAAACCCGCTTAAATAAAAAACGTCTTTATCGAGGAACTTGGTGCTATTTAAAGCGCCATCTAATCAATACTAAGGCCGATGCACCCATAAAATTTTAGTTCAGCTACTAAATGCATCGATAAATCAGTTTGGAAACAATTGTTCAATTAAACTCAATCGTAATTTGAACAATATATTACCACTCGAGCTACTGTCACCCATGGATAGAAGATTTAAATCTGAATTTGAGTAATCTTTAATCTTAATTTAAACTCATAATTTTAAAACATGAACTTGAAATTCCTGCAGTATTAAAATAAGACTGGAGTTCTTTCCAGAATTTATTCTAATACTTGAATGTAAAATGTACTTGGTATACTTATTTAAAAAAAAAAAAAAAAAATGGAACAGTACGGATTATCTCTATATAGATAGGACATTCGATTTCTTTTGGCATATATCTGAATATAAAAAATAAAACAGATCTAAATTATCTAAATTGAAATATAAATATTTATCATCGCAATCGATAAAAAAATTCGAACTTTTGCAGATATGCCTTGGTTCCTTTAGAAGATAAATACATCAAATCATATTTTCTGAAAAATATAAGAAAGCGTGTTTAGAAGAAGCAAATCAAAGGATTGAATATCGAACTGTGTACTTCAGAGACTTGTAGAATTTTTTTCCAATAGATTCCAATCTTCCAACATCGGGTTATTTTTATTGCTATTTAAATAATAGAATGTGATCATTTTCCATCAATTCCACGCTCCAGTACGGGAAAAAATTTCGAACAATTTGGATTTTTTTTTGTTTATCGCAAGAGCTAAGGTTTTGACTATACTGGGATAAACCAAGGTTAAAATCATGTCAATGTACAATAATCAAAAACGGATATACAAAATACACAAGTTTACAAGAGTACTTAAGAGAAAACAAGATTTACATGAGTGCATAAAACTTTATACTTTAAAAATACAAAAATGAGCATGTGGGGTCTTGCCAAGTAAAAAAGGTAACGGAGTGTTCGAGTTTTGAAAAATAGCTAACGCTGAGCATTGAAATTTGGACATTCTGACAGTATATGCTGGACACGCATTTGACATGTTGAGAACATAGGTGGTTATTCATCCTGCAACAAGTGAACATGGGCGAGTTTAGTATGCCCAATACGCAAGCGGGTTAATACCGTCTGCTTTTCAATTCGGTAATGAAAGCCACAGTGGCTCATGAGGTTTATTAGTGTGTAGTTTGTTATTTTCAAGGTCTCACTGAGAAAGAAAAAATGTCAAATAGAAGCATAACGAAAACTAATGGGGAAAACTCGACGAATAGTAAGTAGATGAATTTCTTACCGCAGTTTTCTTCGTCTTTCATGTTGCCGCAGTCATTTTCACCGTCGCATCTCCACAGGTAGGCCACACATATCTCGTTACCACAGTCAATCCAATCATCGGGACAGCTCGAGTCTGGAAAATACATCATTTGAAGAAGGGCATTTGTTAATAAACTTTAACTTCGGTAAAATACTAAAGCCGGTTTAAAAAGTTGTTCCATGCTTGATTTATAGTTCCTTTATCCTGGAAATTAAATCACGCATCCTGTTTGGGGCTTGTTAATTCAATTACCAAAACGAGTAAAAAGATAACCAGATATTAAACATTTTTTTTATGTAATTGCTGTTTTTCTTGTACGTTTAAGTTTTTAATTCTATGAAAGAGACATATTCATCGCAAGTATTAATGTTCAACTCTCTGACGACTTAATATTTTTAAAATCACCATTTAGATGCGATATTTGCAAATAAGTTCAAATATTTTTTCAAATAAAGTGAACTGATACTATACATTATACAATAATACGAGAAAAATCTAACCGTAAAAATAAATTGCGGAAACGCGTCATGCAATAGAAAATAGACCGATTGCCAGACCATGGAAATAGCTGTATAAGCAACAGGAGGTTTAAACTGAAATATTAACTTTTTATTGGCTTTGATTATTATTTAAATGTTTTTTAGCAGTTGGATTCTTATTTGCGATCAAACTGATGCATAAAAACTTGCAGTTTTAAAGATTTGCGCAATAGAAACACATTCACTTCTTGTTTCAAATCCTTTGCTTTCAGCCTCGAGTCGGATATATCGAATGATAGAATTTTATGTTTGAAACTGTAACCCAAAGTAGATAATTTAGAAATTGAAATTTGTAGCGTTTTGCTATCTTATGCATATTTATGATTATGGATTGAAGTGATTACAGAATACGTTATCTAATTAAGAAGCTCGAACAAATCACGGAATTAATGGAGACATGTTTAAAATGTTTTGTTTTTTTAATAAAAAAAAATTGAAAATCGTTTGCAAATAAACAATGGCAATATTTATCACTATTAGCTTTGAACCGATTTTGGATGCAAAACTAGTAGTTAAAATATATTGGATTCGATGAATATGCAATATTCTGAGGTATTTATAGACATAAATGATATACATTTCCAAAAGTTCTACTGAACTCAAAATTTGTTATTTTCATCATTATACCAAAACATAATTATAAGAATGAATATAAAAATATTTAAATTTCAGGGCAATTTATATTGTCAGATAACTTATACAATGGACCGCCATGTTCTTGTATTATACAGCCTTCAAATTATCACTATTTAAGCCTATAAACCGAATTTAAATTATTTAAGTCTGCTATCATTCTAAATGAAAAGTTACACATAATCCACAAACACTTGCAATATTCTATGGATTCCGAGATAAGTCAATAAGATGGCATATTTTTGAAATCCGAAATGTCATCTAATTAAATAAAAAACGCAAAACATAAGAAGTTAAACTTGACCATTACAGATTTTAAAGTAAATACCAATTTGTAATTCATGCAAATAATTGTAAAATAGTCAATGAAGTTTGTAAAAAGCCCATTTTCTGTACATATTTAATCTTAAAAAACTTATGAAAAATTCACAATTAGATTGTACAACAGCAATTCATTTCAGTATTAGTGTTAGATGAGTCAACTCGTTTTTTAAAAATTTTAAATAATGAGTGTTTAATTAAGTAATTAAATAATAAATTTTATTTTTAAAATTAAGTTTTTTTAATTTCATTTTTTATTTTTAAATTTATTTAATTATTTCTAAAAAATTAAATAATGAAAGCTTAAATAATTAAAAACTTGAATAATATATGAAGTGAATAAATAAAAAAAAAAGAATAAACATGAATTTGATGTTTACAAATCTTAAGATGTTACGGAAGAATACTGCATAAAATATCGAATAGCAACAGAGGTTCGAAGTTTTAGTAAAATAGAAGTAAAAGATTCAAACTGATTATTAATAAAAATTTTAAAATGAATTTTAAAAATCATTTACTCCATCTTGTTTAACACTCCAAATCTATTAAAAGCAAATGTAGGTCGGTATAGAAATTGTTTTAACGTTAACATAAGAATTTAGTTTATGTACACAGAAATTCGTATCAATTATATTGTATTAATAATGAATGATTTCATTTCGTACGAAATGCTGATTGAAAGCAAGGACTATTTAGCTTTAAATCACATCATTAAGATTAGTTATGCTTAAGTTAAAGCTTTGGTGTACTAGCTAACATATACTGCCTGATCTAGTACATCCAATTATAAGATTACTAACATTTATAAATCGTTAATTAAAACTGATTCAATTTTTTTTAAATGTTTGTAGAAATTTATCTTTGATGCTTTTTAATTTCTGCCATAGATCAAATAAAAATGAAATTCGTACAACAGAATACGTTAGGAAAATAAAATGCCGATCACACATTATTAAAAATTAAATTTAACAATGAATTTAATAAATAAAAATAATGCGTTCAAAGCATATGTATGTCGGCTTACCTGCAAAGTTCTCGTTAAAAAGTGTTAATACGATTAATATACAAAAAATAAATCGCGTCATCGTATCACGCGAAAAAGAACTTCGTGCCAGTTGTTTTAACGCGTGAAATCTTCTGGCTTTCATCTTATATATACGCGAAGTTCCTGGATCACTGACGTCATCAAAATATATATTTAAGCGCCGATAGTTTAATAAAAGCTTAAAGTACGATTTTTAAAAAATTAAATTGTAGTTATATTTTCTTTGAATTTTATTTCTATGCCATCAGATGATTAGCTCAGTTTAATAAAGTCAGCATACGTTTTCGAACTAAATCCAATGGAATTTCATTGGAGTCTGTTATTTTAAGTTCAATAAGCTTTTTAATAGCCTAGTAGATAAAATCATGCTTGTTTTGCTATGTATATGAGATGATATGAAAGATTGTGAGTTCGATCCTGGCCATATTGATGCTTTAGCTTTCAGAGTATTCTGTGAATCTTTCTCAAAACAAATGGTTATTCGTAAAAAACTAAAGTGCAGCCTACATTCAGAATAATTGTAGAATCAATTATTTCATATAAATATACCATGTTAGATGAATATGTATTGGTTAGTTTGTTTCTATTAACCCGGTATTGCTTAATTTCCGAATTTGAAAATCGAAACTAGACGATCGTTCAGACTTATGAAAATAAATATAATCAATCCCAACTGTTTGAAATAAAATAATTCTTCTTCCCGTGATTATTGACATTTCATCGACTTTTAAATGAGTTATTTTGATTAGCAAATAGATAGCTGAAAGCAAATGATTTTTTGTGAGCAACGCAAACTCGCAATGGTGATATAAAATTTTATTAATGATTTTAGTTTTGTGGACAAGAAAAAATTTACATTTAATATTACACTTAAAAGTTTAATTATTCAATACTAGCCGCCTTTGGCGACCAGCCGGTTAGCCAATCTTAATGTTCGTTTAAATTTTAATAATTAAATAGCTTGAACCGGAGTTTAACCCCCTTCTTCACCAAGTTGCGATAACGCGCCAAAGCTGACAATCTTTATTATGCACTATGATTAAACATCTGCTCCTTTGCTTTTGAACATTTCGCAAGGCCGTTGTTGGCGATTTTTAAAAGCAGAGGGTTAAACTCCGGTCGTACCATTACATATTTTACGCAATTCCAACTTTAATAGATTCTTCAGCAAAATATTTTAAAACTTCAAATTTTGATAGTCATATAATTCACTCATAATATTATAAAGGCCTTCAGTCATAACGTAATATGTATCTCTCTCATTTTCTGTTACCCCTCGTAGAATTTATGCTTTAAATTAAAGTGAAAATGATTAATCTTCAATTAATATAATAATATTTTTTACTGAAATAAAGCATTTTTTTTTAATATTATGATTACTGATAATAGAGTCACTGAGCGTTTAAACTTTATGGGCACTAAAGAATATCTTTCTTAATTTATGTAATATCTCAAGAATTTGTCAACAAAATTTTCTCAGATTTATCATGAACAGATCTATTAATTAACAATGTTTAATTTTAAATGCATCAAACACTAAGAAAAGAAAATGAATCGTTTAAAATAATCGGTCGAAAACAGGTTTAAAAAAACTACTTAAAAAACGATGTACTTAAAACTATAAGCATATACAAAAAAAATATATAACTAACATAAATACAATTTACTTACAAAAGCATGCAACTAACCTAAAAATAATTTGAATCATTGAAAACAGGTTAAAAAAAAACTACTTAAAAAACGATGTACTTAAAACTATAAGCATATACAAAAAATATATAACTAACATAAATACTTACAAAAGCATACAACTAACCTAAAAATAATTTAAATCGTCCGTTGATAATGCTTGTCATGGCAACAATCAGAACACAAAGCGCATGCGTGAATTTTCTTCGCCATTTATGGTAACGCAAATGCGTTAATTTTTCTACTCCAGTTGGGTTAACGCTATGCAGATTATACATTTTTAATTTCCTTTATTCTGTGTTATTTTAATTCAAAAGTACTTCAGAATGAATCTGAAACATGGATTAATTAACAATGTTTCATTTTAAATGCATAAAACATTAAGAAAATAAACAGAATCGTTTGAAATAATCCACCGAAAAATGTTAACGCTGGCCTCATTACTGTTGGGAGAAAAAAAAAATTGAAGCTTTATTCATTTGGCTGTGGGGAAAATGGAAATTTTTTTGGCGGGAAAGTTAGTTTTTAATTAATAATTAAAATTCTAATTAAAATTTCAAAAAAAGGGACCCCAGGTGCACATTCCCGACCTCTAAGGTATACATGTACCAAATTTGATAGCTGTATGTCAAATGACCTGGCCTGTAGAGCGCCAACACACACACACACACACACACATTGAGCTTTATTATAAGTATAGATATAAATAACAGCTGCGTCAAGGTGTAATGTAGCCAACAAAACAAAAATAACTGTAGTACAAACAACAATTCTTTTAGACTCAAATTAACTTAAAACACCAAATTTAAAAATATAAAATACATTGAAAATATAACTTTGTACTAGAAATTTTGCATTTTACAAGTCTAATTAACACACCTTCTGATTTTCTGGTCTTTTTACGAACATTCTCTATAGAATAGCAAGAAACAATAATTTATGAAATAATTTTCAATTCATTTCAGCGTCATTCGTTCAATCGAAATAAATGTCTCTGAACAACAATTTATGAAACAATTTTAAGTTGATTTCAGCGGTATTCGCCCATCTGAAATAAATGTATCTGAACAACAATTTGTGAAACAATTTTCATTTGATTTCAATGGCATTCGTCCAACAGAAATAAATTTCTCTGAACAACAGGGATTGCAATACCGGTATACCGAATTCTGGTATTTTGAGCTATTTATACAATTTTGTAATACCGGTATTCACAAATTTAAATACCGTTTTTTTCGGTATTTACTAGAAATTTTTAAAATTGTCTCCAATATATGTTCAGGGATCGCCAACATAGCAAAATAGTATACGTTTTTGTTTTTATGTCTCCCTAACGTGCGAAATTAATTAGACTGTGAATACAAAGTTGCATCGTACAATCAAGAGAAGTGATAAAATATGTGAATCATCAAAGAAGGCGAGTCAAAACAATCTCATTACAGCTCTGAGCGACACTGCACTCGCAGAGGATTCGTAGTCTGATATTCGTATCTGTGAAACTAAGGCTGTAGTTGTAAAGAAAGTGAGTAATATTTCGATATTTTTTAAAATGGTTACTTTGTTATTCACACTGTATTTGCATATCATACTTTAGGTTGATTAAGTTGATTGGTGCAAATCAGCAATTGTGCTATACTCATGGAATTCATTTAGGAGTAATAGATGTATTATACCAAAAAAATAAAGAATAAAAGAATCCAAATACTGTGGATATAGAAACTTCGGATTCCGACTTATTGACAATGAAGATAATGACAATGTAATTGTTGAAGAAAATATTATTAATGAGTATGAAATATTAACCCATCAAGAATTGCTTCCTATAATTTATTAAATTCGAAAAATTGTTAAGATATTTAAACGTTCCCTTAAAAAAATGCTATTTTACAAAAATATATACTAACTGAAAATAAAACAGAATATGTGTTAATATTAGATTCTAAAACACGTTGGAACAGTTTACTCCTAATGATGGAATGATTTTTGAAACTGAGAAATCCAGTCCAAAAACCAATAATCGACTTAAACCTGCAAATTAATTTTTCAGATAGTGAATTCGACTTAATATCCAGAACTGTATCAGACTACTTCCAATAAAACTGGCTGTTGAGGTATTATGTCAGAGAGATTCTAATTTATTAACAGCTATTGCAACAATAAATTTCATGTTGCAGTTATTGAAAGAACAGCACATATCACTATCTGAAGAATTATATATTACATTGAAAAATCGTACAGAAGGCATACCGAAATTGAAAATGTCTTACGATATTTACATAATTATAATGATTTTAAAAATGAAAATGAAAAAAAGAAACTAACCAATTCAAATCTGATCACGTTTATAGTAAATTTTCTTAAAATTTTTTACCCACAAACCTATCCACATTCAGAAGAATTCGGTACAGTTTTCGAAGATTATGGTGACACTAATGCCGATAGCGAAAAGGAATTGTCACTTAAACAAAGATTAGAATTAGCGATAAATAAAAAAAAATTCAACAAACCAAAATACAATACAGAAATCAGATATATCCAAAACCATCCGACGAGAAATCGATTTATTTGAAGATGAGGGATTTAGAGGTAAATACTTGGAAAAAATATATCGCGCATTGCTAACAGTACCACCAACTAGCGTAGATGCCGAAAGAGCGTTTACAACAGCTGGTAATTTTTGCACAAAATTACGTTCCAGGCTTCATGATAGTACAATTGATGCATTATGTTTTTTAAGATAACATTTCAAAAATTTGTAATAGTACCACAGACTGAATAGTGATATTTACACTTTTTTGTGATTTAAATAAATAAGATGTTCCTTTGCTTTTTTGTGATTCTTTATATACTGTTATAATTCATAAGTTACAAATTATTTTTTGTCATATTTACACTCTCTAATAAAACTGGCAAATAAAGCAAAGAAACACTTGTGTTTTCTTTCTTTTTCTAAAATTTCTAATACTGGTATTAAAACCGGTATCCCGGTATTAAGATGTAGAAAATACTGAATACCGGTATTGAACTTTTGGTTCAATATTGCAATCTCTACTGAACAACAACAATATATGAAACAATTTTCAGGTGATTTCAACGGTATTCGCCCAACTGAAATAAATATCTCTTAAACAATAATGATAAAACTTCACTTAGTTTAGAAAAAAAAAACTCCAGATTTTTTTTTATTTAAACTAGAAAACAATCTTTAATTTAACCAAAAAATGTATTTAATTCAAAAAAGTTTTTATAACTTACCAAAATACTGTGTTATATGATTTCCCAGATCACTCAGTTGGGAGCAATTTCCAGGTTTGTTGAATAAGAAATATGCAATTTCTGAAATAAGAAGGAATTTCAGAAAAATATTCGCCATTAAGTTTCCTGTCATTATAAACGCAAAACTAGTGTGAGAACATAAATTATTATTGAATCTACATCAAAACTAAGAAAGTTCATGAGATTAAATTTACTAGTAAATAAAAGTAACGCAATAGCAGTCTCTTATATTATTGATGGCAGAGTTTTAGATTCGCGATTGTTTTCATCGAAAACTTCTCTATGGAATTCCGATACACGTTAAAAGTGGTAAATTTTAAATGTTCTTACTATAACAAAACTGCCGAATTTTAGAACACGATTTTGGCTGAGGATTCGTCGAAAATTATAATTAATAACCGATATTGAATCGTTGTACTTTTAGACCATTTTCTGCACTAGAAGCTTTCGATCCAAGTAGAGGCTCGAATTTAAAAGCTAAAACGTAATCCAGCATTTATTTTTCATAAACTATTTTTGATATGAAGACATCGAAAAAAAAGCAGTCATATTGCTGTGACCTTTATTTTCACCTTTCACTCAAGATAACAGGAAATTATAGCATGTTTCTAACACTGTGAGTACTATTCTTTGCTTTTTGTATGTCATGAGCAGTATAATGAGTTGATGTTCTTATTTGCTCTCACTAGACAAAACATGTCTTTGATTCAGAGCAAAGCTTAAAAATAACAGAGAAAAAAATGGCTGCTGACTAAATATTGAATAACGCAATATTTCATAATAGTAATAGTTTAAAAATCTGAGATCTAATTTAATAAAGGAATAATCATCTATTATTCATCTAATATATCACAGCAGAATTTGAAGTAATTACAAATTTGTAAGCTCGTTACTGTTTCGTTGACCCCATCTCTGATGTTATGTGATTTATCTATTCAACGCATTTGAAGGTCAACTAAATGTTAAGTGAAGGATTCATTATATGGAGATTGCCACTTTTACTTTCGTTTCCAATTCAGTTACATAAAGAATATCCAAAATGCTTTTTTTTGTCAGGCTTAATAATTTAACTGATGGTTACAGATAATATTCTTTTATAAAATATCAAATTTTAACAATTGTTTCTTGCTATTTCAACTATCAATATTTTAGTCATTGCATTTATAAAATCATTGTGACTAAGTGTGGCGGAAACGGTGGCGACGGCAAAATTTCACTATAAATAATAATATCTGGTAGTCTGAATTTAAAATGTGAGTAATTTCTTTTTAGATTTTTGTTTTCTACAATTCAGACTGATTAAAATGAGTGAGGGTATTGGGTCTTTTATATCATATACTTTTTTTGTCATATGGTTAAGCATCAAATTTTTATAGTCATATTACTAATATTTTTTAGAAACCTTATACAGTTCTTTTCGTTATACTTAGAATTTCCTTACTTTTTTTTCAAAATTTCAACCTTAATTTCGAACGAAAGTATTAAGACTTTAATCGATACTTTTTTTGCTGAAACCAAACGTGTTTTTTAAAATTATGAGTGCAAAAAATGAAATTGTTAAGCTCAGAAGGATTATGTATACTACGGAATATTTTTTAAATGGATGCAATTTCTCAAAGGTATACTAATGTCGGTATTCAGGTTTGCTTCCGAGGATATTTAAAGGAACGTAAATAATAATAATTTATTTTGTTTCATCTGCAAAATATATTTCTGAAAAAAAAATATATGAAGGTTAAATTTTATTCAATGCATCGGTCCTATGAACCATATTCAGTAAAATATTTTTCTTCTCTAACTTTTAAATAAAATGCTTCAATCTTCTTCTGACTGAGTTATAATGTATATCATTGATTTAGGACAATCGCAATTTCATTATTTTAAGGTAATCATACTTGGAGAAGTTCCGGTCACTGATTGACGTATCTTCCCCGTGCGATAATCAGATTTTTATTTAAAAAAAAAAACTGGTTTTTGCCGCAAAATACTGAAACTTTTTATTAGAGTCTCAAAAATATCTTATTAAATAAGACACATTTTATAACACATGAAATTTTATATAAAAAGTTGGAATTATGTTATTTATCTGAACATTTATTGACTCAAACTACATAAAATATAATATTTTTTCCTTTAGACCAGTTTTCTTATAACATATGTATTTCTATTACTTTTGATTCAGAAAACAGCAGTTGAATGTAGCTTGTTAACTTGTTTGCCTTAAATAACACTGAATTTTTGAATTATAATGCAAATAATTTAAATTCAAATAAATCTTTTTTTCTTGCATTTATTTTCCAAGAAAATATTATTTCATATTTACTTTACTTCATACAGGCACGTGCTGATAATTGAACTTTCTAGGATTAATTTGTAATGAGAACTAACTACTTAAAATTTTTAATTTGAGCTCTTCTCAACATGACGACACACGTTCATAGAAGTTAATTTTTTATGCAATCACTTACAGGTTAAATTTTATGCGTGATATATGTTGTTAGGAATTATGGTTAAAATTTTTATTTCTAATTTTAAATTTTTAAAAACATTAATTAAAAATTTTAAAAATAAATACAACTTAAGTAATTGAATCATTGAAAATATAATTTTTTTTGAATTTTAAGATGATGTAAAAATCATTTTTGTACTGTAATAGTTTTGGAAGTTATCGTAGGAAAACGCTAAATCTTTTGACACAAAATTCTAATTAAAATTTTTTAACATTGCTCTGTGGTGCATATTCAAACCCTCCAAAGTAAATATGTACCAAGTTTGGTAGCTTTAGGTCAATGGGTCCAACATACACACACACAAACACACATTCATCCTTATTATAAATAAAAATTATAAATTATTTTAATTATTAATTCTTAAAAATATAATAACTAGTATATTATTTATGAAAATTATTCCACTTTCAGTGATTTTGCATAATTTATTTAAACAGTTAAATGACAAAAAGAAAATCTCTTCTACCATTTTAATCCACTTATATTTAATTTTCGATTTTTTTTTTTTTTTCATTTTTGTAAAAATTAATTTTTATAAGTGAATTTTCACTTCATTTTTGATGTACTGGAATTCTAAAATTTTGTACGTTGAGTATTCTTCCTGACAGTTCGTTATTTTAATATTTTCAATGTTATTATTCATTTGATTAACTTAAATTAAATTATGATTTCGTATCATTGGCGCCATCTAGTGATGCAAGTGAGAAAATTTGTTTCAATAGAATTTAAAGGACTTTCAAAACTTGGCCAATAAAAATATTTGAGTAAGACTTCTTTTATCTTGCTGATATAAAAAAATTATCCTTAATTTGAAAATCAGTTTGAGATTCCCTGAATTAATATAAAACTTGACTATTTTCATTTAAATTCTTTGATGAAAGTGGCTATATTTATATTTCATGCTATAAATATAAATTTAAATAGAGACTCCTAATTTTAATAAAATATTATACCTTTCTTTAAAAATTATGAATAATTTATTGAAAAAACTAGCTTTATAAGTTTTAAAAATCTCTTGGGGGAGTCTAATTTTTCAAGCAACTATGAAATTGCGAGAACAGCATATTTTTTATTTCAATTAAAGTAATGTTGCAGACTAAAAGAGGATTTTGTATGTAATAAAATATTATATATGTTTTTTTTTGTTTTGTTTTTTACAGGCGATATTTATGTCACTTCCGATAACTTTCTACAAATTATTTCATGATTTTAAATTTTCCTCTTAATATTTGATATATTAAAAATTTTACAAGTTTTTCTCACAAATGTTGAGATGTAAGCAAAGTTTTAATGGGGAATTTACGACAATTATTTTTCATTAGTAAAAAAAACAAACTTTTATTTAATTTATGCAAAAGTATTTTTTCATAAATATTATCATAAAAAGATAATTATTTGAATATTTTATTGCATATATTAAATATTACATCCTTCTGAATTATTATGACGCAAATTTAATTTGAACCCTGTGACATTGGCCTAATTGTTAGTTAATCGTTTGCAATGATAACTTTTACCATCTTCTTAACTTACTTCGCACAACTGATACTTTTAAACGAATCGTTAATTTATCAGCAAAATTATTTGTATTTTCAATGTACCAATGAATCAACTAAAATAAAACGTATAAAAAATTTATTGAAACTTATAATATTTACAAGTTATTAGAATTGTAATTGTCTAGAATTTTCTTCCACTTCAGTAAAAGGTCTTCATTACTGATACTGCATATTTGTTCTAGTCTGTTCCATCCGTTCTTAGATGATGTTAAAAGATAGGAATTGCTCGGATCTTTTCGATAACTATGAGCACATAACACCAAAGATTGGCAAAGTCGGCACTGAATGCACATCTGTAAAACAAAACAAAACAAAAATATTTTAGGAAAAACATATTTTAAAATACATTTTTATAAATGCATTGAAAGAATCTTGATTAAATTATTTTATTTACTTATTAATATTTGATTTAAAATCAATTTATTATTATCAATATAATGCAATCTTCAAATCAATTTTCTCTTGCTTTTGCCAGCATGTGACGCCATCGGTATGGAATCAAATTTTAATCAAATTAATTGATCATATAAGCTCTAAAAATATTAAAATAGTTCATTGTAAAACAGAATGCAGAATAAAATTTCAACTCTAGAACGTCAGAACCATGTGCGACAAAATTCGTTATAAACTACTATCTATACAATCACGCAACAAGTGAAATCAAATAAAAATATTTAAAAAACACATACACTTTGCATTATATATATATATATATATATATATATTTAATTTCCATAAAATTGGGGATTATTATGCTACATATATGGTCTTAATTTAGAATTTCTTTAGCTCTACAGCTCGAGAATTTTGGAATTCATAAAATGGAAATTCAATGTTTTGCTTTAATTTCAATTTAAAATATTATCATTCAAAGTATAATTACCTGCATGATGTTATGAAATAACATTGAAGGTATGTAACATTGATAGCTTGAATATGTTGGGGTAGAAATATTATTATTTTTTTTAAATCGGCAAAAGTACATCAAGTTTTTAGATCAGAAAACTTTCTCAAAGTCCTATTGATAAAGATTTTGGATATCATTGAATAACTTGCAAAAATCCTTAAACAAAAAAGAGCTAACAAAAAATTTCTAAAGACTTTCAAGTATATTTCGATCATATATCTCTGTATTGACAGAAAAGTTTTGGAATTTATTGTGATGCTTTTAAAAAATACTTCAAAAATATATATTTGATCATTTTTTTCTAAGAAATTTCTAACTGTTTTTATTTGTAATGAAGAAAGTACTTAAATGTACTAATAATTATTATTTATACAAAAAATATAGAAAAAAATTCACATGAGAGAACATCATTTTTTTTAACATAAAAAATTTTAATCAATGAATAAAAACATTGCCGGCACGTCATTGAAATTAAATTAAACTAAAAATCTTTTATAAGACCACAAATAAAACCACGAACTATAAGAACAAATATTGTAACCAAACGTTCAAAATAACTCTGAAGTAATAATGTACAGTAAATAATTAATTTGAACTCCGTTTCTCGTTTGTTTCATAAATTCACGTTTCGTATCGCCATTTAAATTTTTTTCTGAGCTAAAAGATTAATAAATATTATTTGAAAGAACCGCTTACATATTTCATAGGCAAATTTATAATTCAGAAAGTTAAAAGTTGTCCCCAAGAGACTCTCAGGATTAGTTCTCTTCACCTAAAGCAGAAACCCGAGTGACACTGGGACTTAGAACACAAAGTGTTAAATTCTATGAGCTATTTTTTTCAGGTTAGCATTAGCAACACATATGTATATATTGGTATGTAATCTAATATTGGGAATATTAATGGAAAAACCATTACGCGTTTCAAAGCATCTTGCGGATCTGAAGTGTATTATACATAATATAAACTTAACAGTTTTTAGAACTTAATTCCCTTACAGAATGAAAAGGTTAAGTGCATTTATAAAAGGATATAGCGTTACATAAATAATTTTTAAAAACTGCATTAAAAAAAATGTACAATTTTTGATAAGGATAACAAGATATTTATAACAGGATTGTATTTGTGTTAAAAAAAAAAAGGCAGATAGAAACACTGTTTTTACTGATTTTTTTTTTTTTTTTTTTTTTGCAAATTTACTTTTCCTTAAAATTAAATCTAAAAAGAAAGATACTCTAATAATAATTTAAAAAATGTACGAAATTCCTTCAGTTATAGTTAACTGTTTGCGAAAATTAAACTTTCAAATAGTACAATTTAAATTTCGGTTTGATGTTCCAAGTCCTTGATATTTACCTGATTAATTTAAATATTTCTCATAAATTAACATCTCAGTTTAAAATTGCTAATACATATCTAAAAAGGCCCACAAAATTATTTTTCATAGTCTTCTTACATAGTATTTAAAAGGCGAAAAGAAGTATTACCATTCTTTTAAAATATAATAATGTGTATAGATTATTTTTACTTTTAATATCGACAGTTCCAAAGAAGATAAAGATCTGAGACTCAAATATCCAGCCAATGTATGCCCTGCACCATCTAATGGATCAATTGACTTGCAGTCCAGCATTGTGTAAGCCAGCATTAAGCCTAAATCCCATGCATATGTCCCGTAATGTATATCTTCATAATCCAGTACGCCATCAACAGAAAACTTTTTCCCATCTCCGCTGGCACTAACTTGCACAATGACGTTATTTTCATTCATATCTCCATGAATAAACCCTAAATTAAATAAATATACTAATTATAATTGTCAATAATCTATAATATATATATATAATATATTGCTCACAGCTACATATAATTATACATATTTAGTTTTATATGTATATATAAGCTGTATATTTTTAGTTAATCGTATACATTCTTTAATTACTATTATATACAAAATTTTAATATCAATTCGGGATTAAATCTATAAATATACCGTTTGCTCTAAACTTCTCATCAGAAGTTAATTTCCGACAAGGTAATTGCCTAGGGTTGCTGAATAGAGTGATGGGGGCTTTAACATATCGATTAAAAAAATGTTTTTGTCTAGATGTCAAATAAATAAAATTTTCAAAATTGCAAATTCTATGAATCATTTTTAAATAAAGTAATAATAAATTAAATATTATGAATCATGATTAAATAAAGTATAATTAATTCCTTATTTATATTACATTGAAATATTAATTATTCATTCATCTGGTTATATTCTATTTGACAGGTTCTGTAAAATTTTCTTTATTGTTTTTTTCCCAGTGAATTTCTTTCTGTTTTTCATTGCCTTAAAATTTCCCAAAAATGCTTAAAATCTACACTAAATTAGATGCTTTTTACTTGTATGTACCGAAATCATTAAGGATAATTGTATTATTTTTTAAGGATTTTAATGTTTAAGACATTTTTTTCCATGATATTAATTAAAGCATATATTTTCTCTTACTAAAATAAAAAAATTAACTCGATTAAAATTTAATCGAGTTAAATTCGCTATGAAGTTTTAAATTAAAATGAACATTTATTAAAACAGGGATCTCATAAAATGCACTGTCTTGTTCCCGTAAAGTGCTTAAATCCACCGTTATTTCTTATCAGGCAATTGAAATTTAGAGGTATACAAAAAACTTTAGTTTGAATTTTAGTCAGTAGATGGCAGTCTAGCATCTGTGTCCAAAAACTATTTCAAAATTTTATCAATAGATGACGCCTCATCATTTATGCTGCGGAATTTCCATCGTAATTGAAAGTTTCTGTACTTTGTCCATTAAATACAGTATCAGCATCAACGAAAGATCAATGAATGGCAGTATGATATATTAGGACAGTGCTCTTAATTTTGGTAAGGCATGTAAAATAGATTATTTCTTAGTCTGTTTTTTTTTTTAATCGTTCGAGCCCAAATATCCCCTTTAGCATAATCTAAATACTAAACATGCTCATTTAAATTACATCGATCAGGACTAAGGATTTTCATTCGATATATTAATAACATTAAGGAAAAGAAACTAGGGGATAAGATAATACAGACAATTCGAAAATTTCGGCACAGATTTTTTTTTATGTAGACAATATCTTTTATAAGAAAAATTAGACATTCTGTTTCTTTTTAAATTAGAATTTTTGTGAGAGATACTGCGCAATTAAACAGCATTATAAAAGAAGGTCTTGATTTTTGAACCACCTGTAGTATTTAGAAAATTTATAGGTAATTATAACTACGTATAGCAGTCGGATTTCGAACCAAAAATTTGAATTATTAAATTGAATATGCTTTAAATTATTTTTAAAAATAATCAAAGGAAATAAGAATAATAGGAGTTTTTACGATGCTTTTCGCCTCCCCTTCCAATAAGGGTAGTTTAACTATCCAGCATCTAATATAAACATCTAAAATAATCATCCTTTAACAATTATGAAATTTGTTTTGACCTGTGGTGACGCTTTATAAGCCAGATAACAGCTACGAGACATGAGAAATTTCTTTTGTCTAGTGGTCTTGTTACTCGGCTACGAACCCAAAGGTTGCGAGTTCGATCCTCGCTTATCGCCAATAGCAACATTGGTGACCCGATGACGTGATAAGCAAAAAACCTCCATACAACTGTTGTAGCGCCCTCTATCAGAGATAAATAAAAATCAAAGCTGATAAATAATCAGCCAATAAAAAAAAAATGAAGCTGATAAACAATCGGCCAATAAATAAAATGAAGCTGATAAATAATCGGCCAATAAGAGAAAAAAAATGAAGCTGATAAATAATCAGCCAATAAATAAAAAAAAAAATGAAGCTGATAAATAATCAGCCAAAACAAAACGAAGCTGATAAATAATCAGCCAATAAATAAATGAAGCTGATAAATAATCAGCCAATAAAAAAAGAATGGATGAGGCGCAACAGCCAATATCACCACTAATAACAACAAAAACAGGACAAAATATCGTTCGTCTCACCTCCGACGCACTGAAGAGGGAGTAATGTGGTGACGCTTTATAAGCCAGATAACAGCTACGAGACATGAGAAATTTCTTTTGTCTAGTGGTCTTGTTACTCGGCTACGAACCCAAAGGTTGTGAGTTCGATCCTCGCTTATCGCCAATAGCAACAGACCTTTTAAAGGGCCATTTCTTTCTAGTCATATTATGTTAAAATATTTTTAGGCATGAAATTAAAATAAGAAAAGGGATTCATTTAGCTTATTAGTTAAATTTAATTTGATTAATTAATTAATTTGGTTAATTAATAATTAAGTAACAAATCAAGACACATCATTTTGTCTGAGATAAAGAACTGAAGCATCTAAATTTCTGACTTACTAAAAAAATTTGTCAGAACTTATACCAATCTACATAATTTCATACAAAGATTGAAAAATATGGTGGGAAGCATACTTCCCACGGCCCTAGAAAGGGTTAAACAGTCAAAACCTAATTTAATTGTTTCAAATATTATTAAAAATTTAATGTTGATATATATATAAATGTATGCAATTTTTATCAGATTGTATTATTTCTTCTTAATCCTTCCCTTGTGCACTGTAATATTCATTTTACATTCTGAAATATATATCAGCAAGATTTATTGTTCTTTAGATGGATAGTTTAATTCTCACCATTCTATCCTTAATATATATTATGATTAAGAAATAATCATCCATGAGTGCAAAACGAGATTTTCTAAATGTGGAATATTTGGATTTCTAAACTGCAGGATTAAAAATAATAATACGAGATATCTCTTATTTAGAGAATATATCAAACTATAATCCTATTTTCTTTCTAAATGATATCTGTAATATTTGATAAACGGCAAGAAAAAAAAATGAATATCACAAAAAATACCTTTTGGAAGTTTGTCTAAATTGTCTTCAATTTCAGTAGGATATTTGTCCAAAACACTCAAAACTAACTTCTGGCGATGCTCCTCCATACCCTCCATGTATTTCTTAATTACGGGAATGTGTTCCAAATTCCAGAAAATTTCTTTATTATGTAACGAGGGGTAATCGAAATCCTGTTAATGAAATTCATATAATGATAAATATCGAATGATATTAAAAATAATCAAAAACAAAATGATGTGTGTTCAGGAATTCTTGTTGAAAGAATTACAGCTAAAGCTCTAGTAAATTAACCATTTTCAAAATGAAAATGGTAACTATAATAGAAACAATTTAAAAATTATCTATAATTTGCATTAATTTATTATAAAATATCCTCTTTGAATGGTAAAGTCTATCTTAAATTTGTGTACCAGCCAAAACATAGTTGTTGTTTAGTTTCCCTTGTCTGTATTTTTAGAGTTCAATATTTACTAATAATAAAGATTAACGAATATGTCTGCTAGTATGTTTCACCAAGCCATTTCACCTAAAGCTATTAAACGTGACAAAAAATATATTTCGAAAGGGAAAAAATATGAACCCAGGACGATTCTTTTTTAATTTTTAAGAAAAACTGGGAGAAGTTTTGGCATTTTTATGCGATAATTCAAAAAAAATAAATCGATATAAGTTAAAACGATAATTACAAAATAAAAAAAGCTAGATAGATAAACTTCCGCACACAGATTTAACATCTATAGCGTAAACACTTGTCAAATTTTGAATGAAATCCAACTTCGGGTTGACTGTCTGTCGGTATGTATTTTCAGAAATATGTAAACGTGACAACACAAAAACGCAATGACTTAAATATATAAAATTTAGTATGGGATTTTTTTAACTATATGTGATGTTTTGTGTCAAATTGTTTATCGTGTCTGTTTCCGGATACTATTAATAGCATGCCAGGAATTACTCGCCAAGAATGACACGATAGATTCAATAAAAATACTAAATTTTCACGCCAAAAGTTAATATTTCTTAACTTTTGTACGCCAATGCCATGTAAGGCGTTCTCTAGCATGACAAGTGTATTAGAGAGTATGCGAGAAAGTTTTGGGGAGACCACTGTCACTGGTTTATAAAATACATAATACAAAATATATAAATCAAAATAAAGAGTTGTCCAAAGATTTACCGTTACTGCGTTATGAAATGTAGCCAGTAGCTGTCCCCACTGGTACAAAAGATCAGCCGTATATTCCAGAGTTGATATAGGCACGCCAGTAATAAATGTAAGCAAATGTACGCCGCACAGTTTGGGTCCGGGAATATTCACATCTGGATACGAAAACAAACAACAGAATAAGATTCTGTAATGACTTATATTTTTTTTACATAATTTTGCATCACTTTTAATAAGTTCTATAGTTATAGAATGTTAATAGAATTATCTTTAAGTCAATTCAATTTTATCAGTGGTACACGAAATATTATCAAACCTCGAATTTATAGTAAACTTGGATGCTTTTGAATTTCACCTATCCGAAAAATTCCTTTTGGTAATGCATATCTTTGTAACTTTTATAATTTTTTTTTCTCAATTTTTTGGGTAATATCATTGCCCTAAAACTATTCAAACTGCCCCTTAAATTAAGAATTCACCTTTTTAGAGAAAATATTTAAAATGTATTTAAAATTCATTATTTTATCATGGCAAAATTACTTTTTATTTTTTTAGTTATTTTATTTAAACGCAAACATGCAAATAGTATTTTAATATCCACTTCTGTCTGTGTATTATCAACTGCAATAATTAAAAATTAATTTTAAAAATAAAACAAAAATAGACAAATCAAGTCTAAACCATTATTAAGCTATGATGGTGCGCATTAGAGATTCAAATCTCTTAATTTTTTAATACAAGCTTCACCATTCACAAAGCACGGAAATATTATATACATTTTTCAGTAATTGCGTTTGCGTTGCCAAACCTACCAGAGAAACTATTTTATATATTTATTTGTAACTTCGTACATTATCGTGTATATGACAAAAAACAGCTTTTAAAAATAATGTGGCAATCACGATAAAAAGAGCACCGCAGTCGAATTAATGTAACTATTTTTTTGCATTTGAAGATGCCTGAAATCTTTTTCATCTCAGATAATATTTGCTGCTATCACTAAAAAGTCTCTCAAAACTGAAAAAAAAAAATCTCAGAGGAAAGATAATTTTGAATATTTCAGAAAATTTCCACAAATGCCCATCGGGAAAAATTTTTGCTACCATTACGTCTAAACATTTAATATTGATAATGAAAAGGTTTCCCTTTAAAAACTAGACAGCAAATAAAAATTTTCATACGGAAAAATGAGTAAAAATATTTTTACTTTAAAAACTAGGCAGCAAAAAAAAATCATAGAGAAAAATGAGTAAAAATATTTTTACTTTAAAAACTAGGCAGCAAAAAAAAAAAAAAAATTCATAGAGAAAAATGAGTAAAAATATTTTCACTTTAAAAACGAGACAGCAAATAAAAATTTTCATTGAGATAAACGAGTAAAAATATAGAAGTAAGCAATATACAGGGTGTTTCCGAGATCATTGGACAAATTTTAAAGATAGGTTGGGCATGCAGAAATAAGCTACTTTTAAGAATCAATGTGAGGTTTAAAGGAGGAATTTTGTTACAAAAGGTTACTTAATTCAAATGTTGCAATTAAAAGTTGTAATCTAAAGCTATATAAACTTCGCATTATTAATATAATTGTGTTGTTAGGTTTTCATTTTATATTCCATTAATCCTGTATTGTGAATTTTATCTGGTAATTATTTTTATATTCCATTAATCCTGTATTGTGAATTTTATCTGGTAATTCTTTTTATATTCCATTAATCCTGTATTGTGAATTTTATCTGGTAATTCTTTTTATATTCCATTAATCCTGTATTGTGAATTTTATCTGGTAATTCTTTTTATATTCCATTAATCCTGTATTGTGAATTTTATCTGGTAATTCTTTTTATATTCCATTAATCCTGTATTGTGAATTTTATCTGGTAATTCTTTTTATATTCCATTAATCCTGTATTGTGAATTTTATCTGGTAATTCTTTTTATATTCCATTAATCCTGTATTGTGAATTTTATCTGGTAATTCTTTTTATATTCCATTAATCCTGTATTGTGAATTTTATCTGGTAATTCTTTTTATATTCCATTAATCCTGTATTGTGAATTTTTTCTGGTAATTCTTTTTATATTCCATTAATCCTGTATTGTGAATTTTATCTGGTAATTCTTTTTATATTCTATTAATCCTGTATTGTGAATTTTATCTGGTAATTCTTTTATTTTCATTAATTCACTGAGAAACTCTTTACAATGACGAAAATCGATTTAATAAACAAGCAAAGCAGGCAACTACTTAGAGTCTCCGAATTTTTCGGATAAGATTTTTTGGGCTCCGAATCATCGAGATTTTTTCGATTTTCAAAGTAATTTAACTTCATTTAATTTAGAAGAATCATATACTTAATCTTGTGCGAATAAAATCAAAAATTCCTTTTTAAATTTTTAATTTTATTGAAATCCGTCAAAAGAATTTTCATTTTTTCATAACTATTTTATTTAAAATTATTTTATGTTTTGATTTTTTAAAGGCGAAACATTAAAATCAAACCTTCTTGAAAATGACCAAAATTAAATGTTTTATTATTTTAGTTTATCGAATTTTGCTATTTAAAATTATTTATGTAAGATTAAGACGAGTTTAAAATATTTAATTATGGAAGATGAGGCAAGGGACAAGAGGAAACTGAAATTGCAATGTCAAAAGAACCTTAAAGGTCCTGATATTATGATGATACCCTCCTTTTTTATTTACTATACCAGAAAAAAATTACTTATTTCTATTAGTCTAAAAAACCATTAATCCTTTAATTGATAAATGGTGAAAAGTTGTAGTAAAACATTTTGGAAGATGCATACACTAAGTAAGAAGGATATATATATTTATGAATTCTTATAATTATTTTAACTAAATCAATTAATTTTTAGAAATTTTTAATTAATTAATTTTAATTATTAACTATAGATCTTTTTACGAAGACATGCTTACAATACTCATGTAAAGCGTTAGAAGCTGTAGATCTTCCGTAAGAGCCAAATAAAGAGTTAAACTTTTTCTGATGAGTTTAGATACTGTCTGTATACATAGCAATAAAAGCGAAACTATTATTTAAAAATTTTGATCCCTCTCATGTAAAAAGTAAAATATACCATAGTGAACCTTCATTCAGTAGAGGGACTTTTTCCAGTCTCCATGTGTTGCCGTCTAAATTGCGTACAGGTACGGGAGTGCGCACATTTTTCTGACTCATGTGCAACATCGCTGCGTGCATGGAATCTGTAAATGAAGAGCAGTTAGTAACAAATATATCTTGAAATGTACTGACCATTAAGCCATTAAACAGTAATGATAATAGCTAAAGGGGCTGTCATTTAATCTTTTTTTCGTAGATTTATATTGGACGGGGAGAGGCGAAATCTGGTGATTATATGATTTTTCAATTGATTGGAAACTAATTAAAAAATCCTGTAAAGGTTCTTTATTTCTCTTTAGATATATAACAAATCGAAAATTACTCGTTCCCCAGGCTACTCCAACTTCTTATCACATAAGAAAAAAAAACTACTAATGAAGATGGAAGAGAATACAGTCAATAAAAAATTTTCAGTCCGTTAACACACATACAGATTAAAAAGCAATCAAAGTTAGAAGTGAAGAATCATTTTTCAATCCTTAACTTCAAGAGGATTTTCCAAGTGAAAAAAAAACCCTTTAAACATAAAATACTTTTTGGGATATCAAATATTTCAATCCCTCCTATTTTCAACCTTTTGAGTGGGAAGATTCATCTGTTAAATCAGAAACAATTTTTTCTTGATTTAGCAGGGGGGGGGTCCTTTTAAAACCATGGCTATAGAAAATGCGAAGAACTTTTCATGGAGTTGTGTTATGAAGCAATAATCTTTAAAAAATCTGATAATATTATGGATTTATAAACAGAGCAGTGCCACTTTTTCATATTCATTTCAAACGGTAGGTACAGTGTTTTAAATGAATCGTTTACAAGGAATCAACCATACATGATTCGTAATAAAAGTGCCCTGCCATTGATAAGATAGATTTCTTAGCTTTTTATGTAATTTTCCCCGGTTTAATCCTCTTTTATATATAAAGTCTCTTCCAAGGTTGCACAGTTTTGAATCATTTTTCACAGCGTAAAGGCATTAAAAAAACTTCTTATTTCATTTATTTAATAAACTCCGGGAGAAAAACACTCCAGCAAAAAGAAAACCAGAAGGCGCACCGCAGTGTTGGTATTGAAGTAAGATGAAGAAAATTTGAAACTATTGTATTAGCTAGCGCCATCTATGTACAAACTAAAGAAAAAAAAAAAAATGAGATAAGCCGTGATGGAGTGGTGTGAGGATGAATGGTGTTATGTGGTAAGACGATGTGTGTGTTATGTATGATCTGCCTCAAAAAACTGTTAAGAAACGGTCCATTTAATGCTGAAATAACTTTATATCTTTTATATATGTGTACCTGTGATGTGTGCAATTAATTACTTATAAAAACATATTGCAGTAAAAGGTTGTTGACTATTATTTGCTCTTAAGAGACGCCACACCATATTATAAGATATTACAATAAAAGAGGTAAGAAGAGTGTAGAGAAAAGAAAAAAAAAATAATTTTTTTGAAAAATATTGTTTTTACGGAATTTAAAAAAATATAGAAAGAAACAGTCGATTCAAATATGGTCGTATTGGAGAAAAAACTTCTAAATCCACAAACTCCCGTAAGATATTCAAGTGGTTATGTTGAATCAAATGTCCATTCGTATTTATTGCGTAATTGTGTCTTTCAGGGAACTGACGCCATGATCTGGCAAATCTACGAAATTTCTGAAACGTATTAAACCTTAAAGTGCATAAAAACTTAATCACCTTCTTACCAAAATGACCTTGTAAAGAACTTTTCATTGTATTAGTAATCTTAAGGGTGTATCCATCTTCACACAGTTGTGATATATAAGGATTCTGATATTCCTTTGCTACCTGAATGGGGAAAAAAAAAGTAAAGCACTTATGTCTCAATATTTGAAATAATGTAAATTTTCAATTATCAAAATGAATTAAAGCCTAAATATTCAACAAAAGCTTATTTATAACTTATCAATGATTTAAGCACCACATTATCTACAGGAAGTAAAAAATCTGTGATTTTTTCTGTACTTCCAAATTTGTTAACTTTCGGTCTAGAAGTACGATATAGCGATTTCAAAATTTAAATTCACTGCTATTGAGTTTCCATAATTATATAGTGAACATTTACACTTTTTATCAACGATTCGCACATATTTCTTCAACGAATAAATGAAACAAGAAAACAAACTCGTGGGCCAGAATAACCTGGTTGGTAGGGCGTTGGATTCGTGTCCCTAGGGTTGCGAGTTAGAACCCCGTCGGCCGAAGACTCTCCGTGTGTGTGGTGGCTGGCGCACTTATAAATCTGTCGTGGTCACAAAGTCCATCATGTGGAGAGTAATACTATTGGGTGTATTGGATCAGAGCTGATCGTTCTCTGCTTCAGGTCTAAATTACAATCTGTGGATGAATGACTGAAATGCTTGAATGAAGACCTCCCCGTAAAAAGAGTTGTGACGTGTGTGTAGCTAAGACGTACTCTTGGCCCAGATGGCGCTACTGAAAAACAATAGACGCACCCTTGGCTTAAAATCACTGACCTCGTCAGTGTGCTTGTCTATGACAAGTGCCATTAGAAACATTAACAACAATAGAAAACAAACTCGGATGAAATATAAGTAAAGTCACTATCACATCATATTACTTAATAAAAGTCAGCACTTAATTTCGCTTCTTTTAAATAGGATATAAAAACTTCAACTGAAGTATCATTAATAATTGTAACTCACCTTAATGTGAAAATTTTGATCATCAAAGCTGACCATTCTTTTGATTTCTGTTACTTTCAATCCATATAAACGGAGAGCTAAATCGATAGCAAACTGCTCAGAAACGTTAGGTTTGAGAAGTATCCCTTGGTCCATTTTTCTGAAGGATTCAGATAACAAAGTACTGTAAAAAATTAAAATGAATTATATTAAAATATTTAAATAAACAGTTTCTAGAGAAAGCTGGAATTTTTGTGAAAGTAAGAAACAGAGAAATAGAATATTTTTTTTCTTGATTATGACTTTACCACCAAACTATTGAAACCTCGTAGCTATTTCATGAATAAGGACTTTCGTAAACTAATTATTGCGCGTATTAAAGATTTTTTCATAGAATAGCTTGGTTAAAATAGCATTAGTTATTTTACAGATTAATTGATTATAGACATTTAAACTACAAAATTTATATACGTAATTTTTTTTAAAAAAAATAAAGAATTATTTTCTCTTAAATCATATTTAAAAAGTAAAGATTCAGCAATTGAATGTAAACCATGGCTTTACCACAAAACCACTCTTACCTCGTAGCTATTTCACGAATAAGGAATTTCGTATACTAAGTATTGCTCACATTAAGGAGTTTTTTCATAGAATAGCTAAGTTAAAGTAGCATTCAAATCATGTTTAAAAAGTAAAAATTCAAATCTTTCTTTTATTGCAACTTTCTGGTTCATATCACTTGAAGAATTTAATGCTCAAATTAACTTAAGATTTGCTTTAACATAACGAATTTTATTCATCTAAAACAATTTAACATTTAACGTAATAATGAAGCTTAATTAACCGAGTCTAAAAAATCGAACTGTTAATTCATTTTAAGCTTTAACTCGATGTATGTAATTTTTCACCGAAATAGCTAATTAAATTATAAATTAATTATTATTGGACGAAATAAATTTTGATTTTATAAAACAGAGTATTTATATTTTACCAGCAATGCATATACTTTTCTTCATATAATATTTTTTTAATTCCACAAAATTTGAAAACCTAAAAAAACTGAAATTTTGAACTAATACGAAAATATATTTAGCCTAATATCGTATTTTATTCCTACTAAAAATGTTTTATAAATTATATATGAAATGAAGAATTTTCGTTGGAAAGGTTGTCATTTTTTTGGAATTTGGTGATATATTTAAAAAATAAAAAAAGTGCTATATTTTTTCTTTTTATTCGAAGCCGAATAAAAACTCACTAAAAATAATATGAATTTCATTTAATAAATATACTGGACTATCGTGCAGAAATCTGGACAATTTAATTGCCTGCATTTATAGATGATGCTTTTAGCATTATAACAAAGATTCAATATTGGACCATAGAGTCAGAAATCGATTGTCTGCAAAAACAAGTACAGGTAGTAATGATGAATTACTTATATTTCTCTTTTCAAACTTTCCAGTTCACAAAAACCAAAGATTGCACGACTCAAAAATGTTTCACTGTCTGTAAAAATGTTATTTTCATTTACGAACCGAAGTTTTTCCTATCGGAGAGAAAAAAGAAGATAGTCTGAAGATAAGATCGATTTCGAAGCTTTTTTTTCTTTCGAAAGATACGTACCCACGAATGAACTAATCAAGAATAAAAACGAACAGATGTTTCTTCGTTTATATCCTAAAGTTCTTTTGAGTTTTGATTTTACATCCACTTTTTCCATTTTATGCAAGAGTGATATTAACTGTTATTTTTTACTATTCTTATAAGAATTTCTTCTATCGCATTTACTTTACTAGAGTAACTAGAAATCCCAAATCAATAGGAATAATCAGTTTTTTTTTGCGCTTGTTGTAACGAAATTGTCCCAGTTTTGATATGATCCACGTTGTCCTGATTTATAAGAACTTCTTTCTTCCACTACGCTTATTTTAGTAGTTTCCAGGAATGAATTAATGGGCACTTTGCTTTTTTTAATCATTGTGCCGATTTGTCAAAATTTTGATGATATAACTTATATCGGCTCGATTTATAAAAATTTCCTTTTTTTGCATTTATTTTACTATAGTAAGCAAGAGTCCCAGATCAGTCGGAGCAGTTCGATTTTTTAATTCATTGTTTTAATCATTGTTCAACATTGTTTTTGATAAAAGATCTATAAAATCTCGATTTATAAAAGCTTCTTCTATTACATTTATCTTACTAATAGTCTCAAATCATTTAAGACAGTCCGAATTTTTTCAAGTACCGGATTTGTTCCAATTTTGATAACATAATCCACTCTATTCTGATTTCTAAGAGCTTCTTCTATTAAATCTACTTTACTTGAGTGACTGACGTTGATTAATGCAAACGCCTGACCAACATAACAAAACGGAGAATAGAACTCACAACCTCAAGTTGCCCAACAACCTAAGCCTTCAAAGTAGGTCCAAAATTAAATGACACAATCCGTTTATTATTATTATTGTTCTAGCTTTGTTCAAATTTTGATAAAAAAAATTATCTCTATCGTCCCGATGTATAAAAACGTCGATTGTATTCATTATACTAGTGACCAGAAGTCTCGAATCGGTTGAAACAATCGGAATTTTTAATCATTGTCCTTTTTTGTCGTTTCATAATATGCAGTCCCAATTTGCTAGAGTTTTTTTCGTTGAATTTGCTTTAAACGACCACCAAGCACCTTAAATCGAATGGAAGAGTTCGGTTTCTTAATAATTGTCCCATATTTCTCAAAATGTTGATCAAACGATATTATTTTCCGTATTTATAAAGGCTTTTTCTATTGCATTTATTTTATTAGTCATCAATTTCTGAAACAATTGAGACATTTGGATTTTTTTTAAAAATCTTTGTTCCAAATATGTTCTAAATTTGATAAGATGACCTATGTTGTCTCGAATTTTGCATGTCTCCATTTAATATCTAAAAACCCACATATAATTTCATTGTCCAACTTGCTATTTTCCTCCAAATTAAGAAAGGCTCAGAATCAAATTTGGAAAAACTCATTTAAGATAAATGGACGTGCCTTTTTATTGAAAGTACACTTAGTTGTCACGTTTCTTATTGAAATGCTAATTAAGTCATTAAATTTGATTTGATTCAATTTTCTTTTGTGTATGTGTGAATATTATTGCATATACTGTTATTTAAAATATTATTGCAGAAAAATTATTTTATTTGCCGTGGATTTTTTCCCAGAATTTTGAAAATTTAGTAAGTTGCTTTTTCGTATAATTTTCAGTAATCCATTTCATTGTCACAATGAAATTAGCACCATTTTCAATTTTTTTTGCCAAAGAATTTATTTTCGTATTTTATTTCATTCTTGAAAATTGAAGAAGAAAGATTCTATTGATTATTTGTCCAGTGAACAAGAGGAATAAGAACTGAAGATACAGTAACGTGAAAGACAACGCACAATCAAATGATAGATGGCCAAGACAGTTAAGTTTTTAATGCCCTATGATGTCATTAGGGAGGTTCGTTTAAATAAACGGAGCATATGTAAAGCTATTTAAATAGCAGAGTTTTTTATCACAATTCGATGTCTAAAAATCGCTTGTTGAGGAAATAAGAACATCAAACTGTACATAAGATATTTAAATGAAATTAAACGCATTCAACATTCCCAGCAAACTTACTAGTCTCCGAAGGCTGTAGATAATGACAGGAAAAACCTTTCAAAGCAAACATTTATACCATATGGCAATAAACAAACTGTAAGGATTTCTTGTAATGTAATTAAAATTCGAGAACCAATTTTGAAAATTATTTGATCCAAGTAGTTGAAGTGGAATAATTTTATTTATTTCATTTCAGCCATTAATAAATTCTATGTATGTTAAAAATCATAATTAATTACAAAATGAGTACTACAAATCCACCAATTAATTATCACTGAATAAAAAAATTGAACTAAAAGAAACTATAAAAACAACTTTAGATAAGCACTTGATTCCAGGGTAATCAGTTCAGTTAAGTAACTTCAGATTATCTTACTTCTCAAAGGGTCTTTATCTTATTTGATAAAGGGTTTCAGATGTAACTTTGAATATGCAAATGGAGGTTTATAATCAGAATAATCTCTCATTGTGATTAGATAAGTGATAGTAAAAGAATAGTTGCTGGGTGTTCAACCGTTTGCCAAGTTTAAGAAGTTGCTCACTTTCTGTCTTACGAAAGATATAATTATAAAATATCGTGATCTTAAAAAATTCGGCTTCGAAATTTGAACTTCAATATTAATAAAAAAAAAATTTGAAATTACGTCAGTATGTTTGGGGAAATTAATTCAAAAACGGAACTATCAACAAGTATTAAATTTAAGAAGTTTAGAAAAAAAAAAACCCTAATTAGTTGACAGACCTAGCGTTCCTTAGGATTAAAATACATTTTTAATGAAAAAATTAATTTTGAATAAATTTTGCAAACTTTTTATCCCCCGAAACTTTTTTTTTATTGAAATCGGAATATTAATTCTACCAGACGATTTTTGAAAACTGCCGATGATTAAATTTTCGCCAAAATGTTATTAATGTTACACATGTTCTTCAAGATTTGTTTGCAAATATTAAAGTATAAGAAAGGTTTTAATAAACGTTTTGAGACAATTAACTAAATATTTTCTTTCTTTAAAAAAATACATCAAAATAAATCCTATCAATAACTATTCCTGATATTGTTAGTTTTTAAACTTTCATGTTCTTCCAGAATTATGCTAATGTGTCCTGGCAACAATTCATCGTATATATTCTTGCTCTTCATCCATAAAAAATATTATAGCAGATTGTGTATAAAATTAATTAAAAAAAATTATTAAAATATTAGAAAGAAATTGGGCAGAAATAAAAAAAACGTAATAAATATTTAAAAAATAATCTAGAAATATTAAAAAGTAGAGTAATTCAAAGTGGCACCGTTGCCTAAATAGAGAGCGAAAAATACATCTTTGGAGTCATGTTTGTCCATCTATCAGTAAAATACAGTGCATAGTTCTTAAAATATAATATTTTAAAATGTAATAAATATTTAAAAATATTTAAAAAAATAATCTAGAAATATAAAAAAGTAGAGTAATTCAAAGTCACACCGTTGCCTAGAAATAGAGAACGAAAAATATATCTTTGGAGACATGTTTGTCCATCTATCAGTAAAATACAGTGCGTAGTTCTTCTATCTAAATTATAAATCTGAATAAAATTTTATTGGAAATTATTTAGAAAAAAAGAATTCAATTTTGATATTGTTAATAAAATTTCAGTTCTATGTCAAATTTTAAGTTAAATCAATCAAGAAACAAGCATCAAAAATACACTTAAAATACACTTTCTTCACTTTAATAAAAAGCACGAAACCCTCCGGTACGAGAATCTGAAAATAAAAATCAGAGCACTTCTGGTGTTCATAACCTTACTCAAGATCCACAATACAAGGTCTTTTATTTGGGAATATGCAAGAAAATTTTGGGAAGAACACTCTAGCTGATTTAAAATGGAAAGATAAATTTATTTTTGGTAGTTTGAAATGTAAATGGCTGAAAGTTCATAGTAAGCGAAACAATCTTTACTCAGAAATTTTTCATATAAAGTAATTGGAAAAAAACTATCAAATTATACATACCTAAATCAGACTATTCCAATGAAATTTCAGCTGCCGATGACTCTTTGAAACAGGAAGCCATAGCTTTTAAAGAGGGATATGCTATCTCTCAACTTCAAGGTTCACACAGATTCGATCGATGTGATACGAGTGACGTCACTCGTCCCTCAGATAAGGGTTCCTTTTCATGAAGAATGATTTCCCGTTCTTTTTCAAGTGGTTTATTTGATGTTTTTTGTTTCTCATTTGATCTCTAACAAGCTTAGCAAAGTTTATCAACTGACAAGTTTTGCTTTTGAAACAAAATGCTTATTTATTCATTGATATTCGATTTGCTTTATACATTTGATAAGCGATTAAAGATGATTGAGGGCAATTAAATATTGGGAAGTGGTCTGTTTTCTTTCAGAATCTTGCCAGATAAATTCTGTCATGATGTCTGTAAGCCTTAAGGCTATCAAAAAGTATTTAACATTTTTGAATTCTAAATTATTTTTGTAACAAAAAGCATCTTGTTTTTGTTATTTTGTTTACAATAATTTTACTTCCATACATCAATTTTTAATTAAGAATTCTTCTGTTTATTTCTCTATAGAAGTTGTAAACTAGAAATTCCGTTAATTCTAATTTCGAAATCTTCTGTTTATTTCTCTATAGAAGTTGTAAACTAGAGATTCCATCAATTCGAAATTCTAAATCTTCTGTTTATTTCTCTATAGAAGTTGTAAACTAGATTCGAGATCCGAGAATATTCTTAAACAAGGAATATTTGTTCGTAACATGTTCGTTATTGTTGGGATCACAGAAATTAAGATGTAGAATCTTATTCTCCTGTTATTTATGAGGGTCTTGGTTTCATTTAAGATCTTACGCAAAGCAGGTTTAAATTTTGTAGATGCTCTTAAATAATTTTTAAAATTAGATATTTTTATTCGTTTCATCTTAACCTGTAAATAAGTAAATCTGTCTATTTTTAATCAACAAATTTTATGAGAACTGAAATAACAATATAGATATTTGTATGTCAAGAAAATTTATTTCAGCACTTTGTATAGAAGAAGAACCTAAATTTAAAGACAGTTTTACTTAAAATGGTAAAAAATAAACAAAAAAAATCATTTAGACAATATAAAAGACTCGATATAAATATTCTACTACGAAGTTTGACTGGCTATTGTTGTTATACAACGGTAAAATAAACTGGACTGGATTTATCAACGAATTTGAAAACATGAAAAAAAAATTCTAAGAATAATGTTCTAAAATTTAAGTGATACTTAATTTTAAATTAAGTAAGTTCGAGTTCAATTTTCGTAAATCAAATGAAAGTATAAAACGAAATAAATGTAAATATGATGCAAAAATATAAAGCTACACAGTCTCCCAAAATTGAGAACCTTTTATCTATTTTATAATTTGATGCTGATTTTATAATGGAAAGCCACTAGATAGGTTATATTGTGCTAAACAATTAAGTATTTACTCTTCGGTATTTCGGACAAAAGAAATGTTTCTTCTAAAACAATATTACTGACAAAAAAAATAATTAAAAGGTCATGATAAAATTTCAAAGTTATGTATCTGCTGTTGTTGGAAATGATGGAATGCACTGGCGTTGCTGTGCAACCAGCGGAAATTGTCCCCTTAAAAGTTTCTCGCATAAATAATCTCCCTTAAAAATGCTATTCCTACCTCACCATCACAAATAGTTGTGGATTTTAGGTAAGGCAGAGATCGCCTTGCATAGCACTGGCATTCAAAAATTAGGAAATATTAATATTTGGCACGAATTTAGCATTTTTATTGTGGGATCATTGGCGAGTTTTTTGGAGATTGTGGTTAATTGTATCCAAAAATTGAATTTGTGTCTTAGACGTGTTTTTCCAAACCGATTGAAACCAAAATTAGGCATAAAACGACAATTGTAGTTCAAAATCACATACCAAATTTGATATATTTAAATCATTGTGTTTTTGAATGATTGCGTTTACATGCTTCTGAAAGTAAAGACCAATAAGCGATCAATCCCATGCGTCAAAATTTAATAGGTTTCTACAATATAAATATTTAATTTATATATCGGATTTTATGCATTTGGCGTTCTTTTACAGTTGTCATTTTCGAACGCCGAAACGCTTCCTCTGAGTAGATTTTGCTCAAAATTTACTAAAAAATCTACAAATTAGGTGTAAAGACCATATTTTACCCTTCTAGCTTAAAGTATGTTTTGATATCTTTGTCATAAACAGACAGACAGACATATTCCAAAAATGTGTTTTTCAAACTCAAGCAAATCTAAAACGCGGACTTTCGCCAAAATATCGAATTTGAATTTTTATTACAATATTTCCTTTATACTTCGTATACGGGAAAGTAAAAAGGACATTCCATCACACTATAAACTATTATGCCAGAGCTGTTTTGTACATATTTGTTCTTCAAGTACCAGATATTTTTGCGTAAATGTTTTATATCTGAATCCGTTTCAAAAAAATGACATGTAAATACTTGAATTAACATATATTTATCACAATTTAAAGGTCATCCTGATATTATCGCAAAATTCCACCTCGAAACACAATATTCGAAGAATCTGACATGTATGAATATTGTTCATGTTAAATTCATTTTTATTGGAAAAACATGCTCACGTTAGTATAACGTTAAAAGTTAAGAAACAATGACATAACTTCGAATGCCATTATTCAAACATAAAAAACAGCATTTAAAAATAACAGTTAAAAAGTATATTATGCGATCCATTGCAAAGTTAATATTAAAATCATATTCGGCCAAACCTAAATTATACTTCACCAACAAAAACTTTTTGATGTTTAATTATAAAATTTTAAATTAGTAGGCATTAAAAAAATGAATATTGACAAACAAGTGCAACAGTCTCATCTTGAATAAGGAAGGCAAGTTAATGATATATGATAGAGATTAAAAACTCAAATACATATTCATTTATCTCTTTCAATACTTAATAATAAAGATGAATGTGTGTGCGTACCTTTATTACGATAGAGTTCTGCAGACTACACCTTTTGACCTAGAGCTGCCAAACTTTGCACACTTATATATTTTGGAGGAGGGACATGTATACTTAGGAACGGTGTTTTTAAATTTTAAATTAGAATTGTAATTAACAAAAAACTAAGCAAAATATTTTGGTGTTTTTCCCAGATAATTTCGTAAAATATTAATTACAACACGAAACTAATTTTTACATCATTTTAAAATTCCAAAAAATTATCTTTTTAAAGATACCAGTTTTTTATCGATGTGTTTTGTTCGATTTTTTTTATTATTATTTTCAAAAAATATTTTAAACATACTTTAAAACAATGTCATTCATATGAAATAAAAATTAAATTTAACCTACACAAATGCGTTATGTGTGCAAGAGAAAAATTAACTTTCATTGTTGTGTTGCCATCACGCTACAACTCAAAGCTCAAGTTAAAAGATTAGTTAACTCTCATGACAAACTAAAACTAAACAACTGTAATTTCCAACATATGTGCATGAAAAAATATAAGTAATCGGATGATTCTGTGGTATTTATTTGTGTTCGTGCAAGTATTTAAGCAGATACTCGTTATTTATAAATTCTGCAATAACTAAGAGAACGAAATGAAACAGATAGAAATTTGACCAATTATAAAAATGTTAATATTATTTTAATATTCTATAATTCATAGAATTTATATATTTTACAAATTCAATTACTTATCTATAATGCAAATGACGTAATTTTATTCAATCTACCTGCGCCCCTCAGTTTCAATCCAACAGCATTATGCAGCTGCCTTAGTTGAAAATTCTGTGAAAAAATGTATCCTTAAGAATTTATAACTAATTGCATAAAAGTTTGTAACTTTCGTTTAGTGTTTCGCTTAATGAAATAATTTTACCTGTTTCAGCAAAAGATATGAAATAAAGAAAACGATTTTTAAAAAATTCACTTACTTTTGAGATTTTATCCTTACAAGATACTAAACAGCAAACGATTTCTGAATTAAACACTCGCTTCTTTCTCCGCAGATCAACAAATATTTAAAAAATAATAATAAATAATAATTGAAGTACAAGCTTCTCAGCTGTCAAGCAACTTCCGTTTTCATCCCGATCTTCTGGTATGTGTTGTTTGTCTCGTAACATTTTTTTAAAAGTAAACTTCAGAGAGAAAATATTGTATCATCAAAAAATGTAAACTTGAGATTTTGACAAATTTCCGCGTTTCAAACCGTCCCTGGCACAATTTTCGCATTATACATGGCGTGAGCTCAATAATTCAAAAACGTTTTGAATTAGGTTGATGAAATTTGGTATAAAGTCTTTCACATCAAGTTTGTAAATCTCTATCAAATTTAAGTGAAATCCGTTTTTGATAAAATCTGTCTGTCCGGCTAATCTGTCATGATAATCTGTCAAATATAAACTAATACGATAACTAAAAGCTAGATGGATAGAATTTTTTACATAAATTTATCATCTAAAGTTAGATATGTATCACATTTAGAATCAAATCCGTGAAAAGGTTAGCATTAATTGGTCTGTGCTTTCACAAGCATTCAAGAACACAATGATATAAATATATTGTACTACAATTGTAATTCTGTGTCAGATTTTGGTTTGAATCGTCAGGGAAGAAAAAAATCCAAAATATATATTCGATTTTCTAATATTTTTGTATTAGGGATTTTCTATCTGTCCCAGGGATTAATCCCCAAAAAAATCATCAAAGATTACCTTATAATAAGCTTTTTCGTAGCTATTGTTCGCCAGTAGCAAATGGTTAGTATTACACAAGAGCAATGTATAATGTAAGAGAGTATGAGAGAAAGTTTCGGAAAGACCACTTTCGCTGGTTTTTCATGTATGTCGCATGACTCAGATGCAGATATTACGCCCACCTATAAAATCTGAGTTATAAAATTTTGACAAGGAGCTAAATTATATATTAAGAATATATTTAACTGTTTTCATATATTTTAGTGTAACTTTAGACAAGAATTTAGTTTTTCTGTAAAGACATCATTTTTTGAGCTTGTGTCTTTTTTTGATATATTATAAAAATTTAATGAAAATTGTGCTTTGTAATTGCTTATGGTCGTAGGGTTCTAATATTAAACATAATTTTTCTTTTAAAATTTTGTAATAATACTTTGTTGATTTTATTGAAATATAAATTATCTGATGAATAGCTAATTAAACTTAGCTTATGCTTCATGTATTTCTAATATAAGTCTGTTGTCAGCACTATTAATTTATATATATCTATACTTATAATAAAGCTCAATGTATGTGTGTGTGTGTGTTGGCGCTCTACAGGCCAGGTCATTTGACATACAGCTATCAAATTTGGTACATGTATACCTTAGAGGTCGGGAATGTGCACCTGGGGTCCCTTTTTTTGAAATTTTAATTAGAATTTTAATTATTAATTAAAAACTAACTTTCCCGCCAAAAAAATCTTCCATTTTCCCCACAGCTAAATGAATAAAGCTTCAATTTTTTTTTCTCCCAACAGTAATGAGGCCAGCGTTAATATTTTTCGGCGGATTATTTCAAACGATTCTGTTTATTTTCTTAATGTTTTATGCATTTAAAAGTAAACATTGTTGATTAATCCATGTTTCAGATTCATTCTGAAGTACTTTTGAATTAAAATAACACAGAATAAAGGAAATTAAAAATGTATAATCTGCATAGCGTTACCCCAACTGGCGTAGAAAAATTCACGCATTTGCGCTGCCGTAACTGGCGAAGAAAATTCACGCATGCCCATTATGTTCTGATTGTTGCCATGACAACCGTTATCAGCGGATGATTTAAATTATTTTTAGGTTAGTTGCATGCTTTTGTAATTAAATTGTATTTATGTTAGTTATATATTTTTTTGTATATGCTTATAGTTTTAAGTACATCGTTTTTTAAGTAGTTTTTTGAAACCTGCTTTCGACCGATTATTTTAAACGATTCATTTTCTTAAAGTTTGATGCATTTAAAATTAAACATTGTTAATGAATCGATCTGTTCATGATGAATCTGAGAAAATTTTGTTGGCAAATTCTTGAGATATTACATAACTTAAGAAAGATATTCTTTAGTGCCCATAAAGTTTAAACGCTCAGTGACTCTATTATCAGTAATCATATTATTAAAAAAAATGCTTTGTTTCAGTAAAAAATATTATTATATTAATTGCAGTTTAGTCATTTCCATTTTAATTTTAAGCATAAATTCTACCGGAACTAACAGAAAATTAGAGAGATACATATTATGCTATGGCTGAAGGATTTCATATTATTATGAGTGAATTACATGACTATCAAAATTTGAAGCTTTAAAATATTTGATGAAGAAGCTATTAAAGTAGGAATTACATAAAATATTTAATTATTAAAAGTTTAACGAGCATTAAGATTTTCGAACCGGCTGGTCGCCAAAGGTGGCTAGTATATATATATATATATGAACCTGTTTTTGTAGGGAAAACGGATAATATTATGTATTAGTATTCATAATTCACTTATTTGATACGAAATCTTTCCATTCAACGAAAAATGCGCTCACACTCATTTAAGTCAATCGTAAATTAGTTTCATTGGAATATTTTTCAAAGCGACATATATGCTTTATTAAAAATTACAAACAAATATTTATTAAATTTTATTTATAAATAAATCCTTAGTGTGCTAGTCATTTTTATTTATGTGAAACAGACATTACAAATAGTCCTTATTTTGTGATATTATATTAAAGACACTATCAGCTATTCATATTTAAGCCAAAGAAGAAAATTTGGGACAAATGCAAGTCTATTACATTTTTCTCTTTGGCGATGTATTCCACTATATTTCGAAATTTCTATATTCTACTATCTTTCTATATTCAACAATTTTTATATATTGTTTTTTTTTAATATTACAAAATAATTTTATTGTATTTAAAAAGCATATAGAAAGCATATTTTAACTTTTTTATTTAATAAATTCTTTATTTCCTAGGTATAAGATTATTAGAAAATATCAAAGAATTTAGTAATAATTGTGAATGATGCTAAAGATCTTTTAAATTATCTATAACAAAGTTGATAATCTTGTTATTTCCTAATCAATTGGTTAAATTAGTTATCCGAAAGAAACCAGCATTCTTATTTGTTTATTTTTGAAATAAGAATGTATAAGACAGAAAATATAATATTTTGTTTATTATTCCGACACAAATATTCTAATAGTATTTTTTTTAAAGATTTTATGTCAACTTGTTTAATAAGTTGCCAAAATAATCTTTTCTCACAAAAATTTATATTTTTTTGTGAAATTTCAATGAAAATAGTTATGGGATGGGAAAATTTTTATAAGATTTCAATTTCATTATTATCCTAAAAGCTTGATATTTTATTCAAACTAATTCCATTATTTTATTACAACAGTAATCACTAAAATTGATCTTTAACAATTTGAAATATTTTATTTAAGTTTTAATACTGCAAATGCTGAAAGTTTTCCCTATTACATAGTTATTATGATTATTTAAAACGTTCGTTGCTCCGACTCACGTCTATGTTCGGACCATTTATCTAATTAGATGAATCTCTTTGCTATCTCTTAACTGTAGTAGAAGAGAGGTTATCTAATTTGAAGTGTGAATCATAGACCAACGTGTTAAAAAAATAAAAACATGGTATAAATGAACATAATACTTTGATGCTCATATTATCCAAAATATGATCATTAAAATACAGCAAACATCAATGCTTTACGATTATTTATGAAAGATGTTAAAACACTGTTATTGTAATGAACAGTATCAAGACCAGTCTTCACAATATTAGTTGCCGAAAAGAAGCTCTTGACTAAGCAATGATTTGATAAAAGAAAATTCTTTTCTTTTGAAGAAAAGTTCTTAATGAATTGAACTCTTTCAGAATAAAAAATGATTTTTTTCACAAGGGTTCTGTCGTTACACTGAAATATGCAACTTTAGTCAATGGCACAGGATAGTTATGCAACCATTTACCACCTCTTCTGACCTCACCTAAAAGATGATCTTTCCACCACCCTGCTGGTAAGTAAATATCTCTTATTCTTCTACCTTCTTCCAAAATTGGAGCCACCATTATTTTTTCTCCCACTAAGAACTGTGATCCACACATCTGGGCATTCACATCATCGGGTGCAATCCACCATAAAGGTCTTACAAGTGGAGCTGCTGTCGTTGAGAATTGTTCCAAAGCCTCTAGATATATAGGCAATACGAGTTCTTCTCTGATACCGAATAATTTGTAGACAGTATCTACAACTTCCTGGTCATAATCACCAGGTGCTATAGTAAATTGCACAATGGGCAAGAAAACAACCAATTCCATCCAGCGTAAATACAGTTCTTTCGAAGGAATTTCACCACTTCCATCGCCTCCAACAGAACCTGGGTTCACTAAAGGATAGCCAAGAATGCCAAGTGTTAAAACTTCTGGTATAACAGATCCAAGACCACTCAAACTATCCCAAGACACAGTTCTGGGAGTTAATCTTACAAATCCTGGAAAACTTTGTGAAAGAAAGCCTACTTCTGAACCAAGAATGGAATTCAGCTTTCCTGAAAAGGATAAATAATGGATAAGGAATAAATCTGGATTGATTGAAGTCGTATGAAAGGAGTAATATCTAGGCAAATACGTGGTTTGACCGCCAGTGAACACAAATCCATCAATATCGTACTTTTGTTTTAGTTTTAACAGTCTTTCTAAAAACCAACTGGAGGTCACATTATTAGTAAAATCTAACAGACCACATAATTTGCTGTGCCATTTTGTTAGAAGTGGTACTTTCTTCCATTTATCTGAAACGAACAATCTTTCTGAACTCGCTTGTTCGAAAATGCGTGTGGGTAGACAGACAAATGGATGTATTGTTAGAAGTACGCGAAATCCTTTGTTATGCAGAATTTTTAAAATCTCTTTAGGGTTTGGAAAATTTGTGTCGTTGAAATCTAAATTTCCTTCTTGCTTCTGCCATCTGCTGTCTAGAAGCAAAAATCCTGGCAACTTAGACGTATATTCCATTATACGATTTGCAAATGCTTGTATTGATTCTTGGCTTAAAACTTCCCTGGGAGAAGCCACCCAGATCGGAGACATTAGAAACACTTTGCCACTAATATCAGTCACCAGTGATCTGTAGTTCAGCATCATTTCTTTGTGAAGGGTACGCATATTTTTCCCTGTGCAGATAGTATATTTCAAAACAATTGGGTTGGTTATTTGGTAGGGAAAATCCTTGTCTCTTCTTGATTCTAAACAAAGGTAATCTTTCTTGATGGTAACATATAAAGGAACATCCGAATCCGCTTGAACTGCTACTCCATCGGAAGACAACCAATACCGATCTATTATGCCACCGAACATTTCTTCTACTCCATCGCCTGTGACTAACGGATGTGACTGATCTCCTGGGGTGCTCCTTAGGGGCCACTGAAGCCCTCTTTGCAAGCCCATGCCATACCAATGAGCATTTTTTAAGGCAATACAATCCCGAAGGATTGTTTCCATAGATAAACTCGTCCAGTGAACATTGTAACAGCTCAGATTTGAACTGTGCGAGAAATTTATGTGTAATTTGGCTCTGTATTTCCATTCTTCGCAAATCTTTGCAGGTGTCTGAGGGCTATGGATATCACACTGGTATGGATTCAAGTCACTTGGAATTCCGTCGCCCAACATCGCAGCAACAAGTTCGGTGCCGTCTTCTTTCAATAGATGAAGAACTCTTCTGCCTTCATGAAAACGTATCTTGTCTCCAATTGCGATCTGTAGCAACTGTTGCTGATACATGTGCCAGGTGAAAGAGCAAAGAGTTATGATTAGAGCGAAGAGAGTGAGAAGAATCATCCGGAAACGGAATTGAGGGGTTTTGCTCTGTTTCATGACAGCCCTTACCTTAGCACTCTGTAAAAAAAAAAAAAAAAAAGAATTTTTATTACTCATTAATATTAATAGTTTTTCTTATTAATTAAAACTGTTGATCTGAATAAAATGATTAAAGTAAAATAAGTATATAATCATATAAATAAGCATAAATATCTTGAGATCACATACCATCAAAAATGAAATAAATTTACTCCATGGAGCCATTCGTAGTTCTAGTGTTTTTAAAGAAATGACAACTGATTTTTTCTTCTGTTAATAAATTTTAAAAGTTAAATTAATTGCACATTTATAGACAATGTGAATAAGACAAAAATTTTCGACGGTCTGTTTTTACAGAATTCGTCGTGAAATGAGAATCGTAGCGTTAATGCAAACACTGAAAGATAAAAAGAAAAGAAATTGTTTAAAAGGAAAATTAAAAGCCTCAAAGGTTTTCAGATAACAGTTTTAATGTAGTAAGAATGAAATAAAAGACTATTTTAAAATAGAAAATACTTATCATCTGCTGTCAAATGATGAGATGCAATATTGTTTCATTCTATTTTTTTTAATGTTTCAAAGAAAATGGTTATGGCTTTTATTCTTTTTATTCTATTTTTTTTAAAATATGAATACAACAAAGCTTGGATAATTTTACTTTCATTTAAAGTACTTTTAACTCGCATATTTAATAAAAGCGTTGTTTCCACCGATTTTAAATTTTTTAAAGTATTTTTAAGAAAAAAATAAGCAATGCACAACTCCACGTACCAAATTTCACTCGTCTAGCTCGAAGAGTTTCTGAATTATCGTGTTTACAAACAAACAGACGGATAGACAGACATTATGTTAAAAATGTGTTTTTTGAACTCAAGGAGATCTAAAACGTATAGACTTGTCAAAATCTGGAATTCAAATCTTTTGGCGATTACAATACTTTCTCTACACTTCGTATACATATACGTATATTGTATACATACATATACGTATACGTATTCGTGTACGTATATTGGTTGTATATTTAGTCAAATTAAGTCTTAAACCTAGTCCTCCCTTTGATCCTTAAATCCAGACCATAGCACCAGACTTCTATGACTCCAATAATTATTTATAATTCAAGATCTTAAAAAACAATAGAAATTTTCATTTATTAACATACCCATTTATTTTATAGGACTTTAAATAAAAATACTCACCGAAGCTTGTATATTCTTTTTATATTTGTGTCTTCGTCTCTTCTGCTTAGTTGTTGTCCATGTAATATTGTCCAAATTCAACTTTAAAGCTGGTTTTCGATTTAGTTTCTTCTTCTTTGCCTGCGGCGTCGAAAGCGGAGAATCCCCGGGAGTTGTAAGGACTGATGAAATTCCAGTACCTGTGGAATCTATAGACATCATGCTACTGGCCAGTGATGACCTCGAAGTCATAACGGTCTGCGTCCAGCTATCCAACGATGACAAATCATCGTTGCTCGTAGCATTTCTTGGACGCATCTCAATTGCTTCTGTTTTTAAAGAAAAAGAGACAAAGAAAATGATTTTCATTGAATACCATTTTACAAAAACGTATCGTTGTAAGCCTGAACTATAATAATAATGATAATGATTTAAATATACAAAATTTCATGTACCACACTTTTAAAACGGAATAATTAATAATAATAATATTTTTTTTTCTTAGTCCCATATATATTTATAAATTTCTAATCCTATATATACTGTCCTGAAAATTTATGAATGTAAATTTTAAAAATCGTATTAATTTAAAACGTGGTATATTAAATATCTATTTTCTACATGGCAATCTGATGTATGTGTGAAATTTTTGCAATCGATTTTAAACTAACTGTTCAATGATAAAATCTGTATCGAACAGACAAGAAAGCGAGTTAATATTGCATTACTTTTTATTTCTGAACTATATTTATAACTTCAAGCCTGTAGCTCATCTAGAAATTGCATATTATTAATTAAAAATCCATTACAAAATTTGTACCGGACATACAAAGAAACAAGAAAGTGGGTTAATATTGCATTTCTCTAGTTTTGAGCTGTGTTTTTAATTTCTAGTTCATCTGGAAGTTAGTTTAATATCAACTGTAAAATTTGTACCGAACACAAGAAATCGAGTTTGAAAATTTGTACCGAAACAAAGACACAAGAAATCGAGTTGACGAAAACATGTTAAAAATATCAATCGACCCTCACTCCAATGAAAGGGCATTTTTTAACAGAATAAACTACGTAACAAGAACGTGGTGCTATTTTTTCATGGATCCGAAATCTATTAATAAGTAATTTAGAATTCATTTGCCGTAAACGAAAAGAATTTGAAATTCTATTAAATCTTTAAAGCCGATTCATTAACAATGATAGACTTAAAACAATTAATTAAATCATGTTCATTGACATGATGTTTTGTTAAATCACACTAATTAAATTTATCGTGCAGTAGTTAAATAATAGACGTTCAGATATATTTTTATAAACATAATATTTTTGTTAATAAATTTTGAATTTTTTTTATTCATAACTAAAATTGTTCATGTAAAAAATCAAATTGTTTCATTATGATTGCTTGTACTATAAGCCAGTCTCTATTTATTGACCTTTCCGTCGCTTATTTCACTACCAGTATCAAAAATATAAATGTAAAAAAGTACTTTGATAGATTTCGGTCAAAATTTGGTAAATGTCTACAATTTAGACAGGAAATCTGTGTATCAAATTTCATCTGTCTATCTCTTTCCGTTTGGTTATTATCGTGTTCCCTTGTACACAGCCAGGTAGACAGACTTTGTTCAAATGAATTTCATTCGAAAGTAAATAGAAATCTACAAACTTGGTGCTGAGACCATACACAACAGGACATATAGACGTAATTCCAAAAATGTGTCTTTTGGACTAAGGGAATTCTGAAACGTAGAGATTCGTCAAAAACTCGAGTTAGAATTTTTTTATTATTGCTCTACTTTCACTAAATATATTTCATATGCGAGGAAGTTGAAAAATAAAAAGCTTATACCTTGTTGATACGGGAACAATCTTTAGTCGGAAACGGAAGCCGTATCTCGCAGTAATCTCCTCGAAATTTCCATTTTAAAAGATGCTTTGAGATAGTATTTATTTAAATTTATGGAATCTCACAAAAGCAACTATGTCGCCAAAATTTTTTATGGCTCCTGAGAATACTTTTTGTGCAGCAGTCAGAAAAATATTCTAAGCTGTCAGCATCAAAGGTGAAATTTATTTCTTGATCCGCCTCTGTATGAAAATTCATCAATAAAATGATGATATACATCCACATCAATGTTTAAATTCAGCTTTTATTTGAATTAAATCATTCTAAAAGATGTTCATGTTTAAATGATTTATTACACCACTTGACTCAAAAATGGTGTGTTCATTTTATAGAATGTTAACTATCTTTGGCGACCAGATGGAGGTTGTATTTCAGGATTATTGTTTGTATTTCATTTAATTTGTATCTCTTAAGCTAATAATTCCCTTTTAAGGATAAAACTGTTACCTGCATTAGAGCCGTTCAATTTTAACAGTTTCACACTTGTTCTGTTTATTGTTTACATGAACCTACTTAATGTAATCGAATTCTATAACATCATAATACCACTACAAATTTAAATATCTGGATAATCTATTTCAAATTGCAAGTTGTCTTTTTCAGTTATGTGATTTTACTTTCTGGTTCCTTATTTAAAAAACCTATGTATTTAACCCATCGAGCGTCGGCTGTCCAGCTTAAGAATGTTCTTAAAACGGCCGCAGTCAAAATAAAGGTTGAACACAATTTACTAGAAAAGAAATTGGCAGAACGTTCCTAAACCGGCCTGGTATATTTTTGCTTTCCCCTGACCATTAACAACAGGGGGTAAACTTTCCCGCGTCTCGACCATCGCCACCCCCTAAACACCGGGGATTTTGAATAGGACTGACTGATCAATCAAGTAATAAATCTGTCGACGCAGGGCAATTGCCATGCGGTTTTTCAACTAAGAAGTTGGTTTTCGCTCTGAGAACTAAGAACTTCTCTTTTAATCTGCAATGTTTGCAGAAAATAGAATTTGTTCAAAAATAAATTTAAAAAAAAATCCGCAGTATGATTTTATAAATTTTTATTAGTAATAGAAAAATTTGTTTAATAAATTATTTAAAAGGAATTATCATTCATCAAATTGCATTAGGAATATAATACATTCTTTTTACTGACATTCAGTGAATTTTACTTAAGTTTTTTCTAATTTTTAGTTGTAAGCCTTTTACTCGCATATTTGGTATTCGAAATGAAAATAGCATGATTTATAGCTCCCTGATTGAAATAAATTATAAAAAATTATTATTAATTTAAAAATACTACATTCATTTCGGATATAAATCTGTTATAATCTGTTATTGAAAATTATAAATAAAAATTTATAAAAATTTTTTGTTTATTTTTTGATTTTTGTTTTTCATTTCATTTTTTTAAGTTTTGAAAAACAATAAAACAATCTTTTGTCAATATATAGTAGGTGAATATTTTAATGATAATATGTTGATGAAAATATTATTAACTTGAATATTTTTGACTAATTATCTTATTTTGAAATAATTAAAAAATAAGTTGAAATAATAAATTTTTAAAGTTAATTTTAATGCTAAAATAAGAAAACATAGTGTATCCATTTACTCACGAGGCTTATATCTGATAAAAATCATCATTTCATTCATATTTTTAATAAGTGAATATTTTGAATGTCAATTTCTTATATCATTCCTAATTTTGTCACAAATCTTGGTAAAAATGACTTATAGTCAGTGCAGAAATATTTTCATAAATCCAAGCATTTCTCTGCTGACAAATATTGCGAAGAATCTTTCTTTCATCTAACTCCATCAATGAAATCAAAATTTCAACTGTACCCATTTTATCAAGTTACAACATTATGATTTTTTATGAAAATTCGTAAATTATCTCGTAGATAATTTACGAAAAATGAGACTTAGCTGCATGTGTCCAACAGTTAAGAATTACCCTTTCAGACTCTTGCTTCCATGCTCTTCATTTCTGAACAATTCAAACGAATTTCACTGGCAATATTTATAAGGTATTTCGTTGCATGTGAATTTCAAAAGGTAGATGCACAATAAAATAAATGAAAAACAATCTAGAGTAAGTAATCATAACTTCAATAACGTTTAAAACCAGTGAGTGAAAATTAAGGTTTTTATTTCATTGCAACAATAAAAATACTTGCTACAAATTTTGGCACACTCATTAAAATAAAACAAATTATAGATATTAATGAATCTGTAATTATTTTATTATTTTACCAGTTCCTTATTTTTCCAGTTTGTGCAAGAAGGGCAGAAATTCTTCATTTAAATGATCTTATCCTCCGGTCACAAAAATTGGATGGGAGAAAATTTGCTTAACAATGACATTACATATTAAGAAGGTTGTGCTAAATCAGAAATAATATATATATATATATATATATATATATATATATATATATATATAAGTTATTTTATATTTTTAAGAAAAATAGAGATAAGCGTGAATTGTTACATCATAGAATTAATTAGCAAAGACAGGTCGGAGAATCATGTTGGTGTGATAAAGCAGCAAGTTATTGGTGGTCTAGTCACAGATGACTCATCGTGGTCTCATGATGTTAAAATGTTCTCATAATGTTAAATGTCTCATGATGTTCTTATCATCTGTAACTACTTTTTATCAAAGCAAAAATAATATTCACAAATCGCTTTTTAAAAATCCAAACGCTACTATTTTCGTAAATTATGAATTTTTAAAGCATAGTAAAAATTTTAATTAAAATTTTTCCGTGGTAATTCGAAGAAAAGTAAATTAACTAATTTGACATTTGTATATTAATTTATCGAATTTAAGCATATTTTACATCAATATATTTCATTATGGATGTGAAATTAAATTGTCTTCATTGTTGCTTCTATCATTTCAACCTAATTTTTTTCCATTGTTGATATCAAGATATGATCCAACTAATTATTTAATGCTGAGTATCTTTCAGTGGTATGCTTTTGTTAAAAATTCTGTTATACTTTAGATAAAGTTCAAGTGCAGAATCAAGCATTGGTGAAACATTTTTAGCTCATTTTTGAAAATTGCTATTAGGATTGCCCTTAGGAAGTGCATTAGAAATAAATTTCCTAAAGGAAGCAATTTTTCTATTGGAAACAATCTTCAGTAGTATCTGATCAATAGCCGAATTTCAACCAGAATATAAACAAATTTAGTAAGAAAACCCACTTGCATTGTATTAGTGAACAGAGAAATCGAATTTTTTATTTTATTTTTTAGTCATTACTTATTATTGAATATATTAAGAAATACGTCTTTAAATCTTCTATGAAAAAAAACTTTAATGGATATGAAAATCAAAAATAGTAGAGCACACACTTTGTTTGACATAAAATCTAAAACTGATTAAACAGCAAAGCTTAAAAACTTTTTTTCATAGATTATTGCCATAATACCCACGTTAACTTAATAAAAAGAACACCGCTTTCAGGAGTGATGAATTAATCTTTTGAATCCAAGACTCATAAATTTCAAGAATGGTAAAGATTAAAAGAACAACTCAAAACCTCTTTCAAGAAATAATTCTTGTCTTGCTGAATGCCTAGCAAGGGAAAATATCCTCCCTTTCAATGCAAGATTCGTATTAAAAGTACTTCTATTGTACAATCTGCCTGGCGCATGTTCTATATAACCCATTTTGAGACACTAATTTTCCTTGAATAGGCTGTTGTTCACCAGATGTAACACTTCTCTTTGTAATGTAACTTGGGCAACTTTAAGCACTAAACCTACCGACATTTTACTGCTTGATTTGATCGTAAAACTTCTTTTAACAATGCGAACAAGCCGAAAAACTACTTTCACATAGAGAAACACATGGATTTTCTTACCGAATACTAGCAATTGAAAGGAACCGAGATCCATAGATAAAAAAAGTTCTGAATCCACAGCCTTGTGATACGTTCAAACAGTAAGAAATCGTATCAGCCTTTAATGCATTTATTTAATTTCATTAAATAGTTAATGCTGTTTTATTGCAAAGCAATGATTATAATTGCACAGATACATTCATTAATTCTATTCTTCAAAGCAATATCATACACATCATCAAATTTTGAAGAATATAAATAAATGTTTTCCATTTATTAAATATATTTTCTTTCTTTCATATGCCAAACTTTTTTTAATAGTCCTTATTATTACCAAGTAATTTTTTTTCATTTACGCTTTTCGCAGCCCGTCACAAGACACAACTCTTCCTCCCATTTGAATGTGCTTTGATTTTTTTATAGAGATTTTAAATATATATTTATAATATAATTATATATTTTAAAGATATAATTTCTAAAAAAATATTTTTTATATTTATAAAAAAAGCGGTTTTTTTTATAACCTGAGCCCTCTCCCCCCCCCCGCCCAAAAAAACGAAAGACAAATATGATTTGCAAAAACCAGTGAACAACGCTTGTATTTAAATAGTGAAATAAAAAATAATATTAAGCAGTATAAGAGAATAATAGTAACTACATTTATCAAGATACTTTAAATAAAAACGTCTATAAAAAAAATTAAAAACGCTTTTACTAAAAACTCATTCTAAACAGTAAAAAATAAATAATTAGATCCAAAAATTTTCAAATTTGCCTTTCATTACGTATTAAATGCTTGGCCAAAATCTATATACAAAGCTTAAACAATAGTTAAAATTGCATTTATAAATAAATATTTGTCTCGCTTAATAATTTGGGATGAAAATAAATTTAAAAATTTTATATAAGGATTTGTTTTTTTATATTTTACAGCATTTTAATAAAAGTATTATTAAAAGTTCAAACGTACTTTTTTGCGAACTAATCACAATCATTAACTGTTATACATGATTATGACATGTAAATATGAGGGATTCCCTACCTTTAATAAGTATAATAGTTTTCATTTGGATATTAAATTTGTGGCGAAATAATGAAATATCCAAATCAGAAATGAAGTATACAGCTCATATCACCAATCGATCCTGCAATCGCGAATTCTTACGAAAAGCGTTATTTCCCCTTTTCGGGAGTTCGTTCCCCTAGTTGGAGGGACCACCCAAATTCTAACTGTCAGCGAAAACCACAAAATGACCTTAACAAGCAGATGACCCACCCCGTTTATTGCATTTAAGGGGGAAAGCATTGACGACTTTCTACGTTGGAGCCGGGTTAATAGCAGTTTGCGGAAAGCAACTTCCTACGTTCCAGCCGGGTTCAAAACAGTTTTCGGAAAGCAACTTCCTACGTTCCAGCCGGTATTCAAGAGACACGTTGGAGCGACTTTCTACGTTCCAGCCGGTTGAAGGGGTAATTAGCAAAATCTTATTTCCCTTGCTTTTAAAAATGATAGAAAATTACTCGACTAAATATTTGATGAAATAATGAGGATGGTTCGAAATTCCTTGTAAAAATGAAATCTATTTTTAAAATGTATGCAAAAAAATTAAATTGCCAAAAATCAGTGAAAAATTCCACGACAATTAATTTTGTATCAAATCACCAAATTTTCAATTATCAGCTAAAATACACCAATTTCTTGCTGAGGTTTTAAAAAACTATGGTTCTAATTAAAATTTCAAAAAAATAGATTCGGTATATACATTCTTATTTTCCACTGTGTATGATAGATACATTCTCATTTTCCACTATATATGATATATACATTCTCATTTTCCACAGTATATCTGTGCCAAATTTTGAATCTCTTGATCAAAAAGTCTGGCTTATAAAGTTCCAAAAAACTGATAGATGTACATATTCTCTTTTATTATCAGTAGAAATTTTCCTATCCTTTTCTCCATATAAACACATTTTTTTTAGTACCCTCAATCATTTTTAATAAAAGACATTTTTCCCTTTTTTACTATAAATTATTTGAGTATAATGCTTTGATGTGATATTAGCTATTCGAATTGATTTGATATATATATATAGTTCCTTTTTTATTCATATAAACTGCAGATGCCAAATAACAAGGCTTAAACTAAGAGAATTTCACTTTTCCAAATGAACTAATCTCTATTCTCTCATATCACCTTTTAGATAATTTTATACATTTCCCCTTAATACTTCTTTATATAACTGATCAGCAATGAGAAAATACCACTTCTTACTACCTGAGTATCCTGCTTTATAAAATATTGAGGTTTTATTTATATATATAAAGGCTAATATAAAAATCGAAGGAACGATTTTTTATAGGAAGACTGAGGGAGATGAGCTTTTTAATTTTGAGCAATAATCAAATGACGATCTGGCACCTCATTACTTGAATTTCCTACTGTTCTTAATTCACGTTACTGTATTGTATTAAACCCATTTACTGTTGTATACTCCGTGGGTTTTCATGGGCGGCATAAGGAATCACCCCCTGCCTGTGTTTCTCTTAGTTCTCTTAGTTGTCATTCCTACCTGTGTTTCACTTTTTTGCATTTTCTTTCAATCTTTTCACTTTCCTTTTATCATTGGATTCTCAGAATGACAAAGTAAGCACAAAATATCGAAAAGTGGAAAAGCAAGAAAATTGAAATAATACAGTTCTGTTATCTTAATAGACGATCCGCCACTGATTTTTAGTGAAAGGGATTCTCTAACATCAAATATTGATAGGCGCAGTTATCCAATCTGCAGATCTAAGATCATGATTCCGAAATTATGTCCCTAAATCACCAGGACCCTTTAACATCCCTAAGAATATCTTACAACAGTTGTAGCGTATTCAACCAAAATCACTGAGAACCACTTTTGAGATAATAATGATTTTATGTTAATAATAAAACGATAGTGAATAATCAACCTTCAAGTATCCGTAATTACTGAAAAAAATATGAAAAATCGTAATATTTTGTATTTAAACGCGTCTTTAATTGTAAGTTTTAGAATTCAGCCCATGCATGTAATTATACTTAATAGGAGACTCTTTTTCTAAGATGTTTATTTTTTCATTTAAGGGAAATTTTAAAGGAATTCCGAATATTTATATTCATTAAAAATAATAATAGAGTATTTTTGTCATTATTTGCATATTACATGAGGAAAAATAAAAGCAAACAACAAAGTTGCAATTAATTTCACAAAATACATATATATTTTAAATTTTACTGAAAACGTCTTTAGAGTTTTGATTAGCCTTGAGTGTATTTTTATGTTTACTCTAAAATTATTGAAATAGTCAGCCTTGAGAAAGCAACATGGAAGAACATAAAAGAAAAGATAAATAATTTTTCATTTTTCATTTATTTCTCTGTCTAAATCAGGGCCTTTTAAACAATGAGGCAGAATTGCTTAAAAAATAATTTGGAACCAGAAATGCTTTTAAGTCTTTATTGTTTCGGGGTTTATTGAGAAAATATTTAAGAAAATTCCATTAAAAGATAAAAATTGCTCTTTTTGATTGCATTTTCTTTTAATTGCTATCAGCCATTTGTTATTCATCTTTCACCTTTTGAAGTGGCAGCAACATTTTCGAAACGAAATTATGTCAAAAATGATTGTTAAATTATTTAAAGCAATGATTACCATATAAACAGAAGAATCCTTGCTATAAATAATTGAACTGCTATCAAATCTAAGTTGTTTATTTCTAGTACGAGAATTTTTTTTCAAGCAGAATGTCTGGAAAACCTATTTATGAAGATTTTGTATGATATACCTGCGTTGTTATAAAATATATTCAATGTTATACAATATTGAGAAGATGATGTAGAAATATTGTAAATTATCTTTTTCTTTCGAGGAATAAATAAATTAATCATTGTTTCGTCTTGGAGACGTTTTTTCTTTCCATTTGTGGTTGCCATGGAAACCAGCGCATGCGCAGTTTTTTTTTTTTTTTTTAGAACTTAGATACATTTTTTTTATGCTTTGCTCTTCAGATTTGTAATGTCTAATTAGAGATGTAATGGTGAATACCTTTGCGTTCGTGTGTGTTTCCGTGTTTGTCAATAAATGTCGTTCTGTGTTAATTTCGGTTATTTGATCCTTGCGAATTAGAAAATAGATTTTAGAAGTTAGTCTTAATAAGAAGTTAGTTAGATAATTTAAACCACTGAACCACATATTAGATTTATAACAGCGCGATTGCATTTAGAATAATTTGTTGAAAGCTCTGACGCTATAGACATCAACAATCATATTTGATAAATTACATATTAAATGAATGTCATATGCCATTGTATTTTAAGCATTTTGGGGTAGTAGGTAGTATAAATTGTAGAGTTCTTTTTTTACTAAATTGATTCCATTTAATTACACATTTTTTTCCATTTAATTACACATTTCAACAATTTTTAACCAAATTAGTTCATCAATGATTTATTTTAGGAATTTTTGTTTTTTTTGTTTTAGAGATTCTATGAAAATGTATATGTTTTTACTCTTTATTAATTTGCTGATTCGCATATATATTGCATCCACTTTTGTACATAATTATTTTTATTGTGTTTATTACTTTGTATTTAAATGAATATGTTGAACAGATAAAAAACTTGATCCATTATTTTGACAGTATTTACATTGTATAATTCATAATATTTTACAATTCATAAATTTGTATTATTTTATCTGTTTGACAACTAGCAAAATAACATTTTTTAAATAGATGTTTCCAGGGTCTTCCTCTGTCTACCTCCTCTAAGCAGCTATCTAACTGAAAATTCATTCACTGATTTTAAGTGTATATCATCTTTATTTAAGGAATTACGAATCTGTCTTCAGTTTCTTATCTGCTTATAAATTATAGCTTTAATGACAAATCAAAATAGATTATGATTTCCTATATAAATTTTAAATGTAAGAAACTTTTTTTAAATGCACTTAATTAATGATTAGATCTCGGTAAATATTCACACGAATGTTAATAACAGATTCACTTTTAGAATGGGGAAAAATATATAAAAATTAGAATTAAATTTTATGTAGGCAAATTTACTTTCTCCTTCGATTTACAATACGTCTTAGCAATTTGATTTATTTGCGCCATTATAGTACATGAAAATAAAAATAAGAATTTGTCTTATTGCCAAAAATGTAAATTCCATTGCATTTTCTGTGTATTTAAATCCAAATTTAAATATATTTCAAGATTTTTTTACAAGTTTAATACTTACGTTTAATATAATGCAATGAATATTACAGTTTCTATTACCAAATTCACAGTATTATCTTTTGTATAAAATTATTTCAAAACACATTATCAACTTGCACAAAATATCTGAATACATTGATGATAAAAATTAAATATTATATTTTCTCAAAATTTAAAAAACAGACGATAATTAATAACACAGTTTTTTTTGTAAATACCTGCTCCATCAGTTGGTTTTCTTAATTCCCAAACATCTTCTTGTGCATCAGGTAAATTATAAAAACTATTCACTGAGATGAAAGACAACCTATCAGGGTTGTTCTGCCACATTTTCGATTTTTTGTAATATTTAAAATTATATTAAATGTCTTTTCAAATTAGACAGCAAAATAAAACGTCAGCATATTTTTAGAATCACCAATGTACACTAATTCAGTCCATGAATGTCTAAGATAATTCGCGCGTGTTTGAAGATTTAGAACACACTGAAGCTCACTTTATCACCTGGCCTTATCTTTCGTCTTCAAGAAAACTTCACTTGGAATGAAAGTAATAAAATCCAAAAAGACTTATCTCTTAAAGTACTTATATTTCTCACAAGTAAACAAGGGTGTCTTGGAATGGAGCCGTATTTGAAATTCAGGAAAAATGATTATTTTGAAATAAACTGTGGCAAAAATAGAAATTTTGTACGTACACTTAATATACATTAATAATCGGAAATTAAATTAAATTAAGAAGAAAAACTAATATTACCATTATTAATAATAAAGAAAAATATGATTTCTCTGTGTACTAGCGCTCTATAGAACAAAACTACTAAGCTTAGAGCTATCAAATTTGGTACAATATTCTTTAGAGAATAAAAATACGCAAATAAAAGGATTTTTCAAAAACTTTATTTATGATTTTCATAAATTAGAAATTAAGAAATTTTGATGTTTTTCCGAATTATTATTCTCAGTTTTTCTCATAATTTCCGAAAATATTACAACATAAGACTAATTTTCACACTATTTTTAAATTTTTTTAAAATATATTTTTTTATTTGTAAACATTTAACTGTCTTAATGTTTTAATCAAAGTTTAATTAATATTAAGAGTGTTTTTGAGTATATTTTAAAATATTATTTTCATTGTTACAATGAAACACAAATCAATTTCATTCCTGCCACAATTATTTCATTCTGGATTTTTCTTCCTTTTCTCATGAAAGTTTTGTTTGTTTGTTTCTGTGACAATTAAGGTTTAACACTGGAAGTAAGAAATGACAATTTCTTTTTTATTTATTAGTTTTTAAACACTATTGGTCTTTTCTGTAATATAATTGGATATATAAGAATATATCATTTATCTTTTAGCTTAAATTTTTACTTTCTTATTACAAAATTATCAATTTTTTATTAAACCAGAAAAAGTTTAATTAAATAATCAAATATTGGATTATTAATTCAAAATTTAGACGAACTTACAGTAAATTAAGGAGAAACACAGCACAATTAACATAGTAGCACCATGTTTCATAAAATAATAAGAACTATAAATAAAAATTGAAGTTTTAAAATACTCTTTTGGAACATCCAGTAAAAATTAGTTAAACAAAAATAAAAAATAAAAAAAGAAGAAAAAAAAATCTTTTGTAATTCTTTACAAACAATAATCTCAGTGAACAAGAGATTTGCCAAAAGCAGAGAGTTTTATATAATTGATAATATTAATGTCTTATGCAAACAAATACATTTTCATCTTCGGAACAAAAGGCAAATTTTTAAATCATTGAAAATTAATTTATGCCTGGTTACAATATTTTACACTAGTGCTTATTTCATGGATATCAAAACATTCTTTTAATTAATTGATAAATTTGAATTATTTTTGAGGATATTAAAGGCTAAGAATCGCTACATTAATATTTCTCTTGATTGAAAATGGAATACTTTGTATGATAAGCAAATTAGTTTAATATGGAAAATACCTTTTTAATTTCCTTGAAGTATTTATTTAGAATTTGAATTGGCCTATTAATACATTGAGGTGTTAGTTGAGAGAAAATAATTTATGAAATATGAAGATTTCTTTTTGTGAGTTATTTCCTTTACCAATAAGATCTCGAGAATGGATTTCTGATCTGATGACTTCAAATGTACCATTGCTTCATGAAAATGAACAATATTTTAAAATCTAGGTTATAAGATCTGAGAAAACTTATTATTCTGTTGTTATATGCCCATATAATTTACTTTTATTTATTTGCTCTAAAACTATGCTTGGGAAAGACATTCCATCAACACAAAATATTGTAAAATATCTTGATTAAGATTTTCGATATTCTGAAGCTGGATAATAAGAATGATGGTATAGTAGCAATGCTATTAGATATTTTGGGCTATTAGAGTAATGACATTTCATTTTATAATTGAAGAATTTCAGAATCCAAGAAATTAAGAACATTTTGAAACCGGAAATATCCGGAACACTGACATCCATTTGATAATGTTTATATTTAATTATAAATAAAGCGTACATTTATTTTACTATACTAACACTGAACGTGCATTTAAACACACAACTGAGGATATGAATAAATCAACCGGGTCTTCTATCTCATCTTTACAAAAGAAACTAACAGAATCGACATAATTTAAAAAATAAAAATAATAAGCTTTCTGTCTCTTTTTCTGCAGAAATGTTTCCTTATCCAGTTTTTGTAAATTCTCACAATACAGCATACTTATTCAATTAGAGAAGAGAATTGGAATGAATTTTTGATGTTTTCTCTTTGGCACGTTGGATCCAAAATTTGTGGCAAATCTAATAAGTTGTCATCATGACCACATGTATTTACCTAACATTGCATTTTTAAGTTATAATATTTAAGTACACACAGATATACAGATCAAAAGATAATTTCGAAATTCGATACAGTTTCACAATTCCACTGAGAAAATAATATACATTTAGTTTATGTACTCTTTTTATTATATTATATTCACGTGCACACAAAAGACCAGACAGACTGACTTTTTATACTTGTATTTCTTCCAAAATTTGATACGATCTACAATTTTGTGTGAAGATCGCTTATCAAATTTGATTCGTCTAGCCCGGTCAGTTCTTGTACTATCATTGCACAGTTTGACTTATTGGCAATCAGGAATAATTTCTGCAATAACTTTTTTTCGACTGATCGCGAGATGAAAATCGATGAGAGTTTTCAAGAATTGTTAGATTAAATATTTTAAGAATTACTATATTTTATCTTACTGTGTCTACTTCATATACGAGAATATAAAAATAAAAAGCTGAAATCAAACAAAGTGATATAATTTTTTTAACTTAATTCTAGTGGTACAAGATGCATTATTGTATTACGATATTTCACAAAATTGTACAGCATTCGAAATTTTGGAAGGAAAAAAAAAAAAAAAAAAAAAAAACACCAGGGAGATATCGTATGATATTTTGAGCTAACGTGGAAGAGGAAAGTTGACTTTTAAGAATTGTATTATGTATAAAGTGTTCTCGAGTTTTTTCCTTGAAATTTGGTTACAATGAGACTAGAAAATGATTCTTCAGTTTATTTAAGACTCAAAAACAATTTTTCCACATTTCCTTCTATGTAAAATAAGGAAGCAGTTGGATTAAAATCATGGTTCAAAACTTACATAAATTGTGAGTGGAACGTCAAAGAAAAGTTGGAATTGACATTTTTTCAGCGAACAATTCCTCAAAATTTAGTTGATTTAATCATATCGAAGCACTTTTTAGCCTACACAGCCCTAATTTTGAAAGGAATCTTATGATTTTGAATTGTAATAAGATGGCAACGACGATACACAAGGTGATACTTCCTGCCCAAGCATCTATGCTACGACAACGGGAGAATGTTTTGTGGTGAAAGCTTATAAGCCAATTAACAGCTACGCTACACGAGCAATTGTATTTGTATTATAGTCATGTTACTGGACTGCGAACCACAAGGGCACAAGTTCTATCTTCGCTAATACCAATCTACCACATTGGTGACCTCGGACGATGAATCTTCAACCTCAGTGCAGTTGTTGTGGCACCATCTACCTGCAACCAAAGTCGTCAGACTCACTTGACGCATTAAAAGCATCAGCAACTACTCACCCTCGCCATAACGTTTGGCGCTACTCAAATGGGTATTGGTGTATTAGAATCAACAGCTAATACATCACCACTCAACAGCCCTATCATTCGTCTCACCTCTGACTCACTGGAGGGAGAGTCTGTGGTGAAAACCTATAAGCCAGTTAACAGCTACGCTACACAAGCAATTGGTTTTGTAGCGTGGTCATATTACTTGACTGCGAACCACAATGCCCAGGTTCTATCCTTGCTCAATTCAATTCGCCACAGTTTGATCCTCGACAGGATTTCACAATATGCTTATATATATATATATATATATATATATATATATATATATATATATATATATATATATATATATATATATATATTGGTTTGGTTTCCATGGAACTGGGTGTCGAAACTGTTATCCATTAGTCACGAATCCAATATCCTGCCTAGAAGAATACTTAGTAGCATAAAATATATCTTTACTGTCATGTTATATATATCTTGAACAATATTGTGAAGATATATTGTAAAACATCTTAGTGTGTAGCAAAAGGTGTTCTCTTAGGTGTAGCAAAAGGTGTTCTTAGTGTTCTCTTCCACAAGGTGATTCGAAGGAATCGGCAAATCCTGGAATCCTATGTAAAAGATGACCGACCAACATGCCGAAACTGCAAGTTCAGAAGGTGAATGTTCAGGCATTGTCATATTTCCTTAAAAGATAACTCTAAGAAGTTTTAAATTAATGAAAAGTTTTAAAGGTACGTTAAAGCCCATCTCATATCACTGCCGATAAAAAGCTTCGAAGAGTGGATCGGAAACTTGATAATATATATATTAATATTCTTTATAATATACACTCTTTATAATATATATATTAATATCGGATAGAAAATTTTTAACTGTTCTTATTTTTAAAAACTGATTCATTTTCATTGAAAATATGCTTATTATTTTTTCATAAATCTGGCAATATCTGCAGGAACAGAAACAAACTTACAGGCGTCATGAATGTGTTGTACGGACGGATCAATGTTTTGGTTTTTCTCATGATCTCATCCAAATGATATTCGGTGTCTCAGGCGTAATTGTTAAGGCTCACTGCTGTCTAAAGTTGTTTAGTTGACTGTTAAGTATTAATTATTGTAATTATCTTTAATTTTTGCTTCCTTCAGTTCTTCTAGTCGTATTGAAATGATATTTTCATGTGTATAATTAATGAGGTTATGTCTGATGTTTATTCCAGGTATTAATTTTGAAATGTCTAGTGAAATTTTATTCCATTAATATATTAAAAGAAAAAAAATATTAATGTTATGCAAGAATGATCTATAATTTATCAAAAAGACTTCAATTAGGATAATATTTAATTACATTTAAAAAAAATTTTCTATTGAGAAAACATTAAGAAGCAATTTTAATTTGTTAACACTCAAAAATCATCTACTTTATAATTTATTAGTGAAATTTTTATGTTTTGATAGTAAAAGAGATATCTTAAATAATACTTTTTCTATAATATATGCATTTAATTACTGCTAGATTAATTTATTTAACTTAGCTTTTTGATTAATCCATGTTTTATGTGCAATTTATATCTGTTTTTAAATAAAAAATAAGTTTCTTCTATTTTAAAAAAGATAAAACTTATGTATCTGTATAGGGTCTAATAAATATTTTTTAAGAGAAAATCTCTGGATTTTTTTTTTGTTTAAAATATTAATAATTAAGGAGATAATAAGAAATATATACATGACATGTGTGAATGTTATTTTATATTTTGTTGATATTTTGTTTTTATTAGAAGCTGAAATGATATAAAGAACATGATTTTTTCATTTTTATATATAATTGATGGAACTTCTAATTTATTTCCTTTATTTTACTGTTTTCAAAAAATGTTTCGAACTTATTGTATTGAATTATTTAAAAGTAAACTGTCTTACATTCTACATTTTAAAATTAGTTCACTTGTGAAAGGGCTTATGTTGTAATAAATAATATACTAATAATAAAACTTGAGAGAATGATAATGGCATTGCATTTTAGTTTTTACTTAACACTGTCTTTTTATATTGGTTATAAAGTAAATAGATTTTTGTTTATAGTTATATGTATATTCCATGGATAAAATAATTTTCTTTCTATTTCATAAGTTTTTAGGTAATCATATTAGTTAACATTTTCTTAGCACTTATACTTTTATCTTGAATGGTATAAGCAGTGCCTTTTTAAATTTATAAATATTTTTATGTTTATTCTAACTTTTTCTGCAATTCTCCTTTTTCTGATACAAATTAGATTAGATTTCAGTAAAATTTGAAGAAAACTTTTTTCACTTCAGCATTTATCCTTACTTATCTAATGCAACTCTCAATTTATATAGTTCTATCTAAAAATTCAGTGAATTGAGAAAATCATGTAAAAGAAAAATGGCTTATATAAAGCAAAATGTAAGATTGGCTTCATAATTATTTTTTTTCTTTTATTTATTCCTTGTTGTAAATATTTTCATGCTATAGGTTTTAAATAATGTTTATTTATTTATTTATTTTGAAAATTTTCATATGTTATGAAAATATTCTAAATTAACGTAAATGACAACATAAAATGATAGTTTAAAGCTGTGGATGGTTGCATAGCTAGAAATAATATAATTTTATATATAATTTTAAACTCATTTTAGAGTTGCAGGGAGATCTCCATAAAAATAAATGATTTTACTTTTAAATACCATTTTATTTCATTAAGTATCAACTTCTAATTTTTGAACTAGATGTTATGATTAAGTGCATGAAATTTGTAGCATTGTCAATGGAAATTAAATTGCATTATGAAACTCTAAATATGTATTTTGCTATTTAGAATCATGTAATGAATTCAAGGGATCAATTCTGAGTTTTTTTCATGAACTGAAATGACATCTAAAATGCAGCAGCAGGAGGATGAACAATATATTCAAAGGTAATAACAGTTTGTGATATTTCATACGTATTCATTTCGGAAATTTTTTTAAAAAAAAATCGCAGTAGTGCCATTACTGCAGTGGGGGCCTAGCATAGAAATTAACCAAATTTAGAAATTAAACCAAAAAATGTTAAAAATTATAGAGAAACAAGAGACTGTTTTGCTATTTCTTTAACACCATATATTGTCTTTTTATATGGTGCAGTCTTGCATATTCTCTCTTCAATTCTTTCAATTCAATTCAATTATTATCTTTTCAATTTGATTTAATGCCTTGATTCAGAATATTTTAATAATTTCCCTTTTTCATGATAATTCTTGCGGATTTCATTTGATTTATCAGCTGATTTGTTTGTTGTTTGAGTACACCAAGGACTTCTTTTTATATTAATATAATAATAGATTTTGAAAATTATTATCAATAATTTAATATTGAAAAAATGTTTCTAACAAGCAATTTTTTTAAAATTTAAAGTTTAAGTAATTTTTAAAGTTTTTATAACTTTTTAAAGAAGCGTGTGAGAAATTGGGTTTGTAAATTATACCATTTTGAATATATCAGTTTTGAGAAAAAAATCTTTTCAAAAAAAGGTTTGAAAAGTTTTTATTTATTCTATAAAGGGTTTTATTAATTGAATCCTTTCTATGAAATTATTTTTGTAAACAAAAAGATAATTAATATTTTGAAAAGCTGTTACAGTTCCATAGATTGCAGTTTTATATTTGCATTCTTGATAAAACATACATTATTTCTAATCAAACATTTTAATTATCTATATTAGTTTACATAATTTTCATTCAAATTTTTTAGCGAATACTTTATACAAAAAAAGAAAAAAATAATACCTGTTTTACAATATTTATTTCAAGTAAATTTAACCAAAATTTTCTTCACAGATTTGTTCGTTTTCAATCCCTTGATGTTCATCCAACACACAGAGCCTTAGTAGTTAATTATGATGTCGATCCTAACATGCTGGCCCAATTAGGGGATTTCATGATGAAGGAATCAAGACAAAGTCAAAAGCTGTAAGTTTTTCCAATTTTTGTTAATGTGTAGAATAATTTGACCATCACTGTTGATAATTAATTTTTTAAAAGGATTAATCATAATATTAAAGATATTTAGAATTTAAATTATGAATGCCTTTTAAATTTTGTAGTTTTGTTATGTTTAATTTATATGAATTTTCATGTTAATTAAACCTTGATTTTATATTGCAAACACAGAATTAAACAACCATTCTCATTTTTTAAATGATAACCATGTGAACATACATAGATGTTGAAACCAGATGATTCAACAAAAAGCAAATTTTATAGCCTTGTTCTCTAGAATAAATTTTTACATAATGAAAACAATTAAAATGATAATTCATCAATTGGCATCTATGGAAAGAAATATTATAATTTTAAAATGAAAGGAATAGACATCTCTGAGTCGAGATGTTTGATACCAGTTTTAATTATTTAATGTTAGTATATCTACCAGCATTATATTTTACTTTATCTACTTAAAATGAAGATTAAAAATTAATAAATAATGCTATATTCTAAAATAATTCAAACATTATTGTAGGGATTAAGATGTAAAATGACCAATATCCTATCATATGATGGGGGAAAAAAAAAAAAAAAAAAAAAAAAACTAATTCAAAAGAACCTGCATAAAGATTGTATAGGTGTTATCCATATGAGAAAATTGAAGATAATTATATCATTATTTTATTTATTTATTAAGATTTTCCAACATTATCACTCAATTTTTTTTAACAATTTTTCAAATATATTCACTTTTTTGGCACTTAACAAACATCTCACTTTTAATTCTCAATTAATGAAGTACATTAATTAACTAAGGTTGCATGTCTGAAATTTATAAAACTATGCATTTAAAAGAAAAGTAAAAATAATAATAATGTAAATAATGCTAATGATTAAAAGTACATAACTCTTCAATTGATCTTTAAATTTATATATATATATATATATATATATATATATATGTTTACTCAGTTAGCTGTTATATAAAAATACAAATCTATTTATGGAATTCATACTTTATATCTATCAACTATCAGCAGTAACTAAAAGATTTTAATGTTAAAATATTTCATAAATCTTAAATTGTAATTTGTGCATCATTTTCTTAAAATTCTGCCTTGCATTTCTTTTAATCTATAAATAAGATTTAAATTTTTTTTAAAAATATTTTTAGTGCTAATTATTATGGTGTTTAATCATATCATTTTTTATCAATTTATATCTGTTTAATTGTTTGATTCTGCAGCTATAATTCATTTTCTCAACAGATTACATTTATTTGATTTTCTAGTGTGCGCATAAAAGGATCATTTGATACTGATGAAATCAGAACATTAGCTCAAATCATAATTGATACTTGTCCATTAGTTCCACCATCTAAACAAACTGAAGTTGAACAGTTATTATATTATTTGCAAACAAGAAAAGGGACTGTTGATGAAGGTATGTAAATTTATCAGCATCATTGAAATTTTTATTCTATATGCTGAGTTTTTATGACAATTTTCCTCAGCTATTATGCTTTCTTAGAACCGATGTACAGGGTTTAACAAATTACATTATTTTATTTGTTCTATACCTCTAAACATTAGCATTTCTGAATAGATATTGAAATGACAATTCAAAATTTTAAATGCTTGGGCTTAAGCCTGTCTTTAATTGAATGAATTTTAAAAATTTGTAGTACATTAAGTTACCAGGTTTAGAGTAAAAGAAATTTGGTTATTAAAAGAAAATAGGTACTTTATTGACAGTTTTTAAGAAGCAAAAATTGATGTAGTTTAAATTATTGCATTATATTCTAATATATAAGATTTTTCTCTAAAAGCCTTACTTTTTTATATTTGCAATATGAAATAGAAGTAAAAGATTATTAACATGAACGTGTAATTTTAATTATCCGAGAACCCTATTTTTTAAAAAAATTATCCTTGATATTTTAAATGTATTAAAAAATTGCATTAAGCAAAAAAAAAAAAATAACTCTATTATCTATTACTTTAAAACTCTTGCTAATCAAAAAACTTTGTGTTTATTAAAACAGAATTTTAATGCTTTTAATGGCATTTCCTAAATTTTTTTATATAGATAATACAGAAGATGTGGACGGTGATATTGATACATCTGAAACAGACAACCTTTCAACAGGGGAAGAAGAAACTGCTAGTGTCACTAGCATCGACAGTTACATCGAGCTTTTATATGAAGAAATACCCGAGAAAATTAAAGCATCTGCTTTAGTTTTACAGCTTGCTCGTCAAACAGGAAATTTAAATGTATTACGTAAAAATGGTATATATAATTTTTTATGTAATTTTTAGCTGTAAGTTATGTAATTTAGCATTTAATTGTTTGAGTATGCTTTCATTAATTGAACTTTTCAATATAACATTTTGCTTTTATTGATTTGCTAAGTATTTCACTATTTTATTTTGATGCTTTTACTTATTTTTCATTACTAACTACATTAATATCATGAATTTAATTGCTTGCCCTATGAATTTTACTCCCATTTAACAAATTAAAAAAAAGATGCATTTGGTAAATAAGATTTATAATGTAATATTTTGCTGTTTCAATTATTATAATTATTTCTTTTATCACTGAAAAAATTTCTTATTATTTTACTTTTAATATTTCAGAAATATTATTAGGAGCTTTAGCTAGAGTCCTCCGTGAAGATGGACGAAAATCTATAGAACTTAGTACCAATATTGTGCATATATTTTGTTGTTTTTCTGTGTTTACTCAATTTCATCCAGTTATTGCGCAGCATAAGGTAAACTCTTCATTTTCATGCTTTTATTTAAAACTCCCTTTAAATATTATTAATTTAAATCTAAATATTTTGACTAGAATATTTTATCATTTTTTATCTTTCAAATATAAGCTTATATATATATAAAAAAGGAATTTTTTAGATGATTTTTAACAATTAAATAAATTTATGCTATTTATTTTGTAGCTTTTCAGTACTGTATTTATGAATTGGTTAAAAAATGTTATATAAAAATATTGATTGACTATAAATAGAATCACAAACTAATTTAAGACATTATGATAATGTTGCTGTAATTTTCTGATTATGTTAAATGCACTTTATAAGAGAAAAATAAAGTACTAAGCAACTGAGGGCTTAGCAGTTGCATGGTCAAATAGAAGAAATTTTTGAAAATTTTAAAACTTCGATTTATTTCATCATGTGAGGCATATTATGTACAATGAAGAAGCGATGCAATATATCAGTCTACAATGCAATACAAGAGCAGAAGAGAGCAAAAGAGATTAAAAATTTTCCCTTCACTGGTTTAATCATGAGATTTTAATTGAGATTTCTTCGACACATGTAGATTTTATATAGGGAAATTCAGATATCTTTCAGAGAATGTTGAAAACATTAAGGATTTTTATTTCTCCTCTTGGAGTGTATAGAAATGTTGAAGTGATCAATTTTATAGAGTGCATGTTTAGTTAATTAATTAAAAAAATGGAATTGGATAAGGAAATATGAGAATGAAGTTAATGTGGGCTAAATTAAGATTAAAATTCGAAAATTAATTTCGATTTAAGTTAAATTTAGATATATAATATTGTTTTCAGCTTTATAGAAATTTAATATCTTGCTCTATTGATTTTTAATTATTTTCTTTCAATTAGTAAATTTCAAAAAAGTTCCAAGTGTATTGAATGGGTTATATTTTACTGCTTGGAAAGAGGAAATAGTTATTTATTCATCGGGAGTAATCATTCCTTGATAATTTCAAATAATAAAATATTAACAGTAAATACATAAATTTAGATGCTGGTTGTAATCAAAATTTATAATTTATTTTACTATAATTTAAAAAAAAATCCTATAGAAAATCAAAATAAAATCCAAGTATGTTAAGCTTTTTTTTTTTCATTGTAAATTTTTTCTTTCTATATGTGGATTTCATTTACCTCACCGTTTTAAAAAATTCTTATATGTATTCTTCTCTGTTTTTATGATAGATTTTATCTCAGCTTAGCTTTTCTTTTATTATACATCTATATGGAATAGTTCTAGAAGTTGCCTTTTATGGTAAAATGGTAATCATCTATTATAAAAGGCATAAGGTATAAAATGATAATCATAATAAAATGCTAATGTTTGTGGTATAGCAATCACTCTTATTATTTATTGTTGAATGGCAACCATCAAATATAAGCAAATTAATGCACGAATTTTAGATTGCTTCATTAGATATTTTTATAGCTGCATTGAATTTAATGCTTAATTAATTAATAAAGGTATAAAATATTAGGATTTTTTTAATAACCTGTGTCTAATATTGAAATTGATACACATTTGAATTAATTTTTTACTCATTAATCTCTTTAAGAGTACTGATGCATATTTTAAAATTTAATTTCTCTTTATAAATTAAAATTATGAAAATGAAAAAAATTAAATATGTTAGAAATTCAGATATATAACTTCATTTTTTCCCCTGACTCTTTGGATAGTTGTTGATAAATAAAAATAATATAATAGAACAAAAAAAATTATATTAAATTATTTCTTTAAAAAAATTCATCTTTTAATTTATAAATTTTATATATTTAATGCTATTTTCTAAATTCATGTTTTTGAGGAGGAATATAAGACTGTATGTTTCATAGATTTTTTTTCTGTCATGTTGCCTTTTCTAATATTACCAAATATTAAAAATTCATTATTAATTGTATAATTTGATATTATTTATGTAAATATATAAATTAATTTATAGGTTGGATCTTTATGCATTGATGTTGTTGATAATGAGCTGAAACGGTTTGATCAGTGGACTGAAGAAATGACAAAAAAGAAAAATATAAATATCCTTTTCCTGTCAGTCATCAGTTATTTTATTTTAAATGAATGTAATCAAATTGTATTGTATATATGAGAATTCATTGACTATTTATCAAATTTTGTAGACATTTTTTTTAAATAATTTTTATGTCAATATTAAAATGCATGGATTTTTAACTTTATTTATAATTCATATTTTTGTTTACATTGTAAAATTAAAGATGCTGTATTGTTGAATTTTTAAAACATTAGCAAAATTCTCTTTTGTGGGTGATTTTTAATTATAAAGAGAAAAAAAAAAAGTATAAAATTAGTTTTTACTTGATGATCCTTTGTATATATCTTAATTTTGCTGAATAAATAATTGTGTTATAAGAGGTTGTGTTAACTTCTAAAATGTTTTTATAATAATTTAAGGAATTAGATAATTTTTCTGTTCTGAAGTTTTGTTACTACGTCTGTTGTATTTGTTCTTAACTCTTTTGTACTAGATTCAGGGAAAACTAATGCTGCTTTAAATAGTGAATACGAAAAAAGTTTTCAGAAGTATGTCAGTTTAGTGAAGAAACAGAATCAGCTTCTTCGAGGTAAGAAGTTGAATTAACTGTAAAATTTTTAATTCTTGTTTTTTAATGCTTTTTAAAATTTTGATCTCCCTTTGTCATATTTCAAATAATTTGAATTGATTTAGCATGCTATTTACATTAAAAATCATTTTTTGTTGATATTTCTATTCATTGTATTACATTTTATTCCTTCCTTGTGCAATTTAATTTAAGTTTTAAATGCTTGTGCTCAACATCTATTTATTATAGCTTAATATATTTTATTTAATGTTAAAACTTTAATAATGTAGTATTTATAGCAGTGTTTAAGTATTAGTGCTATGTTTTAAAATAAACAATTTTTTAAATTTTTGGATTTTCATTATATAATCAGGGATGACTTTAAACAAGATTGGTAAATTGAATTTCACTTTGCTCATTTAGAATTAATAAACTGTCAATTGCTTTTCTTTATATCAAAAATTAAATCAGTCTTGTAGTTAGATTTCCTATTTATTTCTATGTAAGAATAAGTATTATGTAATAAATATATAACTAATACATATAAATTGTAGAATATCTAGAGCAAACATGTATAATGGTTTTTAACAAATTTATATGAGCAAGAATAATGAGAAAAATATAGATACTTAAATTCCATGTTCAAAAAATTCACCTTCACTGTATGTCTTCAAGTTGAAGTGCACTTTGTTCAGAAAATAGTTCTTGGAAGTTAATTTTATTTTCTTGTATTGTAACTTTTCTGATTCTAATTACAGAGTTCATACAAGAATTTCGTATATGTGAGAATTGAAAGTATTTTTGCCTGCAGCTTTGAATTTTTAATAACTGAAGTTCAGTTTGCTTCATAATTATCATGTTAAGTTTTTCATTTTAATATAAAAATATACATAGAGTATGCGAAATTATATTAAAACAGCTGAAAAGTTAGACAATTATTCAATAGAAAACCAATTACAAAACAATCTTAAAATTAAGTTTTCTTTTGGGGGGGGGGATTTTTATGGAGTAGGTATTTATACTGTAATGATCTAAAACCAATTATTGCATTACAAGTAATATTTTGCCCACTGATGGAAATGGGAAAAAAAATTAAGAATAGTTAGCTCAGAGGTTGTAGTAGGGAATAAAATTTACTGGGGATATGAATTTTAGAAAATGGCTGCTATATTTTGACTGTAAAAGGACTTTTAGCTATCATTTGAACATTAATAGATTCATTTTAAAACTTTTTGCTATAATATTACACCACTGCATAGTTTAAGTATAGTTTATAACTTTTATATACCTATTGGATATACTGTTACATCCAAATATATGTTCAATATGTTCAATGTTCCATTTTTCAATACAAATTTGCCTCATAAAACTCTAAAAGTTTATTTTTGTCTTTACATAATGGTTGTATTTTATGTGTTTGAAATTAGTTAAATTAGTTTGAAAAATTAGTTATTGAATTCCCAAAATAATATTTTAAATTTTTTTGCATATATTCTTTTTTTATATGCTCTTCAGTGTTTTAACATTATAATATTTTTTAACAGTGTCTTATTTACATTTATTATCTCGTAATATCTTCTATATAGGTTTACAATAACATATGTTTTCTTCCAGTGTGTTTTCTGCTACTTCTTCACATAGCTGAGGATAAGAAAGTTGAATACAAAATGGTTAACAGAGGGATAATATCTCTACTTAGCAAATGCCTGAGTCGAGAGGACCCTGATCTGTTGACTGTTGCAGCTTCTTTTCTACTAAAACTTTCTGTTTTCATTGAAAATAAGGAAGATATGGTAAAAATGTATTTGCAAATTTAAATAGAATGTTAAGTAAAAGCAAACCTAATCCATTTTAAAATGCTGTCCAATTGTTTTCTTTTAACTTAATGTCAATAATGTTGTTCCTTCTCCATAATAATTTTTATAATTATGGTATCAAAGAATAAAACTACTAAAAGAATTAATCTGGTTTTTTTTATGTTATAAAGTATTAGAAAATATTGTTATGTATTTCACAAAGTTCGCCTGTAGTGGGTGTATGGTGTGAAAACAATCAGCAGACCTCAGTAGAAAACAACGACAACGTTTATTTACACAAAGAACACAAGTACACATCAACGTACCATTTCTCTAAAAAAAATGTCTAATAAGGTTTAATATGTGATAGGGTTAATAAGTGACGTCAAATAATTTTGACTTGTGATTAAATAATAAAATTAAATACTAACAAATCAAAACTCTTTATATACTATGAAAAAATACATTTTGCACTGCATAGAAGTAAATGGTTATACGTATAATTCCAATTAAAGTAACTTTAGTGTGACTTCTATTGTTGCAGATTAAATCACCAAAAATTTATAAGATGTAAGATGTTCATTTTAGCAGAAGGCATGTTGAATTGGAGTCAATTGGGCTTTCTTTGTGTCTTAACATTCAATTCATTGAAACGTTGGCATATGTCTGTAAAAAATATCAATTTTGAAAGACATATAGCATTTAACAACTGAGGATATTGTTCCCCTTCATTTTGCAGAAGCAGTCTAATTTTGTCCAAGCAGTCAACAAATTTTTGAAGTACGTTCCTGCAGCTCAACCAGCGAACATTATTATTCATTAGTAAGCCATTATATACCGAGTTGACTTTATTATATACTGAGTTGGTCCAATAAAGCCGCAAACTTTCGCTTATTTTCGTGTCGATATGAGGTTGACTATTTTTGTGACTAACACCATTATATTATCAAGAGATGTTAAGCCACTCTTAGAACACAAGGCTTGTTGGTGAATAAAGAAGTGGAATTAAAGAATCGAATGTTCTGTGTCTGTTTAAAATAAACTAATGAAACTTTTTTTTTTTTTTTGCCTACCGTATTTGGGGCATTATTAGTTACTGAAACTATTCTTTTCAAATCAATTTTTTTTCAGCAAGCGAATTTTTAACAGCCATACAAATATATGTGTCCTTTTTAAAATGGAATGGGAGCACTCACGCTTTTTCTTAATACTTCATAGTGAACTTTGGTGTTTTGAACTAAAATGCAGATCGTCCTGATCGGCGGCGTGCCACTCCACTGGTTCACCATCCCTGTTGTATGCCAATCAGGCATATCTTGGTTACTAATGGTCGGATTATTAAACTTCTCAAAATTTCCAGCATTATCTATTTTGTCGCCAAGCTCTGTAATCACTGACTCGGCACCCTAGCAGCATCCAGTACAGATGATTGTAAATCAGTCTTTCTGGTGATAGAACTAACCGTGCTGGGAAGCAACTTCACAGGCTTGTAATAATATTATCATGTATTAAAAAAAAAGCATACATCTAAATATTGGGTAACTCATATACATCTTTTGATTTGTTTATTGCCAATATACATACAATACATCAGAAGTTGTAAAAATATATTTTTTTAATTTTACTTTTTATAAAGCTATTAAAAAGTTATAAAGTTTTTATCAAGCTTCATTTAAGACAATATGATGCCCACAGATCTTGTATAATATTTTTAACCTGTGTTTTGTCTCTTTTTATCTTGTATGCATGCAGTGTTAAATCACTTTTGTAATATCCTAGGCAATACTTTCTTCTGTACTTGGGACAACATTTCTTTTTCATTGTTTGAAAATTTGCAGTTAATTGTTTGTGGTATTTAGTGGTGCAAACGCCCCTCCCCCCTCACTTCTTTTTTTCCCTAACTGCACCAAACATATGATGAAAGAAAATTTTTAAAAAACCTTTTGAAATCTAGAAAGTTTATTTAAAGTTGTATATATATATATATATAAATTTTTGCCTAATTTTATCATAAATATTTAAATTAATTTCAATAAAGAATTATATTTATGAATTTATTATTTCTGATGTGTTTTTTTTACCTCTTGATCGCTTTAAGTAAACTCATCAACATATAGTGTATTTTTTAATCATAAAATATTATTCAGATTTTATTTATCTTATTAATTAAATTTTAAATACACTATTTGTCATAAACATTAAAATGGCTGGAATCATAATTGTTGGATTAATTAATTTATTGTATGAATTTTTTTCCATTTTATATTACTTAACATAACTAATTCATGAAAATAAATCATGATTAAGACTGCTAATGTTGTTGCATTTAAACATAAAAATTATTTATAACAATAAAGATAACCTTTTCAATTTTTTTATTTCTTTGTTGGGATTATCTTTACATTATATAATTATTATTTGATATTACTTCTTTTCTTTTTAAGTCATAAAATATTTATTTAGTTTTTAACTTTTGCTGCAATTAAATCTTGAAAAATTTATATGTTTGCAGGAAAACAATAATATTGCTGAACGTGTAGCTCATCTAGTCCCTCACGAAAGTTCAGAGTTACTCGATACAGTCCTACGTCTTTTGTTAAATTTGTCTTTTTCTCTAGAGTCTAGAAATTCGATGGTCAAGTGTGGTCTGCTTCAGAAGCTAGTCAATTTATTACGTAAGTTTTAAATATTAAGATGATTACTTGTCTTCAAATCATTATCAAAAGTTTGGAATCGTTGAAATCAGTGTTTTTCTCAATTTATAATTTAATTTTCCATTTCACTTACTTTTTGTAAAAATTAGGTTTCTCTCTTTTTTGATTTTAAAATATGCTTTAGCTATGAAATAATAATATTTTGCTTGGTTAAAAAATGCATTTTTTTATAAATGTTATTTTGTTTTTAAAAAATGTCAGTCCTTTGATTTCAATTATGATTCAGTGAATTTATCACAAAATTGCAATATATCGTTTGTGTTTGTTTTCTATGCATATGTGCTATTAAAATTAATAAGATATACAGTAATTCTTGTTTTTACAACTGTTTGTGTATTTTTAAAATTATATTTATTGATTCTCAGTTATTTGCATAATTTTTAACTGCATATGGTGATGATAATTCATATGCAATCTTTTGTTTGAGCTATATATATAGCTGTAGTAAAATACTTTTGAAATTAATTTTAAAAAATCTTTAATGCATTTTTAAGCAGAAAAAAGGAATATCTAATTTGATTTTCATTTTGGACTGAGAAAAATAATTATTGCTTTTCCCAGTATTAAATCAGAAATGTAAAAAAAGATTTTTGAATAAAGATAGTGATTTTTTACATCATGAAGCAAGTTTCACTCTTTCTCTTAATTTTGTTTGAATACCTTAATATTGAATATAATAATGAATAATTTTTTCATTCTCAAATTATATTTGAGAATGAGAAAAGCAAATAATATCTTCTCATTTGTCAAATTATATTACAATCTTTGGAAAATTTTGTCTTTTTCCTAGTTTTTCAATTATAATTATAAATTTGATCTTTTGTACACCATTTTATTGTTATCTCAAAAAGGCTTGCATAAGCCTGAAGTATATTTTAATAATCACCTATTACTCATGATTAATTATTTTGAAATTGATGTACTTGTCTACTATACCACTGAATTTCTTTTCAAGGAAAAATATTTAATTCTGTTCCTGTTCTAAATTCTTATATATTATATTAACCACATTTCAGCAGAACTAGAATTTCTCTTTATGATGTATTTCTTTAAACAGTAATTTTGTGCTGAAATCATGATTAAAATAATTTTTTATGTTTATCAATGTAAGAGAAGTTTGTAACATTTATATTTGGTATACAAATATATTTATTAACACATTTTAAGTGAGAAAAAATTGAACTCATTTTCTGCATATTGCTATTAAATCAAAGGATATTACAAAAAGTTGAATTATCAATTAAGTTCAAAAGCTATAGCATTTTTGCACTCAATATAGCAATTTTGCATACACAACACACACACAACAAGAAATGAACTCAAGTTATTCACATTTAAAAAAAAATCTTTCTTTATGCACTTCAACCTTAAAAAGAATTTTAACTTCTGACTTTTGTATATTACCTACACCTTTTGGGATTGAATAGATGTTGCTTTGTCTTAAACTACTGCTGAAGTGATTCTTTAGTTTTAGTTTAGTCTTTACTTTAATTCCATTTTCACTTCCCTTTTCTGAGCTGTTAATAGATTTCAAGTGTCCTCTTTCTTCTTCTTTTTACTTTGATATTATTCCTGGCAAAGTTTTATAACATTACTCTCCACCAATCATGGCTTGATTTGTTGGTAATATTATCTAAAAACTGTATTTACAATTCATCTTTGAAAAAAATTAATTATGGCAGTTGTTATATCTTCATTTTCTACATTATATATATAATATAATATAGTAAACTTAATTCTACATGTGTTGACACTTCACTCATGCATTAAAATATTTATAGGTAACTATTTATAATATGTGTAATGTTAATAAAAATTATAATTCTAGGCCCTTTTCAATATTTTGTACCACTGTATTTCTTTCATTAGATTTTTATTTGTTCATAATTCTGGTTTATTTTTCTGTAAAATAATTAGTATTTTAAATTCCTTTAGTTAAAAAAATGGCAATAATGAATAATAAATATCGATTATTTTTGAATGTACAAAGTAGTATTTGCTATTTTGCCTCCCTCTTTGTAATTAACTTCTTTACAGTTTTAATGAAGTTCATATATCAGTTAGTTGCTACTGTTCATTTGTAAAATGTTTATATTTTATGGTAGAGAGATGTGAATTTGAATTTCTGTGCTAAAATAAGATAGGTTTTTTTTTTTTTAAATCATAGTCTTTATAATTTTACAGCTGTCAAGTCACATCAAAATGAGGTTTTAGGAATTTTATATCATATTAGTTTTGATGACCGGTGCAAATCTTTGTTTACCTATACTGACTGCATTCCATTAGTAAGTGCTATATCTATTTTTTAATCTCATTTTTTTGTCTTTTTATTCTGCTCACCACTATAAAATTGACTTTCTGACTCCCAGTAAATGATTATATTATCCTAAGGTATTTTAAATTATTATATCTTATCCATTTGAATATCTCTGAATGTAACTTTTGTATTTGTTAAATAATAGTATATGGATGAACTAAAAGTTTTGACTGTACTAATCTTAAAATACAATTTCTGTTTAGGTTGTAAAGATGATTATTGAATATCCAGATACCACGTTGCCTAAATACTTAGTAGCACTTGCTGTAAATCTTGCTGCTAATAAACGAAATGCTCAGCTCATGTGTGAAAATGATGGACTCCGACACTTAGTGGAAAGAGCTTTTAAATATCAAGATTGCCTTGTTTTAAAAATGATACGAAATATATCGCAGCATGATGGACCAACAAAAATTTTGTTTGTGGTATGATTTCTCTTTTTCTTCCAAATTTAAATTCATTTGTGACAAACAACTCTACAGCGGAAGATTTAGGTATTATGTGACCTAGGCAGTTTGCATTATGAAGCCCCTATTTTAATAAGGTGGTCAATATAGTTTCATATTTCAGCAATGATTTTTTTATTAATATTTTTTATTATTAACTTTGTAAATATGTATTTATTTTAATGTATCTGTTACCGTTAAAGTATATAATGCAGTTATTTCATAGAATACCTAGTTATTCCATGAAATAACTGATCGTGTCCGTTAAAGTGTGTAATATGTTATTAATTTGACACTTTAACTAGTTATTATATGAAATAACTAGGTATTCTATAAACTAATGAGAGACAGTTAAAGTGTAAAATAACAATTTATCTAAAATGAAATTAAACTAATGATCGACAATTAAAATGAAAAAGAAGCAATTTATCTAATTTATGCAACATATAAATGGTATTTATGAAAACGCACCATAAAATCATTTGTTACAACAAGGATTACTAAAATGACACTTGGAATTACAAAGAACATTATTTCTAAATCAAAAGCATTTTTTGTTGACACACTGGGTTTTAAACGAACATTTTTTAAATCCCTGACCAGTACCTAAACTTTGATCTGTAGCAACTGACCGGAGCGATATTTCTACATCCGGTACTTCTTCGATTTTAATTAATTTTTGTTCGCAGACACTGAAATATAATTGTTTTATGGGAATATAATTGTTTTATGCGGCCGTTTCTTGTGCCCAATTGGAAAAGTCCTTCTTCGGTTATTTTTATGATGATAGCTAAAATAGATTTGACATCACCCTTTCCTCTGTCAACTTCAGGCACTGTCATACGGACGGTAAACCCCACAGAGGCTTCAGAATGAGATTTATCCGACATTAATTTCATCTTTTTCGCTTGAATTTCTAAACATTTTTTAGACTTTTCTCTTTCTCTTTGAATGCAGTAGGGGTGGAAGGTAAATGTATTTGTAGTGCGAAATATATGGTATAGATTATTTTACACTTTAATGGGCTGCAGATCGTTATTCTATGAAATAACTAGTTAAACCATGAAATACAAGAGAGTTTTACACTTTAACGAACACGATCAGTTATTTCATGGAATAACTAGGTATTCTATAAAATAACGGATTTCATACTTTAACAGTAACATATCCATTGTGACTTCAAACTAACGGGTATCCATGTTTGTCCATAATGAAACTTTTTAGAATCAATCAATTATATTTGATATAGTGTTAGTATTATATGAATATTTAATAATTCATAGAATTAATATTTTCTATCAATTTATTTATTTGATAACTAGGAAAATAAAGTTTTGCAATCAACCTGATTGCCTTAGCCTAGCTTTCTTTTAGTCTAATAGGTCTTGGCACCTGCCTAGTTTGACTAGGTAGAAATCTTCTACCGCATATATATAGAGATTATATTTATTAAAATTATTTATTAGACCTATTAGAGATTAATATTCATTTTCGATATTTTTTTTGGACAATCTCTATTTCCCTCATTTGATTTTAATTGCTACGAACTTTTCTTTGAAATTAGTCGGAATCATTAATGTGATATTTATAGTTTAGTATATTTTCATGAATATTTTAAAAAATTTTAACCATAATAATAAAAAATTTTGAGCATCATTATGGAAATTTAATTGCAGTAAACTTTTCATTTCTAAGCAGTATGTTATTGTCATTTTTTATCTTAATGATATAAATTTAAATGTTTTAATAAGACGAATATATTATTGTATTTGCAGTGCAGAGAAACCCAAAATTTAAATGATAGCTATTTATAACTCAAATATAAATTTTTAAAGGGGAAAAAGCTTTTAGATTTATAAGGAAGAAGAATATAATAAATTTAGTATAAGAGTAATAAACTGAACTACAATTGAACTAGGATTAGCAAATTAATAGCAAGTTGAGCCTGCTCTGGTATTACTAATGACTGCCACATGATAATGCATATATTCGCTAAATTTGCAAAGGCGCTTTGTGAGAATGGCTTATTGGATGTTGCCTAGAATTATCCATAATTCAGTAAAAGTCATTGATAATAAAAATAATTCACTAAAAAATGCAATTTTCAATAAAGTTTTATAATTGTTGTTTAATTGAGCATAAAATTTTACTTATTGTCATTCAAATATGCAAATAATTATTTAGTAAACTATATCCATCTGTCAACAGTAATATACAATGTATTTTTCTTAAAGTTAGAAAGTTTGACTCAATGTAATAAAATTAAAATTGTAAATTACAGATACATAACTAATTTCTTTTAAAAAATACTTAAAGAAAAAATATTAAATTTTTCTTTCAGTAAAATTGAGATTCTACTTCCAACAGAAAAAATATTGGATATCTACTACAGGAGGGTTTGATTCAGATATTTATGTTTGTCATTGAATATTGATTGTCCAGTCTTATTGATACATGATAAGAAATCTCCTTTTACCTTGAAGATATTGCTGTTTGATATCAAGTTAGGATTTTGACATTTCAACCTATTTATTGCTACAGATAATACCAAAATTGGATGAATTTGGCTTTGCATGTGCATATTTTTATATCTGTTGTTCAGTATTAAGTATTTAAATAAACTGACTGTGAAATAACTGTGCATTATTGCTATTGATAATTTTCATTATATTCTCTTAATTTTGCAATTAATCCTTTTTTAATAATTAATTTTCCTGTAGTGTATATTTTGTAATTTTTTATAGGGCTTTGCTGATGTGTTTTGTGAAGCTATTCATCGAAGCACTGGCAAAAACGATGATTTTATAATTGAATGTGTAGGAATTATGGGTAATCTGACCATTCCAGAGTTAGATTATGAAATGTTGCTGTTCCAATATGATTTGCTTGGATTCATGAAGAAAAGGCTATCTCAAGGTCAATATTTTTACTTAAAAGTTTAAACAAAATACATATATTACCTGAAAATTTTGTTCCAGAGTTTTATTTAAAAACATTAATAATGCTATGATAATTTCAAAGAAAACAAACTGAGAAAACTCATTGTGTTAGATATACATATTTCTGTGATAGAATTATTATTTATTAAAAAATTTAATTTTTAATTTTTTTAATCAAATAAAGTTTGAAAAATATCCAATTAAATATACTTTACTGGTTGTATAGATCAGAAACAGCACTCCTGAACAAATAAAATTTTATGTACTTTTCCTTAATAGTTTCAAATGAAAGTTTCTGTATCAATAGATGCAAAGCTATTGCTTTATTTTGGAAGTCAGTTTTTAAATGAATCAAAAATGTGTTTATTTTAATGATTTTTGTCTCAAAATAGTATATTAAGAAATTTATTAGATAACATTATACATTTCATAAAAAATTATTTTAATTAAATTTTGTTTCATAATTTTTTAAAAATTATTCCCTTTTCAGAAAATTGTGAAGATGATATGATACTGGAGGTAATTATTCTAGCTGGGACATTTTCTGCGGAAGAAGTATGTGCTACAACATTACTCGAATCGGGAATCATTAAACATGTCATTGAACATTTGAATGGTTTGTATATTTTTTTTAACATCTATACGTTGTTTAAAACATTTCCTGGGATTTTTCTTATGATTGTTAATTTTATTTTAAATCTATAAAATGTACTTAGTAAATATAATAAATTCTTTCTATCAGCCCAGCAATCGTTATCAAACATGGTGGTGTGAGTTTATTAATGTTTAAGCTTTCAAAGTATACTTAAGTTTGCTAAGTGTGGGGGACATTTATTTTGAAGTTAACTTAAGATGTTTTGCAACATCAAGTTACTCTTTTTGGTACATTCCATATGCATTCTGGGTATGCCAAGCAAATTAAAAAAATTCTTAAATATTATAAATTAGTAGTTTTATTAAAATTGAATTTAGTATTTATGATGTCTATATTTACCAGTTTTATATTTATAAATACTCTCCACCTTTTCATGAATTTTAAAAGCAAGAATCCGCTAAATAAGTAGAGTATCGAAAGTACAGTGCAAAATCTTTTGTATCTATAGGTTCAGTATTTTCATTCATTAAATATTGTGTTTGAAAAGCAAATGGAAGTGTTTTTTATTTGTAATCAGAATTATGATCAAAAGTAAATAAAAATAAATTTTAGACTAAAATATTTTATAACGATGACATAGACATAATTTTAACATTGAATAAATATTTTTTACCATGCATTTTTACATGATTACATTACCTTCTTTAAGTGAGTCTGGATCTCCCAATCCCAAAGTACCCAAGGTTCTTTTCTTTATCTTCTTTTGATGGTGTTTATGTGGGAACTGCCTTCTCGAAAGGGAGTTAAAGCCTCATATTGACAGGGAAAGTGAATTTGAAATCATGTATAGTGGTATGTAGAATATTGGTATGGTCTATGGTATGGAATAACAGCAGACATTGAAAAATTGGTGGTGACTACCAATGTGAAATCAAATTCTATTTATGCTGAAAGGTAGATTATTTATAAGCCATTGTCAAAGGGATTGTCTGTGACAGAATGTTCTGGATCATCAGAATGCTTACCAATTTAATGTTAAAGGAAAATTGGTGGACAAGTACTTTACTTGATTGACAACAAGTTAGTAATTGCTTCGGTACTTAATGCACAGATAGTTTGAGAATAATAATTTTGGGGTTGGTAAAGCAAAGAGTGAAGACTTTTAAACTACAGTGGCAGTAAAAGCATCTGGTTGAGATTTATAGCCTTGATTTTGATTGTCTTTTGCTGAGAATCCAAGGAATATGGATAGAATTTGTAAGGGACAGAATATTTTTTTTTATGGATCCTGATTAATATGTCTCCTAAACAATTGTAAGTTAGTACAAAATGATCCTTCATGTACAGATAGATGGAATAGTGTGTTTTAATTGAAACTGATTATTTGGAGTGATACTAGTGCTATTTGATTAATGGAACACACACTACAGAATTAGCATTAAGGTGAAAGTAACATTTGGGAAGTTAAAAGACAAATTAATGAACATTATCCACCCACAGAAAAGGACACAAGGATCCATGAGGATGGGTATATATAATTTTGCCATGCATGTGAGTTTAAAGGCTGCTCTCAATTTTTGTATGAGTTTTTTGTGAAACATAGTGTTGAAAGTTGTAGGTACTGAGAACCAATTAGAAGTAACAGACTTATGTTTGACAAATATGGGGAAACTTGCTTTGAAGCAAGTAATGAGTGGTTATAATGTTTAATTATTGGGAACATCTGGAATATAAAAGCAAAACAAGTTAGGTAGGGACTGGATCTCAATTTTCCAGCTTGCCATGTGTAAGGGAGGTATTTGGTGGTCAAGTTTTGCCTGAGGCTGTGCCTGGAAACAAATCACTGCAGGCAAGAAAGTTGCTGGCTGAGGATAATGACTTTATGCACACAATTATTTCGACATGATGGGCCTATAGAAAAGTGGGGAGGGTTCAACCTCTTCAAAAAAGTTAGTCCAGGAAGTTGATTGCTTGGATTGATTTGAAAATTTAAAGTCCAGGATTATGACTGCTAGCATAGCTGGATAGTGAATTATCATAAATCAGTCATAGTAAAATCTGTTTAAATGGTTTAGTTCTAGGGTAATGGGGTGGCTGGCTATTATCAAATGTATAGCTATATTCTTACTTTTCTTTTTGTAATTTTTTGGCCTTATACCAAACTAAATAATCAACAACTACAAAAAAAAGTGAGATGATGCATTGTGTTTTCTTGAAGAATGATAATCTATAATATTGAACAATTGTAAGGCTTATTTATATTAATAATTAAATTATGTTCTCATAGAAGCTGTTTTATATTATAGAACTGGTTTATTTGCAGCTGAATAGAGTACATTACTTAAAAAATTTTGAAGATAATTTTGCTGACATTTAAACTGACAAATTGTTTTCAACTCAAGTTTTTTTGTTGATTGAAAAATTGTTTTTCCTTCTATATTCCATTTATTCTCTGTAGTAAAAATATGAAAAGTTTATAGTTTTATCTGATTATTTATTTATTTTGTACTTATGCTATTATTTTGTACTTATTTTATTTATTTGGTACTTTTTTACAGCTAAGCAAGAAGATGATGAAATAGTTCTCCATATTGTTTACTTATTTTACCAACTGATATACCATCGTGCCACAAGAGAAATAATTATTAAAGAAACTCGTATCCTTTGATAATTATTCTACATATTGAATTATGACCTGCTAGAATTAATAAGAAATGTATAGCTGAAACTGCTATTAAAATTTATTGTTTTTTATTTATAATATACATATTTTTTAATTTTAAGTTGATTGTGTTCTAGAGAGAATTACCTAATTGTATTAAAGAGAGTTGTAAATTTTCAGTAATTGAATTTATGAATGAAACAAATATTTAATTCATTTGCAGTTGCTTTTTGATGGCTTTAAAAATGAATATAAATAAAGTATATAACATGATAGAATATAGATGCACATCTTATATTATTATATAACAATTAATCTACATAAATATTGCTTCGAACTCTGACAAATAAAGCTTGCTTGTAGAACAGAAATTTTCAGTGGCTTTTGACTTTAAGCTGTGTTATATTTTATACATCTACCATCTTTTACTGTCAGTGCTTGTTAATATGATTTAACAAGTTACATGTTAGTTCATATTTAAATTATAAGTTTTTTAATTTGATGGTTAAGGTTATTGTTTCAACAAATAATTAAACTATTTAGCAATATTATAGGGAGAATTTTAAAATAATTTATAATTTCAAATTATTGTGATGAATGTGTTAAAGTAAATGATATATATATATTTCTGAATTGTTTTTAATACATTGCAGATTAAACTAATAAAATAAATGTTATAAGATATTTAAATTATTTTATAAAATGTTCTCCTTAATAGACTTTTAAGAAATACCTGGATACTTACTGGATTTAATGCATGACAAAAATACTGAAATACGAAAACTTTGTGATAGGAGTTTGGAAATTATTTCAGTACGTTCTTCTTTGTATTATGATTGATATTTTTTCCTTCTTTTTTTTTGTGACAAATTAATTATTGAGTAATCATTACTTGTTTTCTAGGAATACAATGAAGAATGGGCTAAGAAAATTCAGATTGAGAAATTCCGTTGGCATAATTGTCAGTGGCTCGAAATGATTGAATCTCAGCAAATGGATGAAGCCGATTTTTATGGTGAAGATTCATACACTCCTAGGATTCAAGATTTTCTCAATCCTTCAGATTTACTTTATGGTAGTGGTAAGTAATCAATAGTTATTAATTAGTTTGAGATCTAATAAAAGAAAAAGATTATTAAGAAAAAAATTATAATTATTTATTACAGTATTGTGCCTTGTTGCAGTATTGTCTTATTTATTTTTTCTATGCGTTGATATTTCACACTATATATTTTTCTACCAATCAATTATTCAAGTCTAGTTTAATACTGCTGTTTGTATGCGGTTTTCATTAATAAATACTATAACAGTTTGAAATTTTATTGATTGTTAACCATTCTTATTTGCTTTTCCAGTATACATTTAAACATTTTTCCATGTGCTAATTTAATTTATTAATCTTTTACCCATAATATTAAAATTAAATTGTGATTATGTTATGCAAAATTTTATGTTTATGGTCTCTTTTTTTTTTTTTTTTTATTATTAAAGAATGTTTTCTCAATTTTGTTACATCTCTATTTTCTGTTTCTCTCAACAGTCTATACTGATATTTTATCAATAATTTTTTCATTAAAATTGCAACTTTTTGGTTAATTTTTGAATTTTGTGATGTGGTAAGGATTTTTTCTGATTAAATTATGCATTATGACATTTCATTTTTTCCGTAATATTGAAGTAGTTTGTAACAAATAATTGACTCTGTCTTGCAAAATCCATCCAAACTAATATTTATTTCATTGCAGTGAAAATTATTAATGAGATATATATTCATTTAATCTGTTAAAAAACTAGCTTTTATTCTCCAATGAATATTGTATTAATGAATTGTCTGCTTAAAGGAGCCTATGAAAGTTTGTTAAGTGATGAAAGTCTTTCTCCTGATGTTCTGGATGATTTACCATCTACAAGATCTATTGAAAGTGCATCTAGCCGTCCAAAGTCCCGTTATAAGAATAGGTATTTTTTATATTCATTATATAATTAATTAATATTAATCTTTTATTAACTGGAAAACTTTTAAGAGAAAAATAAGAAAAGTGCATTTTCTTTATTGGTTAAATCCATCATACCCAGTCGAGAATTCAGTATTATTTTTTATAAGTTAGCCTAACTTATTTCCTATGGGATAAGTTAAATATTGATTTCACCTTCTTAAAATTATTTATTATTGCATTGTGTAAAACATTGTTTATGTTTTTAAACGTTATTTCAATTCTTGATTATGAAATGATATAATCAATATTATTTTTTGTATTTTTAAGAAAATTTTAAAAAATATGTAAATTTTGTACATAAATATTAAGTAACATTTATGTACAAAATCAGCTATTGTAAATGATTAGTGTTATTTTTTTTTTATTCTAAATATACCGATTTCTGAAATGGCTATTTTCCAGTATCATTGCTTTTAATGTGTTATAGCTATTTATTTGTTAACATAAATTTTCATTTTATAAGAAATTAAACTGTTTAGGTATAAATTTAATTCTCATTCTTTAATAATGAATTCCAAGTCCATCAAAACTTTTTAACTGCATTTTTAATTAATTTTTTTTAAAAATCATGTTAGAGGATATCAATCCAATGGATTAATACCTAAAATGAAACTATTTTATTGATTATTCAGAAGAAAAAAATTATACGTTTATTACAATTTAAACTCATTCAATAAATTTCTGCTTATTTTCTTTGAAATATACTCTCGAAAGTATCATAGGACTTTCCATTTCAACTTTCACACATACTTATTAGTGGATGTAGTAGTTAATATGAGTTTATTTTTCTGTTAGTTTTTTAGCTAAATAATCCCTCAATTTTGAAATATGATCAGCAGTAATCTATATATTTAACTGTGGAATTTAAAAGTTAATCAACTGATAATGTGTATCCATGTCGAATGAGATTTTATTTTAATTAGATAAAGCAGTTTGTGATTAAAATTTAAAAATTGCCACAACAATGCTGCCAAAGAAGCAAATGTTAATATTGATGGTGTAGCTGATATAAAACTGGAGAAATGTTTTTCAACGAGATATGTAGGTGGATGTACACTATATATGGTCAACCAACATTAACTTCGACAATGGTAAAATATCCAAGAAAAGATTTTTTTTTTGATATTTACAATAAGAGTATCAGGTTGTTCTCACATTTTATTTGATGCAATTGTTATTGAAGAAAATAATCAACACATTCTACATGGTATAACTGTTATAGCAAAGAAAACATACAACTTTTTGAAATTTTATATCAAATGCTAATTTTTTATTTTGCATGATGTGCATACATGTAGAATGCAGTTACAAAGGTTTTATTATTTTACATTATTTAATGCTAGTAGAAATTAAGTCAATATTTTTACAAAAGTACCACTTTCTCTTACAAAACAAGAAAATTTATTGTATTTATAATGAATATTTATTAATGTTCAATACCTGCATTGTTTATAATGCTATTTGTAATTTTTTATAGGATAGTTGGAGCTGAGTAATTACTAGCTAAAGAATATGTTACTGTCACTTCATTAGCATGTCTCTTCGAACAACTATGCATACCACCTTCTGTATTTAAAATAGGATCGTTTATGTAGGTTATATCACAGATTTTTTTACATTAATTTATACATCGTATTTATTTATGCAGCTTTTTTACAGTTGTATTATTAAATTATTTTTATTTATTGATGTGCAATAAACATTGTTATCAGCTTCAGTTTAAGCTATTTCTCAATTGCATTCTAAAATAGTGGTTTACAAACTCTGTATTGAAGGGGGGGGGATCTAAAAGCAGAGAGAAAAACAACTATCTTTCCACCTACAAAGAAACAAGAAATCCAAATATCCTTTTTTGCATCATAGCATTTTATTTATAATACAAATATACAAACATATATTCACAAAACTGAAACAACAAAATATAATATTACAATTTCTTTAAGAATTTTTTGTGCATAGCTGAAGACATTTTAGTGTTACAGAAATATATTTACAACTTGCATAAAAGAATAATAATTAATCATAATATGCCTGCAGCTCATTTGATTCTTAAGGTAATGTGAATGCCATTAAATTTAATTAATAGAATTCTGTGAATGTTAATCGCTAGATGCAGTATTTTGAGGTGCATTTAAGTAATTTAGAGTTGTGTAGTGCTTTGAGTCCATGTGTCGTACAAGATCAATTTTTCTTTGAAATGTCCTACTGCACTTGCTGCAGGAGAAAGGTTTAAACCCAGAGTGCTTCCGGCTGTGTGTAATTAAATTAGAAGATTGACTGAAAGCTTTTCCACAGACATCACATTTGTGAGGTTTCTCACCTGAAATTGAGTAAAGTATTTATTTAACAATTACAATTTGTTATCATTAAAAACATCCAAGAAAAATGCATTGAAACCTCCAGAACATAATCGGAGTACATAGAAACATTTGGTAAATTGATAATTATGAAACAAATTTTTTTCTTTTATTTATTCCCCTTTTATAGTGCAGAATTTGTAAAAAAATTTTAATTTATGAAATCTAAGTAACATTGATTGAAATTCTGATATTCATAAATATATACAAATTTTTGTTGTTATTATTCAGTTTTATTAGTTACTAAAGTAGAATGCCCAATTATTATCTGGCATGGAAATATAATTAATAGTTGTATATTTAAAATATTATATATTTTAAATAATACTCAAAACCATCTTGCTATCTGAGACTTCATTTTAAATGAGAATTCAGTTGCATCTAATATTTTTTTAAACATTATAGAATGTTTAAAAACTGCTAAAACTCAATTTTTAAAGGATGGAGTGTGGAATAAATGAAGTATTAAAAATAAATATTTATATTTTCATTCGATAGAAATGACAACAATATACCTAAAATATTTTTTCTATCTTTGAAATTATATTTAATTTTTTTATTAATTAAATGTTAAGTTTGTTGTTAGAAAATCGAGTAGTTTAAATTTTTATAGCATACACAAGCTAAGAAATTCCCTATTAAGTATGTACATATACATGTATTACCTGTATGAATATAAGTATGCTTCTTCATATCAGACTTCTGATGGAATCTCTTTCCGCAATAAGTACAAGAATAAGGTCTTATATTCAGATGAATAAGTAGGTGTGTTGATAAAGTAGACGACCTTTTGAACGATTTCCCACACTGTTTGCAAGTGAAGGACTTGCAACCTGTTGAAGATGTCCTGACATATTGTTTCTTTTCTTGAATTCTATCCTAAAATCAATCAAATTATAAGTTTACACAATTTTAGTTGGAATATTTTTTATATATATTTAAATCATAAGAATATAGTAACAAAAGTTATTTTTTTATGAAAACTGAATTACATATTTTTTAAATTACAAATATGCATAAGAAAGAAAAAAGAAAATACCTGGCTTTTTTTTAAAGAGACAGCATATAATTCTTTTATTTAAAAAAATTAAATACAATAGACTTTTAGTAATCCAACTTCTCTTATAATTGGCTGTTTTCAGAGAGGTGTGTTAAGGGGGCAAAAAATCTCTACATATGTATTCCAGTGACCTTGACAGGGCATAAACAATCGGATTTTGAATTATATTTTGAAATAAACCCTAACATTGCTATTAAAATTATTTTTTAGTGAATTTTTGCTAATTTGCTTGGTTGTCTTGTGGTTTCTTAATAAAGTCTCAATATTCCGACAGATGTTATTTACGATTATAGACTTTTTGACACAGTATAAATATTTATTCACTTCGTAAAATATTTAGATGCAAAAATATAAATAAATAATTTTTCATATTATCCATGGAATTTTCAAATTCAACATTTCCATTCAAATTGTACAAGAATTTAATGGGAAAGATACATGATACATTTTTCTTTTAATTTATATCAATATATTTTTAAATGGAGTTTTTGTACAATTTTGATAAAATTCATTGAGACAGGCAGTGGATCAAAATGGTACACTTGACAAAAAAAAAAAAAAAAAAAAAAAAAAAACTGGTAAAAATAATAATTACAATCTTTTTTTCCTCTCTTAAATAAGATTAAACTAGATATATTATTGAATGCATAATTAAATCAAAATTCAAAAACATTACTACTTAGAAGATTAAAATTTAGGATTTGACAAATTCATTCAAATGAAAAAGTTTGGCTAATTTACGTTTATTTGATTGTTTCTATATGTCTGGGAATCGTTACTTTTAACAAACCCATTCAAAATATTGATAAAAGAAAATAAATTTCAATATATTCCGAGGAGAAAAAAAATCATGGATAAGAAAAAAGTACTGAAATTGTATCATTCAAAAGAAATTTTTTGAATAGTAAGTGATTGTCAGCAGTTAGTATGCTGCAGATGGGAGGGAAGGAGGGGGGGGGGGCTTAAATGGAACAAAAAAAAAATCAAATTAGCTTCATTGGAAGATTTTTTCTTTCTTTTTTTAATGTTTAGCTATGCTAAAAACGGTAGTCCTTGAAAAATATGCTGAAGTTGTGGATGAAATTGAATATACGAATTAAAAAGAAATTAGAAACAGCAGCAAGGCAAACTATTACCGGAGTAGATCGTTTTGAATAATGGTAAAATTTTACAGCTATTTTGGATGATATAGATTTTATTTTATACTTTCTTTTTCCACTTAAAGAAGATTAATTTGTCATTTCATTAAATTCTTTAGGAAATTGAGAAGAACTGCTGCAAGCTAAAGTGTTAAAATATGTTGTTTGATAATCACTTTAACAATTGTGAGTGCATATTGAATTTTGTAATCAATGCTTTTGGTGGAAAATATTTGGTTGTATAACATAAACACAACTATTCTGGATCACATGTGACATCTTAATATCTGATTTACGAAAGGGCAATACACCCATTTTTTTTCTGTGTATTCGATGTTAGCCACCTTTGATAATCTGCTGGTTTTCCTGACTATATTAATTTCTTATTTTCTATTTTTTCGATGTTAGCCGCCTTTGATGATCTGCTGGTTTTCCTGGCTATATTAATTTCTTATTTTCTACTTTCAATTAAATCGTATGCAAAACTGAAATGCCTACTAGAAAATATTTTCAAGTATTAAATTGTGACAGGCATCAAAGTCATGCCATTCTAATAGCCTTACACTTGTTCTATATGAACCTGGTCTGGTGCATGTGAACTATCCTAATGGAGCCAAGTACCATGACATTATAGTGACATTAAAAATTTAACTGCCCAAATACTCTGTTTTCTTATTCCTCATCTAAACTATGCAGATATTAAACAGAATCCATCTTTCTTAGCTTTCGATGAATGGACAGAAATCGCGCTCTTTAGTATTAGACGGAACAAAAAAAAGAAAAGAAAAAAAAACACTTTGAATTCAGTTCAGTAATGAAAAATATATTGTTAGAAATGACATAAATGATAATAATATCACAAAGTAGAAAAATTTAAAAAGGCTGCTTAAATTGTTTAAGAATCAAACTTTATGAAATAATATGTTCGGGAGTTATTGCACAAGTACGCCAATATTTCGCTTAATTTTTAATTAAAATTTCAATTTCTAAAAAAAGAAAATCGCACTGAGATGTACATTCCCACTTTGCAAAGAATATCTGGGCCGAATTTGGTACTCTAGATTTAATACACTGTGCTATAGAATGTCAACAAATACACACTTAGCTTAGTTGCGAAATTTTCGTTAGTATAGAATGTTCCTGGGTGAACACTTTGCAATAATGTTCAAAACAAGTATCAAAAAGGCGTATTTTCTTCTGAATAACATTTTTAAAAATTATCTACACACCTCTGTTTCGAAGAGTGAACTTCTAATAAGAAAAATGAATATTCAGTAGAATAATATGTTTCTATCGGAAACAACAAGATTTCATAAATAAAGAAAGCAAGGGGGGCACTAAAAGAATGAAGGAAAATTTTGTATGAGAGGGGGGGGGGTGTTAACTTGCCCTCTTTCAAGTTGGGTCTGTCGAATTGCAGCTCTAAAATCAAAGAGAGGAAGGTCTGCTTTTCTTTTTCAAATGAATCAAACGGTTGCGGGTACAGTAGGTTTTCGTGTACTGCGATATAAATAGCGTAAAAAGATCGCTTTAAGGCACAACAGCCATTTTCAGCTATACTGCGCCAAACTCAAGGTTAAAAGATAAAACGTAAAAGCATTCTAATTGAAAATAACAGGTTTAATCGGACGTAAAATTGTTGTTTTTTTAAATTGACAATGAAATGTGAAAATTTCCTAGCCAAAGTTACGAAACAATCAAATCTTTTTTTAAGAAAATCGCATATTGTACAGGTTCGGATCTAAATTTTGGATAACGAGCCAATATTTCATAGGAAAGAAAACAATTGGCCGGCGGGATGTTTGGCAACAATTGGCCCGATCTGCTTATGTTCCTCTTGCTGGCTGATTTTTCATATTTTTATTTTTCTTATTTATTTATGTTTTAATTTCGTTGAAATTTTTGAGTAAAAAGCGTAAGCACACGGAGTAAAGTAAGTAAATTAGATTTTAAAAACAAAAAGGCAACCTTAATAAAAAAAGAATTTTGGGTGGGTGTTATAGTTCTACAGCCTTATTGGATGAACCTCTACTGATTGGACTAATTCAATAATTTGGATTTAAGAAAATTATAATTACTTACCAATTCTCGAATATTGTGTTCTCCTGTACGATTTTTACTTTCGTTCATTACTTGAATTTGCTTTTCTATCTGAGTGATAGGTAAAAGTGGTTTTGGAGCAGTCACTTTATTTTCGGAAAACATTTTTAATGAATCCTCTTGTTTCATCTTCTTGGATGCACTGTCCATCGTTTCCAACGATGAGCACACACTAGATGATGGAACATCTTTGTTTTCATATTTTAGAACATAATTTTCTTGACTTCCGCGACTAACATCGATAAATGAAAAGCACTTAAAGCACGTTCGATTGTTCAAAAGAAAACTATTATCACATGCCGATCCACAGTACTTGCAACTATTGGAATTCTCGTTGGACGACAGACTCTGGATTTCAGAAAATGCTGGCCGCCACAATCGAGTGGTGTGTATTGGAGATTTTTTTAAGGAAGTTGCATTGCTGGGCAAATATGGATTCCATATTTTGTGTGGATCGTATAATGGTTCCATTGTCCAATCTCTGAATAATTCCACTCTTGGCTTTGGACTGGAGCTGTGTGAGAATGGAACGAAATAACAACACAATCGTAAGAAATTTTGTAGATTTCGTTCTGATAATAATTCTTCTGGACCTCTATTAAAAAGACTAGTCTCGAATGGTTTCGCATTATTTGATAAATGGGTTGTGGTACCTGAAAAAAATTAATATAAATATTTAGACCCAAATATATAATATGCCAAAAACAAAAAAAGATATTCACTGCTCTAATTTGCAAAAAAGAAAAAAAAATTGAGTTTATAAAAATTTTAAAAAAATTATATGTATCAGCTGATATACCCTTTGCAATAAATGATAATTTCATGTTTCTTACTAATGAAAAATTTACAATTTCCTAGATAATAAACGATACTTTATTAAACCTTTGATTATTATTTAGTGTTTGCGAAAAAAAATTTAAATATGCTTCATACGGGAAAAAGTAAAAACCTATTTAATATTAGCACTCAACTGAATACTAACGCATTCATAAACAAAAGCTTTATTATGTAACTTATTTTTAATGCAAACTATTATTTTATATAAATTATTACAATATGCAGAATCTTTCGTTAGCAATTTTGCTTTTAACTAAAATGAGAAAATATGTTTCACCAAAAATCTCGTTGTTTCTCGAAAAATTACAAATTGTTACAAAAAGATTTTTTTAAAAACGGCACAAAGATCATTTTTATTTAAATTATTAATGAATTTAAAAGAATGGCGCGAATTTTAGTTAAATATTGTGAGCTGCAACTAAAAGTGCTGTTTTCAACACGGAATAAAATGACAGCTATTTTGAAAACGAATTTCAATTTCCATTGACCGTTAAATGCAGAAAGTCAAGTTTTGAATCAATTGTTAAGTAACAGGAAATCACAAAATAACGGGGAAAGATAGAGGGATATTGTGCAGTGGACAATTCTACGCACAGTTATTTTCCATAGTTGAAGAACTAGGAAACGGCTTTGAAACATTTGCCTACAGTAAGAAGGCGTATATATGTAAAAATCCTTATCTTCTGTTTTTACTTTCTCGCATGCGTAGTATAAAATATAGTAATTGTCAAAAAATTGGCACGAATCTGCACGTTTTAGACTTTCCTGCATTCGAAAAACAAATTTTAAAAAATTGTCCATCTGTCTGTGACAAAAATAACTGAAAAATGCTTTCAGCTAGTTGATTGAAATTTGGTATGCAAATTTGGAGATTTCTATCAAATTTTGATTAAAATATATTCAAAGGAAATATGACCATTCAAATATAAGTTAACACGATTGTTACAAAACGAAGAGAGTTAGATGGTACACATATTTAACATCTATAATGTAGTCAGCTGTCAAATTTTCAGCCCACTCCAACAAGGGCTTGATCGTCTGTACTTTCAGAAACCTCATTGTGTTTTTGAACTATAACGTTAAAATAAATTAAATTTGGTGTGGGATTTTGTAACAAGTGCATCTTTGTGTCAAATTTTTGTTTCAATCGGATGGTTCTATAAACTCAATCACAAATTCGATTTTGGGATACTTCTTCTTGTGTACAGCCGACCACCCCGCCACCACCACTGAACGTAGCAGTATCGACAGGATTTGCTGTGGCCGACTGCACCGATTTTCGGATATTATTAACACATGCGAGGAATTAATCGCCAAATAACTCGCCAAGGATGACACGATTCAGTAAAGGAGTTCACAAGAATTCAGTAAAGATGCTAAATTCACGCCAAAAACTAATATTTCGAAACTATTGTGCACAAATGACATGTAAGGCGTTCTCTAGCATGAAAAGTTTATTAGAGTACGCGAGAAAGTTTTGGATAGACTACTCCCACTGGTTCTTGCTACTATTAAAGAATTCTAAAACATTTAAGAGTCGATTCTTTCCTTAGAACTTTGGACCTCTAGATTTTAATGCAGGGTTCCTTTTTGTAAGCAATAACAAAAATTTCAATCTGAAAATATTGTCAAATCGGTGTTTTTTGTCAGAATGAATTATTTTTTAATCAATTTATCCATTTTTTATCGAAGCTAGACCTGTTGAATACATATATTCTGTGTGGTATAATTCCATTCAGAATGGCAATGGAGCAAGATATTATCCCATACGAAATTTAATTTTTTTGTAAATTTTATCAATGCTTTGATATTTTACATAACGTTTTTAAAACGGAGCCGACCTTGAAAATTAGGTTCAATTGGAATTAACCATTTAAATGGTTTTATAGAGAGGCTGAAAAATTAGGAAAGAAAAAAGACTTTTGGAAATCCCTGAATCTTACCTTATAAGAAATAAATTTCTACAATCTAATCTTTCGTAAAATTATTTTAGAAAAACGCTGGTTTTTCTCAATTTCCCAAGAACAAGAATTTGGTAAATACAATCTGAAAGCCAAGTTATTTTGTGGGCATTTGAAAGCTGGTGTACAATTTTGCTGAAAATCAACTCAAGCTGATTCCAATAAATCGATAAAAATAGCCGATTTGGGCCGATTGATTGACGTTATTTTTTAAATGCCACTCTGTCCATATCATTAAGAAACCCATATCGGTTATTTTCACCAAGAGAAAGACGAAAACTACTTAAAAAATGCACAAATAATTTTTGAAAAGTACAAACAAATCAAATAAAGAATCTATGGTAAGATGAAATCTATAGAATTCGTTGACAAAATTTCCTAGAATTCGTTGACAAAAGTCTACGAATTCTAGGAAAAGTCTACGAGTATTGGGGCAAAAAGAGACTAAACATTTCTAGGCCATACAGTCCTAGGAAAGTATGAATAACGTCACAGTGGGTTCGTTTTCAACTCTGCAGGAATCGAATCATTAAAAATCACAAAGATGATAATGACTAATTGCTACTCAATCTGCTCCGGTGAGACTGGTGAAGATTACAACGATTGTGAAAACTATGCGATCTTTAAATTTCATATCTGATATTTGTTTAATAAAAATTAGTAAGTATTCGTTATTTTAATAATTTTTTTTTATTTTAGTAAATTATACAAATTTTTTGATGAAATTGGATTAATATTTACATCCACGTTTATAGAGTTTGTAATAAACAATGTTTTTACTTTTAATTCACAAAATTTCAGCCATAAGTTACATGCGTGATATGTCTTCATTCAATTCTCTGAATTATTAGCCATTCGGGTAATACGCCGCCTGCGAACACACCACTAACTGGGTAATAATGTATTACACCTATGATGGATAATAATTCTGCTTAAATTAAATTTTTAGAAAATTGATTACTTTAAAATAGTAAACTGCTTGAACAAAAAGCTGCTTTCACTTTACACCTAGTGGTTGCACTTAATGAATATTTAAAATTTGTCAGTGAAAATTCATTACTAAATTTACTATTTCTAAACACCCTCAAGTGCACAGAATCCCAAACACACGCGCTCCATAAAATAAATCTTATTTATGGAGCGAGCGGTAATTTTAAATGAAACTTGGGCTCCACATCTTGTTTGCTGTCATAATATAATGCATGCGTAAAATAGTTTTTATTAATAAAAAAAATTTAAAAATAATAGTCAGAAAAGTTATATTAAAACTTCCCTTTTGATTCACAGTATTTATAAGAAAAATTTGAAGAAATTAAATTCAGTAGTCTGGATTCCTAAGAAAAAATCAGCATTTGTTTTATTTATATAGATTTTTCATTATAGAAAATTGATTGATTCGTAAATCCATGACTTTTAAAAGATAAAAATAAACCATCTGTACCATTTACAAAAGAATTACATCCTACATTGCATCAACCAAACTGTATCGTATTCACTAAAGCAAGTAATGAAATTTTTATCGACCTCATCTCATTTTTAACCTCACTTGGAATTAATATACATGATTAGCGTAATTGCGAATGTCTACTAAAATCTCATTATGCATTATCTTTGCGCCTCATCGTCTCCTCCCTCCATTCACTTCCTTCATTAAATTGCATAAAGGATTCCGAAATTAAACTGGCGCGACATATTTGACGTGTATCACATGAGCATGAACTGACACCATTACTTTAGAAAAATTGCGTGTGTTACTTGCTAATAATCAGGTCAAATTTTAATACTAATAACCGAATTAGTCCGGATAATTTAATAAAAATATAACGGGTTCATACGATTATTGACGCACACGGTAATTGGAAATAGCTGCTATAATGCTGGCACGAGTATTAAGTAAAAAAATTTTAATTTACTGTTGATGTTGTTCAAATTTTATCATTATCAGTGACATTCGCTGGATCAAGATCAATTATCATGAATTCACACCATGTTACTTGAATTTCTGTCTAGAATACAGTTAATATTGGAGCGGTTTGATCAAATATGGACAATATGTAATGATAGCACAGTTGAACTGCTTTCAATCAACGAAATAAATGAGATTTCAGTTATCTCTCTATAATAAGATGATAAAGAGTATTCTCTAGTAAGAGTATTAAGAATCATGTATTTACTTATAAAATGAAACAAAAGAAATCGATAGATTTTATTCGCAATCGAGACAAATCTGGAATTTTTTTTTTTTTAAATTTGGCAAAGAATTGAAAATTGAAGCTTTTGGAATTTCTGATGAGCTTCATGAAAAGCATTACTCGAGATGAGAAAAGTTCTTACTTTTTTAATCTTGCCAAATCTAAAATTTAGATATTAATGTAATGTGGAAACATATTAATTATATTTTGCTACTAAACGTATCTATCTTGTTTTAATAGAAACAATCTTCTTTCGTATAAAAACTTTTATAATTTATAGCTATGAAATCATATTTATTAAGCAGATTAATTCTGATCATATGATCTCAATCCAGCATTTTACATATAAAATCTACTCTCAATGGCGAATAGACTTCCATAACATATTAATACTTAATTTCTATTACTGTGTTTTCATTTGCACATTATCATACTTATATGTAAAAGAAATTTCATAATCATTTTCTTCTGTTTCCGATGCAAAATTCAGCAATTTTCAAATATTCGATGTTAATGTCGAAGCGGTAATATGAGTTCTTTCTGATATGAGTTTAAATTCTGTTTTTCAAACGGTGTAAATACTGTAGAAATAAAAAAAAATCCTCTATGAGTGAAGTTGATCATAAATATGACTCGAAAATCTGCAATTCTCTTAAAAAAAAAACTAATATTATTAAAAGTAATAGAAAGCTAGAAGCGAAAAATATAAAGAAGACAACATAATTTTAAAATGAACTGAAAAAAATAAGGAAATCTTCATTAAGGAAACTTATTATAATTCCGTCTTGAAAGAAATTTTGGAGTAGCAAACGATTAAGAAAATTCTCTTAGAAAGATTTAATAAAAAGCAGAGCATTTATTAAATACGAATATTCAAAATGGGTTTCAAATCCAAGTAGAGTTGCAAAACAAACTGGCAGCAAGAACTTATGTTTTCTGTTGATTTCGGACGGAAATAGGTGTTTACTAAGAAAATGTTTTCAATATTTTAATATAATTTTAATGAAAAATGAATTGCAATTGCAACGTTGTTTCTCAGTAACATCGAGGCATTGTCGCTCAAAATCATTTTTACAATTTTTTAAAATAAAAAAAAAAACTATGCTTTCCGTTGTATAAATTTTATTAGATTTTATTGCACACTTTTAATAGATTTTTTAAAAAATATTTTAATTTTTTTTTTACTACATTAGATTTTTCACTTTTTTTAATAGCTATGTTTGTATACACGTCCATTCCAATATAATTAAATTCTTGTACATGTTATATTGCCACCGTATTTTAAAGTATATTTCAAAAATAATTTAAAATTCGATTAATCGTTTCTAAAAAAAATATCGTGCCTCCAACTAGAGTTCCAAATCTCCTTTAATCTTATCGCTACTTTAAATACTTGAAATAAAAATATAAAGGCAAAGTTTTGATCAATTTTGATTAGGAAACTTTAAAAGAAATTATTCTAATTAAAGAAATTTCCTGAATAATTTCACTAAATAATATTAATTTCTAAATAATATTAATTTCTAAATAATATTAATAAACGCATCATTTTTTCACATTATATTAAAAAAAGTTGCGAAATATTCAATTCTAAGTTATGAACTCGAAGTATCGAAGATTGAATTGAAATAAAATGATAAAAATGTATAGGTTTATTTAGATAGGAATGAACTTCTACTTCGACTTCTATTCGTAGATAAGAGAGTCGAAACAATTTAAAATTAGAAAATTCAAGTTTCAATGCAAAAAGAAGTCTTAAAACAGCTCATGGATTTCAAATTACACAATTTATGACATTTCACAGTTAGAATAAGATGGTGCATGATTTTTACTGCTCAAATCTTCATAATTACGGATATTTGACTCTGAGTTATATTTAAATTCCGATTAGTTTTGAGTTTGAAATTTGGCCTCTTGTTTCCTCCAAATCCGAAGCTGGATTATACACAATTGAAAACTCGCCCAGTCTTTTAAATTACATAACTTTAAATAAAAGAATAAATATTTATCTAACTGGAATATATAAAATATTTAAAATAATCAAAACCAGTGACTAATACACTTTTATATATGCAATGAGCAGAAATTTCAATCAAATTCATTTCTTCACTCTTTAGTAACGAAGCGGCATTTCCTCATTATTAAATGGTAAGCATCTAACCGCCCGATACTACCCAGGAATTAATTACTTTGAACGAAATAAGCAATCAGAAACAATACACATGCCATTAAATTTGTCGAGCTGACTTTTTTCAGAAATTTATAACATTTAAATGTAATTATTTCATATTCAGGAACAATTATATAATACAATGTCTATTTTCGAAAACAACGAGAATCTTGTATCTTTGTTTTATGATCTTGTATCTTCTCATAGTAAATAGTATCTATCTTAATTTCTTCAAACTTCAGCTTAAAAACAAATGCGTTTTTTCTTTCTTTTTGATAACATGCTTTAACCCTTTAACTACTGTACAGTCAATGAGCAATGTATAAATTTGCTTTGCATTCCTGTAATTGTCAATAGACGATTCACGTGTTTTAACATAATTATGTACGGAGGTCTCCAATAGCTGTATAGATATTCACCAGTAATTATATATATATATATTTAAATTCCACATTTGTTTTGTTTTTTGGCGTTGTGTGCATGTCTAATTTTATCCGTAGTTAAAGGGTTAAACAAAAATGCAAAAACAATAAAATAATTAGGAGGAGGATGGATATGCATGCTTTTTTTTTTTTGTTAAAAATATAAACAAACCTTTATTGCCAAAAAGTTAAATCCCCCCCCCCAAAAAAGTAAGTAAATTTAAATGAAATTTAATTTCAACAAAATTATTTTGAAATTAAAAATAATCTTGAAATGTAATAAAAATTATATTGAAATAAAATTTCTCAAAATAATGCTGAAATTAAAAAAAAAAATTTAGACTTTTTTAAAAATGGGTAACAAAACAACTTAAGTAAGTTGTTATTTTCCAGTTTTTGAAGGAAGTTAATTTAGATGTATTATTACATTAAAAAGTAAAACTAAAAAATAATTTAAGATAAATAATAAAATAAAAAATATATACAATAGAATAAAAGAAAAATCATTTTCTAATTTTTTAATAATAATTTAAGATAAAAATAAAATAATATACAATAGAATAAAAGAAAATTCATTTTCAAACTTTTTTTTTTTTTCACTTCTTTAGACGAAAATGTTTTTCTAGATTTCCTTTTCGAATTAGAATATTATTCGTACTCATAAATAATTAAAAAAATTTTAATTATTTATAAAAAAATTAAATGATTTAAAAATATTAAATTGCCCATTTGAGATGCTTTTGAATTTACAAAATTTCCAATTGTAAATTCAAACAGAAAGTGAAGGGGAAATTAAATTATTCTTAATGTTACAACTAAATATCGGTTATTTTTCTCTATTCTGAAAATAAATTACTATCTTTAAGCGTCATTTAAATAAATAAAATTAAAGCTCTAAAGATTTACGTAAATGAAAATTCGACTTACTGTAGGGAGGGACTTCGTAAATATTTGACAATTCTGGAACGTGAGGCAACGCATTTTGTTCGTTCCTTCCTGCACCAGAAACAGTCCTCTCTGCCCCTCTGTGGTGCAAAGATTTTTTCTTGATGAGAAACGACCGAGGCATCTCTACTGATCATCTGCTGGGATTTAAGTGAAAGATCAGTTCATCCCTCGGTTTATATTAGCCAGCTGTTCGTCTTATGTTAACGGAACACTTCATGCATGACTTAGAAAAAATATTGTGCTGCCATCTATCGATACTATGTGGTATTATAGCAATCAACAGCCAATAGTCGTCCATTTGTGATCGATGATGAGTGGTGTTCTCATTGAAATGACTTAATCATATTAATTAAATAATTAAACCATGATTGTGTGGTTTAATTATCTAAATCACATAATCATGATTTGATATTATTACTATCTGATTTCGTAATTTTAATATTTTACTGGCGGTAATTACCGATATTTTACCGGAGGTAATGAGAATTCCATTAAATTTCAATTCAACACGAAAGTTGACGTTCTCTGTAAGATTTAAGATGCGAATTTCTGTTCTTGAATATCATTAAATGTTTTGTAATGCAATTTTTTATCTATCGATAATTTCTTTTCTTTCTCAAATTGAAAAAAAAAATTGGTAATTTCAAAAACACCCGGTTAATTTACCGTACCCTGTATAGCATATAATTTTAATACTATAATAATCATATTTTTAATAATAATTTTAATTATAAATAATAATTAAAATGTTAAAACAAGTTTAATTTTTATGATTTTAATAATACTAATAAATATATCTTTGTTTAATAATAAAATTATATTGCAATTTTTTTTAATAATAATAGTTTTTATTTATAGTTTTTGACGATTCGCTTTAAATAAATCCTTATATGGAAGAATGTCGAAAGTAAATGGTTCCGATTATTTCGTACTAGCCGCCTTTGGCGACCAGCCGGTTCGCCAATTTTAATGCTCGTTAAAATTTTAATAATTAAATATTTTATTATTTCCTACTTTAATAGCTTCTTCATTAAAATATTTCAAAACTTCATATTTTGATAGTCATATGATTCACTCATAATATTATAAAGGCCTTCAATCATAACGTAATATGAATCTCTCTAATTTTCTGTTTGCTGCCATAGAATTTATGCTTTATATTAAAGTGTAAATGATTCATCTGCAATTAAGATAATAATATTTTTTTACTGAAACAAAGCATTTTTTTAATAATATGATTACTGAAAACAGAGTCACTGAGCATTTAAACCTTATGGGCACTAAAGAATATATTTCTTAATTTATGTAATAACTCAAGAATTTGTCAACAAAATTTTCTGAGATTCATCACGAGCAGATCGATTAATTAACAATGTTTAATTTTAAATGCATCAAACACTAAGAAAATAAACAGAATCGTTTGAAATAATCAGCCGAAAATATGTTAATCCTACCCTTATTAGCGTGGGGAAAAAACTGAAGCGTTACTCATTTGGCGGTGGGGAAAATAAAAAGATTTTTTTGGCGGGAAAGTTAGTTTTTAATTAATAATTAAAATTCTAATTAAAAATTCAAAAAAAAGTGAACCCAGGTGCACATTTCCGAGCTCCAAGGTATGCATGTACCAAATTTGGTAGCTGTTGCGTCTGGCCTGTAGAGCACCAACACACACACACACATTGAGCGTTATATAAGTATATAAGATATCATTTTTAGTCTATGCAGAAAGGTTTCAGATGAAATTAATTTCGAAATATACGGTTAGTGTAACAGACTTCTTACCTTCTTCATGGTATTTCAAAGCAAATGCGAACACTTACTATTCCGAAGTTCTTTCAAGGTAAGAGATCTATGATTCCGTAAAAAGTTATATAAAAGGTCTGACGCACGTTCTCCTGCTGTGAAGCAAAGAGGATGCTTGCTCAGATGTTGTCCTCGGTATCTGGCGCAGGTTCAAAATTTTGGTCGTCCCAAAACAACCCCCAGATATATTTTAAAAAATCCCTCTCATCAAATAGGAAGGCAAAGGAAGATTCCTTTTCGTTTAAGTTAATATTTCACGAATCTAATTTCAGGCAAAATTAGGGCTTTAAAATCATATTTCAACCCCTAACTTCTAGAATACTGCAGTTATCGAAAAATTTTATATAAAAAAGTTGTTCCTCTTATTGCGGTGCTAATTTGGCTATTTTTTTTTTCTATCTTCAATATTAAGGAAGTTATAGTAGCTATATGAAAATCTCACACACCGTATTTCCACCCATTTTGAGCTGAATGGCCCATTTATGAACCCATCCGTGGTTTCTACATTTCTAACAACATATTCCAAGCCGGTTGAAATCCAAACGAAAAGTTATCTTGTTTCCAAGATAACATTGAGTATGTGGGCCTCACAGTCATGAAATTGGATGTCGAAGATATTTGAATTACGAGCACTGCGTAAAGGGCCATCATCGTTTTTTTGATCGAAGTTCAGAGTTAAAGAGGAACCTTGCTGAGTAAGCATAATTCATTCCCAAATCTTACTCGCAAAAAGAAATGCTTTTTAAACCAAACAATTTTTTTTCTATAGGAATCAATGTAAAACAGGGCAATACGTTCTATTCCGAATAGAAATGGACAAATTTATGATAATGTAATTTATTATTTATATTGTATGCTTTTTATTTACAAAAAAATTGTTTAAGACATTTATCATCGGTTATGTTTCAAATGTGGCGAAAATTAGACACAGCATTATCAAATGAATTTGTAGAATGCCCAGTGAGTGCCTTATTAAGCCCTCTTCCAACGGTCCGTACGCATCATCAGACATTCAATAGCACTGTTACAAGAAAGTTCATCATTTTCCGTATCCCAGGAAAGTCCTAGTATTGGAATATATCTCTTTTTTGTTTCTTCTACAATTTTTTCAGAAGTAACCCAACCTCGTACATCAAATTTGGCTGCAGACATCAGTTCTTAGCTCCAGAAATAAATTTGGCTGTCTCTGCCCTAGTTTCTAAACTAGTTATGCAATTATCTACATAAAAAATTTTCTGAAGTTGACGCGTTTTTCCTTCTTAGCTTCTGGAATATTCTCTAGGTGATGAACTATCGTTGCATCAAGTAAAAATGGGCTAAGAGAAGCACCAAATACCACTCGGCAATGTCTCAGGGTGATAAATTCCTCTCGTCTTGAAAATTCTTTCCACCATAAAAACTTAAAATAATCTTTAACCTTTAAATTAACATTTTTAAACCATGCTGTTTTGTAAGAAGGCCTTTTTAATATCTGATGTTATTCCAATAGCATTTTTGTACTAATTCTAATAAATTTGGACCCTTTTCTAAGCAATTATTCAAGCAATTTCCTGTAGAGTCTTTTGCTCAGGCATCGAAAACTGGGCGAATCTTTGTAGTTGTATCTCCAGTCTTTATTACAGGATGATGAGGTAAATAGTGTCCTTTAGTTTTATTTTCATCTACAATTTCGATAATTCCCTCTCGAATCCACTCATTAAACGCATCATCATATTCGTTTAAATGTCCTGATCAAATAAGATTTTTTGTTGTTGACATCAAACGCTTAGTGGCTAATTCTTTGTTGTTTTCTCACCCTGTATATCCACTTTTCCACGGCAAACATACTTCATATCTCTTGTCTTCATTTCTCTTAATAGTTTTACACAGAAATTCGACTGTTTCTTCATCGGTTACCTGCTTTGATTTAATTTCTACAGGATCTCGTATACCGATGGCATCTAGGTTCCATAATTCCGTCAAATCTAAATTGGTGGCATAAATAATATTCTCCAAAGATTTTGATTGTTTCGTTTGTTTACCTTGAAGTGCCCATCCAAGTTTTGTTTTTATGGCTACTAAATTTTTATTAATGCGTTCAATTGATCCCGTCAGCAATGCATCAAGATAATCTGCTCCTATTAATAAATCTATTTCAGGAGTGTCTTCTCCTATATCACTTAATTCTATATTTTTTCTCCTCAGAATGGGGAAAATTTCAGGATTACTTACGCGAGGAATAGCACCACATATTTTCTTTTCATATAAAACAGAAATGTTGTGCCTAAAATTTGAACACAAGCTTTGCAATGTAATGTAATACAAATTATGGGACTTTTGTTTAGTTTCACTGCCCCCCAAAAGTCCATGACTTAACATTTCTTGATCTACTGGTTCTAATCCCAGTTTATCTACAATATCCATTTTTATGAAAGACCTCTGAGCACCGGTATCGAATAATCCTCGGATAATTAAAGATCTGTCTTTATTGATGATTTTCACCAATACCGTTAATAATAATGCAGATGAATTCCTTTGTGACAAGAGAATCTTAGCATCTAATTCAGGTGATGAATTTTGTTTTGCTTGATTTATATTTGGACACATAATACTTTGATGTTTTTTCTTACATATAATGCACTTCAAATAGGCCCTATAAATTTTCGAATTATGACCTGGTTTCAAACAAATAAAGCTCGTACCTTTCTTCTTTAAAATTTTTCTTTTCTCTTCCAGTAACATATCAGGAGCTTTAAAGCATTCTCTTGTGTTATGAAATGACATATTACATTGCTTGTCATTTTTTTCAGCTCTTTTCTTTTCACTAGCTACAATGCAAGCTGCCGTAGGAATTTCATTTTTCGGTTAAATTCTTTGAAACTCTTGATCCTTCGCAAAATCGGATTGAGAAAGTTGTAATCTCTCATCACTCTTGACTTCTGATCGAAGAAATTCTAACAAGTTTCCCAAAATATTCGGCTTGACTTTATTTTCAACTCTGCTACGTGTTTGTTCCCACTCTTTTATAAGATTTTCTGGAAGAGCTGATTCTACTAATGGATACAGGATTGCTTCGTACTTTTCAGATGTCACTCCTCATGTCTCCAATGCTCTTAACTGGGTTTCTAATTTATCAAAAAGAGCACTTAAAGTGAAATTTTCTCCATTCTTTGCTTGCATTAAAACAAGATTCAAAAGTTCACGAACATAAATTTGGATCAATAACTTATCTTTAGCAAAACACGATTTCAATTGTTCAATAGCTTTATTGTAATTCGCGCCCGACGGCGGAAAACTTTCTGCTAAATCTTGTCGATGAACCAATTTCTTTCGCTTGCAAAAATTATTGAAATTTATCATCCGAATCAATACTATCATCATCGTGGATTTTTTTTTTTAACTGTCCCCAGAATCCGAGCCAATTCTTTATATCGCAGTCAAAACGTTTTAATTCCAACTTGGGAAGGCGAGAAGTTCGTTTTGTTTCATTTAATACACCGAAAGTATCGCTATTTTCTTCTTTCGTAGTCAAAACAAAATCGACTTTCGTTTTCATAGCAATCATTGATCGTGATAATTTTCCGTTATGTTAAGGACATTAGAAAATTCTTCAATATTTTCCATTTCGGACCATATTACTCTGATTCTTTAATCTAATTCAAATAATCTGTCAACATTATCACTTAAAATATTAGATACCGGTATCAATTCAATTTTACTTACAGATTCCGTTTTCACAGCATTTTCAACTTCTTTCAACGATTTTGTAAATAATCGCCTGAGTTGTGTTCTCTCCCGTTTTAGATAATCCATACTCCTGTCGCGGACGTGAATTTGTAAAATATCTTCAATAATTACTATGGAGGTGATATGAGAGAACACTTTAATTGCGAATATTTACATAAAAAAGTTTCGAAAGCATATTTACATCGAGAAAACGAAACCTGAATTGATGTGGAGTTGAGTTGCAACTGGTATAACGCTTACATCAAGTATATCAGAAGAATTATGCTTACCGTTCCTTTTATTCAATATCACTAAGAAAAACTAAATAATTTTGTTGGAAAACGAATATTAAAAACAAATGCAGATTTTTTGTTGGTGTTATAATTATATAAACAAAGTTAATCTAAATTATCGGGCTTTTTTTTCTTGCAACATTTTCTAACTTTCCTGATTTTTTTTCTTCATAAAAAGAGCTTTTTATTTGTTGCTACAATAAAAAGAGATTCCCTAACCCCTAGGTCTTTATTTTTTTTGTTGTTGTTTTCTTTCTTTTTTATCTTTATTATTTGTGTGAGTTATTCTTTTTTATAGCTCCTTTATCTGAATAATAAAAAAGGTCTTCATTTCTGAATGAGTCATATTTGTTGATTATTCGTTTATATCTCAGCAAAATTTACTGTGATTATATTTTTTATGTTTTATTTATTTGTTGCAGTTATGAAATACATATTGAAAATCAGCTGCAGAGTATTTCCGAATTTTTTTTTCGATTTATATTTTTATTTATTAAATGCGTCAGAATTATACTAATAATTTTCTTGAAAAATCTGTACTAAATATAAATGCATATTTTTTATTGTTGTAACAATAAAAAAAAGATACTCTGGCTTTTTCTTCTCTAACTATCACGATTTTTTCATAAAAAAAGCTTTTTGTTGTTGTTGTTGCAATAAAAAAAAAGATGCTATAACCTTTTTGTCTTTATTCTTGGTTTTCTTTCTTCTTTATCTTTATTATTTGTTTGAATTATTGTTTTTTATGCCAATGCACTTTACAAACAATGAGTTTTTGCATTCATATATTGGCTTTTTTGTCAGAAATAAAATTCTATTTCGTTTCAGGAATGCTTTTTTCTTCTGTTAATTTTAATTCTGTAATATATTTTACGTCAGTTTTTTCGTGAAAATATTTTGCTTTATCTCAAAAGTAGAAAAATGATTTACCATTTTATAAATATACTCAATTGTGATGAAATATCAATTTTCATTTGTGAAAAAAATATCACAATTTCACTCCTAAAAACATCATGATACGATTTCTTTATTAATCTGTGTTAAATGCTATACAACAAATTTTCACGCACTGCTCATTTCTGAATTAATGTACCTATCACTTTTCGACGATTTTACTCCGTATAGGAGTGATACGCATAACTAAGAAGAAAAAATTTCTCGAGTTTTTTGTTGGGAGAGTTTTCTCCTTTTGCTATTTGTTTCCGATACCAATTTTCATAATTGTATTATTTTTTTTTAATTCAACACTAAGCAATATTTCTAAATAGTGCTTGGCAAAAAACAAGCATCTCCATCTGTCACATGTTCCCCAATTTGTTCAAATCAAAACAGGACCGCAAATGGGCCGAGAGATTCATATCTGAAGAAAGCGAAACGATAAGTTTCTGATAAATTATGTAAAGCTTATTTTTTTTTCTCCTCCCTAGAAAATTAAAAAGGCATTTAAAGTTTCAGAGTAAAATGGTACTATGACAAAGTGGGATTTTATAATGAAAATAATTTTATTTTCAATTTCAAGTTCAATTCAGATTTATTTATTGATATCCAAAAAAATGAATATGTTACCGTTATAGCTCGAAAACCGTTAATGTGCAGATTTATTTATTTACTACAAATGCCCAGAAGATTGGCTACGGCGCCATTATATTTCCAGCCTTCCAATATTTCTGAACTTAACAGTTTGAAAACACAAGTGCAGAGCACGAGTCCAGATGAGTAGCATATATAATTTGATGTTGTCCGCACAGAGGACATAAGGGAGAGTCACAAAACCCAAGTCAATACAAGTATCTGGGCAAACAGTCATGGCCTGTAGTAAGGCGGAAAAGTGCCACAGCTGCACTTCTAGGAAGATCTGGGATCAACTGTGTATCCTCAAGCAGTGAAGCCCATGGCTTACCTGCAGAGTCACACAGTGATATCTGCTTTATTCTGGAGGCATATCTTCTTTTTATCAGGAGTTTGACTGAATAAAATGAGAGGCTTTTCAAACGTCTTTTGGTCAAAAAGTTGGCAGCCTGGTTCCCAGGAATCCCACAGTGAGCTGGGATTTAATGTGCAGATCACCTAGCTAATCTGTAGATTAACCGATTTCCTCCGTTAAAGTCCAGAATAAAGAGTTTTCCTCATTTAAAATAAGTAATGTGCACATTGGCGGCTTCCGTATCGTTAAAGTTCAAAAGTTTGTTTCTCTCATTTCCTTTACCTTCTCCCTATACTTTTTATTTGGTATCGCCAGCATTGGTCATCTCTGGTTGCTTTTATTTCTCATAATTTGTGTCGGCTGCCAGTGCGTAGGGTAGCTAATTCTGTTTTCAAATTCATTCCTGCCTGTTAGCGTGTGAATTTACATTGCGATTCTTTTCAAGAGCTGAAAATTTAGCCAAAAGTATGCAAGCAAGCACCGAATTGGTGGGTAAAGAATTGGTTCGCAAGCCTCTTTAAGAGAAAATTCAAAATATTATAGTGTTTTAATGACAAAACGGAAGTGTGATTATTTAATTGAAGATGTAAAGCAAATAAAAGTTTCCAAGAAGAAAGGAAAGTCACGAGATTACCGAATGATTCAAAGGTATGATGTGTTGACTGTGCAAGGAGAATTAGTGAGAAAGTTTCAGCGAGACCACTCCTGCTGATTATTTTTCAGGTAGATTCCTATAGGGAGACTACCTATTGCAATGGACTTACACAATAAATAACACGATTTTAGGAAAAATTTTGCAGATCGGCACCGATTATGGAACCTAAAACACAAAATCCCACCCTTCGTTGAAATGTTTGTATTATATATATACAGGGTGTCTCAAAAACCTTGACCGCGGCTTTTATTGTTGAAATATTGATCATAGACATATACTATAAATTACAAAGTTGAGTAAAAAAAGGTGCAAAATGCTATGAAATCGATTAAAATGTTCAGGGGATTAAACTCAAAAAATACAAAATTTAAATTTTTATACGGACCCCGTACAAAAAAATTCCCCAGTGAGTAAAATGTGCTTCATACTTTAATAAGGTCATGTACAAAATTTCAGAATTTTATCATGAAAAGTCTCAAAGATATGTTAAAACAAAGTTGGTGAAGGGTCAATCACAAATTAAAATGCAAATGTTTACAACTTCAGTGCAGATGACGCGACGCAGGAATGCATCATAATCAAATAAAATATGCTTCATATCTTTAGTTTTAAATACAAATTTTAAAATCTCTGCTTTCTGAAAAATACTTTAAAATTTTATATCATGAATTACAGAATACAACTTAAAAATAGCACAGTCAATGAACTTGTAAAAAAACTTATGTAATCATTCCTTTAAGTAATCATTCCTTATGTAATCTTTCCTTTAAGTTATTATTTCTACAAATTTTTAATACTTTTGAACCAATAAATAGCAAAATTATTATTTATTTATTCAATCATTACTTTCTTTGTTAATTTGTGTACGACTTCTAAAACAACGAACATCCGACATGATTTTTCCTTTTTGCGAACTCTTATACAGGCATCAAAAAGTGGTTTAAGTCAGCATTTACGTAGTTTCATATCTTTGGGACTTTTTGTGATAAATTGTTGAAATTTTGTACATGATTAGAGTATGGGGCACATTTTACTCATTGGGATTTTTTTGTACGGGGTCCGTATAAAAATTTAAGTTTTGTATTTTTTTTTAAATATAATCCCCTGAAAATTTTAATCGATTTCATAACATTTTACATCTTTTTTTATGCAACTTTGTAATTTACAGTATATGTCTATGATCAATATTTAAGGAATAAAATCCACGGTCAAGGTTTTTGAGATACCCTGTATATGTTACGGCCAAAGCCCGAAATCGGCCAATTCGCGATCTGGCCAACGTTGCTGCAAACTTACCGGCCAATGTCCGATCTTTTCTTGATTTCGGGCTTTGGCCGGCCAATTCGCGAAATGGCGTGGGACGATCGGCCAAAGTAGGAAGAAAGAAATCAAGAGCAGATTGTTTTACACCCTGTTAAAAATGGAGTATTGAAAAATGAGTACTTCTGTCTACTGTTTTTTTTTTAAGTACAATTGTTTCAGAAACGAGTTCAAATATAAGTGACACCTCTGAGTTAAAAATAAGCTTGTAATATATAAAAATATGATCTCGTGTTATTCTGTTCTCATATTAAAGCCATAATAGAAATTATTCAGTGAACGTATATACTGTAACAACGTGATAGCGTGAAGTTTAGATTTGCGCCCTTCAAAATGAACGAATTATATCTTGAGCAAAGGCGTTGCGTATCGTGTATGAATACAAAGGCAAATTGAATATTCAGTTTTCAATTACCTTTAAGGGTGATCCTTAGTCTTTTTCTGCTCCATGGACCTAATGTTAAAGATCCCACATCACATTGTCTCCCGAAATATTGCTTAAAAAAATATGAAATTTTTTGCAAAGGCAAATAGCAAAAATAAGGGCTAATTAAAACAAATATGAAGGACAAATAGTTTTGTTATTAATATCATTTAAGGACATTTCTTTGTTGGCACCATCCGTCGAATTTCACATACAATATGTCCTTATTTATATTTTATATATGAATGTCATTATATTTATTTACCACTAGTCGCCTTTGGCGACCAGCCGGTTCACCAGTATTAATGATCGCTAAAATTTTCAATTAATGTAACTTGTTCTCTTAGTAGCTTTTTCTGCAAAATATTTTTGAGCTTCATATTTAGGTAGTTATATGATTCAGTCGTACTTTTATGTAGGCCTTAAACTGTTCTGTTTCATTGTACTACTTTCCCTAATGTTCTGTCAGTATCCATAAAATTTCTACTTTAAATTAAAGTGGAAATGTTAAATTGCAATCAATATAAAAGCTTTTTATATTTAAGCTAACCATGTCTTTTTTTAAATATGAAAATTGAAATCAGAGTCATTCGGCAGTGAAATTATATGTGCATTGCAGAATAATTTATATAATATCTTAAAGAATTATTCAACAAAAATTTATCTGATTCATCGTAAAATTAATTTTTTACTTTTAAAAGGACGATGCAAATAAAAAATTTTTATTTTATTTCAGTCAATAAATTACGAATTTTAAATTTTACACAATCCTTTGGTCCCAAGGAATCATATTCTGCAAAATACTTTTGACACCAACTTTTAAATAAATAAATAAACGTCCTTATCTTTTGCGATGAATCTTACCGATTTATGAAGTTTTTATGCATCAGTTTTAGAACAATCAACATTTTTATAATCACAGGCCAATTACTGTCGAGAAACCCTGCAAAGGATTAGCGTATCTTCATTGGGACAGTCGGTGAAGTAGTCTAAAACTGCCAGTTTTTATAGAAGAGTGATATTGAAAATTCATAAATCAGTCAGTTTTAGTGATTGATTTAGTTGATTGATTTTTTTATTAAAAATATTGGTGTTTCAAGAATATTTTGTTAAATATGATTCAAAGGGCAGAGGACCTATGTAAAAATTTAAAATTGCTGATTCATCGGAGCATTTATTGACTAAAGTTATATTAAATATAATTATTTAGTTCCTTTAGACCATTTTGTTAGCAAATGTATGCCTCAAATTAGCTGATGGTCACTGATTAGAATGATTATCCTAAGTATATTAAACTATGTTTGCCTTAAGTTAAATTGTTTTATTGAATTAATAATATCGGTATTGTCAAAGCTCATAGAAAACTTTTCCTCCTTTTACTTATCAGAAAATATCTTTTTATACAGACACCTGTCGAAAATTACAATTTTGTTTATTAAATTTGCAATAATAGTTTATTTATTTTTTAATTTAAACTTCTATCAATGTGATGGCAATACAATGATGAAAGCTATTTTTTTTAAACTTGACGTGCTCGTGCAGATTAAATTTTAGCATAATTTAATCTAAGCATAATTTATAAATTAAATTTTAAGCTTTAATTTAAAAAAAAGCTTTAATTTGATGCAAAAATCGATTTTGTGCTGTAATATTTTCTGGTTATAGCGACAAAACGCCGAAATTACGCTTAATTTTTAATTAAAATTCTAATTAAAAATTTTAAAAAAATCGCACCACGGTGCACATTTCCGTCCTCCAAAGTATATATATGCCAAATTTGATAACTGTATGTCAAACGGTTTGGACTGTAGAGCGCCAACACACACACACACTAACATACATTGAGCTTTATTTATAAGTATAGATTATCACATCGGGCTTTGGCCAAGGATTCCCGGCCACTTCGCGAAATGGCCAGCCAAAGTAGAAAATACAATATTAATTGCAAGTATTTCGGACTTTGGCCAAACCTCTTGGCCAGTTCGCGAATTGGCCAGCCAATTCGCGAACTGGCCGTACTTCGGGCTTTGGCCGTAACATATATATGACGCTTTCCCCATGTTAACTGCAATAATTTCATTTGGATTTTAATGGCCTTGAAATATGCTGTAAGAAATGTAGAAACCTCACAGAGGAATTCTTAAGTGGGCCATCAAGCTCAAAAGGAGGTGGAAATGGTGAAAGATAAAAATTTTCATTTCGCTATAACTTCCTTAAAATTGAAGTTAGAAAAATAAATAAAATTAACCAAATCAGAGCTCATTAAGAAGAACAACTTTTCTAGTTAAACATTTTTGAAAACTTCAATATCTTAGAAGTTAGAAGCTAAAAAATGATTTTATAGCCCTAATTTTTCCTGAAATGATATTAATCAAATATTAACTTAGATGAAAAAGAATCTCTACCTTTGCCTTCCAGGTTATCGAGAAGAATTTTTTTTTTTCGGTACTGTTCTGTATTTTGCATAATAACTGTAATAAATAAATAGATTTATCTATAAATAATTGCAATCTTAATGGTTATCTTGAGCGATTGCAAACGAATTCCGTGTTCTGTGCGCAGTTAAAATCTGGCAGAGTCATGCAGGCAGCAGTGATAACAGCTTATCATGTCCGAAGTTTGAAGCGGCAGCTGTTCCTCAAGATTAAAGAGCAAGATTATCTGGAAGCGAAGGGGAAGGATCACCAAAATCACCTTGCGCGTTATCTTCCAGCAACGCAATTTACTATTATGATTACTCTCAGACGTGGGGGTGGGGGAGGGAATATTTATCATAACTGTCGATATTTACTGAAAATTTTGATACATAGCAATTTTTATTTTTAAGAAAATCTGGAATTTTCTTTCCTGGAATACTTATTCATAAGAGCGTCATAAAAATTTGTGTCACCATAAATTTGTGGTAAAGGTCAATATTTACTGAAAATTTTGATACATAGCAATTTTTATTTTTAAAAGAATCGAGAATTTTCTTACCTGGAATACTTCTTCATAAAAGCGTATAAAAATTTGCGTCACCACAAATTTGTGGTAAAGAGTCACCACAAATTGTGGTCAACGAATAGTAGTTAACGGAAATTTATTTACTATAATTAATTGGAATCATAATTTGATTATATATATAAACATATATTAGCAGATGCTGGACCAAAAAGAAGAAACTTTTAAAATTTTAAAACTTCACTTTATTTCACCCAGGAAGGCATAATTTAAGTATAAATGATAAAAAAATATGTCAGTCTACATCGCGACACAAAAGCTGAGAGCGAAATTTTTCCCTTCAGTAATTTTATAATGAGATTTTGATAGAGATTTCTTTGCTACGTGTCGATTTAGGCAATCGGAATGTCAGGTACCTTTAAAAGAATGTTATAAGCATTAGGGATTTTTATCTCTTTGCTCTGAGGGTGGGAAATGCAAGTCACCAGTTTTCTAGAGCGAGTGCAGAATTAATTAAATAAAAAGTGGGAATTGGATGAGGGTATAAGAGAGCATTTTAGAATGAAATAAGTTAATATGGATTAAATTAAGAATAAAATTAGGAAATGAATTAAGATTCAATTTAGATTTTAAAATATCATTATTTTTATTATATAATTTTATTCATTTAAGCATTTATAAATCATCTCGTTCTTTGATAGATTTTTTTTCTTTTGACAGAGTTTGCCCAAAATTTGATACTAAGAAGTCAATTTTGACAATAAAATCATATCAAATTTCATCCATTAAGTTAATTATGATTTTTCTTTATCACATTCATATGCACTTGAAAGAGAATAGATAGAATGTGCATATCTAACTTTCCAGCAGGCGCGCGTATATGAGAGATACACTCGAGAAAAATTTCGTTTTATATCTTCTTGCCGCAGGGGCGTTGCGCAAGCATGACTTTACTATTCTTGTAGAGCCTTTCGACGAACTGTTTGCCAATGTTTAAATTCGAGCCATTAATAAAATTTTCCGAATGTGCTGTTTGTATTGCGGAGATTCGCGCGACCGCTTACATGTTTTTATTTCTTACTGTTTTAAAATATCATAGCTGCAATCAATAGCAACTTATTCATTCGATGAACAATGAAGAAAATCAACTTTGAAAGAAATATTTACAAAAACTTTCAAAACTTTTTTTTATGAAAGAATATGTTGTGCGATTAGCACCTTACCTTTTAAGCAAAGAGCTTTAAAATTAAATATGTTGTGAAGAAAAACAGGACTATGTTTTAAAGAAGTAAATGAAGTGCAATTAGATTTTTAAAAAATCCAATGACATCTATTTTCCCCAATTACAACCTAATTTTAATAATTAACCTCTTAAAAATTTATACTTATTGCGTATCTAGGAAATTTAGATACGGTACTACGTCCTTTATTTTAGTATTTATTGTTGGCGCGCCGCTGGAAGGTAAAAAAATAATGATCTTCATAACACTAACTTTCTCTCGCATATTCTCTAATACAGGTATTGTCTCAGAGAAAATTTTGCATGGCATTGGCGTGAAATAATCACGAAATATTTTTAGGCGCGAATTTAGTATTTTTACTGAATCTGTCTTGTGATGGCGAGTTTTTTGGCGATTAATTCCTGGCATCCGATTAATAATATTTAAAATTCGAATTTGTGTTTTTGATGCGTTTTTCCAATCGATTGAAACAAAAATTGGACACAAAACTACACTTACATCATATTTGGTATAGGATTTTGTGAATATATTTAAGAGAATGTGTTTTTGAGTTATCGCGTTTGCATGTTTCTGAAAGTACAGACGGTCAATCTCTTGGTGGACTTTTCACGGCATTTGGTAAATGTTTATACTATAGATGTTAAATCTCTCAATCAAATTTCACTTATTTAGCTCTCTTCGATTTTTAATTATCGTTTTAACTTATATTCGAATAGGCGGACAGACAGACTTCCTCTGAACGAATTTTGCTCAAAATTTGATAGAAATCTGCAAATTTGGTTCAAAAATAGTATACCAAATTTCAGCTATCTAGCTCAAAGTGTTTTTGAGTTTTCTTTGATGGACAGACTGGCAGACATTTTCCAAAAATGTGTTATTCGAACTCAGAGGCTTAAAAGGTGGAGATTCGTCAAAATGTAGAGATTACGAATTTTTTGACTATTACTATACTTTCTTTATGGTGTATAGGAGAAAAAATTAAATCAAGCCGTGTCAGATGTCTTTCATCTAAAATTTCAAACTTGTCTACTTATATTAATGTACAAATCGGGTCAACAAATCGAGATCGAATCTTTTTTACAATATTCACCTATATTTTGTCGTAAATCATGCAAAATAAAAATTTTGACATCGATGATACGTTCTTTTAAAGGTATCTTTTATCTTTTTATAGATATTTTGAATGAAATTAAATCATCGATGTATCTGTTAGAAGATTTATCTTCTTATATCCGTGAAAAAACGAAAAACTGTACATCTCAACCAACAGATTACTCTAATTTTTCTCTCTCCACCAATATGAGGAATATTTGATCCTCGGCCTTGTTTTTGAAGAACGCAAGGTCATATTAATGTATAAAAACATTTTTACATAATTTTTAACTAAGAAAATTATTTTTGGAATTTATTTCTGCACAATTTTTACTTTCTCGTACATGAAGTACAGTATTATAATTGTCAAAAACTTGGAATTCGAAATTTTGACGAACTGACTCATTTTAGAGCTACCCGAGATCGAAAAACAAATTTCTGGAAAATATCTGCCTATCTGTCTTTGAGAAAGATCGACTCAAAAACGCTTTGAGCTGTATAGATGAAATTTAGTACGTGGTCTTTACTCAAATATTGTATATTCCAATCAAATTTTAAGAAAATTCTATCTAGAGGATGTATGTCTGCCCAACTGTTCGAATGTAAATTTACGCAATAATTACGATCAATAAAATTCAGTGCATAGATTTAACATCTATAATGTACGCATCTATTAAATTTTAAGCCAAATACAATATGCGGTTGACCCTATATCGGTCTGTACTTTCAGAAATATATAAACGTAATAGCTCAAAGATTATCAGATTTCAAATCTGATTTTATGACTATAAGTATAGGTCTATATGTGTATATGAATGACTATAGGTATAGGTAGACTATAAGTAAGGTCAAAATTTTGTTTCAAACAATTGTATGAAACTCGTCAAAAGCCGAAATTTGATTTTCAGATATTATTAACATTATGCCAAGGAATAATCGCCAAAATATTCGCCAAGGATCATACGATAAATTCTGTAAAAATGTTAAATTCATGCCAAAGATTGATATTTCGTAACTGCCTGAGATTATCAGAAACCACGCGAGAAAGTTTTAGGGAAATCACTCCCATTGGTTTTACCCTAATTACCTGTTTTAATTTTACTAAATTAAAACAGTTTTAAGTCTATGTTATTACAATTCATTTCATTATCTTAGTTAATATTTATATTAATGCATATACTAGCGATTTAAATGATTTTTTTTTGTGAAAATAAAAGAAGAAAAATGAATTTAATTTTATGCTCCGATGTTTTGGACTAGAAGTCACATCTGTTTCATTTTTCAATTTTTTTTCTTACAGTGCAAAAGTACAAAAATTCGTGCATTAAAAATTCATGAGAATTTTTCATGTTATTCTCTAAATAAATACATGATATCAAAAAGGCATATTACCTTTCATATTAATCACAGCTTTTTATACTATCGCAGCATTACACACTAGCAATTAAGGCTGTTGGATTGCACTCTAGAACTCATTCAGGATGTCACTCAAGAATTAATGCCTCCGGTGGCTGTTACAGAATTAATATCCTCATTTTCAGTATTTTGTATCAGTGGTTCTTGATCCTACTGCGAATGAGACTGATTTTATTTTATTGATGCTTATATCATTCTTAAAAAGATTTCTTTTTACCTGATAAAATCGAATATTGTATTAAAGATCAAAATTTTTTTAACTGTAAAGACGCATGAATATGATGAATACACGTTGTTGGATGGCAAACAGAATATCTCACTTTTTTTTATAGGAAATTTCTCAAAATGCTACGTCTGTAAATATTTTTAACATAATATCGATATGCATATTTGTAAATCGCTTGTGGATAATAAAATTGTCCAGAACACCTTACAGACAGTGAAGGGCAGTTGGGCTTAGAGATATCAAATTTGGCTTATAGTTACTTCTTAGTCAATAAATATTCAAAAAGAAATAATTTTTCAAAATTTTAATTAAATTTTTTTAAATAAAAATGAATAGAATTTTTAATCTTTTCTTTCAAATCTTCGGAGACAAATCTGGTTATTACACAAAAACCAGATTCAAATCTCTTTCTTAAAATATTCAAGTGCAATCAATTTTATTTTTATGTAATTTTTTCTATAATAATCGTAAATTTCAAAAATGTCTTAAATATATTTTACAATATTTTAATAATAATTAATAATAACTCATAATTTTAATTTCTGTATTTATATTCACGCGTATTGTATCGACATTTAATATATTTTTTGCGCCCACATTAACACCCTCTATATATTTAAAAGTAAATTTTAAAAATAAAATAAAAGAATGGAGCTTAAGACATTGCTACGACATTTCGGTTAGAGGTTGAAATCTCGATTAAATTTTCTCTCCTTCTTTCTAAATTCTTTTTATTTATTTTGTTTACAAGTATGTTTTTTTACTTTGCCTTTTTCATGTTGTTTCTTCCACAAAATGTGTGCACTTATTTAATGAAGGTTTTTTTATGTATACTTTTTCATGTTATATATAACTCCGAATACTTATAGAATCGATATACATGCCCCAATATTCTTACTAAATGAATAAATATTCGTAAAAAAATTAACAAAGAATGAGCTAATTAGATATCAGTCAAAGAATGATATAATCAAAGATAAACTTAAGGATAATTAAAGGAATTTCTGTGCTTGCATAATAAAGTAAAAATAAATCAGAAACGAATGCAGAAATGAAAGATAATTTTACATACCAGATTGCATTAAATAAAAAGATAAAGTGTTCTGAGTGATTAGCATAAATTTGTTTTGAACTGCTTTTAGCCGATATGATTTATTCTATGTAGTATTCAGATTACCAGTAAAAATATATTTAATTTCTATACGGAGGATTACCAAAAATATATTCTTATTTGTGCATTAAATTGCAGAATTTTTTTTATTTCAGTTATTCTTTGCTTTTTAATCATTAATTTATTACTCAAAAATATTATGGAATTTTGTGGTCAATTATTCAAATTTATTACTAGGTGGCGCCACACAAACTAAATCAATTTTTTTTTAATTGATCGATTTTCTGACAACTAAGCTCTTAAAATATTAAAATAATGCAACGACCCCGAGAACATAAAAATATTAAAAAGTAGAAAACTTTAGAATATCCAGATTTGAAGGAAAAATTGAAGTATGCAAAATCTTATACAAATAGGAAACAAATCAAATTAAATAAAAATGAGTAAAAATTTTCTGTTTAGAACCAGTTACAGCATCAAAAGATTATTCCTTTGCATAGAATTTTTATTCCATTTTTATATTTTCCAATTGGCTGAACCAGTTTTTTTCCATTTTACACGTTCAGTTTTCAGTCCCAGTTTGTTCTTATTTAATTATAAGTTATTTTAAAATCCCATAAATAAAATATTGTTAAATTTTTGAAGATTCGATAAAATGTCAAAATATATTGTTTAAACACTTTGGAAGATTTTCCCGCGACAGTTATTTAGTCAAAACAAACGGCAACTTTTATAATTAAAGAAATTTAATACTATAGTTTGCATGATATAATATATTCTAATCAATATAACAAGCAAATGTATGCCAAGGGTTTGGCGAATTGCAACTGTTTCTTTTTAACTAATTTGTTTTCGAAACTAAACAACAAACTTTACCGATTTCACACGCAAAGCAAAAGATAAAATGCTGTTACTTATGCTTATGTTTTTTTTTTATTATCGAATAATTCTGAGAATTCATATTTTTTCTATCGCTACATACTGTGATTATTCGATATATCACGATATTGGTTATTTTGAAACTCAGTATGTGAAAAAAAAACTAAGCACATTTTTAGAAATAAGACACGGTATTTTCTAATTAATTTTTTTCTTTTCTTCTACTTTTTGGAACCCAAACTGATAATCTAGTGCTTCGCGTGCTCTAACAGGTGGTGGAACTTCAGGGATTGACTTCCCGTCGGCGAGATTCGAAATAATTTTGTTCGATACAAAGACTTCCCACCACCTGCCTTACGCGAAGTCCCATACCTTGTTCTGATAGATTAGATTTTATTCGAAAGGTACCATCGTCAGTATCGTCTGCCAGAGAATTCAAGGAAAAGTGAACTTAAAATTGTTACACGTAGGAAAACGATGCGATTTGCTTTGGACGATAAGCAATATAATAATGTGATAAAAAAAACTGCTAATAAATTCAGTTTTAGTGTTACTAAATTCAGTTTTTTTTTCAATATAAAATTGAATATTTCTTCGAATAGGATAATATGAAGTTATAACTGTTGCCACTTTCGTCTGAAAAATGAATGGAACGTTTTAAATGAATTTTTTATATTTGAAATCTGTTATAATGAATATCAAAGGTTTTTATATTATGAAATAATTAGCAATTTCAGATTGTAATATCTTGATTTTAAACGACTTAATGAAGGAAATCAGTTATATTATTTAATTAATTCGCAACCAAATTCTAAAAATGAATTTCTCTTGATTGTAGAAAGAAGTGCACCTATGTACTCATCACTCTTGAAATCAAATATACTGAGATTTCAAAACAATTTTTGGAACAACTTTTTTTTTAAATTTTAGAGCAATAAAGTAACTTTTGTAATTGCAAATTAAAATGCAAAACATATTTACAATTTTAAATAATAATAATTTATACCAAAGTATTAATTGTGGATCATATTATTTGTTGTATGTAACAATTTCATCTTTTGGAAGATATTTACATTGCATATTATATTGTTGAAAAAATTCTAAATCTTGTGTGATCTGATAAGAATTTAGAGAAATTTGTGTTAAATTTCCATTAAATTATTTTTAATCCATTGAGTAATCTTTATATAGCTTTATCTTTGGTATATATATTAATTGTGTATACGACAAATTTAATAGTTTATTTAAATACTTTGTATATTATTTTTAAATTAAAAAAAAGGATTTACCTTATCAAAAAAGTTTAACTTTTATGCAGTAGTGTTTTTTCTAATCTTACAACAAACGCTCTATACATTTATAAAAATGAAACTTAACTTAAAATAAATTAATTAAAAAGTTGCGCGATAGTAAATAAATTTTTTTATTAAAAACCTTTCTTTATTCATGAAAAGGATAAATAAACAAATAATTTTAGAAATAAATTTTTAAAATATTCAAAAATCTTTGAAAATATTTAAATGGTAATCATTAAAGACGAATCATTATGGAGTGATTTTTTAACTAAACTGTTAAATGTTAATAAATTAATTTAATTATGCAGTTTTAATCAAAAATTTATATTTACAGTTTTTTTTAATTAACTTCCCACGATCTTCACACTCATTTGCATAAGTTTCTAAAACTGCTATAAAGATAAAAACATTTATGGAATTCGTAAACAAGGAATCAAGGACATGTGTCCTTGTATATTTTTGTATATAAGACTTATTGATACAATTGTATACCAAATTACAGAATTCTTGATATTTAAATCCTTAGTTATATCAAGGAAATAATTAATTTAAGAGACAAAAATCACAGAAATGTATTTATTTCGTATGTCATTTGCGTTCTTCTGCTGATTGAAATAACAAGAAATGACTCAAACAAAATATATCGTTTGCAAGTGTTAGAACTGAAAATGCTTCAAATGTTAGAACTAAAAGTAACATTTGATTTTATAGTACATAAATATAATTTAAAAAACGTGGACATTAAACTAGTCTAGATATTAATCCTTTTTGTTAGGCCTTTTCTGCAAAACCTCGTTATCGGATATCGCTCAAGAGGCAAGTGATAATTCCTGGAGTTAAAACACGCTCCATTTGTTCGATAAGCCAATAGAATGACTCTTGTTTGGAGCACCTAGTTCGGTGGGAGCACGACACATTATTACACTTCATTTCGTGTTTGTTTTTCTGCACCCTTGTTGATTGAACAGCGCGAAAAAGCAGGTGTTCGTTTCTCCAAGGATCCATATTTCGATTGATATGTTTTGCTTACACGGCACTCAACTATTTAAATCACTAATCTCCACCTGGGAAAGTAAATCTGTCGCTAAAGAGTTCTTTGGATATTTATCAAGTAGAATTATGATCAATACGATTACGATTATTTTCATCGACAGAATGTAAATGTAACTCTTTGATCAACTACTGATTTTTTGATGTTGCGTCACTGGACGAATGAAAGAAATTCAATTATGAGATAATCGATTTACGAAAAAGTAGAAATATACAAAAAAGAAAGCAATGTATAAGAAAAAAAAATTAGATTAAAATTTAAATGACATTCAAACTTCCAGTTTGATACATTTTAACTTAATCTTGTTTTAGAATTGATTATTTTATCTTTATTTTATTTTTATATTTATTCTTAGTTATATAATTTAGTAAAATATTTTTAAAAAATATTAAAATTAGAGAAATAATAAAATGGTTTAAAAATCATTCTTCTACAATTACATACTCTAAAACGAACAAAAACAGTAAAATTTAGAATAATTCAGAATAATTTTAATCAAAATTTTGAAAAAGTCTTTTCTTATTGACAATCTAAGAAGTAACTGCATGTCAAATTTGATTGCTATCGGTGTAGTCTGTAAGGCATTATAAATGATTTTCTTATCATGGTATATTATTACAATCGTATACACATGCCACAATTTACAAAGCAGATAAAAGTCTATAAATACTTTCACGTTCAAATTCTTCTAATTTTGTGTACCGTCACTGAAATTGAGGATTTAAATCTATGAGGACTAACATTTTCTTTTTCTTACTTCAATTTTTTTCTTGGAAACTATTTCCTTTTTACCGAGTAAATTATTTTAATTTTATTAATGTCTCATTTCAAAACTATGTGACGGCTATTTTGAAATCTCCAGTGATTTTGAACCTTTCTCAGATAGCAGGGACAACACTTGAGCCGGCACTTTGTTTCTCAAATGGAGATCTCACACCGAAAAATTTGAAACTCGAAACAATTTTAAAATACTCATAATGAGATTTTTAAAAAATTGTAAAAGTTAGAGAAAAAAGAACAAAATGTTGCAAAATTTCCAAAAATATTTATTGTGATTTTATTTGGAACAGAAAAAAATTGGTTCAGTGTTGCATGGTTTTCAACTGCAAATCCCGACAAAGTAGTAACCGGTTTTGTAGTGCATACCTGCCTGCAATTAATATTGCTTGATTAAACACTTAAAAATATGAAATAACATAGCAGAATTTAATATATATTGATGCAAAGAAAGTAATTCCTAAGTGTTTCTGCAAACGATATTTAATTCAAATAAAACTTGGTAGCGCTTATATTTGAAGGAAAAGGTTATCGATATTGAAATACTTACTTTTGATAAAAGAAATTAATTAAATTACCTTTCAATTATTCATTCCAAGAAAACAGTCCGAGAAATGAAAAAACACACTTTTATTTTTGATTAAACTTTGAAAGGGTATTAAACATAAGTACAATGCCCTGCGTTCTTCGAATCGGCTTTAATTTAACAGAAAGAACAAAAAAGCAATGAACTTCCCCTTTGAAGTAGACTTTTCGTAGGATTTGAAAACAATCATCCTTACTTTAGGCCACTGAACTTTGAAAAAAACAGATTTTACCTTTCCCCCTAAGAAATTACGTTAATTAATTAAATCAAAGATAATTAGAGAAAAGGAAATCGGATTCTAATTTAGTGACCAATTAAAACGGGCGCTTTTAGCGGTCTCTTCATAAAAATGATCCATAGCTTAATTCTAATAGAAGGAAAGCTTCAAAACCGATGCTTTTCAAGTTTTTGACTTTTTATAATAATTATCTTTATTTATGATAAATCGAAACTTACAGTTTCACAATTTTATAAAATTAAGTCATCATCAAATAACTTTTATGATTAGAAAACTGTGTTAATGAAGACTTGTTAATTAGACTACTTTTGTGAAAAAGTGCTAAATGGTTCAATTTACATATAGCATGGAATGTTTTCTAGAACATTATGATGTTTCAAATGCGTAAAGTATTAATTTATTAATTTTATTTTTGGACATCAAAGTCTAAGTAGATATAATTAACTAAATTAATTAAATATTTTTCTTTATATATTCCATTCATAAAGTTTCTGTATTTCAGTTTATTAAAGCTTCAATAATTTTTTAAAAAGCCAGATATCCCAAAAAGAAGGAATTTTTGAAAAAATGCTGTTTAACTGAATGACACAGCAAATAGCAATATAGATTAAGTATACGTAAACCTCGATGTGAAAAAATATCCGAGATAAGAAAAATAAATAAAAAGATTTTGAAATACACGGATTTACAAATAAACATAAGGACTTTTTCACATACTTTAAGAGAACAATATTGGATGGAGTTAATATATATTAGATTGCGGCAGTTTGCCATCGATTTGAAATGAAATAATTTTTTAGTAATTTAATATGATGCAATTTTAGTCGTTTGAATACATAAATGTAATCAATAAAAAATTGTGGATTTCCTTTTCAAGTGAATATACACTTTGCGCAATAAAGATAGAACTCAAATATAAGTTGATCAATTGGAACTAATTTGTAAGAATCTATGTCTATATCTATACCAATAATAAAGATAAGTGTGCGTGTGTGTGTTGGCGTAGAGACCAAACCGTTTGACCTACACTTACTAAATTTCGCACATGTATAACTTGGAAGTCGGAAATGTGCCCCTCGGAACGATTTTTTTGAAATTTTAATCAGAATTTTAATTAATTGAAAATTAAAATATGTCTGTATCTATACCAGTAGTAAAGTAAGTGTGTGTGTGTGCGTGTGCGTGCGTGAGCGTGTGCGTGTGTGTGTGTGTGTGTGTTGATACCCCTGAGGATAAATCGTTTAACTCATAGTTACCAAATTTGGCATATGTATACCTTGGAGGTCAAAAATGTGCACTTCGGAGGAATTTTTTTTTTAAATATTTCAATTCGAATTTTAATTTATTAAAAATTAAGCTGTATTTTGGCATTTTCTCCGCAATAAATTCCGAAAATAATAGCACACTAAAATGAATTTGCATCGTTTTGTCTTTTTAATGATGCAAATTTAATATTCGTGAGAATTTTTGCTGAATGTTGGCAATTTATTAAAAAAATTTTTGCCTAATTATTTTTAACAGCAGATTATAACATTCCTCGAAGTCTTCATTATTACATCAATTATTTGATACCTGATTTTTTCCCTTGTTCAGAACAAGGTTTTTGCTTATTATCTGTGTTGTTTACGTATCTAAAAAATGAAATTAAAATATAACGAACTTTAGAAGTTAAATGAACCAGGTAGTTAAGTTTTTCATAGCGTCTTGTTGTTCTTTGGATAGTTCATGCGGTAGAAAAGTTCATGAACACAATAAACAGAGCATATGCAAAAGTCAATTAAAATAACATAGCTTTAATGCCCGATAATTTGGTGGAATCATGGACATGAAATTATAGAAGAGTTAGAGAAAATTAAATATGATTAGCATTCCAAACTGGTCGCGAAAGACGAATAGTGTCAAATAAAAAGAAAGGTCCCTCTATTGCGATTAAAATTGAGGGAGCTTTGTGAAATTCAGTATTACAATCTTAGAGCACTCCATCGAAACCTTCAAAGAAGATGCACCAGTCAGGGCCCAGAATTTCTTTAAGGATTATTGCCCTAAGTTTATGAAAACGTTGATTGTTCTAAAATCGTATTATTGAAAACTTAATAATTCGATCAGATATAATTTCAAATACACTATTTATTTATTTTAGAAAATTGAAATATTCTTGAAATGTTAAGAATATTTCACTGAATATGATTCCGCCGGACCAAAGGACTGTATAAAATTTAGACTTCATAATTTTTTGAAGCATATTTACAGACCGAAGCAAAACAAAATATTATTATTGACACCATTTAAAGTCCATTTGAAAGTGGAAATAAAAGCTTATTTTTTCCTCTTTTATAATGAATCAGGGAAACTTTTATTGAATAATTTTTCGAGATATTGCATAGATTATGAAAATTACTCTGTAGTGCACATAAGATTTCAGTGCTGAATGATTATGTTTTCTGTACTCATATTTTTCAAAAATCGTGTTTAGTTCCAGCAAGAAATGTTTTTGTATTAATTGAAATATAATTTCCATTTAATGTTCAAATTTTTTGACAGCTTGCTGATAATTACAGCGATACAAAAAACAGATTGAATTAAAGCTTCTATAATAGAATATAAAAGTTATAGGACTATAAAAATTTGAAGCTTGAAAATATTTTGTTGAAGAGGCTATTAAGAGACCAAATTACATAAAATAGTAATTGAAAATTTTAGTGCCTTAATCCTAGCGAACCAGTTGGTCGCCAAAAGTAGCAAGTTTAAAATACTTGAGAAAAACTAAAGTATAAGTCGCCAACCCCAAGCATATGTCAACTATTTTTATGTCATATGAAGGTTTATGATTCGCTGATAAATCCTCAATGCCTTCCCCCAGTTCTGAAAGAAAAAAAATCTCAAAAATACTGCATCTCTATGTGGAAAGAATCAACGAAGTCCCCAAGCAACAGCCACTGTGATGTGCACGTGCATTTTTATTTCATTTGTAAGCTCATGACCTTTAAACATGCCATCATGTCGTCTGCTCTCCAATATAAAATAGTTGTGAAAAAATTTAACCGAACCTCCGACTTCAACAACTAGACCTATTTCGCCCATTTTACTAGCCACTTTGTAAATTTACCTAACCAGTAAGAATGCTGAATATTTATTTCACAAATATAATTTAAAATAAAAGTGTTTTATACAAATAAGAACGTAGTTCCTCAAAACTGGTTGACGTGGCTAAATAATATTTATATAAAAGACAAACAACTGGTTGGTAATAAAAGAGGCTAGTATTTGTATATTAATAAATAATTAATTGTAATGAAATATAAACAGAAATAAAATGAATGCTTACAATAGTAAAAAATAGCATATTGTTAACACAATTTTTTAAAGAATTTCAAAGACTGGAACTAATCATCAGCAAAACGTATTCTAATTAATATTATACTATAAAACATTTTATTATATTCATTATAATAAATGTATATTTTACGGTAATAATTTTTAATGTTTCTAACTAAACAAACGAATAGAAGAAGCTGTTATTCTGCTTAATCAGAATTTCAGCTCGTGTGTTTCCTGACAAAGCTTGACATGAAAAAAAAACCCATAAACAAACGATTTTTTTTTTTTTTTTCGTTTCACAAGAAAATCTGCTTTAAACGAAACACTTTTTTTAGGGGGGGGGGATTTCCTTTTATTTATTTTTTTTAGCATGAATACAAAAACGTGCCATGAATATCTTAATGCAAAAAGTTACTCATATAAGGAAAAAAGAAAAATGCACCAACCTGGAGTGAACATATTTTACTTCGATGAGATATATATGTAAATAAATGCAACAATTAAAAATTTATTGTCGCTCACAGTTACAAAATGTCATATATCAAGAATTCTATTCGGTTGAAGTCCAGTATTTGCCACACCATCATATCGCCATTGGTAGAAAGCAAAATGGCATTAACAACTTGGCGTTTGTTTAGCTATTTGTTTGGTTATTGAAATATCTTTATAACCAGCGGGAATGGTTTCTCCAAAACTTTCTCGCATACTCTCTAATAAACTTGCCATGCCACAGAACATCTTACAGGGCATTGGCATACAATAGTTACAAATATTAACTTTTAGCATAAATTAATCATTTTTACTGAATTTATCGTATCATCCTTGGCGTGTTATTTGGCGATTAATCTCTGGCATTCATTAATAGTATCCAAAAATCTAATTTCTGTTTTAGACACGTTTTTCTCAACCGATTGAAACAAAAATTTGACACAAAGCTGCACTTGTCGTCACAAAATCCCAAATCAAATTTTATATATTCAAGTCAGTGCGTTTTTTAGCTATCGCGTTTACATGTTTCTGAAAATACAGGTAAACAGACTGCCACCCTTCTTTGAATTTGACTCAAACTTTGATAGGTCTATACATAAATCTGTATTCCGAATTTTATCTATCTAGCTGTCTTTTTTTTATATTTATAGTATTTACTTAAATTGAAACAGTCGGATAGACAGACTTCCTCTGAACAGATTTTAATCAAAACTTGAAAAAAATCTGCTTATTTTGGTGTTAAGACCAAATTACAACCATCTCGATCAAAGCGTTTTTAGTTATCTTTGTCACAGACAGATGGGCATTTTCTGGAAATGTAGTTTTTCGAATTCGAGAAGGTCTAAAACGTGGGGATTCGTCAAAATGTCGAGTTCGGAATTTTGGACGATTATTATACTTTTTCTATACTATGAATACAAGAAAGTAAAAAATGAATGAATTCAATCAAACAACAGGCAGGGCAATATGATTAAGCAGATTTTAATTGAATACAAAAGCATATTTTATTTTAATACAAAATGCAAGTATACAAAAAGTAAACAACATTATTTTTGTAGTTAAATTAACTGTCATCAATTCGTTATATGCAAATTTTATTTATTTCCTAAACTTTCCTTGATAAATATTCGATTATCCGAATTAGAGTCTGGTCTCAATCAATTTGGATAATACGAATTATTTCGCATTTAGAGGGGGAAAAAAAGAGCTATGGCTACTACTCTCTTAAGAAAATTTAAATCTACATTGTAACTAAAATATCCGAAGCGTTTCTACCAGATTATGTTACGGGGAAGAATGGGGGGGGGGTAGATAGAACTGCTCATTCCCCCTCCCTCCATCATGCTCCGCTGGCCCTGACATTGAGCCCCGCTGGTCGTCTGCTAGTTCTGCTAACACGCGTCACTTACAAGAATAAAAAGAAATTATTATTTAGAGGGTAGATAGGATCTCAGGCGTAACGACTTGATTCCAGTTATGATATGAAAACAGTGAAGTCATATATTCGAAAATATTCGCATTCAAATTAAATCGTTTCGTTATCAAAAAGTGCGTCAAATCAAATACTGGTAATTTTAAAATGCCTTGGAGCATTTTGAAGATTTAGATACAAATCGTGAATATTTTAATTTAAAAATTACTTATATGGCATCTGGCGAAATACTGAAAATATAACGGTCTTAAATGATTATAAAATAATATAAATTTTGGAAATACTATACAGACATATTTCTTATTCGAATATGGCGAATTCTCTCTGTATATATGTATACATTAGGTATTATAAGCTTCATTGATGCAGAAAAAGGCAAAATATCAAACTGTGAATTTGTTATTATAAACCTCAAAAAACAAGCATGACTTCATATAAAAAAATGAAGGGGGGAGAAAATCGTCTGTCAATTCAGAAAAGGAAAAAAAAAAAAAGTTTTGCTTATTAAAACTTTTTAAATTTATTCTCATAAGATAAACTTAGATTAACACGCGTAATTTGAATCTTTGAAAATTTGTAATTATTAATTTGTATTATTTTGTATTTATCCCAACTGTAAGATAATTTTTTTTCTGATTAAAATAAACAAATCAGTAAAAAGTAGATAAAATATATATATTATTTATTGAATATTTTTTTTCAATTATGTCATTTTAGTTTATATGTAAAGAAGTTTTGGTTTTGCTTTTTATTAGCTTTTTGTCGGAATTGTTAAAATTAGTTTAATCTAAATTATATTAACATGCTTTAGAACATTTAATATATTTAGATAATTTTATTTATGTTGTTTATTAATTACTTTTTATTTAAAGTTTTAAATCAATATCTTTTATATTATTCATTTTAAGTCTGTATATTGAATTAGTGATTAAAAGAATGAGTTAATAGTATTATTTAAACTAGAACAAAAAAAAACACATCCCAAGATGTGGTATTTAATGCAGGTTTACAAATATTTATTTAACATTTTTTTCACATCTATCCTTTTAATAATTCAGGATTGATAATTAAAAACTTTAAACGTCTTTCTTTTTCATAATATAGCAACTAAAATTCAGAAATTTTTTTTTTGAATTAAAAAAAGATGATCAAAATATAATGGGAAAAACTAACACCACACCAAAAGACGCAGATACATGCGTAGATGACAGGCCGTTACGATTTTCATGCTACTGTGACGCTATGGTTTAACTTCATTCTAAACCAACAATTACAATAAATAGAACCCTTAATGCAAGTGAAGAAAAAAAGTCGTTTGCCCGTTTCGACGTGTTCAAATTCGAAAAATCAGCCTGCGCAACGCACGGGCTATTGGGATTGAAACGAACGTTTTTCGAGGGGGAGGAGAACAAGGTGCGCAGCGGAGTCGCGTGCCTCCCATATGTTCGAATCTGATGTGCAATTAACCTTTCTGCCACCACGTGTTGGATCCGTCCCGCTCCGTCGGGTCCACGCGTCATCCACGTGTGTCGGAGAACCTGCGGTGCTCCAAGAATCAATCTGAGGACCCCAGATGGCAGATTCTCGGTTCGGGATGCTTCGTTGAAACTGAATACGGCTCCAAAGAAAAGATTACCGTTTGTTTTTTTTTCTTTGTTGTGTGTTTTACATAGCCATATGAACTTGAATAGAAATCACTTAATAGTTTATGTGTTTAGGAATAAAGATGTCAATAGAGGCGGAGCTATGGCAATAAGACCCAGGACAGTCCTTAAACTGTGCCTCCTTTCTAAATATCTTCTTTCCAAAACATATTGCTTTAGAAAGCTTTATGTTTAGAATTTGCATAAATTAAAAATGCAAGGGAAGTCAATTAAAAATGAACAAATCTTTTAATACAAAATTTTTTCCTAATGATATTACAAATAACTTACAATAAGCAAATGTTATCCGAATAAATTTATAAGATTCTAAAACAAATGCTGATACGGTTTTTATAAAATATAGTTGTTGATATCAGCTCAAATTTTGCCAAATTCTTATTGTTTTTATAATTTTTTAAAATCTTCGATTCAATATTACACATTTGCAGAAAAATAGTTCACGCAAATCATCATGCTTTAAACTGTTTCCACATGGAAAAAATGTATTCATTATTAAAAATGCTACTTTTAAGTTGGAAAGATTTGAAAAGTCAAAGATACCTTGTGTTACAGATTATCCTAGTAATCGAAATATCTTTTATTCTTTATTTTGCACACTTCATTTTCATTTTTTTTTTTTTTTTTTGTTTTCTAAATTTTATTACTAACAATTTCTTTTTTTTTATACAAGATTATAAACCTCGTTTATTTTTTCTTCTCTAAATTGCTTTACTGTCATTTTTTTTTTTTAATTTCGTTCCATTAGGATGAGGTTATTTAATTTGCACATCTGTATATAATTTTACTACATGCTCATTTATAATTTAAATTACTCGCGCGTATGTTTATTCATTCATTAATTAATTAATTAATGTTTTCAAATTTATCTAAATATGATATTGTTTTTGTACTTTTCAATATTTTTTATATCTCTACTTCATTTCATTAAATTTAACTCTTGATGACTCTAATATACATCTATAGAAATTTTTCTTCACGTCATCTCATATAAAGCTTTACATTTTTTGGGAGCAAACTGGATAGGCATAAGAAATTAAAAAGAAAAAAAAAAAACCACCAGTGGAAATGGTCCCCTTTAAACTTTCTCGCATATTTTCTAATAAAACATATAATCCTTTATGCAAGGTACATATAAATCTGTAAATCTTGGGCAAGATCTACAGTTCTGTAGTACCACAATCGAATACAATTTGAACGAATTTGTAGACCTTGCCACGAATACAACTGTGCACAAATCTATAGACCAATGCCAAAAGTGCAAACTAATGCCACGAATCTTCGGTTTTGATTGGTTTGGTTATATTAATGTTCCGTTTGAAGCAACACAAGGGCTATTTTGGGACGGACCTCGTAATTTTGAACCGCGGTCAGATGACGAGGACGACGCCTGAGCTGGCACCCCCCTCTCCACACCACACCACACCAGCGGGAGGACGTTTGGTCATGACGGATTTAACGTGCAACTGACCCCCTTACACGACGGTTCTTCGGTGGAATCGGGTCAAGAACCTGAAACCCTCCGGTTCCGAAGCCGAGACCTTACCACCAGGTCACCGCGGCCCCCCACGAATCTTCGGATTTTTATTTTCAAAGCTGTGCAGAGTTGTGTGCTTTGTTGTTTAGTAAAGAAAACCAATACTTGTGGATTATTAACTGCATGCCTTTGGCAAAAAATTGTTACGAAAGAGCCTATTAATGTGCGACTATTTTTGATTTGACTAAATGCAAAAAAAAAGTATGCATTTTGGATATCTTTGTCCGTCCAATTAAAACCAAATTTTAACACAGAACTGCGACTGATTAGACATCAAATTTCACTGCGTTTTTCAGCTATCGCGTTTGCATGTTACATGGAAAAGTACAGACCGACAGACGATAGATCTCCTACGACGGATGTATTTAGTTCAAAATTTGATGTAAATCTATACACTAAATTTCATCCAGATAGCTCTAATTCGTTTCGTAGTTATCTTGCAATCGAACAGTCGAAATCAAGACCTCATACCAATGGACAAACAGACTTCCTCTTAATGGATTTCGTTTAAAACTTTATAGAAATCTACATATTTCTGTTGTTTCTAATGGCACTTTCATAGACAAGCCCACTGACTTTAGAAATCAGTGATTTTAAGTCAAAGGTGCGTCTTTTTTTTTCAATAGCGCCATCTAGGGTCAAGAGTACGACTTAGCTACACACACTTCACAACCTTTTTTACAGAGCGGAATTCATTCATGCATTCATTCACTCATTCATAGATTGTAATTTAGACCTGAATCAGAAAACGATCACCCCTGATACAATACCCCCAGTGGTATTATTCTCGCCATGGAGGACTTTGTGACCACGACAGATTTATAAGTACGCCAGCCACCACACACACGGAGAGACTTTGGCCGGCGGGATTCGGACTCGCAACCCAAGGGATTCGAATACAACGCCCTACCAACCAGGCTATCCCAGCATATTTCTGGTAAATATTACCAAGATATTACTAAATTCATCATTTAGCTGAAAATGTTTTTGAGTTATGCTTCCATACAAATAGACGCACATGAATCTCTAAATATGTTTTTCGAACTCAGCGAGTTTCGAAATGTGTGACAGTTTTAAACAAATGAAAGTTTCTCCGATCGAATATTTGGTATATAACCACCATACAGCGCAATTTATATTTTGATAGTATAGTGAAGAGAATATAATAAATATTTTTGAAGTTTTGCAGATGACTGATTCAATCTAAATTCTGATGCAGATAAACAATTTTGGATCAAGATCCTTCACTAAATTTCACTTATACGACTAGTTGTATTTTAGAGTTTAAACATTCGCGGACATACAAACAGAGTCAAATTTTCGGAAATGTCTGTGCAAAGCTCAAGCTTCAATACGTAAACAACTTCAATATTAAATCCTCTTTATCCATTCAGTTTGATGCATGCTTCATTGACTGTATTCACGCTCTCGAATGAACGAACAAACGGACAGACGTATTTCATCAAAAATTTGATAATGATACACAATTTAGATATTAAATTACGTTTGTTAAAATAATTTCAGCTTTCAATCATACCTTTCACAAATATATAGAAAGACAAAATTCCAAAAGTATTATCTTTTGGAATAGGAGAGAAAGAAAAATTTGAAGATTTATCAAAATATATGCTGAAAAAGTTTGAAATTTACAATATTTTCTCTTTTTACTTTTTCGCGTAAGAAGTATAGAAGAAGTACTGCAACAGCCAAAAAATTCCAACACGAGATTTTGATGACTCTGTACGTTTTGGACGTTCTCGAATACGGAAAAATGTTTTTTTGGTATTATGTCTGTCTGTTTGTCTGTGCAACTGATAATTCAAAAACGTTTTCAGTTGAACGGACGAAGTTTGGTACATGGAATTCCGACCAAATTTGCGCATTTCGATCAAAATTTGAAAGAAATTCATTTAGAAGAAGTCTGTCTGGCTGCTGGAATATAAGTTGACTCAATAACTCTAAAAAACAAAGAACAAGGTATATAAAATTTAGTGCACAGGTTTGACATCTAATTCTTATCAAATTTTGAATCCTATCTGCCAAAAGGTTGACCGTCTGTCGGTCAGTATTTTCGCATGCATATAAACTCACTAATTAATAAACGCAATGACTTTGTGAAATGCTATCTTATGACTACAACTCTAGTAGACTCAAATTTGGCATTAATCGCCAAAATTTGGCCGATTAATGCCAAATTTTGGCGTTAATCGGCCATCAAAAACAGTGTCAAACATACATATTCTCGTGATAGATTCAGTAAAAATGCTAGATTCATGCTAAAGATCTATATTTCTCAGCTATTGTTCATCGATACATGCATGGAATTTACAACCTTACCCAAGATCCACAGTTTTATATGGAAGGAGGAGAATAAAACCTTTATTGGAGACTATGTGAAAAAGATTCGTGGAGGGTGATCTTTTCGCTGGTTTTATTTACGTAATTGGAAGAATAAAGAAGAAATATGAATTTTAAATATGCGTATTGGGAATTTTGATATATTAAGAGATGATATTGATCAATATAAGATCCATTTCGTTCTCCACTTATGCAAATAAATTAAACTTATAATAAATGATTAAAACTTAAGATACTTAAAAATAATTCATCGTATCGAAAATGAAATTACGTGTTATAAAAATTTCATGCAATGTGTTTAAATTGTATTCAGTTAGTCTGTGACGATTTTAATTAAAAATATAATTTTAGAGTATAAAGCAATTAATTCTATTAAGAAAATTCACTTTTTATTATTGGTAGGAAGCTTTTCATCAGGCCATTTTAGGAAAGAATAAAATTTCGGAGATCTTTCGATCGAACAATATAAAACAGCTATTACATGCTTAAGCTGCAAATGACTGTTCCATTTTGCAGAAAAATATAAATTAATTAAAAATTATGATTATTAAAAATGAGAGGAAAAATACTCCGGAAAATTCTTCAATGTTAATAAATCGCTTAAAATATTTCCTTCCGTAGAATATTTTATTATTTATATATATTCACAATGTTGTATATTGTCTATTACTTATTTTAATATTATACAAAATTTTACTAGCCCTTTTCTTAATGTTTAAATCTCATGAAAGGGATACCTTTAGTTGTAGATAGTTAAACTGTAGAAGTAGAAACTGTGTTTGACAAAAATGGAATCTTTGAAAGGAAAGAGAAATTTCTGAACACAATAATATACATGAGTAAAGAAAGAATTTAATTTTGAAATAGCATTTTTATAAGGGCACATTCAAGATGTAATAACAATAATTGTCGTATATATAAAATAATGATAAATTAATATACGTGATATTTTCCGTTACACAAATGACATAATGTATCAAGAACTTTTTTTTTCCGCCTTAATCTTTTTAGAAGCATACTGACGATATGTGAACTTTCTTATAAAGGGTGTGTGTGTGTGTGTGTGTGTGTGTGTGTGTGTGTGTGTGTGTGTGTGTGTGTGTGTGTGTGTGTGTGTGTGTGTGTGTGTGTGTGTGTGTGTGTGTTTATTTTACATTACAGCATAGACGGTAAACATGCTGTCGGTACTGCCTGCCTTATTACGTGGTGGCGGGGTGGTCAGCTGTATGCAGGAAAACGGTAAACATGCTGAAAGTATCGTGCTGCCATCTATTGACAATATTTTCAACTGAAAATTTAAACAAAATCGTTATAATTCGATAACCCATATAAAACCGTTTGATACTAGGATTTGTAGAGAAAACAAATAAAATGAAAATGTGTTTTTTTCATAAATTTGAAAAGTCAAATAGGTTTATTAAGAACTTAATATAGCATTGTGGTTTCATTTTCTATTATAAGTCATTCGAAATAACACGGGGTCATATTTTCGTTTTCATCTCATAGTGCCATATTTTATTTCACTAGAAATATTATTATATAGAATGTTATAATTTTTTTGTAGCAATGCGTATCAATGCATTATTTTTATGACATGTGAAGAATGGAAGAAATATTAAATTTTTGCTGCTATTATGTTCTATATTCCATTATTGTATGCGAAGTTATTTATTCTAGCTTATTCGAAATGAGAGTTATAACTTTATAGAATTATAAACTAAATTTCAATAATAATATTTTCTTAAATAATGGAAAGCTTAGCTATTAGTTAAAAATATTCATAATTAATCTGGGCCATTAACTATTTAATGCCAAAAGGAGTCATATAAATATTAGTGTATATAAAGTTATATAATAGTTAATTAAATTTTTATGGCTTAAATAAAATCATATAAGCGTCGAGCGTCCTGTTTTTATCGTATGGAGGCTTAGAAATGGGTTGGAGATTTAGCTATCATTCCTGTTATTCGATTACGATTCAGAATTTCGTGCCTACTCTTTTCAAAATAGTGCTAGAACGGTTTCAAAATAGAAATCAGGCAGAAACTAAATCAGATTACATACGTTAAAGTAAAACAACAAAATTATTTTTGAAATATATGTTTTTCTTTTTATATTTCCTTTTTAAATGTCAGTAATTAAAGTCAGTCTAATTCAAATTATTTTTTTTTCATGATTTATTAAAAGTTAAAAACAAAGCTTCGTTGCTGTAATATTTATGCCGGGAACTTTTTGCTTTATACCGCTGTTCTCAAAATCAGCTAGTCTTAGACATTATTATTTAATAAATATTTAGATTGTGTAAAAACAAAGAAATAAACCAGCAGTTTTTCTCAATCTCTGCAATTGTTATTATTATTGGTTATTTTATTTTTTATAGGTCTCGAAAAAAATTCGGGACAAAAGACTGATTCTCCATGTTGATGAAACATATATAATGAGACAGAAAAACGTGCTTACAGCATAGTGTGGCCACTGATACAGAACCCAAATTACAAGCAATGTTCATATTTTCAAAAAAGCAAACTCAACTGCGCCAGAATAAAACTGGATGAAAGATACGATAGTATAATATGTAATAACAAAATATACTGAGACAATACAAAAGATGAAATAAAAGAAAATATTACGAAATTACAAATATTTTCAAAATATATAAACACAACCAAATAAACGCTATCTCCGAATAGCCATTTAAATTGAAAAGGTCTAATTTTAATTCGTTAATAATGCAAGAAAATACGAATTATTTTATTCTGCTCCAAATCAGTTGAAACAATTTTCGTGCAGGAATTTTTCATTTTAATAAAAAATTTACTTAATAATGTCGATTTTTATAACACTGCTTAAAATTTGTGTCATTTAATTAAAAAAAATGTAGATCTCTTCAATAATTTTTTTTATGAAGGATGATCTTTTTCTTTTGATCCTTATACAATCAGTCATATACTTGAATAAACCAGTTTTTAACTAGTTAAATAATTTTTAAGCGCATTAGAGCACAAGATGATATAAATATAATCCTAATCTGATTTTTTATTATTTTGGTTATAAAATAGCATTTTCTGGCACAAATTATTGCCTGTTAAGAAAAAAATAAAAAATTTGAAATAAAAAACTTAGAAATACTTTAAAAACTCAACCTACAAAAATAAATGAGGAAACTAAAGAGTCATTCAAACGCCAACCACTCTAATTCACCAATAATTATACATATAAAAATTCATGACCCTCCAGATACGGCATCAAAGGTTTTCTATTCGCTTTCTTTATTTCGAAATATACCTTTACACAGCATCAACAATTTGTCAAATTTTGTCGGTTTTAATTGTCAGTTTCATCACTTAGTGGAAAATGTCCTAACTAATCAAAATTGCTTTATTGCGCAAGTATAATTTATAATAGTACTTACATTTGACGTGTTGAGACGTGCCTCATCAGAATTGATTAGCTTTGTTATTACATTAATTGTATTAATAAGTTGGGTAAACAATATATTGCTGAATTTAATTTATTCATTCATTTATCTGTTTATTTATATTCAGATCATGAAATCATCTAAATTCAGACAAAGAAACCCAAGTTGCTGCAATGATAACCAATAGCATCACAACGAAAGGCTCCTGAAAAGCGTTAAGGAATATTCGTTTTGTCCATTATCTCATCAGTGCCTCGAGAACTAGTGTAGCGAATCTTCAAATTCGAACCTATTCGAGATTTTGACAAATTTCTAAGTTCGAACGTTTTTCAAAGATATTTCCGAAAAACACATTTCTAGAATTATCTTTGTCTGTCTATGGCCATCATAGATCTAATACCCTTTGAGTTAGGCAGATTAAATTTGATATGCCCTTTTATAACGAAATACTATCAAATTTTAAATGTAGTTCACATGAGGTTTTCTAGCTGTTCCAAATACAAAATAAAATATCGATAAAATTTAGAGAGGTGGATAAATTTGTCAAATTTAAGCCAAATCCATCAAAGGCTTGTGCGTTTACATCTTCTTATGCATATAAACGCGATAACATAAAAATGTAACGTCTTTAAAAAAATGAAATTTGTTATACAGTTTAGGTATTCAAACTGTAAATTTTCAACACATTTCGAATAAAATCCTGGAAAGGAATAACCATTATCTACGTTTTAATGCATATGAAACCGATAACAACCTAAATGAATTTTGACATATTATTTTACAACTAAAATTGTAATTCTGGGCAAATTTTAGTTTCAGTCTGACGAGAATAAGGCCACTAAAATATCTTTTCTGTTTTCTTTATTATATTTAGTATGAAACACATTATTATTTACTTAATTCGAAAACATTTCAGGCGATTGAAAGCGATCTGAATCATATAAGACCATTCGATTCCCCACCTTTTTCCGTTTGCAAAAGAATATAGTTATACGACACTCAAAATCTCATTAAATGAGCATACCACCATACAAACATCACGATATCAAAAGAATTCAAAAGCCTCCGTGCTTCGGCTGCTCAATTCAAATCTCGAAGTGCTTGGAGCTTCCCAATTCCAGAGCCTCATCTCTGTTTTTCTTGAATGAAAGGGAAAAGTGCCCAAACCCATTCATTCATAAAAGACACACGAGTCAGCGCGATCCGTGCATGAAAAAAGAGCCTGATGAGAGGAAGAAGAGATGAATTCGTATTTAATGGCGCTGCGCCTGATGAGGCAGGCGCCGGCGCGACATTGAATCATGGACGAAGAATCCTGGACGCCAATTAACGACCGCAGGAAATGACAATGCCAACTTCCTACAGACCCGTAAGACTGCAGCACTTTTTTTTTCCTCTCCCCTGCCTGCTCTTTGGTATTTTTTTTAAATTGGGGGGTGCTAACTGGCCGACGGAGTGGAGGCCACCCGCACAACATGTAGGCAGTTAATTGGGAGAGAGCTGATTTGTTTCAATTTGGGGATGGAGAGTTTTCAAGTTTGGATAACAGGAATTGCTTTTAATGTCTGGATGGGCATTGTTTTGGTGACGCATCAAAAGAAAAAATTTAAAGCGAGGTCACTTTCCACCTCCATAAGCATCCCAAATAAGTTATTTTTAGAAGTATACTTTTGGTTAGTTCTCATGTCGATAAAATAATCGATTTTCAAAAGGTTCATCTCGATTATATAGAGAGATCGCAAAATCTTACCATGGTTACAAAAAATTATTACTGAAGAACCACTGAATATTATAGGATCATATTTTTAGCATGGATTAACGGCGTTAATTTTTTTTATTAATCTGATAGATGACTCAGCTTCAGCAGGAATAGTGATTTTTGTCAAAACGATGTCAACAAAGTCATGGCGGAAATAGAATTCAGCTTTTGATATGAAATAATCGAGTTTCAAAAAATTCTTTTTAATCCAATTGGTATCTCAACTATTTGAAAAAAAATGGTTTTTATATTTGATTCTTATCAAAAAGATGTCAACAAAGTCATGGCGGAAATGGCATTAAGGCTTTTAATATCGAATAATTGTTTTTAAAAAATTCTTTTTTATCCAACAGGTAACTACTGCAGAGATAGTGATTTTTCATATGATTCCTATTAAAATGATATCAAAAAAGTCATGGCGAAAATGGCATTCAGGATACCCCGATAATATTTTACTAGATTTTTTTTTCCTTTTCGAATTACGTAAAAGAAAGAGTATTGCAACGCAATTGAAGATATTGATATACGCAATATAGATTAGGTTCATAGATGCCCTGTCTAGTGTAACAACTTATATATTGGACAACACTTGATGAGAATTGGAATATCCCCCACCGCATATTCTTTGAGCTACCAAGGGAGCTCACAATAAGATTTACTGATGTGATTTTTATTAAAAATTTTATAAATGTCTTTACAATGTAACACAACTAAATTTTTATAATTTTTTTACAATAATTTTTGTAATCAGGTATAGATTGACTCCCCTGTTACTGTATATTACTTAATCGGTATGAAAAAAGAAGAATTGAGATAAAATAGAATAGAACATTGAATTTTCAGACAGAATGAAGCTATGTTCCTTTGAGATTATTATATTATACTGAATTTTGAATACTTTATAAAAGCTTTCTAATATTATCTGCTCAACCAATTCAATGTAAATATTCCTACTCAGTTTAGAGAATCTATGGAGTTTTAAAATAAGTACAAACACTCAGATTTTTCTCCAACTCTATTTTCTTTACTATTTCTACATAAACGAGCAGATTAAAATGTTTTATATTAATAAGGTGAAGTGCTTTTCAAAATATATTAAAGAATTGCAGAATAATTTTTGATTTCTCATTTACAAGCTATAATAAAAAATTATAAAAAGCTATAATGAAAAGGAAACTCTCATTAAAGCTATAATAAAAAGGAAATATTGCGATTGACAAAAATTTTTAAGCGAATGAAATGGATTTTCCCCTTTTAGACTCCCCCGAGTTCGTAATAATTTTGTTTTTTAAATTTTGTCTCTATGTTCACATGTAAATGAATAATAAGCATAGAAGCTAGAAGAATTACATTTTGCGCTCAGCCGTCGTGAGCATTATAAATCTTTATTAAATTTATGTAGTGACGAGCGCCTGTTGGCGAGCGCCATCTGCTGGTTGTTAGACGGAGTTGACGCTGGTTAGACGGAGAGCAGATCAGACGGATCTGGACGAGAGTGTAGACGTGTCGGATCAGACGGATCTGGAGGAAAGTAAAGAAGTGTGAGATCAGACGGATCTGGACGAGAGAAAAGACGTGGCAGATCAGACGGATCTGGACGAGAGTAAAGACGTGTCAGATCAGACGGATCTGGACGAAGTAAAGACGAGACGAGACGCGACGTATTCGACGAAATCTACTGAATGTTCAATTCTTTTATGTTAATGTATATATATTTTAAATGTCCTAATCGTCCTAAATGTAATTAAATGTGCGTTCTAAAATAGTAGTGATTTCTGAGTCCTACATTTATAACCAAATTTGTCAGCAGAAGGAGTGCCTGTCTGTTTATGTGATTGTGTGTGATCACAATAATACAAAAATACCAATGAGCTAGATAGATGTAATTTGGCATGTGATTTTGTGGCTAAATCAAAATTATATAATTTTGGATTAATTCCGTATGCGAGATGTGATATTTTAATATTGGAATTATTGATGCTATTGAGATAGAGAAATCTGCGCTATATTAACGAACGTATGTATAGTAAAGAAGATAGAATAGACAAAAAATAAGTTATAATTCTAATTAGCTGGAGGACTTTGAGCGGAGAAATATACTTTGATAAAATACTCCTATGACAAAGCGAATAGAAAACGAAATAATGGATTTTGACTGATTTTCTTAAGGAGTGATATATTAGTTCATTACTAGCAGACTTTTAACTATCAATTTTTCAATCAACCATGTGAATAATATTAACATATTTAGATCTGGAAATTTTAATGAAATGCATATTGTCACAATAAGAACAAAGTTCATTGAAAATCATATTTTTACTATAAATAAAGAGTTTTCTGATTGGTTAGCTCCGTTTGCAAAATAGAAAAATTAGAAAGATGACATCGCTCTAATTATTAAAGCTGTGGGCTTCGCCAACGTTTTTTTTTTTTTTTTTTTTTTTTTTTTACGAAATTGGATATTAGTGGAGACCATTCATGACGTGCCAAGGAATTATTACCTTCCATATGAAGTATAAATTGGCGAAATGGGAACAGAGGTTAGGAGTGGGGAATGTCGTGATTTTTTCCCATAGACAATGTACAATGAACTAGTGACCTAAGATTTAATATTTTCTTTAAATTAGAATTCTGAACAAAGCGATCGTTTATGATATATCTAGAAATCATTAGCTCCCATATGAAAAAAATGGCGAAGTAGGACAGTTCCTTGGTTTTCTTGATTATTTTAATGGACATAAATATAACAAAATATAAATAACATTGCTTTTATAGCCATTAAATTAACCCTTTATAAGGGAATTTTTTTTTTATTGTTTCTAAAAAATAATTCTGGACAGCGTCTATTCCTAATCAATTCGGATACTTAGAATTCGACTGTAATTTCCCCCTTTATCCGATTTGTTAACAATATTTCATGCATTTATAAATTTTTTGGATAGACTATAGAAAAAATATCATTTATTTAGCTTGTATTTCTAATTTATCGTGATGAAATGCATATGCAAAATAGACATTTTTTCCCTTAAAGGTCTTAATACATAATTTGATGAAAATATTTAATTTTAGTGACAGACCTTGTACCATATTTCGTTCCTTTTAGAATTTAATTATTGAAACTGCATATACAGTAAAATTAGACTTCTATATTTCCGCATAAAAAAAGTTCCTTACAACAAATACAAAATATAACCAATACAGTTAGACCTGTTTCTATATTTGAATTTCATCCAATGTTTGGTACATAATTACAATCAAAATGAAAAATTACATACCAAATTACATTCATCTTGCTTCTTAGATTTTATTGTGGCCAATATTATTCTAGAAATGATTTTTTTTAACTGAGTTAGGCCTGAAATTTGAAGATGAATCAATATATCAAAGCTGAAATTTTTGTCAATTACAATATTTTCTCCTAGTGTGCTTCAAATTAAAAAAAAGTATGAAATTAAAAAATGGAATAAATCCTCCGGAGCTGAAACAGCAATCTTTTGTGAAACTTTCTTAGTTTAGTAAGGAAAATCGTACTTCTGTAATAATTGCACGGAATTGTCGAACAATGCTTTGCAATTATTATTAGCATCAATGTATGGCAATTTTTTTGGCATTTTTAATCACTGACATGCGTTTAATACAAAAGCACCAGAAATCAAATGTTTATTTTGGAAGCTTTTTTTTTTACAACCGTCTGAAACCAAACTTGGTATAAGATTACTATCATAGTCAAAAGATTAATTACCAAATTTCGTTTATTTGAATCAATGCATTAAAAAAATACGTTTGCACGCATTCAAAAGTATACATACCGACAAACGGTTACCTGTTTGGTGGATTTAGCTCAAATTTAGATAATAATTTGCATTTTATATTTGAAGTTATGAATCGAATTTCATTAGTTGTTACATTTTTGAATTACCGCATTTCATTACATGCAAAAGTACAAATCGATAGGCAGTCAACTCTAAGACGGATTTAGTACCAAATCCTATATGCATCCATATTTTAAATACTCTACTTGTAAGCCAGATTTATTTTGCTTTGTTTCTTACATTTAATGGAATCGTATTTGTTTGTACTTGGTTAGTTAGTTAGCTATATTAACGTCCCGTTTTAAGCAACACTAGGGCTATTTTGGGACGGACCTCGTAATTTTGAACCGCGGTCAGATGACGAGGACGACACCTGAGCGGGCACCCCCTCCTCCACACCACGCCACACCTGCGGGAGGACGTTTGGCCTTGACGGATTTAACATGCAACAGACCCCCGGTTCTTCGGTGGAATCGGGTCTCGAACCTAAAACCCTACTGCTCACGAGCCGTCCTTACCACCAGGCCACCACGGCCTTTGTACTTGGATAGACGACAGATAGATTTTTTCAAAATGTCCTTTAAAAACTAATAAAAATCCACACATTTGGAGACCATATATAAAATTTCAACCGCCGAAGCTCAAAGCATTGTTAAGTTATAGTATTCGTAGATACAAACTGACATAATTAAAAAATACGTTTTCAGACTCAAGGATGTCTGAAACTTGGAGATACGTTAAATTTCGAATTCAAATTTCTTGAGGATTATAATACTTTCTTTTTGTATACCTGTATACTAAAAATTAAAAATGTAACAAGGTAGAAAGATGAAATTTTAAGTCAAGTCATTGCAAATAAAATGGATATCTATGATACATTTTTATTAAATTTGTGAAGAGCAGTTCTGTATGTTACTCTATTCGAAATTATATTAAAAGTATAGCTCAAAAACTCAATAAGCTCGATAGATGAAATTTGTATCGTGCTTTTAAGATAAAAATGCAGACATGTGTGAAATTTCAGATAAATTCCATCACCTTGAAGTGGTCTTTATATACTGCATTTATTCCATTGTACGTTCGGAATAATCAAACCATCGCCATATTAACTAAAATAAATTTAGAACGCGCGTTGCCATTTTCGTTGAATAAAAAATGTTGTTAATATTTTAATTAGTTCTTTCCATTACAATGATTTTGTGATTCTGGTTATTGAAAGAATTAAATAAATTTATTTGCTTGTGTGTTATCACAGCTGTAATAAAAGCAAATTTTTAAATTTGTAGTGAAATAAAAATAGCTTGTAATAAAATTGACAATTATATATAATTTTTTTTAGTTTAAATTTACAAAAAAAATCGTATTATTTTAATGAAAAAAAAAATGTCTCTTATTTTAAGTCAACACTATTCAATATATTTTAAACACAAACCCTTTAAATAATGAATTAAGTCGACGTTAATTTTATCTGAAGATAATTATTAATAATATCATCGATTATCGGAAATCGGGTTGCGATCCAAAGGGGAATTTCATATTTTTTACTACTTTTGGAAAAAATTCAATATTTGTAATCAATATACATTCAATAAAAAGAGCTTCTAAAAATACACTTTCGTTAATATACTAAGAATTAAAAAGAATTATAAATTATTTTGTACTTTTAAGTATTTAAATTCAGAATTTAGTATAAATATTATGAAATTTTGAATTGAACTTTTCCTCAATGTCATAAATATGTGACTTCCTTGTTATGGAATCAAAATATCGTTAAATTAATCAGTTAATTCCTAATTAAGTTTTGAAAATAACAAAATAAAGCTTTACATGATTTGAAATTCCACGTAAATATCTGGAATTTCAAAACAAATACATTTGGATCTTTATTAACATATAATAAGCCCAGTTCACTGAAACTAAAAAAAGGAAAGAAAGTCGTCTTGACTTGAAATATTTCGTTTATATTTGAAGCATAGCTATTCAAATTTAGTTTGCTTTATTTTAGTATTTAATTTTTGTAATTTTGCTCTCGAAAAATTTTATGTGATAAAAAAAACACGTGAGCAAAAAAGAAATTTTCTTCAAACTTTTGTGAAATTGATCTTAATCTAAATCATAAATATATTAATATTTTGAAAATAATTGAAGTTTCTATCAAATTGTCAACTAATTTCGAATATGCCCCCTTTTTTACTTTAGCTTACGAAACAAAAAAGATACATTCTGGAATCGGAATTAGAACATCAATCATCGTAGAATGCTTTTCAATTTGATTTACTATTTGAATTTCTAGATTAAATTAAAGCCTTTAAATTCGATCAACAATGATGAAGTATTGATTAAATTTATGCATTGAATTCAATTTACAATATTTACAGTACAAAATTTAAAATTTTTTTCCTACAAATATTTTTACCCATTCATCCTAAGCAAAAACTGTTAAAGTTATCTGATAATTTACCTATAAATCTTCCTATAAATTAAAATATTTAAGAATAAAAAAATATTTTAATATATTTTTCAAAGGTCTTTACTTAATTACCTTTTCCCCTGCTAATTGGTTTTGATTACACACAAGTAATAATTCAAATCAAGCCGTTTAATGTGCCATTTTTAAATATTTATAAAATTAAACAAACCGAATTTAATGAATTCGCGTATCTAAAGAAAATAATGAACTTGTATATCTGTTGAATGCTTTAAACCGCATAAACACAATAATCAGCCAAGAATGTGCTGGCTGAAGATTTATATTTTGCTTTCAAAAGTCAAGACAAACCTAAACATATAGCGCTGCATTTTGGGGAAAAATGCATGCTGCAAATCATGGGAAAAATGCATGCTGCAAATCATTGTAGATTTAGTTTCGTTATGCTGTTCATCATATTTCATCGGGAAATAGTTTTTAATCGAGGCAACCGATTCCATAAGTCAAACAATTCTATTTCTAATTTGCGCATAATATCGAATAATCGAATCTAATGCCAAACTAATTCTTATGAATAATGCTGTCAAGCACTAATTAGTCTAGATATGTGAAGCTATTGGCAGATAAAATCAGTTGATGCAAGTTGGAAATAAGATTAAAAAAAATATGACCTAAAGCTGTTATAAAATTCGAAAACGACCTTTTCATATTTAAGGAAAATAACCAAATTGGAATGTGATATAAATAGTTTAAACATAAATTGCTTGCTTGCAATGTACATACGTGTAACATTTTTTTTTTGAGTCGTTAAAATTCCAGTTAAAAAAGATTAAGCATTTCACTATAATTAATACACGAAATTATAATCTAAAAATGAAACAAAAAATATAAGCAACCGATAAATTAAAATTCGGAGACATTCACTTAGGTTCTCGACACATAACCTTCAGAGATGTATCCATTCGGATACCTATTAAATAAAAATATAACATCCTTTATCAGTGTAGCTTTCGATTAACGAAAATTTATCTAGCCGCAAGTGTCACTGATGGCTCCAGCAATTACTACCGTGCCTTTTCATTCTCGTGAAATTAATTTATCCGTGAACGTTAACGTTGGATAACGTTTGTTCTGTTTGGTTTTCTCCTACAAGTCGCGACTATGTGACGCATCTGAACTACTTTGAATAAAAATCCGGAAAAGGTGAATGACTGGCCTTGCGTGAATGAAGAATGCGTGTTTATGAACAGAACGAGAACCGATCGGCATGTAGAGTATTTAGACTACTTAAACATCATCTAGTCAGTCTCTGAACGTCTACGATGACGTAATGTCCATCATCAAGATTTCTTGATGGATGACTCCATCTGTCAATTGGATGTGTCAGTTGTTAATCAAGTTTGGAGATTAAGATACTGACGGAAACGATTTAGCTACAGAGTTTTGAACGTAGAATGTGTTTCATAGATAGGTCAATCCTTCGTAAAAAGTATCTGAACGCTCAGATGAAATTTAAAAATTAGTTGAATCGGCAGAAGAACAATAGAACCGGAATACAACGATGGCAGAACCGGAAGAACGATACAAGTACAATTTCCGCCTTTTTTATGAATCGATTCATCTGATACAGATTTAAACATTGAATGTAAGAATAGTATTATATCAGCTTCCTTTCAGAGACTTCAGACTTGTTTTAAATGGGAACTATTCGTCTTTGGTGGTTAGTATTTTGTTTATTAGTCATTTCAAGTAGTCTTTGGTGATTAGTATTTGTTTATTAATCATGTCAATCAGCTTCGATGAATTAAATCTTACCACAACAGTTTTTAATTATGCTTTCATAATAAACATATAGCATTTTTATTGCTTGTCAAGGTTTGGAAAGGGGTGAAATTAATTGACGAATAAATAAGGCAAAATCAGGCCAGTTAATAAAACTGGGGGCTCTGTTTTATCTGTTTTCATAAAAATGGAGGCCGTTGAGGGGATATGCGATCATTGAAATGTACCTAGAGCTCATAAGCTTTCATCTTAATATAAATAATTCATTTTGACTAAGTTTATATAAATATATGCATATTCATATCGCCTCCTAGATAACTTTGTCAAATTCAGCTAAATTTTACCCATTAATTGCATAAGACAAGAGGACAAATATTGCCAACTTTTCAAAGTATAAAAATTAATTAAATTTTCAATTCATTAGAAATGTAGCAAAATTTTGACTCTAACTCTGAACTACTCTACTTTTTTTTCTTAAAACAATTATCTTCATTTAAATACGCCCTTTGATATTGCTTTTTATTGATTTTGAAGTTATGATTTAGCCTTACTTAAAACAAGTTTAGGTCAAATGAAGTCAAATTTGCTGTGATAATTTAAATTTAAATATATTATTAAATTGTAGAAAAAGGCATCAGAAATTTTTAAAAATCATATATTTTAATTGATATCCTAATTTTAATTAAAAATGCTTTAAACCATAAAAGAATTTTGTATATTGTAATATTTTATACAAAAATAGATTTCACATTAAAAATATTATACATGTAAGGATTATATCCTGACAAATCTTGGCATATCAATTAGTACCAAAAATAATTGTCGAAATCGGTTCAGTGGTTAGAGCCAGAAGACTCGGTCCCGATTTTTATTCATAGAGAATGTACAATGAAATATCATTTTTTATATCTTTCTAAAAATTGCAGAGATGTGAACCAAGAATAGTTTAAGAGTCATAAGTTTTCATATGACGAAAATTGACAAAATTGGTAGAATGGTTAAGACCGGGGACTGCTAATTTGATTTCCTTAATTATTTTCAATATGTAAAATTCGAACTTTAAAACTTGATTATCACGAGTTGAGAATTTCCAACTTATGCTTTATTTTCCTTTTCACCAGTTCAATCGTAGCCAATTCAGACTAACTTATAAATAGAAATTCTAATCTTTAGATTTAAATATCGTAGTATAATTATCCTTTAAACTGATTCTTCTGTTTTGTCTTTGTATGGCAAAATTTCGTCACTTTTTGCATTTAAACTATTGGTATGCAATGACCAATGAATCTTTATATTGCGCAGTTTGCAGAAATTATGGCAATCATGCTAAAAGAAAAATAACACAATCTGTCTTGAAATAAGTCCAAAGAAAGCATTTTTCTATCATGACTTTAAAATTGGAAAAAGCATTCTAGAGAAAGATTTAATAAAACAATAATATTGTTGGAATTTTTCATTATTACAATAAAAAACATTATTACCAATATTACAGGTTATTTAAAATGAAATTTTATTAAGACTAGAAAAAAAATATTACACGCAATTGAAATTAGTATCACTAAAAAGATACTTTCTAAATTTTATAATGGTATAAAAATAGATCTTACACGACATGTGTATCAGAGTTACCAATGAAAGATTTTTAATTAATTAAAAACCAGCTGCAGGGATCGCCCCGGAACTTTTTCTATCATGTCTAATAAAAGTACTTGTTATTATTTACCGCATTCACTGGTAAGAATCTTTTATCTCTATCTTTGGAAATTTATTAATGGAATGTGGTTAATACACAAGTACCATTTTAAAAGTCTTTTTTTCAGACGGACTGAAAAGAAAATGTGATACAGAGCTTCAATTGCAGTCATAAACTCACATACCAATTTGTATATAAATAAATCATTTTGAAGTTGTCACATTTATATGTTTGCTAAAATACAGAGCAATAGACGGCAGATTCCTTGCCGATCGTTTCAAATTTAATAATTGAAGTGTTTCAAATTTAATAAGTACTTTCAATTTAGATGTTAGGCCCGGTATAGCATGATTGGTAGGGCGTTGGATTCGCGTCCCTTGGATTGTGAGTCCAAACTCCGCTGGCTGAAGACTCTCCGTGTGTGTGGTGGCTGGTGCACGTATAAATCTGTCTTGGTCACAAAGTCCTCCATGTCGAGAGTAATACCACTGAAGATGCCGGATCAGGGGTGATCGTTCTCTGATTCAGGTATAAATTACGATCTGTGGATGAGTGAATGAAATACATGGATGAAGTCCGCCCCGTAAAAAGGGTTGTGATGTGCGTGTAGCTAAGTCGTACTCTTGGCCCTAGATGGCACTACTGAAAAAAACAAGAGACGTGCTCTTGGCTTAAAATCACTGACTTCTAAAGTCAGTGGGCTTGTTTATGACAAGTGCCATTAGAAACAACAATAACAACTTTAGATGTTAAATTTATGCATCAAATTTTATCCATCCAGATTCTAATTATTGTATTAACTTGCATTCGGACAAGATTTCTTTTTAAATGCATTGCGCTCAAAATTAAATAGAGATCTTGAAATTTGGGGTAAAATCCATATGCCAAATTTTATCCTTCGAACTTAAAACGTTTTTTGAACTATCGTGATAACAGATAGACAAATGCACGGTCGGACAGATAGACAGATGCAATGTCAAAAGTATGTTTTGGGGAATCAAAGAAGTCGGAAACATTGAGATTTGTGAAAATATCAAGTTGATTTTTTGATGACTACAATACATTCGTCCCCATAATGCCAAGTATGGATTATTGAATAATCATAGTAGATAATTGCCTAATATCCACACAATTTTAAGGACCCCTAACCTCGAAATTTTTGTAAAATTATTTTTATGTTTTCGATTAATTATATAGGCCATTGCAATCCAACTTATTCAAATTAAATATCAAGTATTGTTTAAATTGATTTTCGAAAACATTATTCTGGTAACATACCTAGTTAACCCTTTCTAGGGCCGTAGGAAGCATGCTTCCCATCAAATTTATCAATCTTTGTATGAAATTATGTAGGTTGGCATAAGTTCTGACACATTTTTTTAGTGAGTCAGAAACTTAGATGCTTCAGTTCTTTATCTCAGACAAAATGACGTGTCTTGATTTGTTACTTAATTAATAATGAATCAAATTAATTAATTAATCAAATTATATTTATCTAATAAGCTAAATGAATCTCTTTTCTTATTCTAATTTTAAGCCTAAAAATATTTTAACATAATATGACTAGAAAAAAAATGGCCCATTAAAGGGTTAACTGCTATTTGAAATTTTTTTATATGATTCTATACTTTTAAAAGATATGATAATGCTTTATAATTTAAAAAAAATGCTTGATCCTCTTTTTAAATATTATTCAGTATGTGTCCAGAAAGGTTTTGTCATTTCTTTTATTATTTTCTTTAAATTTCAGGTGTACATTTTTACACACGATGTATTGAACATTTTAGAAAGTGATCTGCAATTAAACATTTTGCTATTTTAGTTTATAAAAGTTTGCTACATGTAACTATTTACATAAATATTAAACTAAAATTATTAAAAACTGTTTCATAATGAAAATTTGGAGGGGATAAGTGGCCTCGAGATTTGAATTGTTTAAAGGGCCCCCTACAAGGCTTAATCCGGTACTAGATAACTTCTTACAATTTTACAAAGTGATGCCGTTTCAAATTAAGATTTTGTTAGCCATGTTCTGCCATTCCTAATTAGGTATATAAATAATTTTATGGTTACAATATAATTATAAAAAATGTTTATATATTAGCTCAAAAATGATTTTTTTAATTGAAATCGCTATTGATAATTCAGATCGATGGTATCTAGTGTATTTAGTTAGAAGCGGTAACCTATTTTTATTTCTAACATATTTTGAATAAATTTGTTTTGCTCAAAATTTAAAACCCGAAAACTTTCTCGCACACTATCCCCTTCATCGCTTACATGCAGTTAATACACAAATACCAGAAAATCGCATGCGTATTTTAGACGCCTTTTTCAATTTAATGATGCCGAAATTTGATATAGTACTATAATTAAAGTCAAAAGAGCACATACCGAATACAATTTCTAAGCCATTGATTTTTGAGTTATTGCGGTCAAGTGCATGCACATGCCGAAAGACAGTCAATACCTTAATGGATTTGGTTGAAAATTCAATACCGATCTAAATTTTGGATATTGAACCGGTGTAGAAAATTTTTTTCTGTCTTGTTCTTTAAGGCTTTTAATTATTGTGCTCTTATTGTACTCGCATAACCGGACGGACAGACAGACTTCCTCTGAATGAATTTTGTGTATAATTATTTACATTTCTTATAGGGTTAAGTTGCTGAATAGAAATGTACAAATTTAATATTAAATCTATATGCCAAATGTCATCCGTCAAGTTCAAGATGTGTTTCAGCAATTGTATCCACAGATAGACATGTATAATTGCAAAAATATATTAGTGAGTCTCAGAGTGGTCTAAAATCTAAAGATTTGTCAAAATCTCGAGTTCGAACTTTTTTTGGCAATTACAATACTTTCTTTTTGTTTACTTTTTATACGAAAAAGTAAAAAAATAAATATATATAAATAAATTTATTAATTTTATTAAGCTATTTATTATTAATTTATTTTTAAATATTAATAAATTAATTAATACAATTCTTAGCACATGAATGTTGATTTGTAAAAAATTTTTAAAAATTCTTATTACATAACAAAAATACACAAACAATTTTCTTATTAGATTAATCAATTTTCGATTAAACAAATAGATTAATTAATTTTAGAGCTGTTTTGTCAATTTTTTTTTATTTAACATACTTTTTACATAATGTAAGAAATGAAATAAGAATACAATTATTCAAAATTTATTTTTTTTAGTAAGCCAACATATAAATGATTCAAATATGCATCGAATACAACGCAGATTTAATTATTTACTATGAAAATTCGATTGTTCTTCCTTGTTTCATTTCGAGTATATAATGAAAAAGTAATTTGTAGTTCTTATATTGTTAAGTTGTTGAATGCCGTATTTTGGTATAAAGATGAAGGAAATTATCTATAAAAATCATTAAATACGAACTTCTAAAACTAGATAAAGCTTTGAACCTATATAATCATGTTGTTTTGAAAACATATTAAGGTTGCTTTGTTTTCATTTCTCAGTTCGTGCATTTCATTTAATGCATTTTTCTTGCTATTACTTGTTAATTTATCACTCAGGAATCAGAATTATTTATCTTTCTCACATGCTTCCTAATAAAGTCGTTATCCCCCTTCCCCCAGCATATGAATTGTAGATTTTGGGCAAAGCAGTAACACCACGAATGCTCACATTTTTATTTTCAGAGTCACGCAACATCTGAATGTTTTGTGCTTCATAAAGCAATGAGGAAAAGCAGTATGCACATCGAAGCCTTTTAAACGATTTAGATCAAAATTTGACACATAATTATAACATTAGCAGAAAGATTACATAGCAAATTTCATTTACCTAAGTTATCGCATATACATTCATACGAATGTACAGATCGACTGATGGTCAATCTTTTGAAAGATTTGGTTTAACCCTTTATTTACCGTCGGTACTTTAAAGTACCGTTAAATCCGGCTGATATCTTCACTATATCACCATTTTTTCTAACAGTATTTGAAAGAACACGAAGAAGACATTTCCAATAGAAAGCAGTAGATATCAATTAAAAATAATATTAAATTTTTTTATTATTAATTTAATTATTTAAATAATCAATTAAAAAAGTTATTTTTCTTCCTGGGTTTATTCTGTACCAAAACTTAATTAATGGTTCAAAAATATATTTGAAAAGTTGATGGTAAAATAATACGGTAAATAAAGGGTTAAATTTTGTGATGCATCGGCATTTTAAATAATAAACTGCATTTTTAGTTATTTAGATCAATATTTGACACATAATTATAATGTTCATACGAATTCATGTTAGTAAAAAGATCACATAGCAAATTTCATTTATCTAAGTCAGTGCGTTTTTGAATTATCGCATTTAAATGCATGTAAATATACAGATAGGCAGATGGTTGAGATTGACCCATTGACAGATTTGATTTAAAATTTGTGATGCATCGACATTTTAAGTAATAAACTGCATTTTTAGTTATTTAGATCAATATTTGACACATAATTATAATGTTCATACGAATTTATGTTAGTAAAAAGATCACATAGCAAATTTCATTTATCTAAGTCAGTGCGCTTTTGAATTATCGCATTTAAATGCATGTAAATATACAGATAGGCAGATGGTTGAGATTGACCCATTGACAGATTTGATTTAAAATTTGTGATGCATCGACATTTTAAGTAATAAACTGCATTTTTAGTTATTTAGATCAATATTTGACACATAATTATAATGTTCATACGAATTTATGTTAGTAAAAAGATCACATAGCAAATTTCATTTATCTAAGTCAGTGCGCTTTTGAATTATCGCATTTAAATGCATGTAAATATACAGATAGGCAGATGGTTGAGATTGACCCATTGACAGATTTGATTTAAAATTTGTGATGCATCGACATTTTAAGTAATAAACTGCATTTTTAGTTATTTAGATCAATATTTGACACATAATTATAATGTTCATACGAATTTATGTTAGTAAAAAGATCACATAGCAAATTTCATTTATCTAAGTCAGTGCGCTTTTGAATTATCGCATTTAAATGCATGTAAATATACAGATAGGCAGATGGTTGAGATTGACCCATTGACAGATTTGATTTAAAATTTATGATGCATCGACATTTTAAATAATAAACTGCATTTTTAGTTATTTAGATCAATATTTGACACATAATTATAATGTTCATACGAATTTATGTTAGTAAAAAGCTCACATAGCAAATTTCATTTATCTAAGTCAGTGCGCTTTTGAATTATCGCATTTAAATGCATGTAAATATACAGATAGGCAGATGGTTGAGATTGACCCATTGACAGATTTGATTTAAAATTTGTGATGCATCGACATTTTAAGTAATAAACTGCATTTTTAGTTATTTAGATCAATATTTGACACATAATTATAATGTTCATACGAATTTATGTTAGTAAAAAGATCACATAGCAAATTTCATTTATCTAAGTCAGTGCGTTTTTTAATTATCGCATTTTCATGCATATGAATATACAGATAGGCAGATGGTTGATCCATTGACAGATTTGATTTAAAATTTGTGATGCATAGACATTTTAAGTAATAAACTGTGTAGTAGATTTTTACCTATCTATCTCTTATTAGCTTTTTGAGGGTTGTAATTAGCATGTTTACTTTCATTCAGATAGACAAACTTATTTTGCATAGATTTCGTTCAAATTCAGACAGATATCGCAGTTTAATGTAAAGACTACATAACAATTTCCTACCTCATAGAATATTAACTGTTGGATTGACTTTACATTTTGGTGCTACTCGATAGAACGGATTTCATTATTTTGCTCTCTCTTTAGTTAGCGAATATCCATTTCTTCATCAGTATTCTAAGTCCTTTCTCCAAACATCAACGATACATGAAGACGTTTGAATTTAAACAAGAATTCTTTGGCAAAGTTCCTAGCCTTAACTAACTAGGACGATTTTGTCACTTTTATTCGTCCATTAATTTCACTATTTCGCGTGCGCAACTATCACCAGAATGCTCTGTTTGTTGCGCAAATACAATTTAAAATGGTACTATTTTTTGTTGTTGCGCAAATATAATTTAAAATGGTACTATTTTTTGTTGTTGCGCAAATATAATTTAAAATGGTACTATTTTTTGTTGTTGTGACAGTATGTAGTTGTCTGACATGATAAAATGAATGCTTTTATTATGGTAAAAGAACAGCTAGTCATAATAGAATTTGCACTTCTAGTTTAATGCATATCTCAGTTACCGCATACGAAAAAATGTATGGATACATATTTACAAAATATGGTAAATTTAATCCAATTCTGATACAATCTGATGATAAAAATTAAACTTCATCCATTTAATTTTTTGTGTTTTTGAAGTGCCACATTCAGTTGGAAAGATGTAGAGCATTTTGTCCAAAACTTCATAGAAATTTACCAATCTTTAAGTAGTATGTCATTTCAAAATGCAACCCTGTAGTTTATTAAGTATTTGAGATATCGCATTCAAAGAAAAAAAAATCATAATTTTGACATAAGTCGAATTTTTCGGTGATTAAAAATGATTTCTTTTTCTACTCTCAATGACAAGGGGAAGAAAAAAAAAAACAGCACCATAGTTTTTTTCAAATTCATATACACCCATAAATATCTTTTGAATGGAGACAAAACCCCATACCAAATAATTTCGTTTTTGAATTATCGCGTTTATATGTTTCTGACAGTCGTGACAGACAGACGGTCACTCCTCTCAAAATTTGACTTAATAGACTCGCAAAATTTGATAGTGTCCACACAATAGATATTAATTCTGTATACCGTATCTTATATATATAGCTCTCTGCGTTCAGTAATTATCATGATAACTTATATTCGAACAGCAGGATGAACGGACTTCCTCTTAACAGATTTCACTCAAAATTGATAGAAATCTGCAAATTTGATGTAAAAAATGAAAACCAAAATTCATTCACCTAGATCACACCGTTTTTCAGTTATTTTTGTTACAGAAGAATGGACACTTTCCAAAAAATTGTATTTCGAAATTTGGTGTAAAGAACATATACTACATTTCAACCGTCTAGCTCAAAGAGTTTGTGTGTTATCTTTGTCATAGACAAACATTTTTCATAAAGGTGTTTTCGAAACTTAGGGAGGTTTAAAACGTGGTGATTCACCAAAATCCGGAGTTCGAATTTTTTGACGATTACTGTACTTTCTCTATACAACCTTTACGAGAAAGTAAAAATAGAACAGCTTGCAAACTTATTAAAAAAACTGTTACTCTAATATCATGGATATGCCCAAAATGTTTAAAGCAAAAATCTTTCAACTTTCATGATGTATAGAGAATTACGCGATACCAAGTTAATTAAATTTTTATTGTACCCACACAAAATATTCCGAAACTTTATTAAAGCTTTCCAAGTGCGGGGCAATTGAAATTCTAAAAATTAACCACAAAAGAAAATGTAATAAACAAAAATTTACCTGAAGAAGGGATTGAAAATTAAAACAGGAATAAATTGAAATACTTATCCTCAAAATTTAATTTTCCTTTCAGCAGATTGTTGTCTAGACTAGGTTGAAGAACCAATTGAAAAAGCTGCGAGGTGGAAAAAAAAAAAAAGATCTAAAAAGAAGAAAGTGCGTATTAATTTGCAATCCGGGCTTTGGTATGCCAGAAAAGATTGAAAAGCATCAAGAAAAAAAAAAAACGATTTTTTTTTTCGATCGCTGTTTTTTTTTTTTTCAAACTCTAAAGAATTAATTAATTACATGTCTTTCAAAGCAAAAGAAGAAAAAAAAATTATGTAAGCTTAAAATTAATAAATACAAGAAAAATAGAAAGGAAAAAAATGTTGCTGGGAAAGAAATTTAATCAGTACATTTCGTTCAAAAAATTAACGCCCAGGCTCAGAAAATTAAAACAAAACCCTCCGGCAAGTAAAAATTTATTAAATCTTGATTGTTTTCTTTATTAGTGTTAATAAAATTTTTTTGAATAATTCTTCAAGGTGAATTAAGATGAGCAAAAAGAAAGACATGAAATTACTGTCCCTTGATTTGATCGAGAATGCTTTTTCTTTATATGTATGGCAAAAAAATGAACAAAATGCCCTTTAAAACACATTTTTTTCAATCTTAAGGTCTCTTGACTTGGTTTTTAATCAGTTTAATTTACTGATAAATGTTAGAGTGCATTAACGTAAGGGTTAATCAGATAAAGTGTTTTCTGGTGATGCGTAAATAAATAATTCAAACGGCCTTTTTTTTTAGCTGCCGATTTTTTTTTCGTGCACTCTATTTTATCCTCTTTTTTTTGTATGTTTTTATTTTTTAAAAGGCGATATAACTTTTACTGTGACTCAGTATACCGCGTTTTATGCTTCCTGGTATATTAAAGAAATTCGATTATGAATTTTGGATGTCTCCTATTCCCTCTATCAAATCCAAATTTTAAATATTCAGATTTACAATTTAGGTCATGAAACGGCATAACGAATTTAATTTATCTAAGTCTTTGTCTTTTTTGAATTATTGTGTATATATACAAATATAAAAGCAGATAGGTATTCAACTTTTTAACGGATTTGGTACAATATCTAATACATAATTACATTTCTTATGAAACGGTTCTGTTCCAATTATTATCCATCTGTTTCTTTAGAAGATTGACAGATAGCGAGCAAAATTTGATAAAATTATATACATATCTGATTTTAGGACTACATTCTAAATTTCATTCCTCTAGCTCTGTGCGATTTTGAATTATCTTGTTCACTTAATTCCAAAACTGTGTCTTTCGGATACTTAGAAGTCTGAAATATGGATATTCATCAAAATCTCGAGTTTGAATATTTTGGCGATTATAATACTTTCCCTTTATAAACATTGGATATGCGAAGGCAAAATTGGAATGAAATATAAATAAATAAATCTTGAATGCTATTTTGTTCGAATTTTTTGACTATTGAAAGAATCGTTCACGAATTTTCTCATGTTCCGCGTCCCATTTGTTACGGACCGCTCACGAGTTTTCTCATGTTGGACGTCCCGTCTGTTATTGCTTCATAAATGACAAAGTAATGATGGTTTTAGAACTTACAAGTTTGCCCAAAAACGTCGTCGTATATCTTACGTTTTTTTTTTTTTTGGGGGGGGGGGTCTTTAATGTGTTAAACTTTTGTAAGCCTTAAAAATTATTAAAATAGGTTGGGTGCAAGATGGAGGTATGACAGAAGCGAATTCCGAAAAATAAAATCATCAAAATGGGTGAGAAAAAATGGTTGGGATCTCTGATGAAGATAAAAACTCCCAGTACACAAACAAACAAAAAATTTTAAAAAAAAAATCACAGCAAATAAATTCAAGGCAACCTAACTAATAACGTAAATAATTATTGCAAGACTAATGATACTCTTAGCACACAAACAAAAAACAGAATTTTAAAAAATCACAGTAAATAAGCTCAAGGCAACCTAGTTAATAACGTAAATAATTATTGCAAGACCAATGATACTCTAGCAGTAAATATCGTGAGTAGATGATAACTTATTGCTAACTAGAGACATTATTATCTCAGGCTGAAAATTTAATTCAAATATTTGGAATCGTGGTAGTTTGAGAAATTACGTTTCACAAGAAATATCTTGTAAAATAACCCTAGAAGAAGAAATTCTTCAATTAAATGTAACACACAGTGCATCCTAGTGACATATGTTAGCGTTACTGAAAACGACAATGAGATACCAATTACGTAAAAGAAACATTAAAGCCATCACCACCTAAATAGTTGAATGGAAATCGAAAAGATAAACGAAATTGAATTTTAGTTTACAGTAGTCACATTAATGTCCCATTTTAAAACTCCCTTACGCTTTTACAATGGTTCTTTTAACCTTTAACAATGCTCATATACCTTCATTGGCACTCTCTCTCCAATTTTCACACCACATAAACGGGAAAATTTTTGTCTCCTATAGATTTAATTTACACTAGACCCGCTTACACAGTGATTCTTTGATGGAATCGAATATTAATCGGAACCGGGAGCTCTTCAGTTTCGAAAACAAGATACTACAAAGCACCCCAGATAAAAACAGAAACCAAAAGTGAAAAATATAAACTTTTTTTTCCTGGGCTGAGTTTCTGACAGCTGCATAAAATATCCTATTTAAAAATAAATAGCTAACTTTATTCTCTGAATTTTTAATGACTTTTTTTGCATGTGCTAAAATTATTTACTAATAATTTCATATGATCTAAAACTGCGGGAGAGAATTATACTCGTCACAAAAACTAAACAAGGGAAATACAAAGGTGTCTCAGTTAAAGGTTTAGGGGCTTTTAGAAGGAATAGGGTGAAAAACTAGTCAAAATCGAATAACAAAAAAGGGGTTGCAATGCTTGCAAGATGTAGGTAGAGTTCGTTGCAAGAAAGTAGGAGTTTCAATAATTTGCAGAATGATGTCTGCAAAAGAACACAACAGAAGTCTTTTCACAGACTTTATATTGCTGACGAATGATTCTTTCTTCATAAGGGATATAATTTTCAATTCTGACAGTGTAGATACGATGAAGAACTCCAATGAGGCACAAAATAATGCAGCACAGAGACTTCCTGTGGTAAATGTTTTGCCTTCAATGTCTATCTTGTCTGACATATGCAAATTACTTGATCCTCTGGTCCTGAAAATTAATATTTGTTAAGCGACTAACATATTTCGATGACAATACACATTTTAGTATGGCATCTATATGCTGGCATCTCTAGTCCTGTTCACTGCCATTTAGAAATAATATCGACCAAGGGTGAATACAGCGTAGTAATTCGACTCTTTGGCCCCCTCAATCATAGCACCTATCATATCTTCACTATTTCTACTGCAGGTATTTTAAAACGTATGACACTCCTTTAAAAACAAGGTTTGCTGGTTATTGACTTCACGGTAATTAAAGGGAACGTAAAGAGATATTTGAGATCATTAAAGATTGCGTGGTCTTCCAGATGCCGAAGATATGAAGGCAGCATCTAAGTTCATGATCAACAATTCGAACATTTCTTGTCACCTTTTGTTATCTTTTTACAACATATTTTTTGTGGCAATAAAAAAATTCACACATTCATTTCAGTGATATTCTTTAATTTCTTTTTTTTATCTGTATTTACTACCTATGATCATGCCATTTTCGACTCATCATTGCTATGCGATTCAGACTTTGCTAGGTGTACTCTATCTCTTTCTAGAAATTTATAAACCTTAGCTAATACATCCTGTATTATATTTATTACGTGCAATTAATTATTATTTTTTCCGTTTATTTTTCTTGATCCCTAGAACGAAACATCAAGTTTCTTTATAATTTATAGATTTGAAATAAGTAAGGAAAAAAAACAGTCTTCCAGCCTATAACCCTGGTCTGAATTCGTCAGCATTTATTTCATATAACAGCTTTTGAAGCCTAGATATGTTAACAATGGCCGCCTGACTATCATTATTCTTATTTTTGCGAGATATCTCAAAAACATTGCTTCAATGCAAACTCTCTAAGGAGGGGAAATTCCACAATAAAGTCTCCCAGCACCAATCACCGTACTGACATCACAATTTTTTTTTATTTTATTTGAAAGCTTGTGACATTTAGATATCTTTTTACTGATAGCCTTCCCTTTTTTGCTTTTCAATTTTCAAGAAATATTTCAAAATAAAACCTTAATTCAGCCCCTAGTCTCAAAAACTCGACCGATTTTGCCATTTTTATTCTACGATTGATTTCGCCGCTTTATACGATCAATTCACTAATCTGAATACTCCGTATTTATTATGCAAATTTCATTTAATATTGTATTTTTATTTGTTGAGATAAAATGCAATTCATCAAAGTTGATTGACATTATTAATTAACAAGGAACAGATTTATCAATGAAAGTGCAAAATGGATAATAGACGCTAATAGAAAGATATTTAGCAGGTAATAAAAAGGCATTTCATTAAGTGATAACCATTTTTTAAAAAGTCATCCTGATAGTTGTGTCTGTTTACCAGCGGCTTGGGAGGCTTTAAATTCGAAATTGATTCTACAAAAAGTAAGCTTTTTAATCTAGTTCTGTAAGCTTTAAATTTGAGGTATCAAACACCCTTCCATTACTCAGACTTAAAAATTTTGAGAGAGGGATGTTTTTTGAGGTACTGTTCATCCCCTTGCCAATTGGTTGGTTTGTATTGTTTATTGACTCAAGAGCGCATCCACTTTCTTGACCAAGATTCAAAATTACAGACTTTGTTCTGAAATGTTTTAAACTAGACGTTAATTTGACCGAATTTTACACCGCTTCTTTAGCGTAGTTGAATCTTTATTGGTCTGTTTTAATTTTATTGTTAAATGATTAAAAGCAGTTCAGTCAAATTAAAAATTCCGATATTCATACCCTTTCTTCAAAAAATCCAGCACCGCCCGAGCCAGAATGTCCCGAAAAGTGGAAAATGCTTTATCGCACGCGTTCCAAACAACGATAAATCATTAGCAATCAGAACCACATTCAGCCACTTTCAGGAATCTGGGCTTTCGACCATAATTAACGGTAAAACGCAGGAAGTTGGCAAGCAGGAAAAAAAAAAGTCGACCGTGATCTATAATTCTCAATCAATGGACTAAGATTTCGCATCGCAACTACCGCGGATGCCGAAATCATGAGGGGAGGGAGAATGGTTTAGCTGGAGAGAGAGATAAATGGCACAGGATGGAAATGGAAATAAAAAATGAAGAAAAAAGCAGGGCCGAAAAATCGAGTGAGAAAAAGCTTTGTTTCTTGCTCTTACTCATTTTAAATGCCCGTAATTAGTCCCTGGCCCAGAGCCATCAATTAGGCAATCTGCCGCCGCTCACAGAAACTTCTCTAAATCAAACCACGGATTGGCTCACATTTGGCGACCATTCGTCGGATCTGGCGACTCACACGTTTTTTTTATACAATCTGTAGAAAACGGAGAATAAAGAAAAGCAAATTAATAAATAAGAAACGCGATGTATGATGACCAAAGTCAAAATAATTTTTTTTTTCGCTCTGAAAAATGAGCTACAGAAGAACAATTTGAAATGTCATGGAAACTTTTGACTCTTTTAAGTTATTCGAAATTTGTAGGCAAAAAATGTCAAAGAAATAACACTTGGCTTTAAAAATTTCATTAAAAATCTGTTTAATGGAATATTTTTTAAATCATTAGACAGTTCGACTGCAGTAAAATGTTTGTATCGTTTATCGAGTATTCTTTCAGATATTTCTAAAATTTCTATTAAAATTTTGCTATGAAATCAAAATAAGAATTAACTTAGATTGGATTATATAATACGATTTATTGATGCAAGAGCCAAACTTATTTGAGAATTAATTTTGAAAACGAAAATAATTTGGATCTACTTACAAATTTCGGGAATTTTTTACAATCTTATAATTCTTTGAAATATAATAACGAAAAGTCTTTGATAACTGTTTCAAATAGGATGTTTCATTTTATTAGGATTAGGATTTTTCATTTACGAAGTATTGTAAAGAAAGTAATGTAATAAAAAGATTCAAATTCGAGTTTTTGAAGAATTTCCACGTTTTAGATCTTTGAGTTTGAAAAACACATTTTTGGCACTACGCTTTTCTGTATGTGCACACGATAACTTGTTAAAGTTAGTTATAACTCCAGCTAGACATCTAGCTATTTTTAATTTGAGATACAAAGATAAAATTTGTAGTGTTAATTTGAGATTAAATTTGTAGATCAGATTTTAAACGTTATCTATTCTGATGATGTTGCCCGTTTGGCCCTTTGAGTAATATGAGCTCAATTATTTCAAAACATAAAGAGCTACATAGATAGATAGATAAAATTTGGTTATTGGGTTTAGCATCTAAGAGGTAGATTCGTAACGAAATTTGATCCAAATCTGTTAATGTTATGTTATTCTACGTTAAATGCTATTCTGTATTTTCACATGCTCGTAAATGCGGCAGCATATACGATTGATCATTCATTGATTTAAATCAATGAAATTCGGTACGTGATCTTTACAACTGAAATTCCGCGTCAAATTTTGACTTCAATCGATCGGAAAAAAGACGACCGTGACAGATTCAGCAAAAATACTAGATACAAGCCAAATATTCATATTTCATAACTATTTGTTCGCAAATGCCGTGCAAGGCGTTTTCTGCCTTATTCGAAGTCTGCAATTTTAAACGGAGGGAGGGGGAGAGGATCTTTCTTGAAAAATATGAGAAAAATTCGGGTGAGACCCCATCTGCTGGTTTAGATCTAGATGTTAGTTCAGTTCAGTTCAGTTCAGTTACATTAACGTACCATTTTTAAAGCAACAGTAGAGCTTTGGATGGACCTCTTAATTTTGAACCGCTGTCAGATGACGAGGATGACATCTGAGCAGACGACATTCCTCTCCAAACCCCCTCACCAGTAGATATAATTGTTAAACATAGACTTGACAAATACATAGCCTAAACATATTCTTTTGCTTACAAATCGAGTAATTTTTTTTCATTGGATTGATAGTATTTCAATTAAAATAATATTCTAATTGTAGTGTCTCATACATTAAAATAGTATATTTATTAAAATAGACTTCAATAATTGCTAGTATTCTCATTAAAATCACCTTTTCATTTTGTTATAAGAGTAATTTATAGCAGCATTTGCATATTATAATTATAACCTTCTCAAACTTCAGAAATCCTTATTCCCTCTTTTCGATTATACATGTAGAAATCTAAAATGTCTTCTTCATAATGACACGAAATGAATGTTATAAGAATGTGTGTACATGGCTTAACATTCATTAACAATAGTTTTGTTTTTGAAATATTCCGCAAGACTAAAACATTTGTGTCTCTCCCATTCATTACTGACTCTGTGAATAGGAAATGAGTGTTATAAGAATGTGTGTACATGGCTTAACATTCATTAACAATAGTTTTGTTTTTGAAATATCTGGCAAGACTAAAACATTTGTGTCTCTCCCAATTTATAAGTTAAAATAGAGACCTATTCTTGCCTCCCTATCTCTCAACATCAAGTCTCATACCAAAAAAGACTAAGGGAAAAAACAAGCACCGCAGTCTTCTGTCACACATTTCAATCAATCAGAGATTGTCTTCATTTCCATTTCTCAAATTATGCTCCATCAGATTTTTTTAACTGCATCCTGATCTACTATATCATAAAAAATAAGTGAACACAGATTATATGTATATTTTTACACATTTTATCTCACAGCACTATATTTCTATTACTACAAATTATATTTCTAAGTTGAAAAATTATGTAAATGGTCTCATCATGATATAATTTCTTATATAATTGTAAATTCTGTATATAATTATTTTTGTTTTGTTTCCCTACTGTTAATATTTTGTTAATTAAATAAAATTCCCGTAACATGCCCACCAAACTGTTCAGTGACCAGAATGGTCACGGATACGGGGGCATGAGACGGCGTTCTGTTCTGTCTCTCCCAATCATTACTGACTCTGTGAATAGGAAATTAATGTTATAAGAATGTGTGTACATGGCTTAACATTCATTAGCAATAGTTTTGTTTTTAAAATATTCGGCAAGACTAAAACATTTGTGTCTCTCCCAATCATTACTGACTCTGTGAATAGGAAATGAAAGATAATACATTTATGAGGTTGGTTTAAGTCAGTAATTTAGGCTTGAAACTACTGCAAAAAACGCAATTCAAAAAGTTTTTATAATAGTAGAAATTATGCTTTCAAGTTTCATTTAAATAAAATTAATTCATCTTATTTCTTAATTCCATTTTGAAATTATTTAAAAATGATTGATAATGTCAAAGTCAATTTTTGTGTGTATTTCATGTTTATGTAACTCTCAGAGAATTACTAAAATGTCTTATGCAACCTTCTATGTTCTAACGGCTACCTTTATCAATAGGTAATATCTTTAAAAAATGAAGATGAGAAAGCAAAAATTACAATTAGTGTAGAACTTTACTGACATGATATTCAGATGCGAAAATCACAGACATTGATTAAATGGTTAAAAAAAATTTAATTTAAATTATTAATATTATAATTACTAACATTTAAATAAACTATTAGTTAAAACATTAATAAAATAGTTTTCGGTGGAGCTTTCTGTAATTCAAGATCTTGGACTCAGAATTAGAAGATCACAAGTTCGAGACCCGAATGTACTAAGTTTGAGCTAGGTACGCAAGATTGTACATGTTAATTCTGTGGAAATTCTATGGGGAAAGGTATTTGGCTTCTTGTCATCTGGCATTGGTTCCAAATGAAGGTATTATCAATTATGAAATCATTTTGAACCAAATTATTAGTGCAAAATCATTTCTCAAAACTTAGTTCAAAACAAGATGTTAACCTAAACAAAACCAATTTCTCAAGATTTTGATTAAATGCCTTTTTTTTTAAGCAACTATCCATTCTTAATTCTTGTGAAAAAAATGATGTATGAATATAAAACAACAACAAAAAAAGTTTAGTTTAGTTATATTAACGTCCCGTTTTAAAGCAACACAAGGGCTATTTTGAAACGTACATCGTAATGTTGAACTACGGTCAGATGACGAGGATAACATCTGAGCTGGCAACCCCAAGCTTCCACATCACATCATTGGGAAGACGTTTGATCCTGATGGATTTAACATGCACTAGACCCGCTTACACGACGGTTCTTCGATGGAATCGTGTCTCGAATCTGAAAACCTCCGTTTCCGAAGCTGTGATCTTACCACCAGGCCACCGCGGCCTCAACAACAACAACAAAAATAATCCTTTAGGTCTTGGTTTTTTTAAAAAATACTTCTGCATATGATGCCATTTCAAGAGATTTATCTTTTGGCATGTAAGATACAATGTGAAAGTGGGGGATTTTATGCGAGAATTCATTCGTTTCGTTTGCACTCACAGCACTTAGATAATATCTAATAATTGAGATTGCAAAACTAAATAAATAAGTGAATCAATAAAAGAAACAAAATGGGTATAAAAATGAAGATATAATAAAATTGGTAATAAGTTTGAAGAAGAATGTTATTACCAGTCTTGTAAAGTCTTTTATATTGGCTAGAATTTCTTTTATTTGTTCATTGAGGGATATGACTTACATGGAAAACCAATGCTGCTTGATAAACTTCTTGCTCGTCCTTTGAAATATTGGAATTATTTCAGTATCATCATATTTTATTGTTTTTATAATATTCATTTCATAATGTATTTCAATCATCTATTATACAATTCTGACGTTATAAGATAAAGTATTACAAACAAGGTTCACCAAAATTGTTGGATTTTATTTTTTTATTCTAATTATCAAATAAAAATGGACATTTTAACCTTTTATATTAAAAAAATTATGTGTAAATGATCCATTAAAAACAAGATTTCATTTAATTGATTCTTAAAATTATAATAGTGTCTTCTGATTTTTTTCTTAAAAATTAATTAAATTAAATCAATTTCTTACAAAAAATTTAATTAATCTGTAATTTCTTCCAATTTTACAAGTTTTTTTAAATTATAAAAATTATAAAAAAATGTCAAAAAAAGTAATCCGTCTAAAATGGTATTTTCAAAAGGCTCCTCTGAAAAAGTTAAGCATTTCAGTGCATAAAATTCATTTTGTAACAAATTTTCATTTTTTTTTTTTCCTCCCTTTCCCTTCTATAAACATGTTGAGAGGAGGCATCTGAGTCCAAAGGATTAAATTTTTCCCCATTCGTTAGAGTTGTCATCTTATATTTATCAAAACTAATTAAGGTTAATGTCAGCCATTAAGTACATCTAAGGAAATAGCTATATTAGTTTTAATCACTAATTCGGATGTTATTCAAAGGCTTATGACAGCACTTAAGAAGAAAATTACAATTGAATCAAAATCGAATAGGCTTAATTTTAGTTTTACGGTAGTTGTTATTTTGATTGATTTCGAACTTCCTACACAAAATGATAAAAACTATTATTCTTTTCCAATTTATGCTGACAATTATTAGTGTAATGAGAAGGATATATATCCAAATTTATTTTTCCCACGGTCCTGTAATTGCAAAATTCTGTATAATGTATACCTGTCTCTACAGATATCCTTCCAAACGGCGAATAAGCTAGTTTCATAACTAATTGTAATAAACTGGGTTTTTTTCCATGACATTTTTCTGTTGATAAATGTAAAAGGAATTATATTAACCCCTGACCTCTGTTTTCTTCACTATATTATAAATCAGACAACTGTATTCTTGCTATTTACAAAAATTAAAAGTTTATTACTAATTACAAAACATACACGTGTAACATTGCGTCATCGCAAAGTGTGCCTTGATGTTATTCAGGGAGCGCCTAGCACAGGGCAGGGGGCTTATCGCCGGTAGATGAAAAAGTTGATGGAGGATAAATGGCTATTCAGTATTTTACTGTGACCATCTTCGATAAATTTGAGAGATGAAATGTCATCGCAAAAGTGTCCCGAAAGCATTCAAATTTTATAAGATCAACTTTGGCTTAAATGGCGCTCAATGTAAAATATAAAAGCAGAGTCCTTCCGATGGTTTCATTTTTTTTAATAATATTTTGGATTTAACACTCAAATGCCCGTATACTGTACAAGAAATGCCAAGGTATTAAAATATCCTGGGAAAAAAAGCATGTTCCAATTGGCCGAAGAACTTACTAGCAAAATAAGGGAATCGAATGAAGGAAACCCCTTTCATTCTTCAGCATTTCGCTCATAAGTTCTTCGGATTCGACTCAGCTGTTGCAACAAAAATATAAGTAAGATTATCTGTATGAAATGTAAAAACAACGTTTGCGGAAAAAGAATATGGGCAACAAAATATATCTGCAAGATTGCAAAAATAAAAATTTGTATAAGTTTATTTATACAATCTGAATAGACTTAATTCTATAAATACAATCTGAATAGACTGAATAACTTCTATTAAGTTAAAAAATTGTAAATGTTTTTGAATTAAATTAATCGTTTTTTAAAGAAAATATATACAAAAAGGTCCGTGAATGCTGTTAATGAAACTTTATCAAAATTAAAGAATTTTTTAAAATGTCTTAATATTTTAAAACTAATTTCAATATTTATTCGAGTTTTACTGATTTTAAACAAGGAAAATAAATTCATTCATGTAAAATTTATCTTCTCTTCTCTTCAGATTTTTTTTCTCTTTTTCCGACTAATTTTAGTAATATGTTACCTATAAATAAATCCACTATTTATCGTAGCACAACCATTTACTAAGTAATCCCATTGCCGTGCCATTACTCTATTCACCTGTTGCGTTTGGAGGTTAAGAATCTTGAGTTCAAGCATTCAGTGACCCCCCCCCCCTCAAATTGGCAAATCAGAAGGGAAATAGAATAGTGCATTAACTTAAAAGAATGATAGATTATTAAATACTGGATAAAATTTCTGGTGTAGCAATTTTCATACAGGAAGCATTACTTCTCAACGTGCTAAAACAAGCATCATACTTAAAATTAAATTGTATTTTTTTAGTTCCCAAATGAAATTATCGAATGGCACATTCCTCACGAAATTATCCATATAAACGATAAACTGAAAATAGTAGAAGGACTTTCAAGGAAAATGCTTGCTCATAATTGTAGGATTTCATGAAAAATTAGGAGGAATATAACGATTGTCCCCAACATATTTATTATCATAGTATCATGCTAGCAATTACTTGAATGCAAGTTAAAAGTATACTACATAACTGCGACTATTAGAACATTGCCACTGTCTTCTCATCTTAGTTAGTTAAAAATTACAACAAGGGCTTGTTGTAATTTTTAACTACGAAATATTTATACCTTACTGATTAAAAATTCCTATCTGAAATCCAAGCACACATTCTACTTTCTTGCTGCGCAGGAGTATACCAAATCACAAATCGGAGCTATTTTCTAATGAACATATAAACAAGAAATCAAAGCATATGGTTTCATGTATCACCAGACCTCAGTGGATCCTATTTTCGAAGGTCAGCTCCAGTCGAGTCCAAAAATATATTTTCTATTTCCACTCAAATATTTTTTTTTATTTTCTATTGGACTTAGAATATGAATAATTTTAAACATCCTTTCAACTTCTTTCCTTAATGCAGTTTCATTAGATTACAAAAAAGTGATTACTGCTACTAAATACAAATTGTCACCACTCAAGTTTTATTAGAAATCGAGAAGAGCAGCCTTCACTTCATGTTACTTTCTCCCATACTTTCTACAAAGGTATTAGTCCCCTCTTTCCGAGTAAAATTATGGATCTAAGACAAGGCCATTAATGCCACAAGTGCTCAGAATTTTATTTTCACACCCGAGAATTGTGTGCTTCATAGTATAGTAAAGAAAACCCCTTCTCGTGTATTAACTGCTTGACTTTGACGAAAAACAGTAACAAAGATCTATCTTTGGTATATATTTGGAATTTTTATTGAACTTAACCTATCTTTAATCGAATATATATTTTCTTCTGGGGTTTTCGGCCATTTGAAACCAAAATTTGACATACAATTATAACTGTAGTCAAAAGATCATATACTGTAGACAAACGATCAGATAGTAAATTTCATTTACTTAGCATTAGGTTTACCAAGGGGTCATTTTGACGCCTCTGAGAAAACCTTTCTTTTATTTTCTTCAAGAAAATTGTTGTCGTATTTTATGAGAATATCTTTATTAATTTTTACTTACATTTATAAGACATATAATCGCAAATATTATCTTTTTTCTTTTTTTTAGTTTCGGAGGAATATATATAGTATACCTATTTTTATCGAAGGGATCATTTTGACTATTCGAATAAATATTGTTGTGAATACATACATTTATATTTAAATATGTAATAACTGGAACGTACATAGATATAGGCATAAATATAGAAATGAATATGTGTTAGTAAAATGTTTGTATATAAGAAGCAAGAATACGAAACCAAAAGTCACTCCGATATTTGTTGGTAAGGTCAGGTTGTAAGTAAGAAGACGTGTGAGACAATGTTTTGATAGAAGAATAGATGGCCTTGAAGACCTAAATTAGAACAGAAACAATTTTTTTTAGTAAATAAACACAGAGGAACTGCCTTTTGATTACACCACACCTCAACAAACATATTGAAAATATAAAAGTTTCTTTCTACTTTAACTTCATAACAGATATGTCAATTTATATATTTTTCTAATTAAATACCGAAAGGGGTCAAAATGACCCCTTTGGTAGAAATAGGTGTATGTCAACTCATGGTAAACCCAGTGTTAAATTGTTACGTTTTTCAATAATCGCATGTAAGTGCATGCAAACGTACAGACCATCAGATGATCAATCTTTTGAAGGATTTGGCTATAAATTTGATAAGTAATTACAATATGGATACTAAACTTGTATAAATTTTTTTATATATTTAGGTCTTTCCGTTTTGTAGATATCTGTCTATCTGTAGTTTTACAGCCAGGCAGACTTTCTCAGCATAAATCTCACTTAATATTGGATAGAAATCTAAAATTTGGCGTAAAGATCATATACAAAATTTCATCTGTCTAGCTCAAAGTGTTTTGAGTTATCGAGTACAAGATAGTATATGTCTATCGGCAAATGACAGCGATTTAATCCCTTAGCCACTAATTAGATTCAACATTCTATTTTCAGACTATTTTCCCATTTTGATGCAAATGAGAATCCATAAAAGGATACATTTTTCTATTTAAACTATTTTTAATTAAATTTTAATATGTTTAAAAGTGTAAAAATACGATAAAACTATACATGCGCTTTGAACCCCCGGGTGGGGACACCTCGAAAAGAGGATGCGATGCTTCCGGTATGGTGGTTGGATCTCGCCACCCTGGACGGTATACAAAAAGGTGGGGAGTCTGACTTCTCCCATCGATGACGGGACGTACTTCCTTCGGGAAAAGTTGTAACGTGGCCGGTGATGGCCCTTAGGACTCAACCACGGTTCCACCAGTGTTGCTGTTGCGGCGGTCCGGGTCATTCAGTTTTCTTTATCCGTGTGCCTTCGGGCGAGTCGGAGAGTCAGTGATATGACTATACATGCAGTAAGTAGGTTAAACTGGTTAAAGAGTTAATATTACCAGGATGGTCTCCATCATCCCTGACCATATTACCTGATAATGTGACCCTTTTTTATATCCGGAATTTTCTTGCAACATTATTCACAGCGCAGCCAAGAAGACATGTACTGAATAACACTTTCAAAAATTTTAATTCTTTCAATACTAAGTTGAACATACGATTAAGAACTGTTTAAAAAAAATTATTTTGATAAAAAAAATAATCAATGAATAGTGAATATTCACCTTCACAATTTCTCTACCTCTCTTCTAAATCCTAAATATATTACTTTCGACAGTAAAACAAGCAGTGTACAGATATGACAAGTGGTTATTTGCTCACTTTATTTATTGTCTTCATCGTTATTTATTTATTGTTTCCCTTTATTAATTGTCTTCATTGTTATTTATTTATTGTTTCCCTTTATTTATTGTAATTCTATACCTTAAAAGGCCCTGGAAAAGAAATCAAATTCTTAAAATCACACTTCATTTTAGAATTAATGTTTATCTGAATTCTATTTTAGTTAACAAAAACAATGCGTAGGTAGTTTTCAACAAATATTTGATTCGGCCAAATATTTGATGAAACAATGGATACGATTTTGATTCCATTCACAACAATGAAAATACTGTTGTGATATATAATTAAAAATACATTCAAAACTTAATTCAATCTAAACTAAAAGAATTTTACTATTTAATTGGTCTTATTGATAGGATAATTTGGGAGAATTTAAAACGGTATAAAAATCCTTTCTGTGCGGGAATATTTTTTGAAATTATAGCGAAAAAACACTAAAAAAACTGGTTTTATTTTTAATTAATTAAAATTTTAAAAATGAACCAAAAGTGCACCTTCTCACCACCCTTCAAAGAATATGTGTGCAACATTTGATAACTCTAAGTCAAATGGTCTGGCCTGTGGAACGCTCCCCCCCCCACACACACATCATTCATCTTTATTATTAGTAGATATGTGTACATGTACAGTTTTATAAGCATTTGCAAGCAATTCTATTAGCGAAGCAAAAAAAAAATATTATGTATATACATTTTATTAAAAAGCAATCTACATTTCTGCACACGTTATTTTACAAAGGTTTTTTTTTTTTTTTCAAACTCTAAAAAAAAAAAATACAACAGTTACCAAATTTAATTTACTTTATAAAGGAGTTAAGTTCCAAAAATGACGCGCTTGCTTTTTTTAGTTAATAATTTAAAATCTAACTTAATCACCACATTTGATAAGGACTTTTACTGAATTCTTCAACTATTTGATTCAGTGTCTAAAGGGATGTTGCAAAATTACCAACAAGAAGTAAAAGAGTATACATGTTGTGTGTGTGTGTGTGAAATGGTTAGCTATGGGCTTTAAAAGAGTGTTTTTAACCCAAAAATTCACATTCATTTGATCCTTATAGCGTTTATTAGGTATCATCTGTAAATTGCAATACGCGTGATACAAAAATAATTCAATAAGCTCTGTAAAGTAGACCGTCATATCTTGGACATCAAATTTGACACATATCTACTTCTTGGATAGTCAGTAATTATTGAAAAAATTTCTAAATTTCAGTTATTCTTAATTCTGTTAGCTTAATTCGAAATGTTAACATTTTCCTTCAATGATTTCGAAGCCTATTATATTATTTCGAAGCTTAACTATTTTACACTACCTTAAAATCTAAAATATTAGTTTTTCAGTAATATTGGAAAGAACATTTTAGAACTCCTTTCGTTATTTTTATTATTGGATTTATATTCAGGCGTTTTGCAGCAGTATTAAATATATTTTTGAGCAGGCGTTATTGATGCTGTATAACATAAAGAGCAAATTTTAAAAATAAATAGAAGAATCAAATCCAAAATCCCATCTTGCCATGATGTTTCTTTCCAACGGAAGGCCAAAATCGATTTTTTTTTAAAAATTTTGTTTTGTTTAATGATAGTTTTTAAGAAATAAATAATGTTATAAGAAGATCTACTCCTCTTTTGAATTTTATATAGTCTAAAAAGATTCATAATAATATAAATTCTCAATAATAATATATTTGTTACTAAACGTAAGTTGAGAAATATCATGTTTGTATTTAAAAAAATCTGAAAATTCCCGATTATAGATAGAAATAGCATATTTGGAATGCTGGATATATCCTAAGGACAGTCATTCCTAAATGCAAATAAACACTTATGAATGATCTTATTTAATATATTAATAAGGATAAATTGTAATTTTTTATAATATTAAGGAATAAAAAACATTTAACTTTCATGAACTTAAATATTCTATGCAATTTATTGCTTTCTCGTTTTGAAAAAATTTCTGGCAACTGCTTCTTCACACCCCTGTTTTATAAAAAGAAAATTTGCATTTAGTTTTTATTGCAAAACACGTCTTTCTACACTTTATAGAAACTACTTATCTGACTCTGAAGGTTGAATTGGATTTATCAGAAAGATAATTTAAATCCAATCATTTATAATCAAATACTAATTATTTTTATTATTATATAAAAAGTAATTATTATAATTACTTAAAAAAAGAACTTTTTGATTTATGAAAAACATTGTAAGCTTTATTTTTAAGTTAAATTATTTTGTTAATTTTGACTTACTGAAAAAAAATGAAGTAGATACATATTTTTTTAAATAATCTGTGATGGATATGGTTTTTTGTAATATTTTTGTTTGCATAAATGCTCCCAGATAATGTTCGTGAACTCACACAGCAATGCTGAGCATGAAGTGACATGTGATGCGTTAGTATACACAGAGAACACCAGAAATGATAGGACATAAATGAATAAGCGGTGATTAAATTAAGATAGCTACATGTCTCTAAACATAATTTTATACTACATAGAAGTAAAAAAAGTAGGTTTTTGAATTGTTCTCCAGGAACTTTGGCGCAGGTCTCACAATTTCCATTCAATCTCCAAGATCCCAAGCACATCTTCCGCAATTATTTTTTTATTAATAATAAGTCAATCCCTGTGCACCACAAAGTACAGCACAAGGCTTACAGAAATAAGTAGAAACAACTACATACATAGCTAAAAACAGATTTGAAACCAGATCTTCCTTGCAGATCAGATCCTAATCAACGCATGCGAGGGTCGAGCAGATTAATGAGTCAGACCATCATGCCCGATTAGAGCACAGTAGTTCTAATTATTACGAATCTAATTATAAAAAGAGGATTCCATTGTACTCTGATCACATTGAAATACTCATCGATAGCGAATCGGCCAATAGTTGAGGTAACATTTATTCTAAAAAGATTGTTTCCTATCTGTCAAGTGATTACATTCCAATGAGATATTCTCTCACAATAAAAAGGATTTCCCGAACTTCGGCTGTAAAACGTCTCTGTGCTGCATATTTCTATCACATAGTAGATCTTTACAGCTATCACATATACATTATGAAATGTGAAAATTACCTGCTTTTGGAAAAATGAGAAATCTGTAAACATAAAAGCTAAGAAAGAATTACCTGTATCGTGCTTCTGTGGATAACATTCTGCAAAACATTTGGAACTCTTGCAACGCCCTCTACCGCGCCTGGTACTCATTTCCGACCTGGCATTATCATGCAATACTTAGTCGTCTCAGTTTACTCTACTTCTCCTGGATAATCTGTAGCTTTAAAATTGTTTTCATATTTTTTTTTTTATAATTTTACTTTGTTTTCTCCTTTTAACCGTATGCAATAAAGAAATTTCTCCAGATGACAGCCTTTTTTTATTTCTTGGAGATATAATTTTTTTAAAGCCTATTAAAAAATAATTTTAACATTCTGGATACTGAACTACTATAAAATAGTAAATAGCACAACTGGTTCGAGAAATATGAATGGTACGGAAATATAAAAGCTGAATTATCTGTAATATAAAACATTATAGTAATTAAAAACCTATCTTTTGAACCCCTTTATAAAAATTTACCTTTGTTGTTTGCTTTCTCCAAAATGAGTGATAAAAATCAAAATGGAATGACTGAGAAACAAATTTGAGTTCTCTTAATGCGTTCCTAAAATTTTTCTGGTTTTTATTCAGAAGTCATAAATGATTTTAACAAAATCCATTATTCTACCGACTAAATCAAAAGCGCAAATAAATAAAATAAAATAATTTTAATTAAATTTTTAAAAAAAAACCCTGAAAAAGAATCAGAAGAGGATTTGATAACTTTTTTCTGGAAGTATTTTTTAACCCCTTTTCCTATGGATACTTTCAATTAAATGTGAAACAACAGCAGGGCAATAAAATGCAATCCGGTGAGAAAGCACGGAAATCAACGACAGACCCCCTGCCCTTACTTGGCGCTGCTGGAGCCCCTTTTTCAAGCAACCCCAGGATGCAGAGGTGCCAGAAAGTCTGGGGCAATCCGTGCGGGGGCGGTAGTACTAATCTCCATCCATTGAAGAGAATCAGTGGCGGTTAAGCAATTTACAACAATACCATTCCTTAATCACTTCCCTTGAAATTATTATTCCTGTTGGCCTGTGACATCTCGGTTTTTAACACTACTCACTTGTCGCTCATTTTTTTCTTCTCCTTTCCGAGCTTGAGACAAATGCAATTACCAGTGGGATCTTTTTCTATGGATTTATGAGTTTGACGGAGGCCTTGAGTGGTGAACTTATGAGAATAAATATTGTTCAATGTTTTGATGTTCTTTTGTTTCGATAATTGCGATTCGTCATCTCGGACTCGAGTTTTTAAACTAACCACCGATTGCGTCACTGGAGAAAAAAAAAAAAAAAATTAACGACCGCGACAATTTGCGGACGCTTTCGTTCTTTCTCTAGCTTGAGAATAACGAGTTTGACTTCTAAATTATTAATGAACGAAATAAAAATATAATTAATTGATCAGAAAAAAACAGATGCTAAAAACATATTAAAACTTCTGATTAATTTGATTTCTAAATTATTAATGAACGAAGAATTAAATGGAACACAGAATTGATAAGAATAAATAGACACATTAAAAATATTATCCTTTAAAAAATGTTACAAATTCTGTTGAATATTTGTTTTCTAAAATATTACTGAACAAATTAAAAATATAAATAATTGATAAGAAAAAAAAACAGTTAGTGAAAATATTATCCTTTGAAAAAAAAAATGTTAAAAATTCTAACGGATTTGATTTCTAAATTATTAACGAACGAACTAAAAATATAATTAATTGATAAGAAGAAATAGACACACTGAAAACATTATCCTTTAAAAACATGTTAAAAATTCAGATGAATTTGACTTCTAAATCATTAATAACCGAATTAAAAATGTAATTAATTGATAAGAATAAATAAACACTAAAAATATTATCCTTTAAAAAAATGTTAAAAATTCTGATGAATTTGGCTTTTAAATTATTAATGAACGAAATAAAAGTGTAATTAATTGATAAGAATAAATAAACATACTAAAAATATTATCCTTTAAAAAAAAATGTTAAAAATTCTTTCTATTTTTGTTATGTATAAAAAAAGGTGTTTAGATTATATTATTTATGTATATTTTGAAAATATATTGGCAAAGAGCATAAATCGGTATCGTTAAAATCCTGATCTTGCTTTTAATAATCTATTTTTAAATTCATATCTTCTTTTGATAATTTAATTATTAACTTGTTAATTAGTGCTTGTTAATCATTAATTTTTTTAATTAATTTTGATTATTTAATTTGATATTTTAATGAAGTCAATCAACATGACGTCAGTGTCACATGATAAGCATAAATGTACCTATCATAAGGGGCCATACCAAAGGTATCCAATATTATTGTGAGGTGACATAATTGATTTATAATAAATCAGCATGAATCGGCATTTAATAATGCAGAATTATTCAAAGCAATTGTTTCGACTACAAATGGCTAAAATGTTCTTTTAAATAATGATGTGCAGAAAAAAAATGTGAATCATTCGCTAATGGTACCTTCAATTCTTTCAATGTTATATGCTAAGAAAGAGTAAATCAGAATCTATGATGTGTTCCAAAAAAATAAGAGCTCAAAAATTAATTTCAGAAGATTTATATAGCCTGTTACAGAACATATATATGGCTATCAATTGAGCAACAGTGGTTCTAACAGGCTGTACAATGTCTAATATCATTTCATTCTCATTAATAAACCGCTTAAGTGTTTTTAGTATATACTGTTATATGAAGTTTTTAAGCTCAACAACAACAACAAAAAAAAAACTTCATGATTTTTTTTAAATAAACAATAAAAGTAAGTTGTATCTCCGATTGTTTTGCACAAATTTACTGGTTAGATTGAAAAACAAATATGAATTCATCGTAAAATTTCTTTGCCTTATGAAGTTATATATAGTTTTGCGTGATATTTTTTTTTACTATTGGCATTCTATATTTCCCTTAATAATTTTAATAATTAATGAATATTAATTAATATTAGAAATAACTCTGTGATTTGCACTCTTTGAATTCTTTTTTAATTAAACAATATAACTCAGATACTTCAAGTACTTTCATAATTCTCTATAATTGTTTATAATTTTTATTGATAAATTAAATAGAGAAAGAATAATAATTAGAGTTATCAGTAATTTCATAAGTTATGTAAACCAAACGATTTACTTTTTATAATTCTTTGCATCTAAATTGAATGCTGACGTATAAATGAATGACGTCATAGCAGAGAGGTATTGGCAATAAATTTTTATATGAAATTTTTGGATAATTAAATGCTAAAAATTTCGAAGTAGGATTCTTATAATCGAAGAAGAAAAAATAAAATATTTTTCTACAATGTACAAAACTTTAAAAATTTGTATTTGCATTTCCAAATACAATTATATATATATATAGAAAAATATCAACTAATCAAACTAATAAAGAATACCAAAACGATTTCTGATTTGAACGATGCAACTGTTAACGTAACTGTAAAACAAAAGAATTTAAATAATAAAAAAATTCAGAATAATATTCCAAAAAGATTTTTGAATTTTCAGAAGAATAATAAAGAAGATGATCTTTTTTATCAACAATATAAATAATAATAATGTAAAGATCCTTATGTTCAAAATAATTTCTATAACTTCCAGCATTTATTTATTTTTTTTATCGACCGAAAAAAATTGAAAGTTCTTTGAAATAATTTGACGTTTGACTTTGATAGAGGGCTCCATTACAATCTAAATATACAGGATTCGAAAGAGAATTTGTTGAAAATCGCCTTTCATGTAAGTAATAAAATATGATTTTTATTAATTGTGTTATAATAGTTTTAGTCAGGTTTAAAACAAATATAATAGTTTATAATTAAATACAACTTTTCTCTCAGATAAATTTTTCAAATCTTCAATATTCTTTCGCAAATCGCGTTTCGAAATTCAAAACTTTATCTCTAGTAAATTTTTCCTTTTTATAATTATTTTAAATTATTCTAATCCTTTAGGTATTGATTGTAAAACAATGAATATAAATTACTTTGAAGTTTATGCTGTTAGAATTTACATTCTTTTATCTAATAAAAATTTACAATAGCATCTGATTCGAGTATCAGATAAATAATGAAAATTAATTTTATTGATTTGTCTCCCAAATATTTGCATTGAACTGTGAAATCCGAAACAGAGCAAAGCTTGTAGTTGGGGGGAAAAAATGCATTTTGGACTTTTTGAAATCAAAATTCGATGCACAATTTTTTTTTAAAGATCATATGCCAAACCAAATTTTATTTATCTATTTAATTTTTGAATCTTCAGGTTTGCGTGCATGTCATAAACGGTCAACTCTGAACATATTTGATTCAAAATTTAATATGAATCTACATTTTAAATAACAAACTTGTGCACAAGATTTCATCTCTAAAGATTTTTTCATGTTCACTTGTATTCGGGTAACCAGACAGACTTTTTGTGAATGGTTTCATTCAAAATATAATAAAAATCTACAAAATTGCGAAAAGACTACATACCAAATTTCACGTATCTAATTCCAAGCGCTTTTGAGTTATCGAGTCCTCAGACAGACATATAGATGAATAACATAATTACAAAAAAAAGTGTTTTTGGTTCCAGTGAGATTTGCAATATAAAAGTTCGTCAAAATCTCGAATTTGCGATCGAATCAATTTTTGCGATTACAGTACTTCTTATAACGAATTTGGAATAATTTTTCAATTTTCCCAACTTGTTGTTTTATTGATTAATTTTTTAATAGTTTTGGCTCAATATTGTAAGAATTCTTCTCAACTATAGTGTATTAGAATTTTTCTTTCAATTGTTATCGTATTATTTTATTAATTCCGAAGCAATACGATAACGAAAAAATAAAGAGATGTACAGCTGTTTTGTCTTACTCGGTTATTGTTGTCAACCTGTTTATTTAATGGTGACGCATGTTTTACAAGGAAAAAAAATAATAAAATTCTCCGATTTATTTCATTTACTATACACGAGGATACGCAATAGATTTCCATTCTAAAGAGTACAAACTATTAAATGTTCAAACCATATGTCGCTTAAATATTAGAACTACAAATAATTCTTTTCTAAAATCAGAAAAAAAGAAATTATTTGAAAAAATGTTCTATTATTGGAGGCTTTTTTCCTTGAAATCCACCGATGAATTTTGCCGACAGAAACGCTTTGAATTTCGAAATCAAAGCAATTTCAATTTTTGAACTGTGAGTAATATTAAATGCCACGGAGATGGGCTAGAGAGTTTGGATTCTCGAGAAAAGTAGTTTCAATGAAAAGCTAATATAATTATCAAAATAATTTCAATCGAACTTATTTAAAATAAATGTTCTCAAAAATTATTCTGTATAATTAATAAAATAAATAAAGCAAGAACTAAATAAGAAACATATCTATTAAAATAACGTAAATTATTAGGACAATTTCTAGTTAAAATGCTGCAGTTAGAACACACAAATGTTGCAATATCTACAAATAAAACATACAACTTATCCTTCGAAAAAAAAAAGCCTTACAATTATCTATGTCTGCCTATACTTATAATAAAGCTCAATGTGCGTGTGTGTTGGCAGTCTGCAGGCTGGACCATTCAACTTACAGCTACGAAATTTGGTACATGTATACCTTGGAGTTCGGAAAAGTGCACCTCTGAGTGATTTTTTCGAATTTTTAATTAGAACTTTAATTAAAAATTAAGCGAAATTTTGACATTTTCCAGTTATAACTTCCGAAACTATTACAGCACAAAATTGATTTTTATATCCTATTGAAGACCAAAAATTCTCATTTTAATGATATTAATGCTTTAGCCAACAAATCAAATTTCTATTTTTAAGGAATTTTTAAAAAATAATTTATTCAGATTTTTCAACAATTTGTTTCGCACAAAATAAGAATTAAATTTAACTTGCACGAGCACGTTACGCGTGCATGGGGGAAAAAATTAGCTTTGATCAACGTGTTGCCATCATATTGACAAAAGCTCAAATTAAAAAAAAAAAAAATCAAACGTATAAAGATGTAATTTTCAGTTTGTATGAAATGAAATATGATATTTTATAAAACGTAAATGCAAAGAAAAGATTTCTATGATCTTTCACAATATCTATATTATTAATTCAATAAGTCAGTTTTATTTAAGGTAAACATGGTTTAATATATATCCTTTCAATTCAAGGACAAATGGCAAATTTGTAAACTTTTAATAATAGAAATGCATGTAGTAAAATGGTCTAAATGAAGTAAATAATTAAATTATATGTAGCTTGAATCTATAAATGCTCTAATAAATAATGAATATTTAATTTTTATCTAGATCCTCTGCTCTATGAATCATATTTAAGAAAATATTCTTGAGATACCAATATTTCAGATAAAAAGCGTTGCACTCCAATAAACTAAATCAATATCTAAAACTGACTGATTTATGAATATTTGAATATCATCATTCAATAAAAACTGCCCATTTCAGATCATTTTATCGAGCGTTTCAAATATGATACGCCAATCAGCTCCCAGGATTTCTCAAGACTGATCGGACTAGGATTATGAAATTTTTGTTCTAAAATATTGTTCTATCATCGATATTGTTCTATTGTTCGGTCATATTTAACAGCAAAAGATAGTAATGATCATTTACTTATTTAAAAGTTGCAGTGTCGAGAATACTTCCAGAATATGATCCCTTTAGACCAAAGGATTGTATAAAATTTAGAATTCCTAATTTTTAAAGTATATTTATGGACATTAAATATTATATTATATATATAATGTTATTTAAATCCTTTTGAAAATAAGACTAACAACTGAATTTTATGATGAATCTGAGAAATTTTTATTGAATTATTCTTAAGATATTACATAAATTATGAAAATTATTCTGTAGTGCAAGGTAGACTTAAATGCAAAACGATTTTGTTTTCAGCATTCATATTTTTTAAAAAAAATGCGTGGTTTCAATTAAAAATGTCTTTTTTATATTCATTGCAGTTTAATCTTTTCCGTTCAATTTATACTGGTGCTGACAGAAAATTAGAGAGATACATAATAAATTTTGGCTTAAGGCCGTTTTAATAATACGAGTAAATTATATGACTATCAAAATGTGAAGCTTAAAATATTTTGACGAAGAAGCAATTAAAGACACATAAAATATAGGGTGTTCATTAATTATTGTCGGGGTTTCCGTACCTCACAACTTTCGAATAAAAAATATTCGCAAAAACCGATTACGTATTCGTAAATTACAATTCAAAGAATTTTATTAATGATATTAAAGTGTAAAGCTTGCACAATTTGCACTTTGTAGGCATTCAGCTGAAGGCGATTATGTATTCGTAAATTCGCTGAACGAATTTTGACTTTTGATAATCGTGCGGGTTCTCCGAGCCCCATATTCTACAGTTATGTTTATTCACTTTTTCTGACACATGAAATATGGATTCGTCACTAAAGAACCATTTCCGAAGGTAATTTTCATCATCCTCAATTCGAGTCAAAATTTGTCCAGCGAATTTACGAATACATAATCGCCTTCAGCTGAATGAATACAAAGTGCAAATTGTGCAAGCTTTACACTTTAATATCATTTATAAAATTCTTTGAGTTGTAATTTACGAATACGTAATCGGTTTTTGCGTAATATTTTTTATTCGAAAGTTATAAGGTACGGAAACCCCGACAATAATTAATGAACATCCTGTATTTGTATGCAACTTGAAATTTTAACGAGCATTAAGATCGGCGAACCGGCTGGTCACCAAAGGCGGCTTGAAGTATATAAAAAATTGTAGAAAAAGATTAGTGAAAAAAAATAATCCAAAGATTGTATCAAGGGTTACCTTCGGAGAAATAGTCAAACCAAAGGGGACCGGAATTATTGGGATTTTTGGGTCACGAAAGATTAATTTTTGAACGAATATTAGACCTCTCTCAGAAAAACTTTTTTTGATTTGAATTTCTTAGTTGCTTTATAAAATCTTTGCACAAAATTCATTTTTTATTAATTTTGTTCTTTTTTTTGTTTGTTTGTTTTTATTCTCTTTTTTTAAATATTTCCTTACACTATACACTTCGGGCCTTTTCTTTTAGGAATAAATTCTATATAACTCTATTATATTGATAAATTTCTATATTAATAAATGTTCAAGATCTTTCAAACACATTTTTAATCATTCGGGGCCACAACAAGATGAGAAGATTTATCATATTAGATGATCACACTCTTAAAACTTCTTAATAAATGTAATTCAATAAAAACCACATACGATTTTCTGAGTGTGTCATTAGTCAGACTTTAATGAATTTTGCTGTTCGGTCTGTAAGCAGCTGCCCACAAACCATTTGATTTCCCATAATTGAAATAAATATAAACCTTTAATTAAAAAATCCTCAGAGTGTAAAAAAATGCTATAATTTTAAAAAATTATTCTAGGCTGGCAGCATTTTTTCGAATTAAAAATAAAACATTTCAAAAAATATCAAATAGGAAAAATTGAAACGATGGTTACAAACAGAAACGAGCTATTTATTCCCTCTGAAATTTTATCGATTCATTGAAATAATATTCAATAAAAACCAGACCGAGTCATAGAAATAAAAAAAATCATTACACTAATGCATTATTTACTGAAATAAATATGAGAAAAACGAGCATTTTATGAAAAGGGGAAAAAAAAAAAAAAAAAAAACGGTATACGAAATAAGAATTGTAACGAATAACAAAATTCAAATCAGAAAAAGAATTAAAAATTCTTGTGATAGAGAGGCGGAATTTTGTATTTATAATTTTGATACTTTTTGTTAGAATAATCAGTGTTCTTTTATGATTTATTTCTATATTCAAATATCGATTTTCGTTCTTTTTTTAAAACACATTATTTCATATTTTATGATTTTAAATGAAAAGATTTTCAATCCATTGGACCTCTTAATTTTGAAACTTGATCATATTTTATGGTGTTGTCAATTATTAAAAGAATCATAACATAATAAAATTGGGAATTTCTGCTGCTACGGTTAATTTCCATAATTATTACCAAATCGGATATTAGTGGTAACAATAAAAGTCGTATGTTCAATGTTTTCCTCTTACATTCATTGTGATAAAATCTAAATTTAATTTGTCAATCAAATAGTTTTTTGATGATAAGAAAACTTAAAATTGGTAGAGATTTCGTTATATCTTATTTCTAGTTCTGTTTTTCTATCTGATATAACAAAATTCTCTTCTTAACAAAAATTCTGCGTTAGAGATTATATACTGGGTGTCATTACTTTTCTACTGAAGTAGCAGCGAAGAACGATCTGTCGCATGCAAACTTATTTCCTTGTTCTATTCATTTCAACGTAATCAATCTTCTGAATGAAAACAATGCGAAATCTCTTAAATTCCAGGAGCGATTAGATTACTTCCATTTCCTTTTCTTCTTTTGAGCTGAAATTCAGATAAACGAATTTCAAAAAACATCACACTTTCGTACAGTTTTTTCAAGATCCAAAGAATTTAAGCATTTTTCAACATGTACTTCCATTCAAAAGAATTTTTTTTTTTAATTTTTAAATCATAATCATGGGATTTGATTTTTAAAGTACATATAGAAAATTAGTTTAGAGAACTTTGTTTGAATTTAATCATCTCAAAATAAAATCCAAAACAAAAAATTTATTTTTAAAATTTTTTTTAAAAAAAGTTGTTTAGTCTGAGCGTAACGGGATTATTTCATGTGATGACATAATCACATGGCAAACATTACTGCGTATATGATGAACATTCAACTGCGCATGATATTTTGTTCCGCTATAGCCTTACATCCTTTTCCTATTTAAAAATGAATTCCGAAGTGAAACTAAATGGCATAATTGTGCTACATTCGCATGAAATAATTATGTTACCAAGACATGATTTGAATTTTTCTAAGACACTAAGCAATTTAAATAAAGAGTTAGTGGAAAAAAAATACATGCCATTCATTAATTTTTACCATTTGGTCTAAAACTGCTATTGATAAAAACACTTGATTATATTTATAAGAATATATATAATACTCAGTCAAACTATGGACAAAATTAGCTTCAATATTTTTTGAACTAAAAATAAGCAATTAGAAATTAATTAATAAGAAAAAAGAATAAAGTAAAAACTAATCGTTGTAAATAATTAATATAATAAGTCGAAAGTTAATAAATTATTTAGAAGAAATTAATTTTCTTTCAAATTTCTGAAATTACTTCTGAAGAAAAAGAAATGCATTATTGTAATAAAATAATTATTAAAAACGCGAAAATTATACCAAGTTATTTATTGTGACCAAAAATCTAATGTTCTTCCCAACGTTCCTGGAATAAATTCATTGTTTGATATTATTATTATTATATCGAAATTCAATTTTAAGTTACTCTTTTTTTCAAATGTTCCCGTTTTAAATGCGTGAATGTAGATTCAGAAGCTAGACTAAAAGTACATTCAAATTAATAATGAAATTCATGCAGATTGGCTTGCTAATAATTCAGTAGGCCCTATCTAAAAACTTATCTTTTATAATTTTTTCTCTCCTTTCACATTTCGAGTTTTAGATTTGAAAATAATTTCCTAGATATGTTAGTTCATCATCATTATTATTATTATTCCCAAATATTTTGTAAGGAAAAAAAAGGAAGGTTGAAGAAGGTGCTGCTATAAAATCTCTCATTTCTGTCTTAACCCTTTCTAGGGCCGTGAGAAGTATGCTTCCCACCAAATAACATAATATGACACGAAAAAAAGTGGCCCTTTAAAGGGTTAAAAGAAGGATAGCGATGATCTGTTCGTAACATCGAGGATGAAGAATTAGAGGATCATGTATTCGCGACGCAATTCGGCCATCGTTGGATGCGGGGAGCGTTTAATCTTTTGTCATGAGACAAACATCTTTACACTGCTGTGACGCAAGATCTCAGAAAGCAGATTGCCAGCTCAGATGTCATCCAATTATGGCTCAAAATTATGTCTCACAATACCTGTGAGTGTTAGTAAGATTCACGATATCTCTTAAAATATGTGTTTATAAAACGGAAAGTTAATCTAAAAATGAAACAAAAAGTTTATTCCTTATGAAATGAAGGGATAAGTAATAATGTGAAAGACGAATTAGATTGTCATCAACTTTATTATTATTATTTTTGTTTTAGTATTTCAGTTATAACAACATTTCGCTCAGTGGATCGTTTCATTGGAAGATTTCAAAAACTCAATTTGTGTTTATTTTTTACATTGTTTGTTACATGATAAATTAATGAAGTTTAATCATGTATTAAATATGTGATAAACTAACGAAGTTTTCATTTAGACATGGAGATGAAATAAAATATTTTTTTCATTTTCATTTCTTTAACAGATTATGAAGCAAAGTCTTATGTATGATTGAAAGCTTTATACCTTTATACCCCCCCCCCAAGTTGAAAATCCTAACGTTCGATCAAATCAAAATCGATTATATGTATTATGGTATTAACTGCAGCTTTTACCAATTTTTTTAAATTTCATTTCCTGTATCATTAATAAGTTTCCTCATAATTTGCATAAACGTTGCAATTATTTTGCCATATAAAATGATTAAGCAAAATGTTGATTTCTATTGAGTATTATCAAAACATTGCAGGATAATTAAGAGGCAAAAGTGGAGATTAAATTTTGTCATAAAAAATCGGAAAATAAAAAAAGTTAGCAGATTTTTTTAAAAAGAAATTCCAGAACATAATAACAGGTAAATTTAATTTTAGAAAGCAAATTATCGGTATGTTGAAGTGATTATTCAAATTCGAGTCTATCGAAACATCCTAATTTTATGAATATTTCATGCTTGATCCTCTGTCTTGACAAAAGCACGCCGCATAATGATTTTTACATATCTGCAGATAACTTACAGATAGAGTGCCAGTCTAAAAATATATGTTAAAATCCGTATCTTTCTGTGTTTGACGTAATTAATCCAAGTACATGATAAGTAAATTTCTTATCAAAAAAAACTTATTGTTTTATGAAATATCTTTTTGAGAATTTATTCTTAACCCTCCAGCTGCTTATTCTGCATGTTGGCAATCAATCCATTTTCTATTAAATACCGAGTTTTTCGCAGTTTTGAGTGTTTATTTTTATGGTTGCAGATTTTTATTATATTATCGATTAATATATCATATAAGTTCACTTTGTTTGAAAAATATTTGAACTTATTTGAGAACACCGCATCTAAATAGTGTTGTTAAAAAATTACGCAGTCAGCGGGTTAATAGATTAGATCCTTTAAAAATGGTAGATACGTGTTGGTTTTGTAAAAAAGAACAATTTTTCTAAAATAATCTTACTTAGACCAACTTTCTTTCATGTGTTGTAATTTTTGCACTCTGCCCAACAAACGAATCACCACCTTTAACTAATCTAATCTTAACTCGCATTCCCAAGAAAATACTTTTCCCCACCAAATCTTCTTTCTCCTTCTCCTCCTCCTTACAACTCCTGTGTTCTCCGGAGCAAAACTGAAATCTCCATCTCAACCGAAAAACGTATCAGCGGGAAAACAACTCAAAGTTTAAGAAAAATGAATGATCGATCAAGAAACAAAATAAAAAAAATGATACTCCCCTCCATTCGAGAAAGAGGCGTGTTCTGTTTCAATCCCCCTCTCTAAGGTTCCGACGCCGTCCGCGCGGGGGAGCTACTACCGACAAAAGGCGGCACGCGCGCAATGTCCGCCGCGAAATCCCCCCTTGAGTTATTGGCGGAAAAGCGCAACGCCACTTTGCCCCTCTCTTCATTATAATAATCGTCCACCCCGTTTTTTGCCCCGTCTTTTTTCTCCCTCCCCCACATCTCTCCACAAATTATTTATTTATTTATTGAGTGATCATTTGCTTCGGCCACGTTCCGCCCCCCGTCGCTCTCTTCTCTTCGAGAGCCCGCTCCCCCCACCTCTCTGGTCTTTTGGCGCGTGATTTTATTTCTCGTTCGCGTCTCTATCCGGCTGGGTGTGCTCTCAGGGAGGGTTCGAGCGATGGGTAGCGGCTACTGCATCGTCCCTGTCCGGCAGGAGGTATGACGGACGGACTGGCGATCGGTGTGAAGGACGGTCCGCTTACTTTCGGCGAGATGGGGAGCGCTTTCAGGGTGGTCACCCCTAAGAGACCCAGGGAAGGTGAGTTGCTTCCTCTTCATGATAAGTTAGAAGAAAGTTTTGACAATTGTTCATAAAGTTCCGGGAGCTTTGTAAAGATGTTTCTCCAATGTTGCATTTTTCACAAAAGGGGATGGCGATTTTTAATACGCGAGATTTCTACAGCAGATTTGTTTTTATAAATATTTTTTATTTATCATGTAAATTTTAAAAATTAATTCAAGATGTTTAAATTTTCAAAGCAACTCAGAATTACTTATTTAAGATTTAAAACACAATTATAGGATCTTAGACTGTCTTTGCCATTATGGTTTAAAATCATTTTGATAAAATGCTCTAACTTTAATTAATGTTTGGTCAACTTTATTTAATATCGAAGGAATCTAATAATATTGCACTGGTTCGATCAAATAAGCTTTAAAAAGATCGTCAAACTGGGTTTAGACAATAGTTACGTAACTAGCTCATTCTAATAATAAATATAAGTCATTATGATTTTTATTTCTTATTAGATTGAGTTAAATTAATTTTTAGTCGAATTATTAGTATTTATTTTTTCAACTTAGAGAAATATATACGCTTACAAAAGAAATTTCTGAGAAAATTCTCGTGCAATTTACTCAAGTTTACCTGCTCGGATAAACAGGGAATTATTTTTCTGTGAACAGAAGGACACTTTAAATTTGTAAAGAGCTCTTTTCGCAATATTTCACAGCTTGAATTTGGTATACTTATAATAGAAATTAATTCTCTATTCACTTGAAGAAAAAATTATTTTGATTCTTATTTTTTATAACAAAATGTCTTCACAATTCCGTTCAAAAGAAGGAAATAAATCCCCCCCCCCCCTCTTCATAAACCACTTTTTAATCTCCAATTTAGTTCAACTATTCATTACCAAATTTTTAATTAGCACCTTCTAAATAAATAAGGATCAAAATTTATTCCTAAAGAGACATACTAAGTATTTTGTAGATATGCGCGCATTATATTTTATAGATGTGTTTATGGTTTATTTCTTGAATATAATCATTTTAAAGAATGTTTTACTTAATCTATTGATTAATACTGTAAAATTATGTATTTACTGTTAATATTTTTAATCCGTGACTACTTAATATACTTATCAAAGGTATCTATAACCTCATGGGTCTTACATTTTACGATCACTGATATTCAAAAGGAATCAATAACAAAGAATGTTTTTTTTTTTTTTTTTTTACTATACACAGAAAACTGAATTCTAGAAAAAATGTCATATTAAGAACATTATATTTCATCACATAATAAAAGAAATCTTTAAATTATTGTATTATAACCGGCAGACTGCTAAAAACATACTGCATTTTTCACAGAGGCATTTCTACTAGGATTTTTAAAAACGAAATTAAAAATCAGTAAAAAAGAAGCTAATTCGCCCACAAAGGACTGATTAAACCCTCTTACTTCAAAATATATCCGTAAAACGACTGCTCTTATCTATTTCAGTTTTTTTTTTTTTTTTTCAAAGATACTTCAAAAACTTTGCATAGTGCAAATGTATACGTGAAATGATCTTTCCATATGGATATTTACATTGCAATGGCATAATACTGGGCTTAAATATAAATATACCTGTAAATTTAACCAAAAATGAAATTCTTAAAAAAAGTTTTGAAAAAAAGTGCTCTTTCTTATTCAATTATTGCAATTTTGGAATTCTCTTTCAGACTCCAGTTAAAAACCTTAGGTTTCTTTTAAAAATAATAATATCAATGTGAAATAAAACTTAATGAATAAATTAAAGAATAATTTATGAAGGAACGTAATATTTTCAGCCTCGCTCCTGTAAACAAATTCAATCCTCACCCCCTTTTTCCCCTTCGTCTACAGAAACAGAAAAAATTGATGAAGAGACGTTCAGTTATATATATATATATTAAACTTCTCAGAAAATTTGTACTTTCTAAATTCTCTTGTCACAATACTTTCTACTTTCTGAATTCTTTTTAAATATTATATTTATCGTGCAAAAAATAAAATTAGAATTATACATTTAATAGATGATTCAAATTAATATACTCATTAATTCGACTCATCCGTTAATAATATATTTTTAATTTTATTTTTGGAAAAAAAACCCAGCCAAAGATGGTTTTGGAAGGAAAAACACGAATAGGAACAAATGTATAAAATAGTTAAAAAGAAAAACTCTTTTTCTGAATATAAATTGAATATTTCAGAATACACTGTACAATATTGTGTTTCATCCATTCTTTATTAACAAGAAATATTAGAATAAGTGCAAAAGTTCAAAATCATACTTTAAAAATAACGATGGTTTAATTAATCGCAAATAAAATTTCATTCTTTTCCTTGCATTTATGCTGCAATGGCAGGATCAACGGAATGAAACGGTTAATGTAAATTGATATATTAATTGACTTTAATGGCTTTCTAAAGAGAGCTTTCCGCAATTTAATTGAGACATTTATTGACCCAAAGACAAAATTACGGTTAAATTAACGAGCCATTGTAAAAATCTCAATAAAATAAAGGAGCACAAATAAAATGACGGCGGTCATAATTAGATTTCAGTTCATAAGTATTTAATATTGAATAAAATGAGTATTGTAAACAGGCAAAGAAATTAGTTAGATGATTATAGGCCCTTTCAATAATGACATTTTAATAATGTATTTGAAAGGCATTATTTTATGCAGTTAGTTTTAAGAAATTTTAAGAGATTCGATATCCAAATACAGTTTTTAAAAAAGGAAGAATCAAATTTAAAATGTATTAGTTCATTTTTTTATTTAAATTATTTTTTAAAAAGCATTTTTTAGAACTATATTTGTTATGAAAGCTATAAAGGATTTCCTGGTTTACTTTAAGTTTAGAAATTCTCGATTTATTTAAAAAAAATCGTTTTCGTTTTGAGTCTTAAAAGTGTTTTAAAAAACATTTTAAAAATTATTATCTATCCATAAGTAATTAACAAAGTTCTACCAATAAGTAATTTAAAGATAGAAATGCATTTTAAGTATTTACAAATTTTTCTCTTGATAACCTCCCCCCCCAAAAAAAAAAAAAATTGTTAACGGAACCAATCTTATAGAATATCAAAACTGTGCAATTATATTTCACTTCATATTCATTTTTCTTAAATATAAACGAGTTGGGGGAAAAAATCTTGCTACTTTTTCTGCCAAGAGTCTGTTAAAAGAATCCTTAGTAATTTTAAAGAAATTTAGAAATACCAATCCCTTTTAAATGATGTAAATATTTAAAAGCCGGTATTTCTTATCTTTATCTGGTCGATAAGTTTAAATAAATGCATAAGAAAGCCAGATTATTCACTTTCATCAGTCGCAGCTCATTTCGATCGCTTGTGAAATTTTTCACGTTACTTTGAGTTCGGTATTTGGATAATTTCTGAATGCAAAATTATAAAAACTATAACTAAGTTTAATTTAAATAGCTCTTATACTCATCATAAACAACTTCTATTTTATTTTGTAAATGAAAATAATTGGAGGAAAATATGCTTCTTTCTAAGAAACAAATCTGAAGTTAATAGATCTTTTGTCTTTATTGAAATAACTTGCATGATTATTGAATTTTAATTCATAGAAGTGTTATGAAAAAATTTCGACTAAAATAGCCATTCCTTATTGTAAAAAATGTTTTATAGAACATTAACACATTCCGATTTCATACAAATAAAACCTTAATATATTTATACTCTCTATCAGATTTAACAACGTATTATAATTCTTAAATTATATGATTACAGGAAAAAGGGTAAACTTACGAGATCAAAATATAACCGTCCGCTCAAGAAGACAAAATAATCCATACTTGTTCTTCCTCAGGAAAGGTTAAAGAACTGATTCACCTTGGTGTACTGTTGTAGAACTTAGCTTTATTTCCAAATTGATTTATTTTGTTTATATATATATATATATATATATATATATATATATATATATATATATATATATATATATATATATATATATATATATATATATAAATCAAGATTAAAATAACGCTGAAGCCACAAAATGATTGCATTACCCTTGGGTTCCTTACATTTTAGAATTGATTTGAGATTGTTGTTCGTTTTATAAGAGCTGTTGCCAACGAATTTCAGCTTATAAGGCATTTTTATTCTAAATTTTTATTTCGGGAAAACCAACAAGTTTATTTATTTACATTTATTAATCAATTCCTAATTAAGAATCTAACTATCAGAAATTACAGAAAAAAAATGCTACAATTCCTTTTTTCTTCGATTCGAAGGATTTCATTTGATTTTCTTACCATCTTGGACAAATGAGAAAAGATATAATTTTGATTCAAATGCAGTAAACATATCTCCTCTTATGATTATCGTAAAGTTTAGGTAAGATATATTATCGCCCCATTTTAAAACCACTTTGAGTTAAGAGTCACTTGAGACTTTTGAAATGCACTTCACAATTTTTAATCATAGTCAGATGATGAGGATGGCTCTGGAGATAGTACCCAATGTCCTACCAGCGGATGACTTTTCTTCTTGTAATCAGATTAATTGTGCATCAAGCCCACATTCACATTGGATCATTGATAGATTCGTCTTAGAACTGAAAGTCTCCGGTTCACAACGAAACTTCACCACCATGCCATCGTGGTTCTTCATCACTGTTAGAAAAGCGGAAAAGACGCATCTAAATTGCTGCTGAAGTGAAGCGAAAATGTAGACTTCCGTCGAGAAATTGTATGCAATTGAATCGATTTCACTAATTCAGCAAACAAAGTAATTAATGATGAAATCCGAATCAGGTGAACAACCCTTAAAAAATCAAAAGAAAAAAAATGATTAAAAATGAATATGAATGAAACATTGAAAAATTCGACAGAGAAAAAAATTATCACATTCATGTTTGTAGTGAGTTGGTTTTCATAATTTGAGCAATACCAGTAAATATGCTGTAGAAAGTAACTTATGTCAAATCAGTAAATTATAATCATCACAAAATCAGTAAATTGTAAGTTTAAAAAATAGAATGCAATTTTTAATTATAAATTAATTGTATAACGTTTTGGTCTTTAACATAAATAACTGATATTTATATTTTGCTATATGATTAATACTTTAAATTACGGATCGTTATAAACAATAAAACTATTTTTACTGACGAGGGAAATATGTGAAAAGGGGAAATCATTCTTTTTTTTTTTCGATTTAGTTTTCGAATAAGAAAATCGAGGGAATGATAAACAAAGAATTAGTCATTTGACTGTAAAAAAAAAAAAAGCGAATCTTTACCATTGTATTAATTCTTCACTTGCATGGTTTAAATTTAATGCAATAATAGGAATCGATTTTTGAAACTTCTGAACGGGAAAAAAAAGAGAGAGAGAGAGAGAGAGAAATATATATTCGAATAATATATTCGATTAATTCTGTATATATATTTTGTGTAATATATTCGAGTTGGTAAAGAATCGTTATAATTTTTTAATGCATCTTGAGAGTTGTTTATTATGATCTGTTCTTTTTATTTTTACTTTAATTTATTAAATATATCTTCTGTACAAGAAACGCACTTTTCTATGAATTCCCCAGAAAGAAAAGAAAATAGGTAAAAGAATTACCAGTCATCAACCAGCGGAGTAGTCTCTTCAAGACTTTCTCACATATTCTCCAATAAACTCGTCATGCTTGTCTCGTATTGTATGGTACTGGCATACAGTAGTTACGAAATATTAACTTTTGTCATGAATTTAGCATTTTTATTGAACCTATCATGTCATTCTTGGCGAGTACTTTGTCGAATAATCCTTGGCATGCTGTTAATGGTATCCGAAAATCAAATTTTTTCTTTAGGCACGTTTTACTCAATAGATTGAAACCAAGATTTGGCACAAAACTGAACTTATAGTCACAAAATCCCGTACCAAATATGATATATTTTAAATCATTGCGTTTTAACATATTTCTGAAGGTTTGCATATTTCTTAAACTGACAGACAATCAACCCGTTATTGGATTTGGCTTGAACTTAGACAGGTGTTTACACTATAGATGTTCAATCTTTGTGCCGCATCTTAGAAATCAAGCTCTTTTTGTCTTCTAGTAATTGTGTTAACTCAAACAGTCGGACAGACGGACTTCCTCTGAATAGATTCTACCCAAAATTTGATAGAAATCTGCAAATTTGGTGTAAAGACCATATATCAAATTTCAACCCTCTAGTTCAAAGTTCTTTTGAGTTATCTTTGTCACAGACAGACAGACGGACGGACATTTTCCTAAAATGTGCTTTTCGTACTCAGAGAATTCAAAAACGTAGAGATTCGTCGAAATCTTGAGGTCGAATTTTTTAACGATTAATGTACTTTCTCTATACTACGTGTACCAAGAAGTAAAAATAAATGTATAGTTCTCCAAATTAACTCACAAATTAGAAGTTAGGAAGTATATAAATACATTGTTTTTAAAAAATAATCTTCATAGTATGAAATTGTTCCAAAGATCTATTATTTTAATGACGCCTCACATTTAATAAATTTCAAGATATTGCTTCAAAATTTTAATATCAAAACATGTGTACATTTATTTAGCGCAGCAGAAACAACAGGAAATCAGACATATACAAATTTTTAAAAAAATCAAAGAAACATAAAGCGAGATGATTATTTTATGTAAATGGAATTTAAGCATTTACATTCGTTCTGTTAAAAAAAAAATCTGTTTGATCCAAAAATCCCAAATTCAAGGGACAATCGAAGGCAATAGGCATATAAATTTCGATGAGGCTGTAATGAACTATAAGTGATATTTAAAAGTATCTTTAAATGCCATTTTTAGCTAATTGAGCCATGATTTTGGCAAAAGCGAATTTTTGATTTTATTCAATCTACCAAGTCATTATCGGTGTAATAACGATTTAACAATAGCAATTTATTTGTCAAAATGTAGTATTTAAATAATAAAGCTATATGTGACTCTTAGATAAAAATTGAAAAGCATTTTATTTATTTCATTGATTTTAAAAAAAATATTTATTTTAAAGATATCTTTTGATCGTGGATTGTATAGAAGAACTGAGAATAATATCAAAATTAAAATAAATTAAAAACACTATAAGTGAATCGGCTATTTGTAAAAATAATTCCATATTGAATTGAAATTAAAGATACTCTGCGACGTAATGCAATTCAAAAGAAATTTAAATATCTGGAAGCTGTATGCAAAGACGAAATCTAATGCCTCATTAACGAAGTATTTTATAAAAAAAGTCACTCAGAGAATTAATCAGCGTGCACATTGTTCTATTTATTTTTATCAATACTGAAAACAATCATGGAATTTACAATAACACTAGCTATTCCTCCTAATAAGCGAATTTACCAAACAGCCTTAATTTTCAGAGAAAATTCTGTTATACATATGTGAAGTTAATGGAAATTAGTTTCTACTTTCAGGTTGTTGTGCAGTTGTTTTCCAAATATAACACCACTTAATAAAAGAGGATTTAAAATTTTACTGTACGAGTGGAAAAAATTATTGTTCTTTCCGTCAATCTATCTTTGGTTTAGAAACTCAATTTTGCGAGAAATATTTGAATAAAATTTTGTTTTTAGTTTTCCCAACATGAAAGAATCTCGTTTTTATTACAATAAAAATGTAACTTGTTACATGAGAAAATTTAAATTTCAAGAAAAGGGAAAATGTTCTTACATGATGGATTATTCCTTTCTATTCACAAAGAATAAATAAATTCCAATTGAGAATAACAACATTAAATTAAATATCTATGAGAATTTAAATATTTCTCAAATGCTTCTTTCTAAGAATGAATTTTTGACATCGGCATCTATTTTAAAAATTATCAAAAACAGTTTTTGAAAGCGTTGGTTTAGAAGCTAATTATTTCTATTAAATTATTTTTATTTTTGTTCCCAATTTGTAATTAATTGTTATACATGTCATAGAACTTTCATATCAATTGTTTCGAAAATTTTGCACCAGAGTAGTTTTTTATATGGAATAAACTATTTAATCGAATAAATCAATAAATTGATAATTACAAATAATTAAAAAATGTATTATCATCCAAATAGTGCGAATACACTAAATTACATAATTCTAGCCCATAACGAATTGATATAAGTATCGTATACAAAATTCTATCTGTGTAGACATGAAACGTCAAGCTAAATAGAAGTGCGTGAAAGCACAATAAAAAAATAAGGATTTTAAAATTACTTCAATAAACTCATCATAATACTTATAGAATAATGAAAAGATCGATGAAAATTGATATATTTCTCCAAAGAAAATCGTTCTTCCATTGATATATCGACATAAGAATCGATTTTATTAATAAATAAACACATGAGTAGAAACTAAGTCTTAAAATTGATACGAAAGAACCATTTCTAGAGGGTATTGCAACAGCACGCCTTAAAAAGATTTATTTTAAATTAATTTAATCCCCATACAAAATCTTTGATTCTAAATCATTAAGGTGAATTCGTAATGAAAGAACTATGCACTTAGTATTCAGCATTTCAATCCGATCACTGATATTAAAATTAACTGACGCTCAGTTTCTGCTGGATTCTAAAATGCATCACGCTAATAAAACCATAAATAAAATTGCAACTCGTGACAAATTTCCCCTACATCCGATACCGATAATAAGCGCATTGTTTCTTAAATAGTGGCGGTGTTATCAACTTAATGAAAATTCTCGTTGGCGCTCTTTAATTTGTGACAAGTCTTCCAAACAGGCGATAAAATTTTCTGGCGGAGCGCTGATTCAGTCATAAAGGCCGGAGAGTGCTCAAATTCTCCTTTGGCGAGGTAATTTAGCGAAGAGAGGAGCTACAAAGCAGTCATTTGTGTAATCGATATTTTAGGGACGGACTTAATAGAGATGGTTCATATTAACTTTTGACTTGACACTGAACACAGAAAATGATAAAGATTTTTAAAGACGAATCAAAAACAGTTGCCGGAATTCGGTCAAAACAATAGAATTGTGAGAACCATAGGCATATGCATATAAGAAAAAGAAAAAGAAAAGAAAAAAAAAAATCTCGGAGAGGTTATTTTTATTATTAGTGGAATAAGTTCAAATATAAACAGATTTTTTCAACTATATCTTCAATGTATCGTCGCCTAGAAAGTAACTCTAAAAATCCCTATTTTCTATATTTTATTAAAAAAAAGGGATGGACTGAAATTTTTTCAACAAATAAAGAATATTTTTCATTTTGTTTCTTATTGAGTATGGACATGACACCATATATTCCTTCCTAAGGTGAAGAAATCAAAAATATTAATAATTAATTTGCCAAAACTCTCTCCCCCTTCTTTCTTTTATAAAATAAGGAAAATTGAGATAGAATATGGTGTTTGCTAAGTGGCAACATACCACTTCCCGCCTCATAGGCTTAGCAGAATAAGAAAGACATTAATCACGTTCTGTGTTCTGCAATGTTACGTTTACTGAGTTTGAATTGTTAAATTCATTTGGAAAGCGTAAGGAGTGAATGGTGTCCTTTATGAGTTTCAAAAAGAATCCATATGAATTTTCGGATAAATCGTTTCTCTAAATTTAAAGACGCTACTTGCATTAATTCTATTCAATTCGATATTCTTTGTTTCTTTGAATATGTCTTAGCATATAACTATTATGCTGTTCCAAGTAAGCTCTTCTCAGTCTATTTTGAAACCTGAGGCTATTCCTTATCCTGACATAGAATTTATTACTATAAATGCATACGCTTGCCGAGCTACATAATGTCTAGTAAATCAGTTTCTTATGTTAGGCATGCTGTTTGTTTTATAAATATGTACATAAAGTTAATATCAGATTAATAAAAGAATTAAATATTTAAATAGTATATTATATGGAATGCTCTAACATTTCAAAAGAATAATTTTCAGAAATAAACTCATCTTCGAAGTTCAAATTTCCAGTTTTTTTTTATACCTATCGCATATATTTCCCTGTCTTATTATAATGGATATTTTATTTATTACAGCATGGTAAAAGCATTTATAGATAAATTAGCAGAATTCGCAAAGCAGATATTCGGATACAACTCTTAAATTTATCTTCATTTGATTAAATGCTATAAAAATTTAATAAATAAACTCGTTTAAATTAGTAACTTTTGTCTTTTTATAGCATGCGATTTGAACAGGAAATAACAGTCTGACTTTCTCTTAATAAGCACAAGCTGTAGATGAAAACTAACATATCGTAAATTCAAGCCAGTAACTTAAATAATTCACATGAAATCGAAAAAAAAAAAATGCGGTGTAGAATTTTAGAAATTTCAAAATCAAAAAGAATAAAAAACGATTTATTTTCAAAAAGTGAAAATAAGTTTAATTCTCGGGCATTACTAATAATTAATCATTATTTTTTATAATGCTTTTGTTTTAACAATATATTAGAAATTAATAATATTTAAGGCAGGAAGTTATACTAAATGCGTTCTCAGAATACTTTTATTAACAAAATGGATATAAATTTCTCAGTTCATTGATTGTTTCGAATAAAATGTGGCTGAGTTGGTAAACTTCTATTTTAAAATATTCAATATGCAAATAAATGGATATTTTTCTGTAAAATTTAATCATTGCAGTATGGGAGAAATAAATAACACAATTCTATATAAAACGAAACATAAAAAATTCCTTCTATTTTCATTCTTGCGGCATATTTAAGCAGAATGGTAGCATCCAAAGAAAGACTAACACATTCGCTTTCCCGTTGGTTAAAATATTTTCTTTAAATTGTTTTATATTATTTTGTAACATCATGTAGGATAATAAGCCAGTTCTTATGCAATTCTGCTAATACCATATACAAGATTGGAAAATGGTCATGATTTTCTAACTATTCATAAAGAGTTGTTGTAATCTTATTGATTTTTTTAATTACTTCCTATCATTCCTGATCACAACACAAAATCATAATAATGTTACAAATTCATTGATTTAATGAATGATGTTACAAATGATGTAATAATGTTACAAATGAAGATTTAATCTTATTGATTTTTTAATTACTTCCTATCATTCCTGATCACAACACAAAGTCATAATAATGTTACAAATTCATTGAACAATATTCTGCTAAATTTTTCTCTACAATAGTTTGATGCTTTAGATCAGCTAATTGAAAGAGTCATGAAAACACAATTACATAATAAGTTGACATGATGTGACAGTGACGAATATTGTTTATAGAGTAAAGATTTTTCCAAAGTCCAAACATTTTTTGATAATAGTTTTATGGAAATGTTTTGGTATAACGCTTTATGAAATTTCTATCTAAAAGTTTCCTACTTTCATTTGTCAATTCATGCTTGTTAATCAATCATTCACAGCATTTTCGTTGGAAAAATCTCATTGTAATCAACGGATTATTTTTCCATTAGAGAAATCTTATTAATCAGAAACCTTTGATCTTGTATCTACAATGATACAGCTCACAGAAAACTCCACATTTTTCCTGCTGTTCTCCAGTCGATTCGCAATTAAAAGATATAATCTCTGGCTTGATTATAATCAAGATTTTAATTACTAACATCTCTTACAGATCATTCATTCTGCTAACTTTTTTTCCTTCTCAAGGAAAAATTACAAATATGGATCTTGGATTTCACACCCCTTTCCCATCCTCCGCGTTGAAGGTGAAAGGCACAACTTAATTAACGGAAAATTAATCAAAGTTCATCTTACGAGCAAGTTTAGAAAAAGGAAAAAAATGATTATAAATAGAGGCAATATGTGAGAGAGGGGGAAAAAAATTTCCCACTTGGCGGTTAATTAATGAAATCTTATTAAAATCCGGAAGGCTTTTATCGAAGAGGTATGCTCAGCAATTTTCATTCTCTCGGGAGTGGGTGGAATGAGACGAGGGCACAGTAGAATAATGAGATTATTCACCTTTTTCAGTTGTTTTATTTGTCACTGAGATCACATTCGATATTCTGTGTCAAAAATTTCTAGACCATTCTTTCCTTTATGTACATTGTGATCTTGTTCAATGAATGCGCCATTAATGTTGTATTAATTTCTAAAATTATCAAAATTTCTGTTATGTTTTTTTTCATGGCCAATATAGAAGTTGCCCGATTGCTCTGCTTCATACATCTAGATTTTTTTTATTTCTAGTTTATCAATAATTTAAATAAAACCCATCATTACATACTTGTTGATGTAATGATGGGTTTCATTACATCATTCATATGTAATGTAATGAAACCCATCATTACATTACATATTTGCTGTTTTGTGAATACCTTTTTTTTTTTTTGTTTTAGAAACTATTAAAAACAACTGACGGACTCCTTTTAAATAATCGGTACTTGTCGGTTTAACGGCGACCAAAAAACGCCAAGAAAAATATGCTCACATTATAAAAATATGCTCAAGTGCATAAATACAGATAAAATCACTTGTGAATCACATGCTATATAGTTTAAGGATTGAAATCGCCAAATTGGCGAAATTTTTTCTTGGCGCTTTTTGGTCGCCGTTATAACCGATAAGTACCAAACAATCAAGCATATTTGTTTTCTTCTTAGTAATATAACAAAAGTAGAAATTGTTAAGAATTTCTTTTTAGAAGTGAATTTTCTCTCCTCAGTATTGCTGTATTCGAAATTATTAGAGTCCGTTTTAAATGTACTTGTTAAATTACGCAAATTGCTTTTTAATTTATATATTTACTAAATAAAAATAATCTTTTCGTTTTCTTTTTAATCAAAATAAGTGTTGTTTGCTTTTCTTCCATAATACAGATTAATAAAATTGATCGAAATCATGACGGTCGATTTCTTCAAGCTTTTTATTGTGATAAGATTCAATTCATTTCACACATCACTCACAGCGAGAAATGTTAATCTGCATCATTATATACTAACTTTTGAAAATACTGTCAGAGCGTTGTAAATACTGCACTTGTGTTGATTAGGAACTTAAAATTACGAATCGAATGCAGTCACGTATAAATACCATGGCATTTTGAATCAAAAGAGAGAAGTACTATTTCAACTTCTTACAATGAAACAACTTTCTTCGGTTTGAAATGGCAAGCATGAAATCATCTGAAATCACCCGAACTGTTATTATGAGGTTAGGGATACGTGGAAAATCATTTTCTATGAAATGCTAATGCCGTCAGTAAAATTTTGGCCGTCTAAAGATAAATATAGTTGCAATTTACCGAATCGCTATTCAAACGTCAACTTGCACATTAGTTTTTGAGAAAAAGAAAATTGAATTCTACATAAATTTAACTTTAAAGAGTTGCGTTTAATGGAACGATGAATCATGTATAAATATTTTATTCTTCATTTCCTTTAAATATGTGTTTGAAATTATCAAAATATTGTAGATTTAATAATAATAATATATATACGACGAAAAATTGCTTTTAAGCAAACTTATTATTCAATATCTCAGAGATAATCCGGATATGATAAAATAAAGTCATCTCATTTTTTGTTGTTGTTGTTATTTGAATTTTTTTTTATCATAAGAAAAATATTCTGATTATTTTTTTAATCATAAATTTAGTTGCAACTCTGTTTTAAAGTTTAGCTACGAAGCTTAGAGTAGTATATTTACGGAAAATGAATTTGAGTCTACTTTTAGAACCTGATTTAGCTCACTGTTTTCGTAGAAGGCAAAAATTACGAACAAACTATGGAAACTTATTGGCTTAACGTTTTTAAAAATAATATATGGCAATTTATTTGTAAAATTTAATTACATCCTAATTCCATTAGCAGGAATATTTTATTTAAAAACTCTTTAAATAGTCTTTTAATTGCAGATTAAAAATAATTCGCCTCTTTTTCACAAAATTTTGTCAATAAAGTAAAACAGATATTTGATTTTAAAATCGATATACACGAAATAAAATATTTGCATTTTAAATCGAGCAATGCATTTTAATCATCAGCTTCTAGTTATACATCGGTATTATGCTTTTTTAAATTATTACTTTTTAACATAATCTTCTAAATAGATGAAAAAAATTAAAGAAAAAAAAATCCTCCAAGTTTTTACTTTTCAAAATCAGTCCTCCTTAGAGCATGCAATGTTGAATGCCGATCCCATGCAACAGCCGTCCGCATCGCTGACTGGGCACTCCCCTGGGATGGTCCGCTCGACGCTGGTTGGTGGGTTTGCAGCCGTGGGTGGGAATGGAGGGCCTGGTCTCGCCGGCGACGGACGCCCTTTCCGGCAGCCATGCTCGCCATCACCCGAGGAAGCATGAGCTGTTTTCGCGTCCAGATTTGTTTTTCATCAACCTAGAAGAAACCGAGAATAACAGAATGTTATCTCGGGAACAAGGAGTTTACATATACTTTATAACTATCTTCTTTTTACATTACTTAAATAACATTTCTTAAATAACAATCTTCTCTGTTGTTATATTTCATTATGCAAATATCTCTTGCTATATTAAGTTTAAGTACTAGAATTTCATAAAATAAATGAATTATTTTTATTCTATCATTCAAATGATGTTATAAATTATTAGAATTTCTTAATTACTTCTGTAGTTGTAATTCATTATCTTGTTGCAAATTACATCTCTGTTAATTTCGTTATCATATGCTAAACGCAGATGATAAAAGAATTAGGAGCCTGCAATCTAATATTTTCTTACAACGGCAATGCGGAAAAACTGTGACACTCAGGGCAATTTACACTGAATTTTGTTTATATATACATGGATAGTTTTCTTTAGAATATCCAAACTTTGAACCTTAAAGCTTAAATTTTTATATCAATCCTTTGTATTCATCTGATTACTATTACTTAAAATTAATCAATATAATTACAATTTTTTAAAGTTTCTTTCTTCTCTTTGGGAAATTACATATTATCATGTGTATTATTTATAAAACAAAGAATTTTACTAATTCCTTACACTTGACATATGGGAATTAAAAATAAATAAATAATAAACGAAAACATATAAAAACAAACTAAATAATCGAAGGATATTCGTAGTTCTACTCTGAAACATCATAAAAGATATTTTAGTCTTGGTTTGTCTACCTTTACTATTATTTATTTATTTTTGCTTATATACCAGCAACAATGTCCACACATAGGTATTTAAATTTATTTGCTTTGGGAGTGAGTATAAATCCAATAATTAAAACAATGTATTGTTATAGAGCAATCTTAGAAAGGATTTTTTTAAATGTATAGTAAAAAGATATGAGAAAAAAAAAAGACTGATATATCTGAAATACTAAGCTTTAAAATTTTAAAGAAGTTTAACTGTGGATTTTGTGCTGTAACATGCTTTTAGGGAAATTACTACAATTTCGAACCATTCTTATTAGAAATTCAATTGAAATGTCGGGGGAAAAAACTTTTTAACAAAGTGCTTATATACTCCAGAGAGTAGCAATGTACTAAATATATAATCTCACCAATATGCTCTTGATGATTATTTAACTTTTTTTTTTCTTGACGTATATAGCATTACACAATTCGCAGTATATCCATCAATACTATTATGTTAAAAAATATAGATTAGTAAGTCGTCAAAATATTATTTGATTTACATGTTTAGAAGAATTTTATTTAAAAGAGCGATAAAATGATAAATTTCTTCTAACTTCTATTATTTTAACTCGAAAATCATATGAAATTTTGAGAGGCGCTGGTGTAGTATTAGGTCATTTCATTTTAAATAGGCATACTTTTTTTTTGAGGCAAACTATTTAAACTTTAAATTGTGACCCGTTAATGGTGCTGAGTCGCAAAAATATATTGATGTCTCAAAAACTCTTGAGAGCATTGTTCTCCTACATTTATAAGGGGAAAAAAAAAGATTACTATTCTGATATACTAGAATTTCTTTTAAATATCGCCAAAAAAATTCATTTTAATTTAATTTTTTAATCATAATCTTCATCATAATTGATTATTTATTTTTCCTGTTTCTTTCCGATCTTTGTGGCTGCCGAACTTTTTTCTCCTTGAAAAGAAATCACACGTGGTGAAAAAGTCAAAATAGCTGTTTTACCATTTAGGTTTCGTTTGTCAAATGAAACTTTTTCGTATTTCCAGATAAATTCCACCCTTAGTAAAGCAGCTTTTATTAATTAAAAGTAGAAAATGCATTAAATATATTCTTGTATGTTAAAATTTAATAAAATGTTTCAAATTGTGATGAATTTCTGGTATATTCCTCTTGCTCAGATCAATCAAATAACTTATAATGGTTTTCATCATCTTTATATTTGTATGTATCGTATCATTTAGGATTAAAATTCATAATTTATGTAGCATTGCTCGAAGATATTCGAAAAAAGGAAATAATTAAAAAAAAAACTTCTATAACATAAATGTATGTTATTAAATAGAGATAATTTAGCTTTAGTTTTGATTTTCTGATTCAGAATAGAAGTCGATATTTCGCGACTTGTTTCAATAAAAGGTTGCTTCAATTTTATTAGAATGAATCAGCAAATAAACACAGATATCTCATCTGAATTTGAATTAAGAATGAAATCTTTATAAATTTACCAATTTTTACATATTACAAAGTATTATATTCTATAAACATGCACATAACTTTTAATCAAATAATAACTTGACTTCAGAATTAGTATATAAATTTCTCAAAGGATGTGAATAAAGTTTTAATATGGGAAATTTTATTAAAGTTTTTGCTGGAATTTTTGTAACATTATTACCAACGATAGTGTTTTAAAAAAGAGAAAAAGTAGAATTTTAAATATCTCCTTTTTTTAGTTCTAAGCTTTAAGAAAGAAATGAACAACTAAACCATTCCTGGAGAAAATTCAAACAAATTCCTCTTCAATTTACTGGTAATATTATATGAATTTTACATATAACTACATTTTTTTTCAGAATTTTTTCTTCTTATTTCGCTTTTTCATTCAAGTTTCTCTTCTTCTTGAATTTAAAAGTGCATAAAGATATTAATTTGTTGATGTTTTCTAACTTTTCAAAAAAAAAAAAAAAAAAAAAAAAAAAAAAAAAAAAACTTTTTTTTTTCCCCCTCCAGGAAAGTTGAAAATGTTGTATTGTAAGAACATCTTTTCAATGGACCTCTAATAAATATTTTTATGCTAAAGTAGTAGTAACAGCTATTCCTATGTTTCTCCTACATTTGTTCAATAGACAAGTACTGAACATATAAACTGAATCATTCTTCTTATTTCCTTTTTACTATCGATGAACTTTCATAAATTGCAAAAATAATGTGGATTTATGCATTTTAAAGTGAAAAGAAGTGTTATTTCTAATGCATGCAATATAAAAATTTCTCTTAAATACAGTTGAGTCATTTAATTGGAAAATTTACACACTCATTATATCTTTCCTCCTCATTCTTTTCAATATTGTTTTTCATATTCATCTATCGAAGAAAATTTTCCATATCCTAAAAGAAATCCTAAATGCTATATATATATATTTTGGGCAGAAATATAAGTCATAAACCTGAGGGAGTGGTCAACTCGAAACTTTCTCGCATGTTCTGAAATTAAAATCCTAAAATCTAAAAATTTGGTTATTAGTTCATATACCAAATTTCATCTGTCTAGCTCAAAGCCTTTTTGAGTCATCGTGTTGATAAACAAACATATAAACTGACTGATTAAAGGACAAATAGGCAGATATATGCAAAAATGGGCTTTTCGAACTGAGGGTGGTTTGAAACGTGGAATTTCTTCAAAATCGCGAGTTCGAAATTTCTAGTGATAAAAATACTTCATCTATACTTCGTATAGGACAAAGTAAAAAAATTGTAAAAAGAAACAGAAGAAATCTGATCAGTATTACCATCGAAAACCAGGATAGAGAAAAAGAGTGATAGAGGGGGGAAAAAAAAGGTTGCAATATGACCCCTCTCTGATCCGGAGATAATTACTCCTTCACTGGGTATGTAGAGAGAAGGAAAAAGTAATGAAAAAGAGAGAGAGACGTAGTTTGGTAAAAGGTGGCAGGGGTTCAGCAGGGTGAAAAAAGGGGGAGGCAGTAATCAGAGGGCCGCAGGGATAATCCGGCGGGCCGTGAAAAAGCAACTCTATCAATCCTCTTACCCAGCCACAACGCAGGTTGCTTTCCCACATAAGTTGACACATGTCGCACCGCAGTTGGCTAAACATTAGGACTGCTCGAAACTCGGAATGAAATGGGTGCCATCGATCTCTTGTAGACAATGAAACTCGGAACCGACTTCGAAAATATTGGTCATAATTTTTCTTTCCCTCATCAAGCATTGTTTTGATCAGCATTGTTCTCAAGGTACAAAGGCTGTTTGAAAATATCTGAAACTGTTTATAAAATAATTTATTGTTAAAAGTATGAATACATTAAGAATTATATGAGTGAGCAACAGTGTGAAAAAAAAGTAATTTTAAGAGAATATATTGAGAATTAAATGTTTTATTTCTCTAATATATCGTCGCTATTATTTCAAACTATTTTCTGTAAAAAATCTCATTTATTGCATATGTAACATTTTGATGCTGCAACTGAAACCCTTAAGCATATAACATATTATTTTTGATATTTATATTGAGTTTTTTATCAGAAAATCACATGCAATAATTCGAATTTTTACTTATTTACACAAATGCTTTATGCTGATAAAAATTTCTTTGACAAATTTGACTTGTGATATTTTGATATAATAATATCAATATATCGAAATTCATGATCTTGTGATTTCCGTGAGAATGCTTTATCTAAGAACAAGATAAGAAAAAGAATCAGTGTTAATACAAACATGTTATTGTTTATATTCTTTCCGTTAAAAAGTAGAAAAATGATAAAATTAAAATTAAAAATTAAAAAATTCTATTTATTATTTGAATTATCCCTGAATGTAATATATAATTTTAATTTAATATAACATATAGTATAAGAAAGCAATCAGAATGTAATACATAGTATAAGAAAATAGTTTTTTTTTTTTTTGGAATAAACTTTAATATTTTGTCAAACCTTTTTGTTCAGCGAATATAATTTTGCCATGAAAAGTATAATTTTCTAATGCATTTTAAATTATGGTGTCAATAATTAAAATAATCTAATAATACTATTAATTAACAATTTTTTTACCACCACTTCTTAATGAAAACGCCAATCTATTGCTTTTCTTGTTCAAATAGATACCATTCGAAAAATAAGGAATGCGCTTTTAAGTAACGAATAAAATATTCTTTTTAATAATAAAATTATTTAATTATTTTATAACAATAATAAAAAAATTTAATAATTCCGTTTAATAATCAAAGATCATTTCTCGACTTAAAAATTATAACAGAACTTGTTTGTAAGAAATTATTACAGAATTAAATACCCGTCTTTGTTGCATTTCCAAGAGAACTAAGCAATATACTTCTGGTTACATCATCTGAAGCATCTAGACCTAATCTTACTGAAAACTCAAACAGTTTTTCTCCTCTTTTTTAAATAGACTGAAATAAAATCCTTCTCTGGACATTGTCTTTGCCGTTTTCATGGTTCGTGACAAACACAACGTAAGAAATAAAATGCATAAGATTCCCGGAATTCTTCAAGGGAAAAGAACGCTGGGCATTAGACGGGAAGCGAGGGGGGCTCCTCGTGACACGTATCTCGAGACTAACCTAATCCCGGATCCCGAGATCTCTATCTGTTCGTAACATGCGGCGTCATCCTCACCTAACAAGCTTATTAAAGGGGCAGCTTGGAAATCTCACCGAGGCAAGTGACACCGGTAAACTGCCTGCGGGCTACCGCATATTCTGGTATTTCACTCAAAATCTTCGGAGCGGAGCTGCCAATTGAGGCGCTCTCCAAAAAGGAAGCTGTTACTTCTTTGCCAGCGATACAAGAGGTTTTTTGCCACGGGTTTCACGAGCATAGTGGTGTAAGTGCTCACCATCAGCCATTGGAATTGAAGCTAGAAATACAATGAGTCTCATAGATGGCAGAATGTTTGTGAATTTTCATTATAAAGTGATAATCAGTAATACATATTTCTTCATACGAACGTGTTATGAAATATTTTGAATAGACTTCGTAATTTAGATTTAATAATAGACTTCGTAACTCGAAGACATAGACAGCAATGTTAGATTCTTAATATGATTATCACTAAATGTCACTGGATGAGCAGATTTATTAGGTTTAAATAAATAGATTGCCTAGTTTTACTTAGACAACTGATAATTGCAAGAAGTCACTGAATTTGTCGCATTTAAAACTTTATATGTGATTTTAGTCTTTCGTATGGATTGTTAAGATTTAAGGTAAAATCTCAAATTTTCCGAATAAGACAAACTGGAATGATTGTCTCTTAAAAGATTTGCGATCTTAGTATTGTTCAAATTTGAGACGCTGTGATAAATATATGTATATATATATATATATATATATATATATATATATATATATATATATATATTAATTTAGTGCAAGACTTCAATAATATTACTGATTTTAAGCTCGTTGTAGCAAGATTATGAATAATTGTGCTATTTCTTAACATGCTTGTTACTTAATGTCTCAGGATAAAATATAGCTTTGATTATTTTTAAGTAAGAAATTGATAATTACATTAAAAATTAGCAAATTATGATGCACATGACTCCTAAAATACTATTTTTTATTACAGTCCTTTTCACGGATCGTTAACATTCAAAGTATAAACGGTAAATTTTCAGAATAAACTATCCAAAAATAAGTTTTGCTAAGATATCTAATTTTGAATTTCATGCCTTATTGAGAATTAGTTTAATGGTGATTAGTTATAAAAACAGTTTATTATTTACTTCATTACTAGACAGTTCTTTCTGGTTTTTGCTCTCCGTGAAAATTGTCTTAATAAATTTAATTTCCTTACCACCAAAACTTATGATATTAAAGAATTTATAGTCATAACTTATGCACTCCGTAGTAAAACATTGACACGCAGCGTATGTTAGATTTCAAATAGGAAAATATTTACTTACAATCTTCCGGTACAAAGCACCTCCAGTTATTTTGGATATAATTTTCTAAAAAAAAATTGCTCTATTCTACTGAAAAGTGAATTTTTATTGACATCCAGTAATTAAAAGAAAATAGAAACTAGATTATGGAATTTAAATATTACAACATTTTCAGAATTAAACTATAAATGTGCAATTATTACAATGTTTTTCAACATCCGAAATAGTTTAATATTTAACATTAATAGGATCTCAGTTATAAGATTATTTGTTAATTTTTCGTGATAAAATTTATAATTATTAGAATTGTTTCTTTTTGTCTTTTATATAACTAATTATACAATAAAATACAGTCTTGGAAATGTAAAGTATGATAAATTATAAAAACAATTCTAATAAAATGAAATTTTAAATCTGATTATAAAATAAAGTAAGCTTATTTACTTACTCCTATACAATCTCTTTAATCACATTTCATTTTTAAATATGAAACATATTGTATTTTTCATAACTGCTTTGTTTTTTTAAACAGATGTTTGTACTAAAAAATTATATCTTTATTTCATATCGCTCTGTAAATTGTAATTTTTTTCTAAAAGTTCAAGTTTTTATTAAATGTCTGTAGAACTTTTTTTAAAGTAAATTAGAAAATGCCTTTACCATTAAAAAGAAGTGTAACATATAGACTTTTAAAACTTGTTATAAACATATAATATATGTATTAATCATTTCACAATTTTAGAAAATACCACATCTTGTAATCCTCCATCAAGAAAATAAATTGTCGTTAATACCATTTTACACCATTGTATAATAAAAGATAACTTCAAGTGCTTTTGATGATCAGATCTTGAGGTTAATTAAACATTTACGATCCTCCGTAAAAGCGTGACGAAGTTTTATATCACGAAGATTAAATTATTTAGCGTTCCGAAGCAGAGCGACAAGCCATGAGTCCACTATTCCTCGCATCGAAAGCTATCTAAAGGGAGTGAAAAGCTGGACACACTTTTAGAATCAAAAAAGATTCGCCGCGAGGGATAGGATGTACTTTTGACAACCAAGCTGGACGAAAACTTGGAGAAATCATAAAGTGGGCACGGATTACGATTTTTATTTTTTCCCTTCACTGCATTCTGCTCACTAAATATTTTCTAGACATGACACAAAACTCACGTCTTCTGTTTTAATCCTCGGGCGTTGCAGTTGCAGTGAGTATTCTAGACTTTTAGTAGAAGAAAATGTATAAGACGCCCCTGATAGCAAAATTCAATCTAGTTCGGTTGTAAAAAAGCTAGAATATTTATCATTTCTTTGAAATTTTGTAAGTTTTTTTTATAAGATTATGTGACATGATCTATAATATTTTCTAATAAGATAGTAATTATATATATTTTTTTATAAATTATTGATCACTTTAAATTTAGAGTCTTATTTCTTATTATCTTAAACGCACAAGGAAATTAGGACACACACATATATATTTATTTCAAGGAATTTAATTTATTATCAAATGACTTATTTTTAACTGTGTTTATTATTTATTCAATTTAATTGACAGAGGTATTGAACAAAAAAGGCAGTAATAATATATATGATGTGGAATTATTACGACGCTGACGGATTTACGATAAAATTTAGGTTTATCCTAGAAAATTGGTTCTAAAAATCAGCTCAACTAGTTAAAACAACATTTAAACTTTTAAAATATCAAAAAATATTTAATTTTATGTGTAACAGTTTTGATAAATAGTATAAAATTAATAAAGAAGCTCTGTGTAAATTTAATAAATAAAAAAGCTCTACTTAAAAATTTTAAAATAATAATATAAACAGACAAGAAAAATTAGCATATTGTATATAACAATTATACAAGTTTTAAATAAGCAGTACAATTTGCAATCAATGTATTAATTAAAAACACTGAAAATCTTTTATTATTTTTTGATAGAAAACATAGATGTCGAATGAATTAAAGGCTTTAAAAAATTATTCATTTACAATCTCCGAAGATATCAAATACAGATGTATTAACTAACAAAAGAATATAAACAATATAATCAGAAATATAAACAATTTTTTACACTTCTTATTTTTAATTTTAAATTAATTACCTAAATTAGAATTGTAGTTCATACTTTAACAGTATATTAAAAGGATAGTCTATAGACAAGAACAAACATTCGAATTATTAAAACAAAATTGAATTAACAATTATCGTACTAGTCAAGTTTAAAGGTAATTAAAAAAAACTATTGTAAAATTTTCGAAATTGTGAATTTGTAGAGAAATTTACAATGGCTATCCTGTCATCAAATAAACATTATATTATGGGCATATGATTGAATTAATGCAGTTTATCGCTTTGGAAGCGATTCGAAAAATCCGTTATCTGATAAGATAACTATTCTATTTAATTCTTTTTTTTTTCAATTTATTGAGATATTTTCTTTCTTTGAACCTCATTAAATAAATTGTTTCAAATATAATTTCCACAAATTTTTTTCTATAAGAACATGAAACAATTATTTTTATTAAACAAATCACTCATTTATAAAGCCATGGTGTATGATGGCAAAATTTCCGCAACCATTAATCGTAAAGTAGAAATTTTAAAGGTTAAGAGTTCAAAACCTGCTTCCTAATACTTGTGGCACGCTTGAAAATATGTTAAATGTACGAGATTTCAAAAATCTGCACATTTGTGTAATATACAATTTCAGGGAATGGTGTAATGTTTAAATATCAATCTTGCCTTTGATTGCATGGAAATATTTCTTATTCCCATTCATGACAGTTTTTGTTTATGTTTATAAAGATACAATTGTCGAAATCTTTAATCTACACAGATGCCAATTTTAAAATTCTTAACAGCAGAACTGGTTTCTGATGTCATAATAATTGTGCAAATTCTCATAAGTAACCTATTCAAGTATTTTGATAAGTATAGATACGAATTTAATTTTCGGTTATATCCGGAGGTATATTATTATTTTTCTATCATTAAAAATTCTTTTCTAAATTTAAGAAGTGAAGTCGAAAACCATTGATTGACTCAATGAATTCACAAATGCAATAAATGCATACCTTCCAAAAAGTATCCCAAAATTTAATGCAGTAAAGAAAATTTTACACAAAGAACTGGAATTTCATCTGATCATGAAAAACAATCCTTGAATCGAACTTTATCATAACACATTATAACTACAGATTATAAATTTGCAATATTAAATCAACAATTTATTTATTTTTTTTTACAAAAAAAAAATTAAAATTGCGTAAAAGTCTATGATCTGATAGTTGAAGAAATTCTCTTGAAATCGCTCAATAATGACACAGAATTATTTCCGATATCATTCAATTCGCAGATACTAAAGAAAATTTGATAAATTATTTCTCATTTAAAGTATTCAAAACTGGAAATATTAAATTTCAGAAATATTGTATCACAGATAAATTCAAAAACAATTTCGAAATTACGTCATTACCATTAGATATTTTGGAGATGATTTATTTATTTATGTTTTTAAATTTCACCTTAAAGAAAGATATTTATAGAAAAGATATTTATATAAAATGTTTTACATGACATTTGTAATAAGATGAATGTGTATAATGAAATATATGTCCCCTCCCTTTTTATATTCACACATCAATTATTTACTTTTGATATTTGATTAGACTGATAAAGGAGCATGTTAGTAGAAGCTGTAATGATTACTGAAATATACATTGAAAACTAACAAATTCATTAAGACTAACAAAACATAACTGATAGTAAGATTTGAAATTTTATGTTCCAGGTGTACCAGGAGTAAGCGTACCCAGACTGACTGCAGCCACTCTTCGACCATCCTTCCCACTTCTGGCTGACACTCTACCTACTTACTACTCTGGTCTCTGGTGTGGGGCCCCCTTGTCCCTCAAAGATCCCACTCTGCCCCTGTTCCCACTGTTTCCTCACTATCTGCCCTCATACGGGTTTTCAGTCGATTCTGCATCGGCACCCACCACAGTCGAAAGCTCCGCTAGCGCCACAGGTAAGATTTCTGTTAAAGAAATTTGTTTGCTATTTCGAAAATTCAGTTTCTATTTCTATTGTTTATCTATTATCTGCCATCGAAAAGGTTTACCATTGAGTCTGAAAGCTCCTCTAGCATCAGATACAAAGTGCCTTAAAATTGAGTAAAAAACAAAACAAAAAACACCCATATATTTTGTGGAATACTGCTTCAATAAAATAAAGAGTTGAATCCAAAAATTTGACAAAATTTATTGGAATAAATTTACGGTGTTAAATGAGCAGATCAAGCGCTATGTCGATTTAAGAATTCAACTTCTTTTTAAATGAAATAGAAGTTTAACTTAGTTTAGCAAATCAATGTATACGGTGCTATTTCAATATAAAATTATTACATAAAAGTTTCTATTTGCCATTTGATAATCTTCCAAAATGTTTCATTATTTTTCATTTCTCCGTTATCCATGTTAAGCTAGTTTAAGATCTCCGAGAATTACCATTTTTGTTTCATTCTTTCGTCTACACTGCAGAAAATAACGAAAACTATTAATCCTATATATTCTATATATTTAATGAATAAAAAGATATTTTGAAAAAATACAAAAATAAAATTTAAAAATGGAGATAGAGTTAATAATCTGAAATTAAAAAAATAATAATAATAAATTTTATTCCTAGACCTCTGAAACCATCCTAATGAAAACAAGAATTTCTGAACACTTCTATTAAATTTTAAATCAAAGTAATAACAAATCACTGTTTTGCTTCTAACTGTCAATTTGAACGAATTAACAAGAAAAGCACCTGCTCCACTCTCCAAAAAAGGATGAAATGATTCCTGCAACAAGTTGGGTATCCGAAAACGAAAATAAAGTTACAAAAAAAGTGTGGAGAAGTAATCACTGCAAAAATGAGAGCTGTGATTAAAGTTTAAAAAAAAGTAATAATATCTGACAGAAGAAAAAAGGAAAAAAAAAAGAAGTAAGAGAAGGAAAACTGTGCTCTGGTTGACAGATTTTTTCTCTGTCCCCCTCTTTCTCCAGCCTTATTACTATTCAAATGAGGCAAAAGGGAAAACGGAATCAAATGGCGCGAAGTGAATATAAATACTGTTATAACCCCTGGAGATTTTGTAGCCGGGAGCCAAATTGTCGCCGAAATCGGCGCCATATCTCTGGAGGCCAAAATAATCTCTAGTTTGCATATAATAATCCACTTTGGCTCGCTTTTCCTTCTCTAATCCATCCAGCAGGCTTTCTTTCGTTCGGTTATGATGAGCGATGGAAATACGGAGCAGAGAGAAAAAAAAGGGCAACCAGGAGAGATTTTTGGAAGAAAAGAAGAGAAATTAAGGAAGGAAAACAAGAAATGTTTCTTAAATTCCATTTATGACGTCGACTCGGGGAAATCACGCTGTTTAAATCGTAAATTGGTTTTGGGAGTTAGTTTTCTTTCACGGAGAAAGGATAGGTTCGGTTCGAATCTTATTTATCGTTCTAAAACGCATTGCGAAGTCAGAAAAAATTACTTTAAAAAGAAAATGTCAGTAATAACAGGAATGGGATTGCTTCTTCTTCTTTTTTTTTTTAATTAAGCGACTAGACAAGCTTATGACTTGTCATTTTAATATTTTGATTCATTTGTAAAAAGATATTGGAGATTTATTCAAGCACAAAAGCGGATTTATTAAATTAAGCAATTGCATTTGTATTGCCATAGGAATACTAGTACAGTATAGAAAACTAGTTTTTTTTTAAAGTAAAGGTGAAAAAATATATAAGTTATTAAAAAAGAAGTGTATATCAAACGATAATTTCATGCTGTTTTTTAAAACTTGTTTTTCTTTTAAATTAGGCGCATTTAATATCATTATTTTTAAAATATTCGAATAAATTTTGCTTAAAAAAATCCTTAAAAAAAGTGATAATTGTTTCTTTAATCTTCACTAAGCTTTTTCAGAAATAATATTAGGGATTTTTATAATTTAATATGAATAGAAATCAAAGAACTGTGCGAATTAAACTATTTTTTTTCAAGATATCTTTTGCTCTCTGAGTATTGCATTTTATTGCTAAAGATTTAATTCTTATTGATTTTACATTTTCTTTCCTTCTAACATCAAATAATTTTTTTCTTAGACAATTGTTTTTTCTTAAAATTAAATTTCCTTTTTATCGCAATTAAAGAATGCTTTTTTGCTTACTTGAGATCAATAATAATATTGACTTCAATACTTGTCACAAATGAATTAAAAATTCAAATGAATAATTTCAAATATCACGAAATGATGATTTTCAATTGCAGTTTTTAAGCCACTGAACTTTCTTTTTGAGACTCAAAATTTTGCCGAATTAGAAACGTATTCCTCTAAAATAACAAAATTTGAGTTATATATAAATCATGTTGCTATAATAATTGTGATTATAAATCATATTGCAGTAATATATAAATCATATTACTGTAATATATAAATCATATTGCTATAATATATAAATTATAAACTATAATAAATCATATTATATATAAATCAAAATGGATTTTTGTAATAAAAGAAAGCCAATGTTTTCGATTTCATCATAATTAACTTTGTTATTGCTTCATTCATTATTATGTAGCAACAGAAAATCATTGAAAAGCTTGCATAATAAAATAAAAACTATTTTAAAGGAGCAATCCTATTTTTATTTCAATTATATCCATTTTTTTATTTTAAAATTCAATACTTCAAATAGTAGTTATAAATAAGAAAAGAATCTCTTTTCACTTACCAAACAACTACAGTTTTAGGAATTTATTTTAATTATTTATTTTTTAAATATTTATTTTAATTATTATCCTTAAATCTGTGTGCATACAACACTCATACAAAGCGTTTAAAGTTATAGATATTCTACAGAATCCATTAAATCATTATTGCTTCTAAGCAATCCTACCAAATAAAGGGTTAATATCGTTGCAATGCAAGTGTGTATAAGCGAATCACCGAGACAATTGAAAGTATTGTTGTGACATATTCTTAAAAATACTTTCAAAATCCAATGAAATTCAAAATCCATATTATACGGAAATAAAATTCGTATAGCTGAAAAGTTTATCTTTTAAAGAGATGTAAAAATCATTTTTCTAGAAAAATATGTTCCAAAGATTTTTTTGGAAAAAATATTAATATTTCGATTGATTTTTAATTAAGTATTTAATGAAAACTTTAAAAACTCACCTTTCTTAGGGAACACTTAATATAAAAGAAATAACAAATTGGCAAATGTTATATTTTTATATTCAACGCTCTCTGCTATATTCAATTTGAATGATTTTTTCATTAAGCATTTAGTAATTTACAGATAATATGCCAGCATATAAACATTATCATCTTCATGAAAAAAACTCAAGGTGATGTTAATTTTTTTTTATTTTGGGGTTTTAATCGTTCTTGGTCAAGCAAGTTAACTCAAATCTTATAATTCGTAACAATATGAAATAGTGATTATCAGGAGAAACTGACCAACCTTTGTAACCAACCTAAGTAGCAAGCATACTATGGTCCTGAAGTTTTTCAGTCATGTTCACGTCCAATATATTACGTTTTTTTTTTTTCTAATTTCAGAGCAATAACTTCTTTATTTTTCAAATGAATATTCATGGTAAATTATTTAGAATCACATACGTTCAATTTCTGAAATACTTTAGAGTATTGAGAGTTCCACTTGTTCTACAGTAGATTTATAAAGTTTTCTTCACCTTGCTAAAATTTAATAACGTCTTTCCCTTTTAAATAAATCCTTCTTATATTTTACGAAAATTTAGTCCTGAAAAATGTCTACATTACCTCCTAATATTGATTTGAGAATAACCCCCTTATGAAGCTTATCTTCTTCTTTTCAAGCAGGACGGATGGCTCAGTTCAAAATTCAACATCGAACCGAACGACGGCGCTGATTTCCAGGATCAACGAAAGTTAAACTCAGTAATTAACCCGCTCAATCTGGCAACAAGGAAAATTTTTGCGCCGATGGATTCAATTTAGAGTAAACTTAATTCCTTTTCTCTGGCAACGTAACTAGATACAAACAAACTTCTGATTAGAATATCAAATTGCTTCCTATACAAGACCTGATCCAATAAGTGTGTCTTTCGCTTGGCGAGGAGCTCTAGATTAAAGCGGTCTCAGCATCGTGCACTCCTTCCTTTTTGTTTGCCAAAATGCGTATGGGCGTAGTTATTGGCGCTCTTTCGCATTTTTAATTCAGCGTGATTACTTTTACTGGGGAATTGCTTTGATCAAATTAAGCGGCTTTAATTTGTTTAATATTAGCTATTGAATTACGTTTTTGGATTTTTGGTGCTTCTTGAAAGCGTCGCCGTGCTGTGTTGGGTGGCATTTCGAGGCAGACAGATTTCGTCTTTTTGGAATCAGAGATTGAAATGAGAATGCCTGCCACACAGGTTCGTTCCAGAATTAGTGTCATTTGCATTATTTAAATTAGTAATCTAAAAAATAGAAAAGCAGCGTGCATTAACATTCAGTAGTTGTCTGTGGTAAATTTATTGCGATGAATTCGAAAGAAAATGCGAGAGTAATTTTAATAATTTACTGTTGCCATTCTGCTGAATTAAAATTAAGAAATTTTTCAGTTAGGGCACATTTTGAAATGAAAATCGCTTTTCAGAGCTTTGGGAATAAATTTGATGGTTTGAAGAGGATATAACTTCCTGTAGATAGATCTTAATGATCTGAATCATAATGACTGCTGTGACGAAATTGTTTATCTTTTGGAACATGAATATATAATTATACGTGAAATCTTTCTTTCACAATAACTTATATTGTTATAATGGTATATTCTTTGCGTCATCTTAAGGCAACTCGTAATCAAAAAATGAATTTAAACTGTAATTTAAGAAACTTTAAATACTCCATTTTATGGATACATTTTTAATAAATTAGTTTTGCAAAAAATTCTTTTCAATTTATCTCAATTATTTAAATTCAATATTATCAGCAAAATAAATAATCTAGATAACAAATTAAAAAATGCATCCCAATCTATTCTCACTTTTTTTTTTAAATTTGAATATGTAAAAATGCAAGATGCAGGTACCAACATTAAATATAAATGTGTAAAATGGTTTACAGAAAAAGTATATTAGCAAATTTATGGTAAAAAAAAGAATACGTAGAGTATTTGCGAAAAAGTATTGAAATAACGGAACGTTTAGTTGCATTTTTTATGGATGTGATATTATGTGTTTTTTTCATTATGAAAAAAATCTACATTCAGTATAACAAATAGTAAAACAACTGTTCCAGTCTGTTTATAAACGTGTGTATATATTATATTATCTTTTTTTAACTATATATATTACTGCTGCAACTATATATCCTTTTTACTATATATAAGAACATCACTTCGTAATGTTCTTTTTTGCATATGTTTATTTACATTTTGTTTATATTTGTATCATAATCTAATATTTCAATTGATATTTTTAATTAATTTTTTACGCTTAGATTATAAAATAGTTTTTAAATACATATTTTAAAGTTACCTAGTTATATTTATTCAATTTTTAATAAATGTGGCATTTTATTATCTCATTTAAAAGAATTATTGGGAGATGAAATTTACGATTCTTTTGAACCAGATGCACTTTCAAAAATAATCCGGATCATTTATTTCAGAAAAACATCATAATTGACAAAATTTAATTGAGTCGCAGCTTTCAAATGCTCAAATATCCATTTCCTGCTAATATTGTTCAAAAGTAATTATAACACGGATAAGCGCCATATGAAGTTATTTTACTCTAAACTGTCTTCACGGCATACTAATGACATATGCAGCGAAACATGTTTTACAGAAACATGAAAACTGATTCTGTTTTCCCCGAAGATCCATCCAAAATGAGAAGGGAATCAAGCAGCCTATAATGAACTTCTAGATAAAATGTTTTTATATTTGTGAATTATAATCAAATTTTGTATAAGAAGCTTTCTAAATTGTATGAATTGGGAAAGTAAAATATCTATAATATAGAAATTCATTTTCATATAAAAGACCAACATAAGTTCATAAATATTTTTAAATTTTGGTTCATAACGCTATCTTTAAATTGGACGGTGCAAGTATTGCAACAAACAAGTGTATATCCTTAAACATTTTCTAAATTTTTATTTTAATTTATAGATTAGTTTATTTAAACTACACCAAAGACTAGTTTATTTAAATTATTAAATCATTGAAACACTGAAGAATTTTTCAGTAAATATTTTTATTAACCAAGTTTTTAAATAAATATTTTATTAATCAAGTTTATTAGTAATCATTATATGAATTATGGTTTGTATCTGGCAATAGCCGTTGAAGAACACGTCTGTGTAAATGAAAATTAAATTCAAATACGTCAGAAACTTTGTATAAGAAAATAAATATTTGTATACGCTAATATTCGTCATATCAACAAAACAGGAGTTTTTGATGAAAATAGAAAATTATTGCAAGGGAAAAGTAATAAAACAACTTTAAACAAATTAGAATTAACAATATATAACAAATAACAAGAGTAATTAATTGAAATTTTTATAAAATTCCTCATATTATTAAAATTATGCTTCTTCTTGAAGGGCTGTTAACAGCGAATTTAGCTCTCATGAAGTCCTAGCCAAACCTAAATTCCATTTCAAATGAAAGTAATAAATATTTTAAATTATATTCATGTAAACCAATCATATATTTCTTCTATTTAACAAATACTGCTACCAAAAACTGGATCATTCCAACCAATTACAAATTACTTAACTAATATTTCAGTGACTGATTAACCATGAATACGCATGAAAATTATTTCAAAATGTATACCATATTTTTGCAAAGATAGATCAAAAATATTTTGAAAGCAAACATAATGGTAAGACAATAGTAGATTACTAATGAATTAAGGAAAACAATATGTAAAGATTGTGTCAATTCATATGGCGTCATAATCATTTATCACATCTTTTTCTTTAACATTAAGATTCTTCCTGTACACAAGCCTTTCCTACAATCCACACCATCCCCCTGACCGGGTTACCAATCTCATTCGAAACACTGTACAGCTCCCCACTCGCAATATCAATAACATTCAGTCCTCCGATATGCCCGGGGTCTTCAGGGAGATCTAAAGTATCTCGGGATCCTTGGAACGGAATACCCTCAATCCGTGACCTCGTGATTGATGAAAATGAAAGAAATCATCACAGTGGGGGGCGCAAAGGCTTAATGGGCAGGACTGTCAATGCCAATGAAGAGGGAGAGGGTTTAACGTTGCAGAGTTAAATAAGGCAGAAAGTAATCATTACGCTCTTGGAGTAAAAAGATTGTTCTGGATTGTGGTTTCAAATGAATATGTCTGGGAGAAAATGCCTTGTATATTGTTGGGTCTTTTAAGTAATAAAGTACAGGTTACCAATATATTTCGTTAATTATAGTTATAACTTTTTAAATATATGCTAGCAAAGAATCAGTAAAAAGAAAAAAAAAAAAAATATGAAAGCTCGATACATTAAAACTTCTTCCCCTTTGAAACTTCATTTCTAGAAATAAAAATTAAGAACTTCTTACGTTGTTTAGAACCATTGGTTTCGTTGGGGGGAAAAGTGCATTACAACTTTAAATTAATCAACTGAATAATTTTGAGACTTGTTTGTATTGGAATTTTCCTTGAATCGTTTCGGATTATACTACCATTTTTTATTGAAAAGCTCATGAAAAAAAAAGAGTTAAATTGAGAATGATTTCAAAGCGAGAACTTTCAAATATAACATAATAATGTACGCAAGTAAAAAAAAAAAATCTTGAATTAATCTTAAGAATAATCAACACTTTCATTTTTTTTTTCTTATCAGATCTTGAACTGTTGCTCTAGGCTTAAGCTTACATTTTTATTGTTGAAGACCTCTTCCGCAGAAATATATTGTGTGTGCAACAATAGTACCAGTTTATTTTTAGAATGAAAATATGAATTTTGGTTGCGTAAAAGAATTTGGAAGATATACTAAAAAAGATGCTGAGATAACATTAAAGATTTCCTTTTATGATCTCGTTCATTATATGCATTCGTAGCGACAACTAAAAAGGTCCTGAAAAGTTATTAAGACTCAGAGATGTAGGTTTTTAAAAACTAATCGTAAGCAGTATTCTTTAATGTAGTGGTTTGTATTTAAATCTTCCACTGTTGTTCAAAAAAATCGATTCTAGAAATGAATTAATTTTATTTAGCTATTTTAAATTATACATGATTGTTACGAATACTTTTTTTTTATCGAAGTATGAGCAAAGGTTTTCGTAAATTTTATAGAATTTGAAATGTATTCCTGGATGGAAGCCAATAGTTCTAGCAAACTTGTGAAGGATATTTGTTTCAGATTGTATTTTTGAATATTTTTAAAAAATTAATTTACATTATTTAAGACTGTAGTTTTTGATTTATGAGGAATGTAGCAAATGTTTTTTTCTAATGGGGAACAAAATTTAATAGATAAGAACAGATGAATGCTTATAAAAGGAAAGAACAAAAATTTAACAATTGCAATATATTGGTTAAAATTAGTATGTATACATGTTGTATATATAAGTAGTTACTTTTATACAGGATGAACATAAAATTTACTGCATAGTATCTATAATAATTAAACATGTACTTATTTTTGTAAACTATAACTATCGTAATTGAATTTATAATAAGATCAATTATGTTAGACAATTTTTGTGCCTGGAAAGTTCTAGTTTTCGACAAATATTGTCCATATTTATTTCTGTACACCATTATGAATTAGTGTACGAGTCACAAAATCTATTTTCCAAATATTTCAGTATTTCGCCTTTTAAAAAAGTGAGTGACAAACATCCATATGAGCGTGCGAATTCCCTTTGGAATGAAATTGTCAATTTGGTTCCTTGAATTCACAAAAGGCAATTTTTTTTGCCTTTAATTCTATTTCATTTCCATTTTACTAAGAGTTGAACTTAGTTTATAGATTTTTAGCACCATTTACTCGTGAGAAAATATATTCTAGAACAGAATTATGAAGAGGTGAAACTACTGCCGCACAATCTTCACAGTTATTTCATTCTAAGATTTCGTAACAGAGGAAAGACTTCACACTCGACATGCATTATCAATTACAGTTGTTCCAAACATAAACAAGTATTAAAATCAAAGAATAGTAATGGTAATTAATACAAAATTTAACATGAATTAATACAAAGAAATTTTCGATATTAAAGACAAAATCAGAATAAAATCATTGATTTCAAAATCAACTTTCAAATTCTACTTATAATAATATAAAAAAAGAATTCTGAATGGCACTCCAATCATATAAGGATAGATTGGTAATGCAAATATGCATTTTCCTAGACGTGAATAAAAAAACAGTGATATTAAATCCGTACTTTCTTGCTTTCCAATCGAATTGTATGTTTCAGATATACTTAAAAGTGAAAGAGTATAAATCCCCCCCTCAAAAAAAAGACCTTGTTTTATATACAAACAACCACAAAGTATACTATAAGAATATCAATAAAAAAAATGCCTCTCGGGCGCAGTACACTGATTTTAACCATTGAGTTAGGGAGCAAATAATGCAGAAAATCTCTGGAGCTATGCAAATCTTTTCAAAATCGCCCACCAAGTTTCCTTTTACGAATAGAACCCTTTCTTATGGATCAAAGTGTGTTTTTTACTGGAGTGAGATGCGGGGATTTATGTTTTATATTCAATAGATGGGCTCTATCATTTTGAAATATTATGGAAATCTCTGACATACATATATGAATGGGATTTATTTTTCGAGCTAGGATGCAGATAATAGAGAGTTTTTTAGCAACAGCATTAAGGTTTCCTTTAAGGAATAATAAGTAGTTCTGTTTACAGTAAATCTGATACGATATGCTGTATGAATTTATACGAATAGTAGGGTATGGAAATCCCCCCACCCAAAGGAAAAATCGAAACGTTTTCTCTATGATGTAAACGAAGTATACGACTAAAATCGGACAGATAAAAAATAACAATGTGTATTTTTTTCATTGCCTATGTTTCGGAGAATAAACAGACGAATTCTTTTTTTCTTATTTAATTTTTTCCCCTGGTTCTATGAAAATAAATAAGTATTTGGATCACAGTTTTCTTGGATAAAAATATTTGAAATAAGAAATAAGAATAAAGAGGTTTGTTACTCTGAATTTTACTTACTTTTTTTTTTGAAATGCAGAAATTTATCATAATATTTTATGAATAAAATATTTTTTAATAAAAACTGTTTGACTAAAAGAAATGAAAGAAAAATTGTCAAAATGATAATACTTCTTTGATTAAAAAGCGTTCTATTTATGGTTATCTTTGGGAAAAAGATTTTAGAGTATGTAGTTTTATTACAAAGAAAGTTTATTACAAAACAGTTTGAATTTCAGAGAAACAATGTAATCTATTATTGAAAATTAGAAAAAAAAAAGGTTCTTTAAAAAAATTGCCAAATTTTAAAAATAATTCACACTACTATTAAATCTATATTATTAAAAAGATACATTTTTTAAAATTTCGAAGCGATATTTTGTGCCATAATATCGCAGAAAAATCCTAAAATTCAACTTAATTTTTAATTAATTAAAATAAAAAAAATTGCTTCCAGTGCACATTTCCACCCTTCAAGGAGTGTCAAATTTGGCAGCTATGGTCAAATGGTCTGGCCTGTAAAGCGCCAATTTATGTTCCAAAACAATTATCTTACAAAAATAGTTTTTGTATTAATGTAAGACTAAAAAAATTACCATTTGCATTATATCAGTTTCATTTCAGTACACTTATTCCATGAATTTTAATAATATTTTTAATTTAATTTGATACATTAATCTGAAACAATGTTTTTGAACCCTATAATGGAATTCCAACTCTTCCATCATATCATTCAACCGCATGTTTAATTCCTTAACTTCATTAACTCCGTGGTAGGATTTTCATTTCCACTTTTAGGTCGCAATAAATATAATTTTTAAATTGTAGTAAACTGCTTCAAAGGAATTCATGCATTCCATTGTATAATAAAAAAGTTCAAATACATGTTTAAAAAATGCAATACGTATTAATTATTTAACAGTCTAAAAAGTCAATAATCTGGGCTATCAAATTGTCATCAAAGGTATCGTAAATTTTAGAAGAGAGTGAATCGGATATTTACGTTTTTAATAGCGCTGTGATGTTATGGGATTGAATCCATTAAAACGGTTCATGTAACAATTAACTGAACATATGTAAGACATTTAAAATAACATAGCTTTCATTTTAGACCCTTTAGCGGAATCATGAACATGAAATTAAATCGAAACGATTTATCTGAAATCTAGTATAAAAATATTCCCAGCGAACCAGCTGGTCATCTGAGGCGGTTAGTAAGAAAATAATGAGATGCTCATTAATCGTACTTCTCTAAAGAATATGTTGTTTGACTTTCGGAAGTGACTTTTCTTTTGTTATTGTTTTAAAGTTATACTTTTCTGAAAATTTTTTTATAGTATCTTGGACTGATTTTTTTTTTACAATCTGATTTAAATGTGAGTGACATTTAGATAGCAGAAGAGCATGAAGAATTCAATTTTTTTAGTAATAAAATGTTTAATATCTTTTTAGACCATATAAATTGTGTAAAAAGTATATTCATCTTATGAGTATATTATTAAGAAACATCGCAGTAAGCTTTACGCGAGTCTAGTTAATTTATTTTTTATAAAACTGAGTTTCACGAAACAAGCTCAGAGATCCAATTTAAAAAGTCTTTCATTTGAGTAGTTGATTATAACAAGGAATAAGTGAAGATATTTCAACACTTTTTCATTTCTTTTCATTATTAATAAAAAATATGATGTAGAAACCGAAATATATGTCACAACTACTATATCAGTTGGAATCGTTTTGTCTCTTAAGAGTAAATAAACACTTACAATTATTAATAAAAACTACTTTGTATAACAGAATAATTAGGTTTATGAGTATTCAAAAGTAATGACGGGAATCAAAGGATAAGGGAAAATAGTTGTTGGAAACTACTGTTCTCAATCCTAAAAATTATTTTTTGTTTTTTGAAACTCAAGAGTCGTTAAATATATAGAGCTTTTAAAGATTTGTAAACTTTTGAAACATAACAAATCCTTCTTGACTCTTAATAATATTTCAAATGTTCTTTCTTTAATTAATTCTTTTAAGCATTATCTATCATTTTTCGAAGTTCAGATTTTCGATCACTGTATTTA